>NC_133905.1:4380000-5005000 GCF_964199755.1 Larus michahellis
ATTTTCATTTCAGCCTTCCTAGTAATTTGCATTGCCTTTGTCACCAGAACAAGGGAGGCAAAAGATATTTGCCTTGTAGATTCCTTTAAAGTGCAGTCCTTGTGCTAATGAAAGCAGCCTGCCTGACAAGCTGCTAAAACCAAAACCCACAAATCCACATGGGTTCCGCATGGAGCACAGACCCAGGGCGACGCTAAGGGCAAGAAAGGAACGCAGTCCTCTCGACCGGTCCTTAGTCTAGTTGACGGGGTTGCCAACAGCAAGACCAATGCAAGCCTAGCCTTAAGCATGTATTATTTGCTGTCGTATTGTTTGCCGTTGTAACCTCTTCCCCCTGGATGACCAAAGATGTTTTGATGGAGTAAGCTCATGGTGGTGGCCACAGTAGCTGATTTGGAGGCAGGAGTTGCGGAGTGAGTAATTCTGTTCTGTTACTGAGCCTTGGTGCTTGGTAAAACTGCATCTGTGTGTCGAAAAGGAAAGCAAATCACTAGCACTAATGGAAGGGTGGATTGTTTGAGACAGTTCCAGACACCCAGGAGACCATCGTATTTTCCTGTTGGAGTTAAACTGATGGGTGTTGTTCCAGACTACACACATGGGAATGCTCTTTATTTTCGTTTCCAGCTCAGAAAGCTTGTGCCCGCCATTTTCTCATTGGGAAATCACACTGTTTTCTGTACCTGCTTATCATAATATAAGAGCCTGATTGCACAGCATAGCTTTTGTTCCAAACCGCTTGTGAACTCGAGAGTAGCAATTGCAAAACACTGTGGTATGTCTATGTCCACAAGCAGAAATCTGTGTGTCCTTTCTACCTGTCCTCTGAGCTGGCCACAAACAAACAGGCTACTTTCCAGAAAACCATATTAACAAGGAATTCTTCCTTCAAAGATACTGGAGCACAGCGATCACCAGGACTTTCTCGGAGATATAACCACATCGGGGAAGGGGGCGGGATGAAAACAGGTAGGTCTTTGTCATTAGCTGTCAAAATTGGGACAGGGGAGGCTGAGCATTTGGAGTAAGAGGTCACATAAGAATCCATATGCACGTAGGTGAATTTACCTGGACTGCAAAAAAAAAAAAATAAAAGAAAAGAGAAGCTCCATCAAAACTGTTCAGAGATGGGTCTCTTGTTAGAAAATACTAGGGTTTTAAAGCAGAGGTTACAGCATTAGTCTGTTGCTGGAGACAAAATATGGGTGTACACATTGAAAATATTGAATATGGCTGGCTACTGCATGGATACACACAGCTGATGTAGTCAGAATACGTTCATTATTCTGGAAACACAGGCAGATTTTGTGCTTTGCTGCAATTTGCTGATGTTCTGCTTTTCATTCCATTTGAACCTGTTTCCCTTCACATTAAATATTTTTTTGAGTAGAGTTGGCTCTGGTGTTTTTAATGCCCTTAGCGGAGTTTGGAGGTCACTGCAGCAGAGCAACTGGTGAAGACAGCAGAATTCCAGCAGTAATTGAACTGTTTCCATGAGCCGCTCTTCGTTGTGTCCTCTGGACATCTGTTGTGCTTCCTTAATGGGCACTGTTGGCTTTGCTGTTCGGGAACCAAACGAAATATTCTCAAGAGTTCAGAAATACTCTGAAGTGCCGATTAAGTCAGACCTAAACCCAGATAAAAACACAAGCAACAAAATAGTTTGTAATGCTTTGCAGCTCTTAACATTAGTGTATACCTACACCAGCGAAGAGGAAACTACTGATTATTGACTGAAATTCCCTTTGCGCTTCTTAAACAGCGTGAGTTTCACATAACCTTAAATCCTCCCAGTCCCAGGTGACAATGAGGAGGAAAAAGTGTTGGCAAAGGGAAGGAGAGAGAGGAAGCCGTAAGGCTGGGGCGGGTAGGAGGTTTCCGTAGCAGTTTCTGGAGCAGCTGTTGGCAACACAGGCAAGGGCAAAACCTGGGTCTGGCTTGACTGCTGGAAGCAGAGCCTCTTCTGAGCAAAGAAGCATGGCAACCCCAGGGCAAAAAAGTCTTCCTTGGTGAGGTCCCAAGAACGGCAGGTCAGTACATAAAGATGCTGGGCCCGACGGCAGCCATGGAGCCACTATGCCATAGCCATGTCAGATGAGACCCGCCAAGACCTTTGTGTCTCTTGATACAAGAGAAACGTTGCGGGAACACAGCGTGGTGATTTTGCCCAGCATCTTCTGTACATACCCTGAGCCAGGCAGGAGGTAGTTTCTGGGGAAAGGGCGTTATTAACAGTGCTTTCCAGAAGTTTCCAGCAACTCTCCGCGAGAGCGAGTTGGTCTTTCACAGGCATTTTCTGCTTGAAAACATCAGAGGTTTTCTTTTTTCCTACACCGTGCTGCAGGCTCCTGCGTGTTATGTTGTCATACTTGGCAGGAGGACGAGGGGTAAGGAAGTGTTAAGTTATAATGTAAATTGAGTTTATTGCTGTCTGGCAGAATATTTTGGCAGCCTTTTGTGACAAAGCCTCTGCCACAAACACTTTTTTGTGTTTGGAACCAGGTCAAACCATTAATCTGGGTGTCTGCAGGGACATGTACAATACTACAGCAGCTCCTACTGTCAGAAGATGGATGCATCCCTGGCTTCCCACCGAACGCGCTCACTTCCGACAACGTTAAGAGTCGATAGGTTTTCCTAGTGAGAAAGGTGATTGGGACGGGAGGAAATGACTGATTCAAAAGGGTCTGCGTTAAACAGCTGCTCAAACCATAATGTTTCCAGTTTCTCAGTGTTTCAGGACAGGCACCACATCTTTCTTGAGGCCATCAAAACTGTAGCACAGATAGTTACTAAACTGCCAGCCTGCTAACTTCAAAGCTATGGAGGAAATCTGTCCCAGTCTGGCTCCGAGTAGTCCACATTTGGGACTCCTGTTGCCATAAGTCAGGTTTTGTGTCACAGACCATCACAGAAAGCCCTAATGATGCGATGCCAGCGGGGCACAAGGGGAGGTTGGCCAGCGAGTCCTGCAAGAGGAAGGAGTCATCCCACTTGTCCTCCTAGAAGGGCCTTCCAGGTCACTATGTACTTGTAGCATCACGTGAAAACATCCATTGAGTTATAATGGGTGTTTCTGTCACGATCCATTCTCCGTCGTTTCAGCTGAGGAAGGGAAGGAGAGAAGTACGGCAGTGACCTGCACGTCTTTTCTTTCCCTGATCCCATGATAGTACCCGTTAAAATTAATGGGGCTATTGTGCGTGTGCAAGCGCAGGAGAGGATTTATTTGACAGAGCTGCAAATGGAAGGGTTAACTATATGCCTAAAATGGCTTCAGTACTCAAATATTTTCTTGGAAAGCTTTGAAATGGTAAGCCTTTGTAGTTTGTTTTTTTTTTTAATTAACATTGATCATTGGCTGTACCAATTAATGCAATTACTTGGTCCAAAATAAAGCATCCTATCAGATCTGTATCATATGCTAGTCCTCTCAGAAAACCAATTTGGGCAGAGCAGACTGAAGAAGTGGATTAGCCAAAGAAAACCTTTTTGTTAAAAAAAAAAAGATCATTTGGGGTTTTTTTTAGAAGAAATGATACATTGCCTGCATGCAGAGTCATAATCCATTTCCTTTTCAATAGGAACTAAATATGTTTAATCACTGGGCTGTCATATTAACTATCTATTATTTTTATTTTAAAAATATGAAAGAAACAAATGTTAAAGTCTAGGAAATTGGCTCAATATTGAAATTTCCTCCTGGGGCCCAGGTAGGATTTGAAGTTTCAGCACCTTTGGAAGGTGGGGGTTCTGCCATGCATTCACGTCTGGTTTTTCCAATTAATTTCAGTGATCAGAGACGTTTACAGGCACTGTTATTTTCCCAGTTCTGCATCCAAAGGATACCTTGGAAAACAGAGACCTGACCTGAGTGTAACCTCCCTCTGATCTCTCAGCTATACTAATATGACTGTGGGTGGTGGGGATTTGTATGCTTGGATCCAATATTTTTTTCCTCTAAAGTGTTAATCCTTTACTTGGAACCCACATATAAAAGACTTGGCTTTTCAGGACTAGATCCTGTGTTTTCCAGGCCAGTGGACGCCTCAACAGTTCTACTGGTGGGAATTTGTTACCATCAAACCTGAAATGAGAGCTTAATTCTGGATTTGCCTGAGGGCCAAACCTTTTTCACAGTTACAATCCACATCTAAATAACGGCACTTTGATCTTCCCTGCTTCATGGACTCTACTCTTTCATCCTTAAAAGGGATTCAGACAGATTTGCGGTGGAGATTACGCCTCACTGCTTTGCACCTCTACTTGCACGAGCATCAAAACCCACCATCTCCCACCGTTCTCTCTCTCTGGGTGGTGGAGACCATCCTGGGAGGGTGTTCTGTCCTGGCCATGTGAGACAGTGCCCTCCAGACAAACTCAGAGACAGCAGCAAAACAAAAGTGAGGAGAGAGAAGACCTCCAGCATCCACCCAGCATTTTCCAGGCTCCGGAGGACTCTAATTATGTTGTTCCTTGGCACGTCCCACCACGATGTCACACACCTTCTGAACATCCCTCCAGCACAATAAGCAAAGCATGCTCCTGTCTCTCCACCTAAAGCAATGCAATGGACCTTCTCCTCCAGAGCTCTCCCCTCCTGCTGCTCCTCTTCCACGAACGGCGGAGGGCTGGCTTCTCCCTGGGCTTTGCCAGACACCACGCGTCTTGCTGCAACTTACCCCTGCGCCCGGCTGAGGAAGCCCAGCAACATTTTTCAGGGCAGCACAGTGGTTTTCAGCCCAGAAGGACACATCAGGTCAAGTGAAACACTTTGCAGATGTTGGCAAAATGGTAGGGGGAAAAATATTAATAAATAAAAGTAATTCCTCTTCCTCCCTCCAGTTCTTCCTCAAAACAGTAATTAAAAACAAAACAAAACAAAAAAACAAAAGAAAAATTCTGGGGTTTATGTGATCTTTTTAGTGGTTTTAAGCCATTGAAAAAGCTGAAAATACAAAGTGAAATATTACTTTGCATGTCAACTTTTCTATTCACCAAAGCTGCTATGAGAAGGAGGGGGATTGGGATGTATCTCCCACACCTGTGTTATAAGCATTCTTTAATGTTTTCAGTGAGTGAAATTTTTTTTCCTGTTGATCCTTAAAGACCACCTGGGCGATCCATACCCCGAGCCGTGGCATGGGACATAAAAAGATGGGTCTGAGGGGTTACCTGCGGTCCCTTTTCTAGGTCACACCTCCGGGGCATGAGGCACAGAGGAGTTTGACTTCTGTCAAGCATGCATTTGCATCCAATGAGAGAGATCACAGAAGGAGCACAGAAAAGAGGTGGACTTTGTGCTGTGGGGCATTTGCACGCAGAAGAGTGGTGCCAGACCTAGAGGACAGAAAATTAGGGCATGCGCTTGGCAAAAGGACTGTGATACAGACAGCAAATGGCACCAGTTCAGCTGGAAATCTCTGGGGCCGTGAGGAGTCCCAGGCTGCTGTGTGAATCCTCCAGCAGCCGCCGCCTCCGGGGGCTGGAAGCTGGGATCTTTAAAGGAATTAAAGCGAATTAGGGGTCAAAATCAGTGGAAATTCGGTGTGAAATAGATGCCTTTGGGGCTGCTTGCAGGCTCTATGAGATCTAGATTTAATAGCCAGGAACTCCCCAGGGCGCTGACCGGGCCGTTGCTGTGTTTGAGACGTGCTCTCCCTCGGGTGTAAGTTGTAAAAGCGCGTGTCAGCAGCCGGGCCTGAACGCCACGCTCAATACCTGCACCACACCGTGAGAGAGAGAGTTTAAAAGTAGGTCGCAGCTCCCTGTAATGTAAACTCTTTCTTCTCAGGTGCATCAAGGCGCTCTTTCATGTGCTACTGAGGCAGGAGCAGCAACTCCTGAGCGCGCTGAGCATCCGTGGTCCATCTCCCGCAGTGGCTGCTCTGGGGACTCTGGAGATCCGGAGGCTGCTGCCTTCACGCCACGCCACAGGGTCCGGCAGGAAGGGGAAGATAGGAGCAAGTGCCACATGTCACGGCATACAGAGCTTGGGTGACAGTCAGTGGTATCAGATATCTTAGCTTTCAGGTTTTAGGATGACTTTCCATGCCTCTTAGCACTGCCCGGTGCTGCCGCGATGTCCTGCAGCTCACAGAGCAACCCCGAGCTGCTTTGCTTTCCGTGTCCTGCCCGCACTTTTATCTCTCTGCCCTCATCAGGTGCTTCCTGGCTCAAACGCATGTGTTTCCCCGTGGGAAAATGCACTTTTTCTTAGCGACAAAGGCAAGGCCTGAGATAAACCATCTCAGTACAGAGAGATTAACAGGGAGGGCGAGAGAAAATAAATGTGTGGTCATCACCCAGTGTCAGAAGCTTCAAACAGATAGGAAGTTGAACACTCCGTTCACCATTTTTCTAGACAAGAGGCGAAAAAGCCAAAAGAAATTCCAATTGTCCGTTACCTGAAGAAATGAGTTCTTCACCTCATCCCTTCGTACCTGCAGTGAATGGATGATAAGACTGGGAGCGTTCCCTTCATCTCTAGATTGAAATCCCACCCACTTGCTTTGAATATCACCCAGGGCCACTGCTCTTGATGCCTACCAATTTTCTGCCCTGAGAATATGGAAATTTGACTGTTGCCTACATTGCTTCCCCGTCCAATTATAGCCAAGGGCTGAAACAAGCAGACCGTGAATGAGGGATGGAGTCACAAAAGCTCTCCAGAAGAGGAGGCAAATTTGCCTGCTCTCCACATGATGAAAGAATGGAGCCGGCGTGAACATTTTCCATTGAAACTGGCTTTCTGAAACAAACAGTTAG
The DNA here is from genome assembly GCF_964199755.1 of Larus michahellis. NCBI lineage: Eukaryota > Metazoa > Chordata > Aves > Charadriiformes > Laridae > Larus > Larus michahellis. The sequence goes on from NC_133905.1 coordinate 4,386,769, forward strand.
CACCTAAATAATTCCATTCACAGGAAATATCTGCTTCTCATGGAAAACGTCAGTTTTTTCAGATAGAGAAATACATAAAAATGTCATATGTCAAAATACATCAAAGATATTTTGGCTGAGCTAAGACTGAGGTGGGGTTGTTTGCAAAAATTCAAGCAGGGAGAAGTTAGACTTCTCTGACTCCATTGCTGAATAATACCCAGGTATTATATGTGGCTCCATCCACAGCGCCTGTGTAGCTGTACTCTCTCCTTTTTACACACGGGGAAAAAAGCTGAGATATCCGAGTGATGAAATCAGGGTAGAAACAGGGCCTTGAGTATTCTGGATCAAGTCATTGTCATTCAGTTGGCTCTCTGAGAGCCTTCGGCCCCAGTGAGATCGGCTGGCATCTCTTTCTCACTCTACAATCAGCACTGTAGGCATCAGGATCATCCCACCGAAGGCACGCTTTTATGGGGCACCATCCCACTGAAGGCACACTTTTATGGGGCACACCGCTCATAGTAAATCTAGCAAGTCTTGCTCTTTTTTTTTCCCAGGTACAGTCACGCGCTGATCATTCACCAGCTGCTGGTGCCTGTGTGCGTCAGCGTGGGGGCAGACAGGGGGCTTTCAATGGGAGCCCCTGCCTGATGCTACACCACAGAGGTTTCTTCTCTCCCCCTCCATGCCAGCCCCCCGGGGCAGGGAATGCTCACCACCACCTCCAGCCTCAGCCCCCTCCAGGGTGGCCTTGGAGATGGGTACCAATGGGAAGGATGCTCTGGGTTTCTCCAGAAAACCTGCCAAATCGCACAAGATGAACGCACCCTGGAAAAATCTGTTTACCGTGATGCGTCAGTACAGCTGGAGGGATGGAGCTGCTATTTCAAGCAGGCCTTCCTGTAAATGTAAAGAGGCATCTTGAAATGCATTTCAAATACAGAAATGAAGGGCTTTGCTCTGGCTCCTTTTCACCTGTGGTGTGTCATCTCTTAAGTGTCCCCAGTTTACCAGACACCAGCAGGAAATTTAGTTTGTGAATGCAGCTGCTGCAGTTGCATATGCCAGGTAGCCACACAGTGGCCAACAGGACTGCCTTAAATACCTGGGGGTATAATTCTGACCCTGGCCGATACCAGTAACAAAAACTGCCCTGGATGTCACCTCGACCATCGCCGTGCGCAGGATTCTCAGTTCGAGGCAGGGCGAGTTATGACACAGTAGGTTTCATCACACCTATAGAAATCCTCCCCAAAGAAATGAATTGTTTCCGTCCTTCATACACAAAGGAAATAAACTTACGCTGAAATACCAGGAGTCTGCCCAGGGTTCCCCTCTTAATATCTCTGCTATGTAACACCTGACAAGAGCTTCCCAAGTGGCTGCCTACCCAAATAAAGAGAGGAGACATCAGCAAGGACATACCGACAGCTCCACAGATGGGGACTTGGATACAGCCCTAACGATTAGAGCAATAGCGTCATCCATAGTCGACTAGAATTTCTCTTTTACAGCCAAGAAATATTGGATTATTTATTTTGCATCATGACTGCCTTCTTTCCTTTCCTCTCCTTTCTTTTTTTCTTTTTTCTTTCTGTATGGTAAGGAAAGAGCACATGATAAGTGTGGTATATTATAACTGAATATTAATCTCTTCTATTCAGTCAGTGCATGCATTCATTTATATGGATGATTTGCTAGTTTTGTTTGAATACACACACAGACATTTAACAGTGAGGTTTATTATGAAAAATACCATCAAATTAACTCTTTTAAAAGATGCCAATATTATTGGCAAGAATTGCATTTTATTTTCTTTGTAAATGGGCTGCTTCCTTAGACATTCATTTCTTTGGAAATCCAGTAGTTTTCCAAATGCAAAGACGCTGGTGATGAGCAACTGTCATTCCCACATTAAAAAGCAAAACCAAGCCTTGATCTTTCTACAGCAGATTAGGGAGTGAGATAAAAATGAGATGAAAGCCTCAAATGTCTGTTCCACTAGGTTCGAGGCATTCTTTTTGTTTTAGTTCCGCACTCTGCCTCTTTAATTCCCGCTGGCTCAAATGCCAATTTTCTGCTATGTTGGCATGACTGCCGAAGAATTGCTTCTGTTAATAAACTGCACAAAATAGCTGAGCAATTAGGCAATTAAACTGTTTTAAATTTAATTTAAAACCCTGGCATTTTGCTAGGAGTACTTTTTTTTTTCTTCAATCCCATCTTTTTCGTGTGGTGGGAGGTAAAGGGCAAGTTGGAAGGGTGGGAAGGCAGCGTGGTGAGGAGGGAAGAGTCTGGTGCGGTCGGAGTTTCCTCAGGCTCCCGCTGCAGATAAGCACAAGGGCTGTCCGCTTTGGGGAGCACATTTCAGCCCTTGCCCCTTATTAGAACAAGTCATTTTTTCCCAAACATTTAACACACAAACAAGCTTAATCTGATTTCTGTCCTGATCCCAGATGGGTATCAGGGCTTGTAAGCAAATTATTTCAAGAGCTGCCTACCTGCTCTTGGCTGCTAATTCAAAATAAAAAGGAGCAGTGAAGAAGACACAGGAATTACTACACCCAGCGGTGAGCAACCTGTTCTGCTCATCGCCGTGTGTTCAAGGGCACTTCTCCAAGTTACCTGAACCGTAGGGGTTTGTCCTTTGAGCTTATTTGACTTGTATTTACAGAGATGCCTTTTTTTGCTACAGATCAGGTTTGCATTTTGATAAATGTCCTCTCACCGACTTGCCATTGATGATAGCACGGAGATTGACACTTGCTAGAGACGGGTCCAAGAGGAGAATGGTGAGGGGGCTTCAGGCGTCATGCCATGGCTGCAGCCCTGAGCCCAGCATCAGCTGCCTTGCTCTGATGCCCAGCCAAAAACCCTCCTGGGCCACTCACACGGCGTGGGCCAGGCTCTGGTAGTCCACCCCTGTCTTGCTACGTCCCTCCCCAGCCCAGCCCTCTACCCCTGGGCCACCATCCAGGATCTGTGCTTGTTCCTCTGTTCCGATCCACACCCTCAGCCCGTCCTGTTCATGGACCCAAGCAAAGTTCTCGCAATAATCATAAATCTTCAGCTACCCAGCAACACCCCATCCCTGTGCACCACAACTGCTCTTCCCCCCTCCCTGCTTTGCACCGTGCACCTCAGCTGACCCACAACTCCACCACTCCTAAGTTTTTGAGAGCAATCCATCCTCTTTACTTCTCAATGCATTAAATCTCTTTTCTCACCATAGCGGCTGGAAGAAACAAAACATTCTCCTTAGTGCCCTGCTAAAACGTTCCTTTAATAAAAACTCACCATGTTTTCCGAGCCTTTTTGAACTACCTACATTTGGACGAATGATGCCACAGCTAAGCAAAATATAGCACAATGTTGTACACCCCGCAGTGCTGACTGTCTCCTCAAGGAAAGCTCCTATTTCCATGGTCACGTAAGGGCTATTTTTAGTGAACCAGTCATTCATGTTATTTTCCTACTCTTTGAAATTAAAAATAATGGGAAAGAATTAAAAGGACTCTTCTAAAGGTTGCAGTAGTCACATACTGTTTGCAAAATTTGAACTGAAACTTCCCCCTCTGAGCTAATTTGGGGATATCAACATTAACAATATTCACGTCATCATTGCAATCAGGCTCACATTATCATTTCTACTTAATACACCATTGGGACCAATCCCTGTGGTAGCTGGGGGAATGTACTATAAGTTAATTCATTTTTTCTGGTACGATTCTATGCTTAATCGAGATCTCTTGTTCTGCACAATGAACTCACTTGTTACCCTGAGAACAGACAAGTCAATCCCAGGACGTTCCTCGCTGCAGACCTGAATGTCTCCACACCTCCGTGCTGCAGAGGAGCTGTCAGCAATGCAGGCTACGCCGGAGTGTTAATAGAGATACAAGGGCTGGAATTGCTGGATAACTTGGAGAAGTGAGACTTGCCATGGAGCCAGGCTACTGGTGGCAGTGATTTAGTGATGCAGAGAATTGGGGCAGCAGCAAGACTTTAATTTTCTGCTTTTTGGACATCTCCGAGCGCCATTTCAAAACCTTTTTTGTCTCCATGTGTTAGCATAGATTGCAATATTAATTTCTGTTCTGTCCTTCCCCATGACATTGGCTTTCCACCCCTAGCTCTTTGGCTGTCCGGTCCATTTTGACAGCAGGGTCTTCAGAACAGCGTCTCTCTCTGTTTATACAGTGCCCAGCATGAAGGGAAACTGATTTTTTGCTGGACCTTTAGCTGCTACTGTAATGCATATAATAATAATATTACATCCATAAACTATTTGTCCTGTTTCAATGCATCTGGCAACCTTCTTAGGAAAAAAGAGGTATGTATTATGCATATGGGAACGAGCTCTAACATCAAGGGGACAGCACATAATTCCAGTTCATCTTCTGAGTGTCACAAAAAACCCGAACTGTCACAGGCATGACACAGGGAACGATAATTAAGATAATGGGTTGGTGAGTATGTTTGTACATTGCTTAGCAGCCACCAACAGAATTACTGCTCAGGGCAGACCCCTGATCACCCCTCAAACCTCCTTGTGAGCAACACGTAGTTGGAACTTCAGAATAAGAGAGTCTAGGCTTTACCATGGGACATATGACAAGATTTTCAGGCACTGTAACTCTTAGAAGAGAAGCATCAACTTTCCTGATCCTACAAGCGGCACCCCAAAATCTTTGCGTAGCCAACACCACAGAGAGGGAGCCATGCTCTGGCAGTCACTTACAGGTGGGAGGTGACAACAGTTCCCCCTGGGGTACCGGCACCTTGCTGGGTTGGACTGGACACATAGCTGCACCCCTTGGTCGTGCTAACGGTGCCATCCTCAGTGATCAGTGCTGTTTTATTTCTACCAAGGCTCAGGATTATCCAGCAGGGACTTTCTTTTGGTCAGGGAACTCAGCTCTGATGTCGTTCAAGAGGCACGTGTTGGTCATGAACCACACATTGGACGCTTCTGTTTCGTTTTGTTAAAGTAGTGACTGAAAGAGGTCCCAGGAATTTAGTTGTTTATTGTAGTTCCTACAAATACCAGCAGAGGTTGTATTGAAATGTAAGATAAACACGTATGCAAATAATACATTGACTCTGATTCAGGCACGATGACTTTGCCAATAAATATACAATCACTTTATAATACATAACATTCGTATATTTTAAACGACCTAATTGATAGGAGCATGAAAGCATTAAATTACCATATAGTAAGACAACTACATCACACTAGACTTCTATTAACACACTACAAGTCAATCAGTGTTTTACCAATTAATGGCTATCTAATTATCTTGCTATAATGAGCTTGTTAAATGCCAATTAAATGGCAAGATGTTTGAATGCATTAATAAGAATGTAATTACACAGTTATTGGTGACATAATTTTCACATCATTAACTAGTAACTTATCCTTATTGAGTTTAATAAGTATATTCTTTTAACTTCCCATTGATCCTGAATCAGGATACAATCACTGGTCGGTTAAGACTGAATGGGATGGCTATAATTATCAGGATCATTATTGGAAAAGTTTCATGTCCCTGATGTTATAAGTAAGCAATAACTGGAGGAAAAGCTAACTGAAAGTGTAACTACACTCTGTGCACAGAGAATAACCTGGGGTAGAGAAACTTATTCTTCCAGACAAGAATTCTACCACTGATAAGAGACCAGCTTCCAAACCTGGAAATTGCAGCTTGTTTGGACAGCAGAAGGTCAAATTTTCCTTATCAAACTTTGCTACCAGCGTGCTCTAACTGAAAAGAAACCACGGGGAAGGCTGAGTTCTCACCTGGCATGTCGTCCCCAGGTGAGGACACCCCGCGACACCCCAGGAGCTGGTGGGCTGGGATGATGCTCACCCTGCTTGCCCTGTATTGCTCCTGGGGAAATAGTTTCGGCTGCCTTTCGGCGTAGCTGGGAAGGATGAGGTGCAACGAGAAGCATACAATGTGGTCCTGCGTGGAGAAGGGCAGTAGAGCCTGGTGGGACCAGCACTCTGCTGGGACTCAGGAGACCGTGGAGACACTCCCTGCTGCACCTCACACTTACGCAGAAGTTTGGACAGGTGACTTAATCCACCCTATCCTCCCCTTTTCTGGGACCTGTAAGAGTAAAATGTTCAGCAATGACACTGAGATGTCCAAATCCTCCAGGTCAGGGGCTGCACAAACACTGGTGTCAACTGCAGCTCCCCACAGAACAGCTATTACAGCAAGTTAAAGCTGTCCCCAGGAAGCTGGACTGAGACCTTGTCTTCAACCATTAGGCTGTAATAGCTTGTATAAAAGAAAATAGCCATTCTTCCATACCAAATCTTTTATTTATGAAAAGGAAATAAATCACCCAGTGCATTTCCACACCAGGAAAAGCTATTTAACCAAGCGAGCATGCGTGAGCCATGGCAAATGCACAAATAGTTCCGAGTTAATCTCTTCCTTCTCCCCCTCATCCCATTTTTGCAAAAGATTGGGCTCATACCGTATCTACTGTATTTAAAATGAAGAAAGAGATTGACTGTCAGTTACTGAATTAGGCACTGTACACTGAGATATGTGTATAACTAACTCAGCCCTTGGCCTCCGTGACTTAACTAACCGCCCCTCATTAACCTTGATGAGTGCCGCAGATCCCAGCGCAGCCCAGCATGTGCCCTGCATCCCCAGCTATATGTGCACTGTGTGTCTCCAGTGGAGTTTTGCCAGTATTTCTCAGACACTGGGAGACAAGAAGACGCTTGGTGGTCCATCACGCTCAGCAGAGGGCTGCAGCCTGCACGTTTTAAGTGTTTTTCTGAACTGGGGCCAGTGGAACTACCTCATCTTTCCCAAGGATGTAACCCAGCACTCTTCTAACACTTCTTCTTTCCCGTTTCATCTATCTTTCTGACTTCTTCGGTATTTTATTAAGAGAACCGGGGAGGTCTGCTGAATTCCTCTGCCTCCTGGGATGTATCTAACAGGAACGTGTTGTTCCTATCTCGGACAAGTAAGATGGGCAAATGCATACGCAGACATCACAGTAACATCATCTTCTATTGATCTCTACTGATCTAGGCACATTGTGGATGTGCTTTGTTGGTTTAAAGAGTTGTTTTCAGTGGATACTTGTCAGGTTCCTTCCCTCCCTCATTTTCATCTCCTTATGAGAGAGACAGTTTTGTGTGAAAACACAGAGGTGCTCTCCTTTTCCTCAACAAAACAAAAATAAAGAAGAAAGAGAGAGAGAGAGAGAGAGAGAGAGAGAGAGAAACTCTCCAGCCCCTATGCAGCATTTTTGTTTTTCGCCCCGAAAGCAATATGAAATTGCACGAAGCAGGTATGGTAATAATCAGCACTGACTGGAGTAATGATGTGTCTCCTGCACTGAAGCTCCTGACAGCAAAATCATGACCTGCTCCCCACAGGTATCAAAGTCACTAATTACCCATCATGCACTCAGGATCGGCATTCATTAGAGGAACTGACACTGTGTTATTCAGTCACGGGGAGTCTCTTTCAAGTTCCTGCACTTTTCCCTTTGATAGAAAGAGACTGTATCAGCACAGGCGCCGTGTTTGCCTTCTGTCATCGGGCACCATGCTGCACCTCGCTGGCTGCTGTGCTGCGCAGCGCCGGAGACTCAAAGCCAAGGATGCAGCAAGCTCGGCTGAAGGATGGACTCTTGGAAAACGTTTAGTAACAGAGCATGGACGAGCACATTTCCAAGCTCTGCTGCCGCCCACCCGGTTGAGCAACGCCAAAGGGTCTAAGTCTCTTCTCAGCAACATCCCAAGTGCTGCCATCTAGATCCAGGTGTTTCCTTTGCCTCTCACATGAACAGACCAACTAAAGAAAACGGGTTGTTCCCGCTGTTTTTTCAGGGCTAGGCTCATCAAGATAGTTCTCTATAATTGCATACATAGGCTAATGAGATGATGGGTAGGGTCCACCTTACTAAATTCAAATCCAAAGGTCCTCAATGTCTGTACAGACCAGATTTGCCTGGAGCCCTGTTTCAGACCCATCTGTGATGGGATTTATACTTCTGCCTCGTATCCATTTCCCCGTTACAGCCTTTCTCCTTCTCTTCCATTTTTTTTTTCCAAGTTGCTATTTGCTTTTACCTTATGTCTTTGAAACTGAAAATGGGAGTTAACAATTAAGAATAATTATTTTATCGGCATATTATCTCTACAGCGGCACTCACCAGAAGAAAATAATAAGGAGTCAGCACTGGTAATGTTAAACAATTTATAGGTTACCTAGTTCAGAGAGACACTAGAGCCCTTCTTTACACTGAAACAACCAGCACTGATCGCTGTTATAGCCAGAATATCTTCCTTGGGTGAACCATTAGTGTATTGTAGCACAGAAATCCCTATAGTGGCTATAAAACATATTTATAAATCTATAAAACCAGGATGCTTTGGTCTGCTGAAAGCACTTAGATGCTTTGATAGAGAACAACATATAGAAGCTGGATGTACAGCAAAAAGAAAGAAGACATGCTCACGTTTTGAGATCAGTGTTTATTTTCAGCTGCCTGCAAGGAAAGCCCGTCAGTTCGATGATTATCTGAACGTATGTGGAACATTTGTAAAAAGCTGAGAGAATTCCATTATGTGTAAGCTGCTTAAAAAAGTGGCTCACTTAAGGTTATTACATTGCTGCTTTGGGTTATTTTTGTTTAATTCAAACTCTGCAGTGGGTGAGACTCAATTTCAGTTTAAACAATCACTTCAGTGCCTTATCTTTCTCATCATCTTCTGTACCTACAAAATTTGCAGTGTGGGATTCAAATAAATAAATACATGATTACACACACACTCCCTCATCATTTTCTCCATGTCATTCTGTTTGCTGTGAATAAAGAAAATGTCTTTCAGCGTGTTTTTTTCCTTCTCCTTTTAAGTGAATGTTTTCCAAAGGGCCTGTCTGTCCAGAACAGATTAACTCTCCTGCCTTAGAATGAGGCCAAAGCACAATTTTCAGTGTCAGAAGATCAGTTTTGAACGCACAGAAGTTTCCGTTCAGAAATCTATCTAAGAATATACTTATAAAGCGGCTTCTCTAACCTGCTCCATCTGAAGAAAGAATTAAAATATTTACCCATTGACCCAAGAAGGTGCTTCAAATGAACAGCCCTATTGATGAAATGAATAAGAGGATGCGGACTGTGATTTTGCCCCACGCTTTTGTCCTTATGCATAAGAAAATGCATATTTGACAGCTTTTAAGTTAGATGTACCTCAGTCTGAGTCCCCAGTGAAAAGGCTGCGTGATGTTTCTAGGCGTACCGAATGCAAACTCTGAGCATCCAAAGGAAATACTGCTGCAACATCCTCTTTGGAAATACCTTTCCACCAGCAGAATCAGTTAAACCCTTTAACCTGAAAGGACTCCCAGCCACATAACACCAAATCAATAGTAATCAAAGAAGTGAACAAAGAAAAAAGCTTTCAGAATGAATACTCTTTTAAAAGTACTGAAAATAGAGCATTAAAAGACATGAAAAAATCCCAGTCTTCCCCTCAGGAGAGCTTTACTTCATAGAGGAACCTACTTCTGGGAATAGGTTTCTTTCATCGTTCTATTTTCATATTCATATTCTTAAGATTTTCTAAGTCCATGTTAGAAGCAAGTGTCATTTTCTGTAGATCTCTTTCGAACAATCAGCCCTGTGAACTCACCCTTGCCACTTCAGGCAAAGCGGGCACCAGGCGATAAAAATTCAGCCCAAGCCACCCAGATTCAGGTCCTCTGCAATGTCACGGCAAAAGTTTCCAGCCACTGCGGTGTGCGTCTTTCCTCTCTTCATGATACACATCTTTCCATTTGGGGGTGGCAAAGGGCTGGGGTCTGTGAAACAACACAAAATCGTTCTCTCAGGCGTGTTCTTCATTCCCCAAATTAAAGGGGAAGTGCGAAAGTTTAATTGTGCTTCCCTCTGCGTCCCCCCTCGCAGAGTGGTGGATTGGGGTAAATTGTGAATGCACTTTAATTCTGCCACTTATAAGCTTATCACAAGTCTAGTAGCTCATTACGCCCTCTGTTTTTTCTCCCGAGATGCTATAGAAATACAACAGTGTAACTAACACTTCTCCTCATTTAGAACCGCAGGTGGTGGGAGTACGTGTGATTTCATTGTCTTTACTTGGTAATTACAGGTCTGTTCCTATTCCCACTGCCTCAGTGGGGTGCTTGTATGGTAGACGTAGTTAAGTCCTTTCAGGTGCTTGCAAGGTGGATTAACAGGGAATATGGTATCATTGCAGAGCGGTACCCGCTCTGGTGTGCCTGCGACTGCCGCCTGTAGAAGGGATGCTGGCGCACAGGCCAGTCTAGCTGCTTCTATCAACACAACGGCACTGTAAAGCCTGGCTCAGCCAAAAGTCACCCCAGGAGGATGAGGATAGATGGGACCTGAGTGCTCCTTGCAGGGCGTGTCTCCGCATCCATGAACATGGTGACTCTGCAGAGGGAGCAAAATGCCCCAGCTACTGCTGACCCCCTCCCAGCACGTACACATCAATTCGTTGCACTAACCTTCACGCATGCTGTATCTTCATTCCTTTCCCCAGCTAAAGATCTCTGAGAATGTGAGATGCGATGAGCTACGGAGCAACGGCAGCAAGATTGACGCAGCCTGTGATTTAATGCATGTGGCAGGTCCATTTAAAAATGTAAATATTATTATCCTTTGATTTCAGCTTCTGATTCCTCCAGACGTTTGTGGTTGATAAGCCAGGCTCCCTTCAGGTTCTGCCACCTTTCATCAGTGCATATTATGTTTATGAGACAGAAATCAATGTGTAGTAGGAAAGCACATTGCATATACATCCAATGAACGTGCCTGTATGTTAACTGTATGTTTATACACCACATTCATGTTATACTTTGAAAAACACAGTAGTCGGAGCCAGCGTTGCTGACAGAGCAGATCCTTTCTGAACTTCTCTTTGAATGCCCTTTTTCTCTTTGAATTGGGGTATTTGCATGAAGGCTGGAAGCCCTACCTTTCTCCTGTTAAAGCACAGGTGATCTTTGCCTTTCCTCCATTGGAACAGGCTTGTGAGTTCAAGGACTGAATTCAGCAGAGTTCATCAGCGTATGCTTAAACCGATAGGATTAAATCTTGGGTAAGGCAATGAAGCTCGGAGCATGTGTTTATCCTTGAGCACAGGCTTAGATGCTGTGCTGAGTAAGGGCTGCAGCACATTTAAAGCAACCCAAAGCCCTCCTTCCCTGGAGTCCTCCTATTCTACTGCTGCCTTTTGGTTAAACGAAGTCAAAGGTTGCCTGTGCAGCATGCAGAGGAATGTCAGGCTGCAGAGGTGTAGACCCCCTGATGCCTCCAAGGCACTGCCGTAGGTGCACAAAGCTATTCTGAGGCATCTGGAAATGATGAGGACTTCGTCTTCAATTCTTGTATGGAAAGAGAGAGAAATCCCAGAGCTGTATGGGCTAAAATAGGATCCCCAAAAGGATATGTTTCCAACAAGATGCTCACAGGAAAGGCTGAACATATGGGGTGCCAAGGGGCTGTCATATTTGCGTTAGTACATTAAATGTGACAGATGGTCAAAAGTCAGAATCCAAGATGCAGATACCTCTGTTCATTGGGAGAACTTGAAATTTGAACCCCTCCCCATGTCTTGGATACCACTAGTCCCATACATCGTTTAATGTTCAGGAGCCACGTAAAGAAGAAATAACAGCTATGGTTTTTTACCTGCCATTCCCTAAATGCTTAAAGAACAATTAAAAATAGAGGTGGTTCATGGAAAATCGTCACATTAGCTATGGTGGAAGTTTGTTTGTTTGTTTGTCTTTAGTAGTAGCTCACTCTTCTATATCCATATAAATTCAGTTGCCTCAATAACAATCTCTGGCATCAGTCCGTATTAGCTCAGTAACAACTTCAATGGGGACCTCAAAACCTTACTGTTTCCAAACAATGGCTTAAAGTCCAGTTACTATTGTCCTGCCTCTTTCCATCTATAAGATAACTAGCTAGAAAGATGCCTGGGTGATAGTCTCAACCAAAACAGATCCCCAGGAGATCATGAACCGTGAGACGCAACTCTCCTCTTCCTGCTGGAATTCTTGGCCCATGGCAGGGCACGTGCGTGACGCTCACAAGAGCACTTACGTCGCTTTGTAGGGCTCACCGGTCCCTGCTCCCATTTAAAGGCAGCCGAATACCTGAAGATGTGTTTTGGGCCTCCATATGGCTTGTGTTTGCCGTGCAAGAGCAAAATGAAAAGACTCCGTTTTCTCCAGGGGAACGCAGGAAATGCTGTACATAATAGAAATCGCGCTCCACAGTCCTCTCTCCATCAATAAATAGGTCCAGCATGTCCCAACCCACCTCATAGTTCCTCCTGCTGATTTTTCATCTTCTATATTTTCTGTATTTTTGCTGCATATTTGCTTATGAATATTACCACTTAAAATGGGAAGACTTGAGGGATAGTCACCTGAGGTCTGAAGTGATATTTTTTTTTGTATTATGTGTATTGGAGAAGGATGCACCAGGCATCAGCAGAATGTTGCAACATGGATTATAGATTGCCGCTCAGCAGTTGGTGGGTTGGCTATTTCTTTTAATTGCTGATACTGTATTTTCAGACAGTGCTGATCTTATGACAAATTTTTTTTGCCTACTTTCCTGCAATTAAGCAATTTAGCTGACAGTTTAAAAAGTCTTTTCATAAAATAAACACTCCATTGTACAGACACACATATGCCTGTACGTGTATCGATATGCATATACACACACGCGAGCTCACAAGCGCACAAAGACATGCACGTGTCTCTTACAGCAACTCTGACAAGGGAGATTTTCTCCCACGTAACTTTAAAACTTTTCTTGTACTCACTGAATACCCCAGAATTTTGCTTTCACAGAGAGGTCTTTTTTGTGAGGAGGTATTTTCCAGTATTTTCTTTTAGTTGAAAAGCCCAAATATCCAATGAAAAGCCGTTTCGGTGAAAACTTGATGTGCGTGTAGTGTGTGTGCGCTATTTTCAGCCTCAGTGTGCGTGTCCCATTTTCAGCTCCTGAACTCTGAATAAACTGGGCTCACCTCCAAGAGTTACGGCTTTAAGGAATATAGGTAATTGCACCATTACCCTTTTTATTTGTTTAATTTTTTTTTTTCTTCAGCCTGTTCTGTTAGTTTATCATACATGTGGTCTAATTAAAGTTTCCTGCAGGACATTTCATCCAGAATAAATAATGACATTGCTCAGAAGGGCTCCAGTTACTTTTTTTTTTTCCTTCCAACTGTGCTGAAAGGGAGGTTGCTGTCTAAAAAAACTACGCCTGGGCGGAAGAGACAGTTTTATAATTGCATTTCCAGTCTTCTTGGTATTCTTTTGTGTTCTATGCCTGTACAAGGAGAAACTGGACAGGCCTGTTGGATAGCAGCCAGGCAGAATTGTCAGAGAAAGAAAGAGAGAGACCAGATTGAAAATGAAATAGGAAGGGGGGAGAGAAATAAAAAAAAATTATCAGGAGGATCTCTGAGAACAATGACTTAAGAAAGTGGAAGTGGAGAAGAAAATAGCAATTTCATTTTGTGTCAGCTTCTGAGGATTGAAAATTGTCTTTTGCTTTCTGTTTTGGGGTTTCTTCCCAAGTGTGACAGAGAAACCTCAAAGTGCGGGGGACGTGTGTTTCAGAAATGGAGCTGGTACAAAACATCTGTTTTCTGACTGAAAGCCGAGCGCTGAGGAGCCAGGGTGCACGCTGAAGAAAGAGGCCTCAACGTTGAGGCTCAGGCAGTCGCAAGGTCATGTTCCTGCTCTAGGTGAAAGCAGCATTTCTTGGTTTGGGATTTCTATAAATTAATTTATTCATTAATTAATCAGTAAATACATATTCTGTATCTCTGTGAACCAGGCAGAGACAGGATCAGCATACCCAAATCTAGAGGCAGTGCCTTCACCTCCATGCTGCTGCGTGTGAAGGGCTCTTCTGATTTTCCCTCTTCTTCTCATCTTTTCCAAGTCCCTGCAGGTCTCAATTTCCCAGGCTGACGTACTAGAAAGTCGATAGCAAGCAGGTGTAGGACTAGGTGACCTCCAGGGATCCCATCCAACCTGACTTTTTCTGTGATTCTGTTAAAGTCAATCACGAAAGCATCCATCTACGAGCACTAGCCAGCTGTACTCTTTGTTCCAGACAGCCCACAAGCCATGGTCAGCCAGCCTTCACAACTGGTAAACAAAGAAAAGAAAGAATAAAAGGGAGGCAGAAAAACCTCCTCGAGCTTTGGGATGTGATTATTTGTGCAGGGGCAGATTGAGAACAACCGAAATGAAAGGAGAAAAGTAAATGCAGGTCCGGGAGAAGCTGAATGGTGAGCACGTCTCTTCCACGCTTTCCTTGAAGGCAGACCGTGTAGATGTACTTTATTCATAATGACAATATGATGTGATTCATAGCAATTGCTTCTTCCCAGTAAATTATTCTAAGATGCGTTGTTGTGCCACGTTGCAATGGCACAAATGAATGATGTTAAAATACTGAGCAGACAAAATGATAACACCTGTTACAGAGCCACTTATAAACCAGAGTGCACAGAGGCATTTGTACCTGTCTCTATCACACATTGTGAGTTACACATCTTAGGATGGTTTATGAAGGAGAAGGCAATTTCTGTTATTCTGTATTAAAACATTTCTCAGTGTTCCCTTAATTTACAGACATCCTCTCTCTGTTTACTTGACATCAGCTCCTGCTCTCTGGCAGACGGCATAGGAGAGAATTCACAACCGGCTCAGCACTCAGATCTCCTACCCAGGTCAGGTCTGGGAGGAAATGAGTAGCAATATCTCCACATGCACATCCGTACTTTTAATCCTGCCCCACGGTTGCACATAATTACCCAGACTGAAAAGGAGCAGGGAGCTGTACCCCTTTCCAATGCACAGTGGGGCAACCGAGGCTACCAGCTGCCGGGAGCAGTAAGGGCACTATCTTGTAAGGGCAACAAACAACGTCCTGAATTTCCACTGATTTTCACAGGTGCTCAACACCTATATGGGAGTCAGGCAGGTCAATGCCCTTATGGGGCTGCCTCTAAAAACCTAATCTGATGCTTCCTCATGCCAGCGGAGGAGTGGCACTGGCTACGGCCATCCCCAGGGCGAGCACTGTGCCTTCCACGGGATCTCACCAACATAGTCTCAAAAGGCCGATGTCGTTCACCGCAGAGCAGCCCAAACTTTCTCTCAGTGGCCTTCCTTGAGGGATTGCCAGCCAACACTGGTTCCCAGCTCTCGGCTCCCAGGCACCCAAGTGTCCATCGAGAGCAGTGCTGTTGGGAGGTCCTCTCCGGCCACATGGTTTTCACAGGGGTGGGCAGAGCACAGTGCTGTCACCGTGGAGGAGCACTGGAGGGGTAACGCTTTACACTGCACGGTGAACATCTACCTTCAAAGGCAAAGCCAGGAGCACAGTCAGATATTCTTTCTTTGAGGGGAAGGTGGGGCAGAAAGTGGAACAGCTTTTCTCTGACTTCTAGGGAAACTGGTTTCATTGCCTGGCCAAACATCTCCTGTCAGCCATCTCCCATGGAAATGGAGCCCTAGCCTAACTAGATTTACTGGGGTTCCTGGGACAGTTTCTAGCCTTGCAAATGAGACACTGAGCTTAATTTCTTCTTTTCATTTTCCTCTCCTCCCTGTTCTTTTTCCTTGATGCAGTGTGTTGGCTTTATTAAGATGCTACCTACAGGATTCTCTCCTAATGCTCACAAGTGCCTCTTCCATCCAGAGGCAGCTGGAGAAATTGCTCCTCTAAGCACCAGACACTTAATTAACAATGAGACGAACTCTCCAGTTTGCTTGCTTTCTCACTCTTTCTTTCTCTTTTGCGCTGTCTAGTGCAGTGAGAAAGCGTGTAGCAAGGTCTTGACCAAATACTTCGAACTGCAATCATCTTGGGACACCCAAGGAAGCTAATTACCAGATTTGTTTCTCTCTCCCTTACCCCTTCTTCCCTCTGATGACAAGGGGATGAAGTGGATACTCAGCATATCTTCCCGTAGACAGAAAGGCCCAGATTTCCCTCTCTCTTTCCCCACTAAGGAGTCCCCTGTGAGATATACTCCGCGCCCTCCGATGACAGCACTCACGTCTCTCCTCTTAACTAGTCTACTCCCTCTGGGAAGCACTGGGCAAGTAATTTGGCTCCCGCCAAACTTTGAAGTTCAGGTTCTTGCAGGAGAGTTTGTCAGCACGGAGACAGGCGGCAGGGCTCCCAGGTACCTGGCTTCGCTATGGAAAAAGACCGGGCAAGAAACTTTTAAAAGCCCAATATTGTCGTGCTCTGCCCCTGCATTGCCCGCTCGCCACGGCTGTGGTCTGCAGCGTTGGCATGGAGCCACGCCATGGATGTGTAGGGCAGACAAATGCATCGCCACAGGGAAGGTAAGGGAAACGCATATACCATCCTGGAAGACCACCACTGCCTCTTTTATTGTGACGATTTCTGCTTTAAGACACAGACATTACTGTTTATCATCAAACCTGGCCTACTTTCCTGATTACCAGCAGACAGTAAGGGGTTCCTCATTTTTATGGAAGGTGAAGGGTAATTAATTCCATAACGAAGCAGCCATTAGTTGTGACAGCTGCTGCCTGAGGGGTTCCCGTCCCATTCAGCAGCATCCATCTCTGATTTGATAGCTGTAGGGCAGGCAGGAGAGGTGTAACACAGACCTGTCCAGGTAAGGGCTCAAGGAGGGGACCCTGACATACCCCTGGGGAGGGCAAGCAATGAGCCTTGATCCTCGCAATCCCACCACAGCGGAGCAAGGGCTGCCTTCACACCAGCCTCAAGAGGGGTTTTTGCCTCAAGAGGAGGGCAGTGAGGAGGGGGAAAGCAATGTCGAAGGAGGCTGTGGAAGGGGGGTAGGGAAAAGGCAGGAGCAAAGAAGCTTTCAGTGAGAGTGGAGAAGGTCCATTCTGGCCAGTACAAAAGCTGTGAACAGCTCTGAAACTTTCCTATGGATCTTTCTGCATCTCTTCCCAAATACGACCATCAGCAGCAACAGCCCCCTCCCATCCATGTGTGCACAGGGCACTGTCTGTGTACGGGTTGCAAAAGCTTGAGTGGGGTTAGCGTCCATGTTACAGAGACCAGAAAGTTCTGGTACAGCTCCTCCAACATCACTTCTGAGCAAGAGGCGCTGTGTCCTAGGTCCTGCAGCCCTCAGGAAGCTTTGCCTGTTTCCAAAGATGTACAAGTCTGCTTTGTGACCTGAAGAGTGAACTCTTGAAGAGACATTTCAGCTTCATTGTAGAGTCTTCCTACAAAGCTGGATAAGAGAACAGGTCCAGCTCTGTAACCCAGCAAGCCAAGATCCTGTTTCCCAACGTGTTCTGCCTCTTTTTTTTTCACCTGCAGATCACTGTACAGCAGGGAAAAGCCTAGTTAAACCAAGCCCTTGACATGTTTAAAGCTCTGTTCAAATATTAGCTAATCAGTCCTCAAAAATCCCTTCTCTGTACTGAGCAAGTAAATGTTTCTGGGCCTGATTCAGTCTTACAGTGCAACACAGCCCCACCGGTCCCAAGTGGGAGCAGGTCAAACAGCAGCAAGCAGACGATTGCACCAGCTCAAAGGAGACAGGCTTTCAGCATCCATTCCAGCACTTCTACTGCCTAAAATAGCTGTTGGCCACAGTGTTGCTTTAGTCTCTTGTGCCCACAAATCTTTGCCCCTAGCACTCTAATTTCCCTGTAATCCAACATCCGATCTCTGCCTCCTCCAGCCCTGTTCAAGACCTGATCCTTTCCTCTCTAAACCCTGCCACAGCCCCCACCTGACCTTACAAACCGGTTTCTTGAACTCCAACGAACTCTCTTTCTTCTCTCTTTTTGACTGTGCCCTTGCCTTGCCCTTTGGACTGGCACACCTCTGCCTTTCCTTGGTTCGACCCAGGGGAGTTGGTTCCTCTCTTAGTTTCCCTCAGTCCAGTCCTTGGGTCTATAGCTTACTCCAGCCTGGTCAAGTACATTTATGCAAGGCATTTCCCAGAAGGGTACTTTAGCATCTCAGCCATCGCTGAAGTATTAGGACCCAAGTTGTCCCTTCCCTGGAGGTGCCTGATAGCAGTGGTGGAGCCCTGAGCTCAGCTGGGGAGGAAGGCACTTACACCCTCCCTCCTCATATACTGCATGCATTGCTCTGAAAATGTTTGAGACACATTTTCTGAGAAAACTCCCACATCTTTTTTTTTTTTACTGTATGCACTGAAGACTCACGTACCCTTAAGTCAGCGTCCTGGGTCTGCTCCTGCCTCCCTGCCCCGGCTAGGTCTGCTTTTGTTTCAGGATCCTGCTTTTACCATCATCTTCTGTTCCTCCCCGTAGCTGTCACCCTCCATGTGGCTGTAATCCCACAGCGTTATCCCTGCTGGAGGGAGCCTTGTGCATTATCAAGTGTGCGTTTGCAACCTCTTCGGTCCCGGTAGGCTGGGCTGTCTGTACAGCGAGGAGGGCCGAGGGAGGCTTCACTACCAAGCTTACGTAAACAGCACAGCCCTTGACTTACATGATTTCTCAACAGCAGTGCACTTTATACACAGATCTCTTTTGGCCTCTACATTACAAATGCTTTATTGATGCCAGCTGTATCAACAGCTGGGTTCCTCATCTGCAATGGTTTTGTATAGCCTGAAGTCTTTAGGTTTGCCTTCATGGACCAGAGATCATTAGCAGTGAGAATGCTTCAAATGTTGACTTGGCTAATTTGTCTGTCAATGGGGTCTGTGTTGCAATTTAATACGAAGCTGAGAACGTGAAAGTGAGTGACTGTTGCATTATCCCACAGGGATGGCCTTGGTGCTAGTTCTGCAAGAAGCAGTTTTGCTTTTCAGAATAACTGAAGGTCACCAGGCCACAAAGCTCAGGATGAAGACAGGACTGTATCCCATTCTCTTCTGAGAGGCCATCTGTGTTGAAAGTTTAGAAAATCACTTGTTGGTTGGCTGCTCCCTTGTTATAGGCTGGGCTGTGGGAAATTATCAGGCTCTGAAGCAAACTCATGGTTTTCTAGTGTCTGAGCACCAGACACTCCCTTCTCTGCAGAAAATGAAGGTGGCCATGAGCACTGGCCAAGAAAAATTTGCATCAGTGGGTGTTGCAGCTTTGGTTCAGCATTTTATCTCATTTACTCAGCCTCCAGCAGAGCTAGGCAGATACTGCAAAAAGAACAGGAAAACAAATCTCCCCTCCAGCACCTGCTCATATGCAGAAGCGAATTCATTTTATGCTTCTCTGTTGTTGAAAGCTCAGAGTGAAAGAACAGTGGTGCTGCTGGCTTGGCCATCTGTCTGGGGCTGGGATCTGAGGGTGCTCCCCAGTCCTGCCACAGGTTTCTTGCTTTGCCTCAAATTAGACAAATAAACTATTTGTGTCTCAGCCTGTAAGCTGTAAAATGGGGATAATACTTGTCAGTCCCCCAGGGATACCTTCTCCCAGCCAACAGCATGGGAGCTGGTTACTGTGGCCATCTGGGACCCCAAAGAGAAATGCTGCTAGATGTGCCCAGCCATCCTGGTGTGAAGAGAGGTACCTACAGTGAAGAACACCTCTCTCAGTGCCTGTTGAGACATGGGCTAGGACATGGCTCTGTTGTTTGCAAAACTGCTGCCCATGCAGTCCATAGACACACCGAAACCAAAGCAATGAAGATCTACAGCAAAACCGTGATGACTCGTTTACTGTCCTGGCTACTTGCATGTTAAAACAAGAAGACTCATATCTTGGTGTTCACTTTAAGGCTTCTTGAACCAAAACCAACTTTTCTGGTCTTTCTTTCTTTATTTTTCGCTTCTCCTGATATTATGTGCATTTATTATCAAAATAAGTAAGTGCATGAAATGCAGAAAAGAAGTAATGGGAAAGGGTTTGTTGCAGGGAGTTCCCCCTTGAAGCCTCCCTCTCCTCCTATGGAGTCTACATAAAAGCCTCCTGAGGAAGATAATAGAATAAGAAACTGGGCCACTGAAGTGGGGAACAATCAGGGGTCAAGTAAGATGGAAAGGAAATTTCAACAGTACTGGTGCAGAACGGATCACAGTTTGGTAAGCCAAAAGTGTGATTTGCAAATGGTAATAAAAATAATTAACCCTCCTTATTCTTACACCCTTTGCTCCCACCTACAGAATCTCACAGGATCCTTTGACACAAAAGCAAATTTTATCATGTTGGTTTTATCCTCTGCAGTTTAACACAGCCGTTTTAAGGCCTTGGCTGTGCACTTCATGAACGGATGGTTAGGTTGGCTGAGGACTAGGCTCTACAGGGATCCTCCTTTCCTTCCATTCTCTTCTCAAAGACTTGTTGGAAAAAATCTATGTTTTGAAACATGACCCTTCAGCTCATGCAACGCAGCAGGGTAATTCCCAGGTCTCTACCTCTTGTTCTCTGATACTAGTGGATAGGATGGCTTTGGCCTATCTTTGCTCCTGACTAGAGGACGAGGAGTAGGGGTTTTTTTACAAGGATTACTCGTTTCAAACAGATCCGCCTTTTTTATCTTCCCCTTTGTGTCTGCCACAAGTCCCATCCACCAGGGCCAGGCTGGGAAACACATTTCACATCCTCACAGGGACAGTGGTTCTTTACCCCACCTGCTATCGGCATCCTTCTCATGGGGTGCGAGGGCTCTTGCACCAAGCCAGGATCAGTCATGCCAGACCAAAAGGGTCAAGGTTCCCAAATGCATTGCAGGGGTGGGATTTTGAGGGAAAAGCTTTGAAGAAGGACTTTCTGCAGTACCTTAGTACCCTGCTTTTCTGCTGCTGGAGTGTGTTTCTAAAGCAGGAAGGTCAAAGTCTAAATTTTCAGGTGAATCACTGTTAGGCCTTAAAATCTGTGCATCTGGGGGACTGGCAAGGGCTGGCATGGCTGGGTTGGATTATTGCTATGCTTTGGCCCAAGAAGTCAGCCGATTATCTGTCTCTTGGAAACTGTTTCTTTTGGAGATTTTGACAATGGAGCCAGGTGTTTCTTTGACAGGCGATTTTCTTTCTTCACAAAGCATGTTTGAAATCCCAGTTCCGAAAACGTGGTCAGCATTGAGCAGTTTCCTTGCTTACAGCTTCCAGAACTGCCTTTTCCAGAAAGTCCATTGCCCCAAAGAGCATCTTCACCTGCTATTTCACACCCCACAGGGGATCCACCCATCTTTTGCTTCTCCCCAACACACCCCACTGCCAAATCTCTCGCCAAGGCTTTGCAAGCCCAATCAGTCTCCCAAGAAATGACTCAGTCGAGCTGTGGCTTGTACCCGGCCGTACTTTATGCAGTGCCTTCTACTCTTTCAGGTCTCTTGCTCCTCCTGATTGCTGACGACTACGCTAGGTCTTTAAGCAAGTTCTCTGGTGACACATCTAATGCTAGCCACCTTTGAACATGGCATATAATGACTCAGCCGAGTGTTGCAACACAGAGCCGACATTTTTTTGGGGAAAAAAAATAAATTACGGATAGGTTGGTTTTCTTTAAATATCTGATCTGCTCTAGTCATTATCCTTAATGCATCGCTGCACTAGCAAACGCCAGCACTTGCTGAGGTGTGAGTGTGCCGTCTATGTCTTGCACATAGCCTTTGGGGGCTGGGGAATCTCTTCTCTGCCTGGAAGAAAAATGCCTTCTTATAAAAGCCAAACTCTGAGTGGGATGGGGAGGGAAGGGAGAGGTGGGTGGAAGGGGGAGTTATCCGCTTCCTTCCTCTTCACTTAATGCAGCAGAGCATGTCCAGGGAGCTGGGCTTGGATTTCACAGCTCAATGGCAAACGCTGTGTAAATCTGGCAGTGTTTCTGCTTCTGATGCACTCAGGTGGAGCTAGTAACACATGCTGCTGTTTGGGGCCGCTGTTTTTTAAATTCATCTCCCTTAAGCCCTCCCCGGGACCCTTTTTCCATAATTGAGGTTGTTCTGCTGGACCCCCAGCCCCACGCAAGCAAGGCAACGTACCGAAGGGGGTGGCAGAGCAGAGGGCTCATCCTCTTGGCTGCCTTGGTGGCTTGAATGTGATGAGATATGAAGGGACAGGGGATCCCAACTGCTATGTGACCCAGGCGCGGGGCTGTTCAGCTATGCAGAGTTTTCAGTGCTCTCTTCTACTGCAAAAGCTGAAAAAAAAAAGAACAGTAACATTTGAAAATGCACTGATTTCCTTACTCAGCTGAGCTCCCGATCAGTATAGGCCTGCCAGTTCCCTGCTAGAGAAACATACCCAACTGGCTTGGCCCTGTTTACACCATCACCAGTAATTCGGTAGAGCCAGAAGATAGCTATATCACCCTCAAAACAAATTATTTTGGCACGACCCTTAAATGCTTTTGCTCGGTATTTTGCCTTTAAAACAGAGAGAGGATTAAAAAAAAGTACTTTTCCCTGGGGCGCCATCAGATGCTAATAAAATCTTTAATTAATTCAGATTCGGATGGGCTCACATTTCTCTCGCTAGCTCACAACTTCAATCAAGTTTTTTTTTTCTTTTTGTGACGCTGCTTTCATGCCACTTTTCACTGCATTTCTGATTTATCTGGAATTGTGCTATACGGGTATATTGGCAGGAAAGGCTGGGATAAAAGCAGACTAGGATGAGAGAAATCATTAGCACAGGATGTATTTTCTGGGGTTTTTTTTTTCTTTTTCGGAAGAAAACCCAAAAGGTCCTATTGCAGTTATGAATCCCCCAGGAACTCTTTAAATTACAGACAATTTGCTTGATTGGACTGCACTGGTCTTAAGCTTTAGAGAGCGACAAATCACTCTTAACAAACGTTAAATCAAATAAGATAGACAGAAATCTTGATAATGTGAAATGAATTCTGTAAAATTAAGACATCTGCTGAATGCTCACTCCATACTAAAGCAATAATCTCCCTGAAATGGGGTCTGTCTCGTTATCAGTTTGATGACTGGTGTGAATGATCTTATCTAACACTGGTTAACTGAAAAGAAGTAAGGGATACACTTTCTTTTCTGTCCCCAATAAGTAAGAAAGGCCTCTGTCTGCCCAGCTGTCAGTCCTTCCAGGGTCAGTCTCCCCATCCGCTTGCCATCTTTTGGATAAAAGCCTTGTCGTACAGGGTACAAAAACCGTTCCAGGATTGTCAAAGAGAAGCATTTCAGATGCCTTCCTCCAAAGGCAGCCAAAGGAGTTTTCCCTGGAGCTTTAGAACCTCTAGATGGAGGAAGGGAGACGTCTTCCAGCCCAGGGAGAGGCTGCACGACCGAAGACCAAAGACCGAAGACCTCCTCCCCAGCACTTGGTAGTGCCCCAGCTCTGCTTGCCAGGACGGCCATTGCAAGCAAGGTGAAGGAGGGCACTTAGGAAGGGCTGATTTCATTTATAGACATTTATTTCCTCTCCTCCTTGCTGGAATGATCTTAGAGGATAACCTGACCTGAAGGCTCTTCTCCTACTCTGTGCTCTTAAATGGTTGATCGATAAGCCCAGGAAGGAAGAAACAACCATGCGCTTGAATTTCCTTAAAATATACATGGAGACACGTACAGCAGCTAGGATCGAATTCAGTGTTCAGGAGACTGAGGGGCCTTTACCACTGCTTTCCTCCCATGGCGCTTGCTCGTGCCCCCCGCTCCTGAGCTGCTCCCGCAGGAACGTGTCCATAATGCCACACTTCTGCCAGGAACTGTAGTCTTTCTCTCTCTCTCTCTTTTTCTTCCAGGCTCTTGGCACAACTTCTATATGGAAAAGAGGGATTTAATTGAAAGAGAAATGCCATTCTCCCCTGATGCTTTAGGGATCACGCCTCTGAATGCACCTTCACCTGATTTGCTGTGAATTACCACGAGGTGATCTACCCGGCATGTATCTTGCAATCTTGCTGCAGATCACAGAGCGCTGCCTACTGCATAAACAAAGTGCCACGGCCTGGGGCAATATTATAATTGAATAGATATAACAGATTATTATCTGTTTGATGTGCAGCACAGAGCTGCAGCCCTCCCTATCATATTCCAGCAGGCTGAAGCCGGGGACCCTTTCTAAAGCATCCGTACAACCAGGGAATGTAAGCAAAAGGCTCTCAAAATAGTAATAATAACACAACATATCTCTAGGGCTGACAAGTGTGTTGAGTACTGCAGTTTCACCCGTAATCTGTCATAAAGTTAGACAGTTCTATCAATGGGGAAATAAACAGTCGGGATAATAAAAGGTGAGTGCTGAATAGCAACCCTTCAGCTCCCTCCAGGCTTTATTAGGATAATTGATTTTGGAACATTAATAAGGATATTGATTAGCTTTAAGGAATTGAAACTCAGGGTGAGGGAGGGAGCAGGGGAGGAGTGAGCCGTTGCTCTTGGCTACAGACTCGTGGTGGGAGCGGGAGCCCTGTTATGAAGAGTCGATCGGCTCTGCCGAGGGATTAACTTTTATCTTCGACATGAATTAAGAAAGCGGTTTCTGCAAGTGTGCTATCCGCGTGACGAGGACCCAAGAAATTACAGAGCAAGAGTGCTTCAAACGCCACGAGGCTTGTCTTATCATTGGTGACCTCACAGGCAGTTTCCATTTCGTGATTCAGCATTTCGAAGTGGGCAGAGAGATGGTTCGGCCACAGCCGGTCAAGGCGGGGGTAAAGTCAAGCAGGAGGTCTGCGTGGAGGAGGTTTCCATGCGGCAAGGAACTGATTAGATCAGGAGTGTAATCAGCTCCCTGAACTTGCAAAGGGAGGTTTCACTGATCAGTGAATTTCCAGGCTAAAAGAGAACTCTCATAAATATGGAATTTCACTTTCTTTCTTTTCAAGATCAAGTGGTTCGCATGATTATTTTTTTTTCCTTGAAAATTTAAAGCACTGACTCTCTGATGCATTTTAGAAGACGACAATTTTTTTCCAGCCATCGAGTGAAAAAAGTCATGGGCATCACATTCACTCTTCCAGTAAAATAATGGCCTTGAGTCATGCTACAGCATGTGGCAAAATAAGAGCGAGCTTGCATTTTAGATACTGCTGTGACTTAACAGAAGTGTCAGGTGGTTTCTCAGGGTCTTGTTTTGATTCATTTGAAGATGAACCTGGACCTGAATGTGGCTGCTTCCTATATCGCATATCTTGAACTCGCACTTGTTACACTCAATTCTCTACACAAACACATGTTCGTGTTTAAAGGAGTTTCACGTAATGGGAGAGGATGTGGAAGGAAATAAATTTAGAGGTAGAAGCTCCCAGGACCAGCTTTGTGTCTCAAATTCATCTAAATCATTGTGCACACCAGAATTTGAACATCATCTTTGACGGCTCTCCAGTGATTGCAAGATGCTCATTTTTGAGTGTGAAGCTTTTGGTAGTTTCTTACTGATGCACCGTTAGTTTATACGGTCCCACCGGAGCATCCGATGACCCTAACAGAAACACTGCCACGCAAAAAAAAAAAGACATCCTATTAAATTCAGGTACATCTTGACCCAAGAGCTTACTGGGAAATGCCTAACAAGTCATGAAATGCAAAGAGAGCAAACAGCTGCAGCCAATCCTGCCTGTTTCTGAGTTAAAATACTGTATTTCCACCTTTTAGCCAAACATCACCTGGCCACCCAAGGTAGCCACCCAAACACTTGCCATGCAAGATGAACAGACCAAAGAGGTCTGTTAATGGGAGTTGTGGTCCGATTTCAATCTCCTGGAGAGTCATTCCAGGATTTTCAGCATTTCCCCCTAGTATCCCAGCTGCAATGCCCGGCACAGCTGTGGGAGACCCTTGTGCTCTCTGACCATTCACAGAGAGGGAGACCTGAGGGTTTTTCTTGCGCCACCATTCCCTTTGTGCTTCAGAAACAAGGGAGGTGCTTTTGTCATGTTGCTGCATGTGGGCAGGGAGAGTGTCACCAGGGCAGTAGGGGCTGATGACGCACGGCTTGACTGTTTCGCCCCGGCTTCTGAACGGCACTCACGTCCATGCCGTAACTGATGTCCACATTTTTTTTCTTCCCTCAGCTTGTCTTATATCTTGGCCCCCAAAAGTAGACAGTGAGCGGAATATTTGTAAGAATGAGGCAATGGCTAAAGACTATAACAGACAGGTAATTATAATAATAATAAAAAAGAATTATTAGATAACTGGATAGATAACCGGATGGATAGATGTGGATAGAGATCTGATAGGGTTTTTTCTCTTTTGCAAAAAAAAGCCCTAAAATAAAGGAACTCTTGCACATACATAAATCATCTAGCTCCAGGATAGGAGCAAAGACAAGTTCCCATAGCAACAAGATCTATGCTGTAAAACTGCGCTGCCCTTTGTTATGTATCTTTGTGATATTTCTCTCAGACATGTCATTGGCAATTACCCACAGAAGGAGAGCTCAAATTCTTCAGGAGCCCAGCAGATCCACCTCACATTATTTTCTGTAATTAATGAGATTATTGAATTTCCACGCTAATAAAGCGTGGCAAGGAGTCTGAAAACAACTCCTCTCTGAGCCAATTTAGGGTGATTCCTCGGTGCTGCACGCCCCCCCCCTCCACACACACACACACACACACGCACACACACACACACACACACCCCTCTGCACAGACCTTCGTGCGGAAGAAAAAAAATAGCGTGAGCCTTCTGTAAAGCTCTCCTGCTCTGCTATGAGTCAGCTTGCCGGAGCAGCATTGACGTTTCTGTGTTGCCAGGAGGTGAAACCCTGTGTAAATGTTCCTAAAAGCAGTTTTCAAGCTATTCATCTTTGATAGCATTGTTTCTTTGTGAATGCTTGAGCTTCACTTAGCTGTCTATGCATCACTTTTTGACAGGTCTCCATCTATTCTTCCACTGCCTGCATGCAGAAAGCTCTCTTTCATAGAAAGAAGGTGCACTTGCTCGAGCCGGTCCCCTCTGAAGCTTTTTTCCGATTAAGTTTCCTTTCCAGGTGGGCTCTATCCTGCCCTGGATGCCAGCACATTACACCCTCTTGCAGTGGGTCTGGGAAGGAGCGGGACTTGATGGCACCGGAGGGCGATGCTGCGCCAGGAGAGCCAGCTCCGGTCCTTCACCAACCAGGATGCCATTCCCGTTTTGTACACGCTGTTCAGCTCTTGAGGGACACAGAGAGACAGGGCTTTCCCTTCCTCTGTCCTCCTCCCCCAGCCTTTCTCTGTTCTTATTTTTTGTCTTTATATATTTTTTAATATCCAAGGAGAAAGAAATACGCGGCAGGAGGCAATTTTAGAGTAAGTACCTAGCAGGGGACTCCGAGAAAAAAACAAATAAATGCAGTGGGGTCTGGTTCTTGTGTTATTGAGTGCATGGAGAAGGACAACCTTTGCCTTGTTGTGCCTCCTGCAGAAAGAGGGGTCAGCATCCCCACGGGGCCACTGGAGTAGCCCTGCATCCCCGTGTAAACACTTTAAGGCCTTCTAATGCTACGCTGATAGATAGTGAGATGAAACACAGAGGACTTGTGCCAGCATATTGGAGAGCATTGAAGAGTCATTACCTCATTTTGCAGCTGTTTTTTCTGCAGTAATGCTGTTGTGGGTCTTTTAGAGATGCTTCCTGCTATTCATCTTCTTCAAAGGTTTCTAACTTGCATCTGCCTCCTCGGCTCCTGGAAGCATTTTGAAATTCTCCCACGACATGTGCTTTCTGCAGGAAGAATCTTGCTAGGATCACTGCAAAGTCCTTTCCCTGCCTGTTCCCTTCCTTGCAATAACAATAATTTATTGGGAAGGTGTTTGCCAGGCCCTCGATATCATGTGGGAGATGCAGGGAGACGAGGCCCCAAGGACTTGACATTCTCCGTAGACGGCAGCGGTTCAGGCAGAAAGTGCAATGGACGGCTGGGGGACGATCCGTCTTCGAGCACAGCAACTTATCTTTCCACGGTGAGTCGGCGGTGGCAGTTCCCCACCGCTCTCCCTCCAGATGAGTTACCGTGTTGGGCTCTCAGAAAGCAGTTCCGCAAAGAAATATTTTGCCTGTTCTGCTGTGGAGCGCTCCCATCCTCTAAATGTGCTCGACGCCGTCTCGTAGAGCACTGTGGGGCCAAGCAACGCAGCCAGCACGTCTTGATCCTGCTCCTAATTCGAGCACTGGCCTTTTGGGTAACCATTTTTCTCCTCCTGCCTTAGCAGCTCTCCTTATAGAGAAAACCCTTATGTCTTTTTTTTTTTTTTTTTTAAGTTCTCTGAGTTCTAGCAGAGGAAAGCCCTGAAATGGCGTCTACACCTACCTTTTATTTCACTCGCCTAATTTCTCCCTTGCTTCTGTTCAGATTTCTTTCTATTCCTTTCTCTCTCCCTACCCACCTATCCACCTATGGAGGCTGTCTAACCTCTCTATGGTACTTCTCTCCATGCTTCCAAGAAAAAAAGTGCTTACGTTCTCATGTTCAAATGTGTTCTCTCTTCAAACTCAATTGCAAACCTGGCGTTTTCTCACAGGTTTTCCAGCTACCCACACTCCGGATAATGATCAGATAAATATCTGTGCTCAACATTTCCCCATTCCTCTTGCTCCGTTTTGCAAACTAATTGAAGAGCATCCTGTTTCCACGTGAATATATATTGAAAAGCTCAGCTAGTAACCTAGCCAGCAGAAAAGTGCTGTATCTATATTTTGGCTAAGCCTGCTTTTCCTGAATTATTGGCAAGTATCAGGATCAGAAGAACCAATGCTGCTTTCTTTAAAGCTCAACGGAAATGTCAAATTCTGCTGCTTAAGAGCTGCATAATGTTGAATTTCTGCTGATATGACACAATATCCTGGGAAATTGCGTAAAACATCTTAGAAATGCAGCACACCGCTTCCAAAATGAGTACCCATTCACAGGGAACACCACCATGATGAAATGGCAAGTCACATCCTTAAGTTCACTGAAAGCAGATCTTTTTAAGGCTTATTTCTAATTTCTAAGAGAAATTGTTATCTTGTCACACGTCCATGCCTTTGTCAAACACGAGCACAAACAACCCTGCTTGCAGACCCTAGGGCAATGCTGTCCTCGCTGTGGAAAACATTTTCCTGACCATCCCACTGCAATTCTAGGCTTAATACACCTGTGTTAGGAGGAAATTGTTCACAGCAAGAAGAGTTTAGAGTTTGGCTATAGATTTAACGCAGGTTACGTATCAATCACATCCCAAAGAGGAAAACGGGAGCAGTAGTTTCTCCAGCCCACAGTGAAATCCACCTCACAAGCTCCCCCAGGGCATCAGCTCTGTGGCAGAGAGGGGTGTAGTTCAGCACTAAGGATCACCTGAATTCCAGTCCTTCAGAAATAGTTCCTGTATTTGTCATGTTCCTCCCTGTTGAGGCCTGGGAGGGAAGCGTGGTCTGCCAGGCTTGGAGATGACAACAGCCTTCTCGGCTCTGACTCAGCCTCGCTGCCCTCCTCTGCCCCTGCGCCGGCGGGGGAAGAGATGCTGCTGCAGCTCGCCATCGCTCACGCCTGCGCATTAAGCCTAACGGGTCTAGCGTCTGTCTTGGGAACATGGGCAGGGTGGCAAGAAGGCTGTCAGTTCACAGCAACTCCCACCACGTCCAAACTCCCAATTACTGAGGATGTGGCTGAAACCAGACCACACGGCTCATGCAGAGAACCATAGTTTCATGCTGTGCATGCTCCAAAAGCTCTGCAGGTGCACCAGCACCATGCCCAGACTGCCCAAACTGCTCCTCCTCACCACTGAAGTCCTCAGAGCCCAGCACAACTTCTCCATTAGCTGCTGCCTTTTCGTTAGATCCCAATTTTTAAATAATGTGCAGAACAATGAAACAAGAAATCCCTAAAGGGCTCATTGCCAGGGCTGAGTTCATATGATAGGAAAAATCATTCTTTCCAGGAACTGTCCTTTATCTCCTTTCCCTGGAAAATGCATTCTATTAGCCACTGTTGGGACAGGATACTGGGTTAGGTGGACCTCTGGTCTGATCAGTACAACAGACATTATGTTAAGCAAAACATAAATCAAAACGAAAACGAGCCCTTTAACATGAGAGCAGTTGGCTCTTGAGACCAAACTGGAGAGGAGCTCAGACCCAGCAGCTGCCTCCTCCTGTCTTGCTCCACCCTGAGACCATCGTTGGACAAGGGATGGAAATTGTGCTTTGCCCAGCATTGTCCATTTTTAAGCTTTGCTTCCAGTCTGGCTTAAAACCAAGCATGGAAAACCACATCATTCTTTGCAAAAGAAAACACACCCCGGGGATTCATTTAGGATTAATTTAAACTTTCTAGATCAGCAGTGTTTGTTTTGATATTCATTGTTATTTTATGGACAACCTATTAAGTCATTTCAATTAGAAAAAATTGATCTAAATGAAAATTAATTTGGAGAAGAAAAATAAAAATGTGTTATTCTCAATGGTATTTTCAATGTTAGCTTTCATCCTCTCCCCTTTCCTCCAAAACAAAATTTGGGGAAAAATTGGCATAATTCAGGAATTCATTTCAGTCTTGACAAAGCCGCATTCCCCAGTTTTAAATGGTTTTTTCAAAGTTCTTCCAAACCATTCCACCTTCAATTTACCTCTGGCCTTTACTGTTTTACCCCCTCCCTTGGCTCCTGTAAACTATTACTTCAAAAAGAAAACACATACAGATGACAATTTTCTACGAACCTTTCTGTTCAGACCTTCTATTAACCTTTCCCTTTGTACATAAAAACACCAATAAAATAGAATCTCCCTCTGGAATCCTGCAGAGATTTGTTCCTTTTTTGACCTAATACACAGGTTTTAGCCCGACCGTGTTTCACTTACTGTTTACCTTCGTTTTCTCGCTTCTCACGAGGCTGGCCAGAGAAATCCTCAAAATTCATCCAAAATTATAAACATTTTTGGCATATTTTGCCAGTTGTCTGTTAGCGTGTTTAGGCTATTGTGCGAGGGGAAGGAAGCAAGAGCCTGTGAAAGAAAGGCTGCGGTGAAATATTAGGCTGATAAGTGATAATGTTCCCTCCAGGTACTGCAAGTGTCGAGATATTCTTACACACGACGCTTCCTGCTTCTTGTTAATAAACTTAGTTTCCCGCTGAGTCTCGCTGAGTGTCTCCAATACAGCCTCCTCTCAGTGAGGAACCTAATGGTGCAGTTTTCACGGGTAATCAGTCGGGCTGAGGCCACGGACTCCGAAGGCAGGTGAGTTCCCAGCTGGCTGAGCGGGTTTTTAAGCAGGAATGGGAGAGGAGCTGTGTTAATGGGCTGGCAGGGACGGACGTGGCTGGGAAGCGGGTCCCGCTGGCTGGCACGTCTTTGCTTTGGCAAAGAGGCATGGTAGACCGACGGGGGTGGGCTGGGTAAAACACCCTGCCATCAGAAGTCAGCAGTCCTGAAAAAGTGAAAAACCGAACGTAAAAAAACCCCAGTCCTTCCTCTTGCTGCTCTCGGGTGCCCTCTTCCTTAAGGGTCAGACCATCGCCCCCTCGGCCGGGGTTAGGCTCACCGTAGAGACCTTATTCCACGACCTGCCACGTGACAGTGTTTACGTGGTTTATAAGTATTTCAGGAAAAATCTTTCTGGATGTGACAGCCATAAACACCCACAACCCTGCAAAAATAACGAGCGTGTTGAATATTTGAAAGCCGAGAAGCGCTATCATTTATGGATTTTTACTGCTTGACACAGCGTTGAAAAACGAAGGGAGCAAACTTTTACCGGTAAATGAAGCAGATCAGGGGTCTCTTTAATCTCTGGGTGTGAAAGTTTTGCCGTATAGTCAAGATGCAGCTCAAACATTGCTACAGCAAACTGCCGTGCTTTTGTGTTAATGAAGAAATTCAAGGTGGCCATCAAGTGTGGCATCACTCAACGCCATTGTCAACAGCATCCCAGTCCTCTCTTCATGATGACACGGGAATAACATAAAACTTCCCAAACCTTCAGGGTTTTTTTGCAACCCACGGCACAGGAGGGTGATAATCTCTTGTTGGATGTGCATTAGAAAATATTCATTGAATTGCAAATGTTTTTCAACAAGGAACCCACAAATTGCTTGTTTCTTCATTTATTCTGCTTGTAATTCAGCTTTTGCAGCTGGCTATCTATGGACTATTGTTTCTGCTCTCTGATGGTCGGGCTAAATAAAGGTATATTGGAAGAGCAGCTGACTCAATACTGCACTGTATCCCACCTAAACATGACTGTGAAATGAATGTATGAGTTGGGCTAAAATACATGAAGCTTTGGGGAGATTTGCAAATAACATCCAGATATTTGCAAATAGCAAATAATCTGATCCTGAGAATTGAAATAAGCCAAACTCAGCCCTTTCCTTTTCAAACAGGATCATGCCTCAGAGTACAGGAGCAGGAGTCTGTTTATTTTGATGAGGGATTATTTTTTTTTCCCTAACCCAACTGGCTATAATTGTTTGCATCCCACAGGCTTTTTTTTCCCCCTCTTCTCCTTCTCTTTCCTGATCCAGTATAGGTCAGAGCAGCTTTCTAAAATGTAAAATGCTTTTTAGCTGTAATTCTTTCCTTACAATTTCATATTTTAGAGATTAAGCCAGCATGTCCAATACGATTTCATCCCGAAGTCTGATTGCCACATTTCTATTCCCAGCATGTTGAGAGACGGGCCTCATGGTAACTGTGAGCTTTTTATTCTGGACACCTAGTCTTTGATCTTCATAGCACAAAGCATGGAGTGCTGCTCAGATAAGTTCATGGAAAAACTGCCGAGCAGGACAGGGCGCGCGGGGAAACGTGAGCCGCGATGGTGACCGCTCTGCTACATGGCCACCAGCTCTCTCCTGTTCCGCAGCTACCGGGAGAAGGGAACGGCTCTGTCAGTTTGCACAAGGACAAGGGCAGGCACATCCCCACGATGTACCTGTTGCCTAGCCAGGCATTGCTCTTCCACAGCATGAGGTTTTGGAGGCAGAAAGGGGGCAGGCTTCGAGGCCACTGCTTCCAGCAGAAAAGTACATGGTGAGCATCACCTTATGGGTGCCTTTACAGCCTCTGCTCCACCCTTGCCCTCCTGCCTCTTTGAGATCCCTGCAGGACCAAGACCTTTGGAAAACAGCCCTGAAAGGTGATAGGACTTGAGTATTTTGGATACCAGCCTTCAGGCAGCGGTCAGTTTGCTGCCTGACCGTAGGGAATGGATAAATCTGCTCTGTGCCTAAGTGCCCAGTCCACATAATGGCACGGTATTGCCTCGCCTCCCTTCAGGGGCACTGTAGCAATAGTGTCTATTAATGACCATTGAGTTCCCAGATACCACGGTAAGGGAGAACCTGGCCACTAAAAGGCAGAGTTAAGGGAGCAGTGTGAATACTGACAGTTTTATTTCAGTTCAGACATACCATGTTAAACACCAGGAGGACGGCTGGAGGTTTATGGGCAACACAATCATGAATATAAACCTAATGTAGGGTGTTTATATGGGTGAGATGAAACCTCTGATAAAACTACACATCTGGTCTCGTCCTTCCACCGTATCAGCATAGGGCTTGAGGATGCACTGGCCTCTTAGATGACAAAGTATTGGGAGTGGGAGCTATGCACAAAGGGCACTTACTGCCCTAAGGCGCTTATTTTTTTATGTGAAGCTTGTAGAGGACCACCAAAAAAATGAGCAAAGTCCTTCAGGCCATCTGCCGTGCTCCAGCAGTTTCCCTTCAAGCAAGCCTTCGTGCACAACTTCTTTCAGGTTCAGTTTGACCTTGAGAGAGAAACTTTTTGCTAGACAAACAATGTTGTTGCTTGGAAGTCGACAGAGAGGTCTATTACACTTACATGAGCTTGAATGTGAGTATACAAACCACTTGGATTTACATCCCTTGCTCTGTTTAACCGCGGTCGAGTACCCTTCAGTGGTGCGGCTGGTATCCCTCCATGTATTTGGTATGATCTTAATCTCTCTCCCTCCTCGCCTCGTCTTTGTCGATACCAAGTCCTAGGAGCAGACAGCACAACTGTAAACACATTTATTACACCCTTGAATCCCACACTTGCCCTCCTCATATCTCCTTTTACTGCGTGGCGCCTGTGTTTTGTTTTCATTTCCTCGGACCAAGCAATAAAACCTTAATTTCATTCAAGGAACAGGGAGCAGAGCTCATGCCACCAACCTCCAAGCTTTCTGGCAGAAGCCACGGGGGGAATGCAGGCAGCCTGGGTGGGTGGGATGCCTTCACCCCACGCTGGCGGGGGAATATTCCACATGAATTTTTATCTGCTGATGGGTGTGGTGTGTTTCCCACCATCAGAAACGTCGCCACCAGTTTGGGATGGCTTTTATGAAGTATGGCTCTAGTTCTGAGGTGTTGAGCTGCAGTGTGTGTATCCTGGGCTGGGGACGGAGGGTCCAAAGACCTCTGCTTGAAAAGCAGTCAGGATCCCAAAAGTAAAAATGGCTGAAAATCACTGCCTAGTTAAATTGCACGTTATGGGCTTCACGCAGGAAAGAAACCCTTTGGTCATGCGAGTCCCCATAACAAAGCATCTGAATCTCTAAAAAAGGATTATTTGTTAACAATGTGAGGTACTGTAACTAGCCCAAAAAATAACGCTGATCTTCCATGTGGAAACTGCGGGCTTTTATTTCCAGTTGTACTTCTGCCTTGGTTAGCAAACAAAAGAGCAGCACTTCAGAGCCATCTGACAGCTTCTGTGAAGAGAAAGTCCTGGAGAGTTTGAGGTACTAAAGAAAGGCCTAGCAAGAAAAAATAGCCATAAACTAAATTCCTGGCAACTAAGTGGGAATAGGGCAGTAATAGCTGTGATTCACCTTTGCAGAGAAAGGAAGGGGTAGACTCTGAAGCCATCACTGTTCCCATATCAAGACCAGAGGCATCCTCTGCCCAGCACAAGTCTTTGTGGTGAAGACAGGGCATCTGGGTGTAACTGGGTAACAGTTTTGGCATACTGGCATACAGTATGGATGTCTTCATGGTCTATTCTAACCATAATTCTGTTAGCCAATAAAAAACAATTATTAGCCAAAAAGTTAGTATCTCTAAAATACTTCTTCTTTAATTGTGGTGACAAAAATCTCATTTTTCAGTCAGAAGCCAGCTTCAAGAACAAATCCTAACCATGTCTCCGGCTCTAAAGAAGACCTTTCATAGTTAATCTCCTACTACTCCCAAAGGCAGTGATTCAAACACGTTGCTACAGGAAAGGAGTTTTCCATAAGGGACGTGTCCCTGCTGAGGCTGGAGCTCGCCACACTCGCCGCAGGAGCATCCCAGCCTGGCACAGCAAGTACCATGTGCTGCGTACTCTTCCCCCAAAACCCTCACGCAGCATTTTCTCAGGGAATGTTCCCACAGAGACGGAGAGGTTACAATGAAAAGTACCTTTGCTCACTTTGCAGGAGAGCAGACCAGCGTAGAGGCCAAAAACTGCTCTCTTACAAAACACCAGCCGACACCTGGTGTTTCAGATGGTGTCAAAGCTCCTCTGCCGTAACAGCTGCCTCCATGCGGGCTGTGTTGGGCTCAGGAGCGTGTGATCCATGCCGTACGTGTCCTCCAGGCTGCTCCTGAGGGCTCCTGGCTGTTCAGCCCATCGGGGATGCTCCTGGATCTGCTCACAGTTTTCTCCAACACCCTCTTGAAGGCACATCAAAGCTTTCATCCCCATGTTCTTACACACTCCCAGTGCCACCTGCGACCACCTGTCTCCTGACAATTGGAAATACTCTGAGGATTTATTTGGCTTAAGAAGATACGCAGCTCAAGGTACACATGCATCCTATGGAGACGGACCTGGAGATGTGTAAAGGGTGAACATGGTCACCCCTGAAGGGCGAGCGTGGTGACTCTGAGTGAGGAGAGCTGCCACCCTGCTCAAAACTACTTCCCAGGCTCCAACTAGGAACCAAATCCAAACACAATGCGAGACCGAGGGGCTGTGCTAGTATTGCAAAAACGCACGAGAGATTCCTACCACCCTGCTGCAAACTAACACCTTGATCCGCTTTGACTTTTACTGAGCCAGGCCAGCAATTCCTATAACCTACACTGTCTTAAACATTCCTGCAGTGCCTTTTAAATGGCGGTATTTATCCTGGACTCCTGAGCTCCAAACATGCAAACACAGGCCGCTTAATTAATTGCATGTTCTCGCAACATCTCCAGTACTAACGTGATGGCATCGGGGTATGTTTCAGTATTTTTAAAGGCTGCAGGCTATCACCTAGGGCAAGTGACACTGATTGCCAGCAATATACTCCACCACACTCAAGCAGCTTTTCAGTAGCTTTTCCAGTTTCCTAGCAACGAGGCCAGCAAGAAGACCTAAAAGTCTTTCTTAACAAGCTCTGTTTGTCCAGAATATGCACTTATCGCTGCATTGCAAACAGCGAATGATCTCCCAGGCCAGCTGATTATTAATAGAGGGAAATGCAATGGAGAAGCGTATTTCAGGAGGGACTATCCCTGCAAATTTGTTAGGCAATCAAATATTTGTCAGTGCGGGGGGGGGGATGTGGATTAGAGAGGGGCACACGTGCCCTAATTTGAAAGTTTTGTGTTTCTCTATTCCACTGGGTTTTTCTAACACGCTTCGGGGTTGTTTCTGTGGGGTTTTCCCGGGCCGCTGCGTGGTTATCGGAGAGATGCTGTGTCCTGCGCTCCCCCGCCAGGCCAGTTTGCTGACTCCCACCGAGTTTGGGGTGTAGCACAAGAACGCAGCAAGTGAGGAACTTGTGCATTATTAAACACATACATGTAAAAGCAAGGAAGCAGCCTCAGGATTTAAAGTGCATGTGGCTGTTAACTCCTTTCTTTCTTTCTTTTTTCAGAGCTGACTTACACAGCTAATTAGCTCCTTTTTCCTCCTCCTCCCTTTTTTTTTTTTTTTTTTTCAGAAGCCCAACTGCTATATTTCTTTTCCTGGCAAATGGATGTGTTGAAAGACAGCCCTCCTCCACACAGATAGACTTTTTTTCACTACATCCACCTAACCGTGATACACACTGAATGATAGATGTAGCTCTGTCCCCCAAGCAATCCTTTCCTTTGACGGCTCTGAAGGGACAAAACCAGGTGACATACTGAGGAAGTGAAACACTGAAAGTATCCAGGAAGTGCTGGAGAAGTTGTGCCAACAAGCAGAGACGTATAGAAGGAGAAAAGAGAGAGGCAGAGAGGGGCACACGACCATCTGCTGGTATCGGAAAAGAATAAACACCCAGAAGAAATAATAGGAACTTTTTCCGATGTTGTGAGAGGGCACAAGTGGCAGCAGCAGGCCAAAATAAAGAGAGGCACACGTCGGCTGAGGAGAGGGACATGCTTCTGACCGGCAGCCCAAATCTTGAATTCCCTGGTCACCCAGGCAGGACTGCTGAAGTGTGCAGTGCTGGAAGTCAGAAAGGATTAAAGTCATTAGGATTTACCCCTATAAGAATATATAACGTCTGGACAGCAGACAGAGACGTATTAGAGAGAGCTGGCTCGTACTGCTTTTGCACTGCTTAGCACTGGAATAACTCCTTTCACTTTAATGCACTTATTCCCATTGATTTATGCAGGCATGAGAGGAGTCTAGCCTACAAAGCTCAAATAGATCTTTTAGACTGTATCGTTCTGCCAGGAAAAGTGGTAGTATCCCTCATATCTATAGGAATATATATGTGTGCCTGTCGATGTGCATTTAATTTTTCCGTTTAAGGATATTCATGTCATCCTTCTCGGGTACCCTCTTCAAAAGGAATAGCACTTTGAGGGGTTCTCTATTGACTAAAAGAGAGCGTCGGTGTAAAGATTAGGTACAGATGACTAACTTTGACATGAATCAAGCAGAGCAAGGCAAAGTCCTCCTGTGGTTACGCACTTAAGTTTTGTTTCCTGAAAAACTTACCCAGCTGCCTAGCGGTTGTGAAAATAGCCAGCAGATAAATGCAGGAGCGTTCTGCTGAGTGAAGGTGATACAATGCAGAGCCCTGTGGTAGAGTGAAGCAAGCAGAAGATATTTCCCCTGTTTTCTGTCGTTTCCACTAGCTCTCCGTAATTCTAGGTGTTGACTATACTCTGCAGGTGCTCATTTCTTTCCCCTGACGATAAAGGCAGCCAGGCTGGGGAGGCATTTCTGGGCTGCTTGCATACAATTTGGGGGACTGTGAGTTTTAAAATTAAAACAGGAGGAAGAAAAGCACTTAATAAGATTTGAGCAGAACAAGCAGGGAGGAGAAAGCCAAAATCTCCCTCACCTCAGATGTGAATTTATTTTTCCTTGAAATAAAAGAGCAGGATGTTCTGAGGAAGCTTACATCCCAAAACTTCAGTCTGGACAGTCATTGAACAGCAAGTGATGGCAGAGTCAAGATCCAAAGGCAGCTGCGTTTTGAGCTTGTCTCAGTACTTTGGAAACATCTGCATTCTTTATCAACATCCATAACCAGTGAAAAGATGAAGCAGTATTTCTGCAGCTGCAGTAGAATGATGTAACTAGCATACATTTAATTTTATTTCAAGTTTTGGCTACCTCTCATGCAGGGCAATGGGGGATGTTACAGATGGCTAACGTGCAAAACATACTCAGGGACTGTGGAGTGATGAGAACCGAGTGCTTCATGTCACACAAGTTCAGAGACAGTGAAGAGACTGAGAAAAAGAAAGTCCCTCACATAGGTATCCAGCTGCAGCGGGGAAGTGACCCTGGTGTTCACTGGTAAAGGCTAAAGAACAGGGCTGTTGTTGTATGTGTGGAACAGAGGAATTCTTGAGCATTTAGTCCAGATAAAATAAGAACAAACCTAAATATTGTGTCTAAACTCGAACGATGAATGGCTGCTGTAATCAGAAAATATGTGATTGAGCACAAGAGTCTGCTTTATTTTCTTGCAGTCAGGTTTTGGCTGTCTATGCTGAAATACTAATAAGAGGGTTTGATCCCATGCTATTTCTTGCCTTGAGGTCAGGGAGATAGCCATACCTCATGCTAAGCTCTTCTAAGCCGTCAGCCTTTTGAAGTTTGCCCATGCTGATTTATCTCTCAGTCCCCAAAAAGCTAGAAACACCCTAGTACCTAGCACTCCAGTGATCGCCTTGATAAAGATGATAATTTTTGATTTGATGAATGCATTTATTTATGTGTCTGCTAACACAAAGATGGGGCAACCATCTCTGTATCGTAGATTGCTTTGACGAGACTTTAAAGGACTTCTCCAAAGACCAATTGTAATGAACGTCACAGCCCAATGCAGTATGAGATTTCTCCACAAGCCAGAAAAACAAGCAGTGCCCAGTTTATCAGTCAGACAGAAGGCTCCTTTCATTAGTAATTAGCCAGCACTGTGCCTCTATTTTTCAGGGCAGGATGGCGTAAACTATTATCGGCACATCCTTCAAAAGGCAAAAACCCAGCACAGGACCAAGCATGCGGTTTGGTGTGCCTGAGTGTGCGAGTCTGATCAATGGCTGTGTAGACTGCTAATGAGCCCCCTCATTAGCTACATGCAGGAATATTTACCCGGGAGTCAGGCGCCGTTGTGGGAATGGCATGCCGAAGCACAGCAGCGGGTTGGCGAGCTCTGAACCGTCCTGACACCTACCGGTTGTAAACTTGACCCCTTAATGCCGTTGCGTTAACACAGCAGCATGTCACCGCGGTGTGATATTAACCCGAATCGTTTCCTCCCCCACCAGCGACCTCGGCCACCTTGCCGCATGTGAAAACACAGCTCTTCGCTCCTGCCTGTGCTGCTCTGTCTCTCCTCCCCCGTCCTTGTTGCAGCTCGGTGGCTTCTGGTCCTGGGAACGCAATTACGCTGGGAGTAAGAGTTCCCCCGGCCTAACTCTGGTGCTTGGAGAAGATGTACGTGTGCTTATTTTCAGAGGTTCACTACTCTACTGGTGAATCAGGTCTGATGTAGACCCTGGTGCACTACAACTCCTGATACGACTTGGCAAAGCAATACAGAAGAGCCCATGCTTCCCATTGATTGAACTGCAGTCTGACCTCTCCTGCCTCTTCTCTGGCAAGACTTTTGTTCATCTTTTTCTGTTCAGTATTATCCTCCTCTGATAGCCCCCGTTCCAGTCTGCCAGCAGTATTTATTACCTTTTCCACAGTATGGCTGTTTTCAGTTTTCCTACATTTCCAATTATACTGCACAGTTGCCATTGATCTGTTTTCCGTTAGCATGAAAATCAGAGCTGTGATCTATATAATTTAAGACCCTACCTTCATTAACCTTCCTTTTGTTTTTAACGTAGACTATTTAAATTGATCTTTATTAAATAAAATTACAAGAGCTATCAATCCTCATGCTTCACGGTGTAAGCTGATCGGTGGCTAACTCAGGAAGTAATTGCCAGAGGACCTCTTTGTTGAAATACTGTACAATTAGATGTGTTTCAGCAGTTTAAATCCTTCCAAGGAGTATATGGCCACCATCAGGGACAGTATTCTGCACTTACAGGATCACTGGTTAGTTTTGATGTGGAATCGGAGAGCAGCTGGACGGGCTGGACTCTTGCTAGAGCAGCTCATCTCTCAGCTGCCCCAGTCACCGACGCCTCAGTGCTGACGCGTTTCCAGGGCCAGATCCTCCAGTGACATACAACAGCGCAGACCCATTGACCTGATGCGATACACAGGTTCTCGGCTGGTGTAACTCAGCACAGCTCCACCCCTTTTCAGCAGCCGCCTCCTGTTTATTTTGCCCCCTCCTGTTGCCGAATAGAGATGGGCGCGTGAAGGATGAGCTTATTCATGAAAGGCTCCATTCCCAGCCCATTTCTCGGTTGCAGACTGCAGCTGCTGACTGTTGTGGTGATACTTTGGTTTTGCACCAAATCAGAATCTTGCACCATCCGGGGAAACAAAAAAGCTTAAGCTATGGGATGTCTGCGTTCTCTAAGAGATCTCCTCCCTTGCCGTGGTTGTATGTATCCTAGCTTCTTAAACTGACTTTTCACATTGTCTAAACATATTTAGACACAAGATTTCACAATTACAGAAAAGTTGCTCTCAACATCCTCCTACTCTCATTCAGATCCTTTCTCTTTTGCTCTCATGTTCTTATCATATTTAAGAATTCTGCGTAAATGAGCATTAATGAACCAATTTTAAATTATTTTTCTATGAGCAATTTCAGCTGCAAGTCGCTTGATTATGTGAATCCAAATGATGGGGGTGGGGGGGAGGCAGAGCATAAAACGTGTCTTTGCTGCAGTAACCCGTGACCAATTTAAGTGCTGGAGCAAAGGTAAATGCAGGAAGGGCTGAGCTGCCACCTGAACGCTGCCTGCACCGCACTGGACGGAGAGGGGACGGTGCGGGACTGTAAAATTCAGAGAAATGCACATGATCACACAGAGGCAGGGTGGGGAAAAAAAAATCTCCTCCTCCCTCTTCTTCTCCCTCTCCATTGAAGCTCACCTCCCTGCACTACCTCTGCAGGACATGGTATTTCCAAGCCCATCTCCCACCTTTGGATGGGGAAAGCAGCAAGCACAATCACTAGCTGGCAGAGAAACAAGCGTTAGGTGGTTTGTGGGATGGGTGCCAGCACGGAGGAAGCGGTGGGGGCACAGGGAGGTTGGGTGGATTTGTGTCACCATGCCCAAGGTGCATCAATCCAGGGTCGGAACAGAATTAATAGCCATGCCTGCAAGGCACAGCAGCATGCAGGGATGAAGAGAATATCTTAAAACCTCATGTGCAGTAGCTGCGCACACTAATATATTGTTTTCCAATGTCAGGTACATTCTATATTTTAGCTCTATAAATTTCAAAGTTAATCCAGAAACGAGTTATTCAGCATTGCAATAAAATGTGACTACCTTCTGACAGCTTTGTTCGTTTCTTTCTTCCTGAGGCACGAGCAGCGAAGAGAAGCTGGTCTGATGAAGAAACTAATAACCACGAGTTAAACCACAAGAGTTCAAAGGGCTTGGCCCACCTCCCGTGGAAGTTAGGGGGAGTTTTCTACGACTCAGAAACCAAATGGGATCTGAGCCACAGCAGCTGAATCGTGACTCCAAATATCTTTGAGAAGGAAGGTCTCAGTCTCTATCCAAGTTTGGGGCAGTTTCCATTTTGTCTTCCAGCCTGAGGTTAGGGTTTGGTAGAGTGGACGTTGCTGACTTTGGGCTTTGATCACTCTGCAAGGGAGGGCTATCCGGTGGTTGCAGAAAAGGCACTGGTTTCAAAACTCCTGGGTTTTTTTCCCCCAACTCTGCGATTGACTTTCTCTCTGACCTTGCGTACATCAATTCTTCCACTGAAGTAAGTGGAAACTCAATTGCATTTTATGTTTCTTTATGAGTCAGATTCCCTTTCTGCAAAATGAGGATCATAACACTTAACTACCTCTCAGAAGTGCTCGGAGACCTAACAACAAATTAATGTTTAAGATTCTTGGAATTTTTTTTTAAAAAAAACCTTTACAGATATGTGAATTTCAGTGAAAAATGTCAATTTGTTGAAACTGAAAAGATCTGCAGATGAGGATTGTTTTCAATGCATTTCTTGACTTGGAAAAAAAAAAAAAAAAAGAGATTTAAAGTACCGTTCTGCAATGGTTGAAATGCCCTGTTTCAACATTCTGGAAGTGAAACATTTTTGGTTTTCATTTTGAAATGACTTTCCATTTATTTTTTTCATTATATTATGTGCTATAAATACGAGAAAAAATCAAGGCAAATTGAGGCATGACAACTCTGTTTGTTAAAAGTGAACTGTTTTGAATTACCTGAAAGGACTTTTTTTTTTTTTTTCTTAATTTCCTCTGCAGAGAACTCTGACATCTTCTGGATTTGCTCTCACCGAGCATCTGGCCCGATTTCAAAATCCACTGGGAAATGGGATTTTTATCCTCCTCAGAACCTGTGAGGGCATGAAGGCTCTGCCACGCTGCCCCAAATGTCGCACGGGGCTGCCATCCTGAGAAAATATTCCACTAAAGTGAAAATATCATATGACAGAGACACAAAGCCTTGGGAAGAAGGTGAAAGCCATGTTCTAAAGACGTCCAGTTATATGTAGTTGTGCCCACTGGACACCGATTTACATAAAATTGCAGATATTTAAGCACCGGAGCAGGCTACCTTCAATGGTTGTGGAGTCTCTGTCACGGGAATATTTAAAATGATGTAAGCCGTTTGTAGGAAAGGCATAAGTAAAGCTGACCCTGCGTTTGGCAGGCTGAGGGACAGATGAACACCTGGGGTCTCCTACAGCCCTGCAGGTCGATGCTGTCATTTGCTTGGGCAACGTGGTGCTGATACCGGGAGGTCCCCAGGGAAGGCAGAGGGACTACGGCAAGGAAAAAGGCAGGAAAACAGAAGGGAAATGAGCTTTAAAAGGGCACATATGAGCAAGAGAGAAAGAAAGAAAGAAAAGCAGAAGAGGAGCTGGCTGGACTCACAGGGCACATCAGCCAAGGGAGGAAGCAGGAGACAACTCCAGAGGGGTCCAAACACAACAAATACTAAAAGCAAAACTAAACTCATCTGAAACATTCACCCATAATGACCCTCGTGCGTTGGATGTATAATATTTTTTAAAAGAAATCAACTGCTAAGAGTTATGCTTCTCATGATGAAAGTTGCTTCTCACGTCCTTTGCTTTCTACCCAAACGGCAACACTCCCAGTCCTTACTCACTCACATCCCAAGCATAGTTTTAATTTGGGCCCCCCTTCTATGTTAATTTGTTTTTTTCACCTGTTCCAGCAACACACCAGGCAGGATCAAACCAGGGCTGCGACTGTGTCCCTTAGATGAGAGATGGCCTGGACAGAACACAGGGATGCTCATCACAGCGAGCAGCCGATCCAGCAGAGTTCAGTGGAGTTGGACAAGGACCAAGCTGTGAATTACGCCTCATCTTTTGTGATGCCAGCTGCCAAATGACTTAATAGCAAGCAGCCCACTTTATCCTCTATTGCAGGGGATGCAAAACGTTGCCTGAGAGATGTGGCATGAGGTGGAAAAGGAGAAGCTCCAGTCCTCCTGTCCCAGTCTCTCCGTTTGTCCATACACCTTAGTAATGTCGTATTCAGCCTGGAGAAGAGAAGGCTCCAGGGAGACCTTCCAGAGGCCTTCCAGTACCTAAAGGGGGCCTCCAGGAAAGATGGGGAGGGAGTGTAGTGATAGGATGAGGGTTAATGGTTATAAACTGACAGAGGGAAGACTTAGATTAGGAATTGGGAAGAAATTTTTCACTCTGAGGGTGGTGAGCCCCTGGCCCAGGTTGCCCAGAGAAGCTGTGGCTGCCCCATCCCTGGAGGGGTTCAAGGCCAGGCTGGACGGGGCTTGGAGCAGCCTGGGCTGGTGGGAGGTGTCCCTGCCCAGGGCAGGGGGTTGGAACTAGATGATCTTCAAGGTCCATTCCAACTCCAACCATTCTGTGATTCTGTGATCAAACATTGCATACAAGCGCTGTGGCCACAGCCGCGTGACAAGGGTCTCCCTGCACTGTAGAAGTCACCGGGCACTTGCAAACTGATTTGAGCTAGCTGAAATGTATACCGTGGTTGCACACTGGAGTTTTCTAAAGCCTACATCGAGCCAGCAGTGTAGCCAGCAGACCAGCACTGCCCTCTCACCTCAGAGATAGGGCATCTCAGTGGCCTGTGAACCCCAGGACCTTCCTTACTAGGATCCTCCTGGAGATCAGATTAAAGGGCGCAGGGTGATCTGAGCTCTATCCCTGCTGACACCCTGAACTCCCACTCTTTATCAGTTTCTCTTTAAAAGGATTTCAGGTTGCATTTCTGTATCTAGCATATGGAGACTTTCATTTATTTGACAGGTTGATTCTTTTATCAGACGTTTATAAGGATTTACAATACTAACGCGCTCCGCGTGCAGTACCAGATTTCACACAGAAAAAGTGCTGGCAAAGGGACGAGCCGTCCTCGGAGCAGTTTTCCCTTCCCTTTCCCGCCCCGCCTTTCCTATGCTTTACAGAGGCAGGTCAGCATGACAAAGGCTGCAATAACACTAATGCCCTTTCCAAGCATTTTCTGCTGGGATGAGTGTGACGGATGCAGGCTCCTTA
The DNA here is from genome assembly GCF_964199755.1 of Larus michahellis. Classification (NCBI taxonomy): domain Eukaryota; kingdom Metazoa; phylum Chordata; class Aves; order Charadriiformes; family Laridae; genus Larus; species Larus michahellis. The sequence goes on from NC_133905.1 coordinate 4,431,715, forward strand.
AAGGAGCTGAACACATGAGGCTCTTCTCTCCTTGTGGCTGTCCTCAGAGGGATGGGGATACAGGCAGCGAGAAAGCCCCTGCCAGTCGGCTGAGCAGCGATAGGCAAAAGCAGAGGAGAAAGGCGCTGAACCCTGCAGGAGATCTGCAGAGAGGAGACAGATGCTGGCTTTGCTTTAGACTGAGAGCTGCAAAACAAAATCCTCCAGGACGGAGCCCGCAGGGCAGGGATTTCTCCTTTTTGACAGCCTATGGTGAATGAAGCACAAAATAGCCTGCTGTCTCCACAGACAGCGAGGATATTTGGAGACGTCAAACTGTAGTACAGAGGATGCACAAGAGGGATGGAGACACAGCTAACTACCTCCCAGACTTTTGATTTCTTGTTCCAAGCGGGAGATCCTGAAATCGTGCAAGTTTTTCTTGCGCTCCTGCTGGAATCAAAAATATCCCTTCTTTCTGCTTTGGGATAGCAGATGGAAATGAAGTGTATTTGGTCTTCATGATCTGTCCACGTTTCAGACTCAAAGGTGCTTGGATTCAAAGTCTGCACGTTTGCAGTCCTAGCAAAGGACTGGGAGGAACGGACACCGCCAGGCATACAGCCAGGTTTCCCATTTCCAAACTACATGTAAAACCAGTTTCTCAGATTCTTTCGGGGGTTTATAAGGACAGGTTATTTCTGCTGCATAGTTGATGATTTGCCTAATATAGCTCCAGTCTCATACTGCGATTTGCTTGCTGATTTGACAGCTGCATTTGGTAGCCTACAATGATCAATAACAGGTTAGCTTTGGTAATACAGTTTCTCGATTTTTAGTTTGAGTTGGTTAAGTGCATTGACAGAATCTGCAAAGCATCCAGAGGCCCATTAGGCTCGGTTAGGATCCCATGAGCAGCTCTTCCAGGAGAGGCTGACAGAAAGCTCTGTCCTGCTCCCCGTGAAATCAACTGCCCGGGGAGAACAGGGTGCTGCTTCGTGGCAGCAGACCCTCCTGCCATATTCCCGCCCTTTCCGCGCTCCTGAGCGTGTTCCTACTTGTCCTTCTGCAGAAACCCAGTAAACTAGTTAAGGGAAGGAAGTCATTAGAAAAGAAAAAACAATAACAACAACAAACCCCACCCCAACCAATTTTGTGCCACCTTAGCTCACCAAACTGGCTCAGAGCATCAGCCGTGCTGGTTCCAGGGTCAGAGCGGCAGCAAAGCTGAGCGGATTTAGAGGAACAGCCACAGGGTTGCGCCAGCAGAGGAAGTTCCTCCAGGATAATTAACGATGCAAACGCAAAGTGGTTTGATGAAACTGTACTAACCATTTATTTTGGATTTTCTCATTAAACATTAAAAGGGTCTTCAGCTGGTTTACCGTCACATGATACTGCCACTTGAATTGTGAACGGCCGCGTCTACTTGGGGCTTAACGAGGTTTAATTAATTTATAGCCACACCTTACTTCCCTGGTATTAATTTGCCTGCAGATGGCTGTATTGCCCTTAGTCTCTCATTCAGCTTGAAGGGGCAAAAGATACTTTGGATTAATACACGAGAGCCTCGGCAAAGCCGGGGTAAGGGGGAGAGATAAGCCACAGCACCCACTAGAACTAGCACTAGCTTGACAGAGCAAGCAGTGAACGGGTTGAAAAGAAGAGTTTCACCTCTGGCCTGCACAGGGCAGAGCATTACAGAGGGGGTAACGGGTGCTGCCTGCACAGAGCCCCTTCTGACACTGCAAACTGAGGATATTTTTGCTCTTGCAAGGGCATGGGCATGGGCATAACCTCCTGCTCCATCCACGTACTGCCGAATGGACGTGAAAAGAAAGGGGCAACAGGGGAAAGCTTCAGGGTGTTCAAGAAGGAGCAGCACGGAAAAGGCCATTAAGAGTTTAGTTTAAACTCACTAGCCTCTAAGAAATTCGCAGCCAAGTGCCAGTCATCCAATATGCAAGCACAGTTGGATAATGTTAAGGGTGATGGCTAGCTGCGAACGGATCCTGGGTGCCTGTTATTTTGCTGTGAATTTCCATGCTTTTTGGAGAGTTTAAATCAGGACTTTAATGGGCTTTTGATGTTGTTTTAGTTTGGTGAATAGTTTCCCGTTGTATCTGCTTATTCAGTGAAATAGCGAGGAAGCGCTGTTACAGTGGAAGATGACAAGGACTATAGAAGCCTATCTCAGCTGCATTTGCACAGCAGAAGCCTTTAAGAATCACTGTGCTATGAACGAGACATTTCCATATTTCACGGCTATTTTTGCCGGATGCCTAAAGTTGATGATACAGCAAAAAAAATTTGAATGAAGGGAGAAGGGAAAAAAAAAGTCCTTCTGCTGTTCTTTTCTTTCTAACAATTTACATCTCAGCCATGTTGCTTGGCAAAACCAACAAAGCAAAGTATGTTGTGGCTGTAAAGTGATAAGCACATGGGCTGCACTGAGGACATATTCTCCTTGGTATTTGGGTAGGAAAATGGGGTTTCATTTTGAAGCGGAACATTAGCCTCTTTTTTTGGTTGCTGCTCCTCTCTACCCAAAAGCTTATCAGGGCAGCTATATCTTTTGGGAGAAGAAGTTCAGAGGAACTTGGGGACACTGATTATCAATGTATGTCCCTACTCAGGCGTGTGGCAACAGAGCAATTAACCCTCTGCATGCCTGATAGCCATCATCCCCTACACTCCCCTTACCTATTCAGGCCTGCAGAGAACTACCGGGCTGCACAGTTCATGGTGTAAGAAAGCACGTAGAAAAAAAGCCAAAAATGAGGAAGGGCGATCCTGCTAAGTGCTGCTTGGTGACTCTGTGGGACATGGCACTAGACCGAGGAAGCCAAAAATAAGCAAAGGAAAATAGAAACAGAACTTCAAGGAAAGTTTCCTGCTGTATTAGTCTGTTGTGTTTCCAGACAGGCTGCTCAGGTCTCTGAGATATTATGTCCTCCTGTGATGCCATGCCCAAAATTATTGGTTGCTTTTCAAAGCCCCTAGAGTCTGTTTTTTGCTTCCATATCATTTATACTAATTATCAGCCGTGACCATTTCTTAAACACCTTCCATGTGTTTGGCAGTCGTTGTCCCACCGTGAAAGACATAGCGTATACTGAAATGCTCAAATAAAAGCGCATGTTCCTCTGCAATTAGCTCAGTTCTTATGGCACCACTAAAGAAGACAGGTTTGGGGTACTTTTTTCTGAGGAGGGATTTGAAAAAGGCTTTTTTGACCACCACTAGGAAATCAGCTTGTGGATGATGGTAAAAGATCCCATCCATGCCCCGTACCAATGGAGACTCCCACCATGCTGGGCGTTTTGAGCCTGCCCTGTGACTACCTGGTCATTTGGCAGGTAGCCCAGCACCCCAAGGGTTGTGCACCGCAGAGAGCAAGCGCCACGCAAGAAGCTCTTTTTAACCCAGATGTAGAGAAGCATCTTGTCCTTGACCTACCTTCAACAGCCGTGAAGGGGATGCGGTTTTTCCCTTAGATCAGCAGAGCGAATAGCAGCAGAGACCTGCAGTTATCTCTGACTGAAGGATTAAAGTTTGTCTGGGTTGACATTATTAGAGGGACCACACGCAGCCCCAGACTGGCTAAGGGCTGCCAGTGGGGGCACACGTTTAAACTGCATGTTGAGACATCAAATTAAGGAAAGCTGTTTCATCCAAAACTTTGGACTCTGGGGCTCAGGCATGTCCCGCGCACCCCATGGAGGAACCGAGCTGGAGGCCACAGCACAGTTCTGGCGGTCAGAAAATCAGCCAACTCCTCCCAAGTCACTGAACATCTCTATTGCTCACTCTCTCCGTCTATAAAAAAGGATTATAACACTATAACGCTTGTCTCAGACGGGTGTGTGAGGATCCGTGGCTGTAATAAACCTTGTGGCTGTTGGCTGGAATACACCATACCAACACTCGCTGTTGTTACTAGGGAATAATTCTTTGCATATGACCAAAACAAACTGAAAGAGATTTTGGACGGGAGCTCCATGCCGTGTAAGTTACGGTGACGCTGGGTCAGGATAACCAAACGGTTTGAGTAAGTCAATCCTCTACCAAAGGCTGAAATACAGAAAAAGCCCATTTGATTGTTTTTTAATAGTGGAAATATCACACAATTATATTTTTTTTTCATATGCTTTTTGTTCTGGGAGCAGTGAAAGGGCACTAGAAGTACTCGAAACACTGGAAAAGCAAAGAGAACAGCTAACATTAATCTGACCCTCGACAGAACAATGCGAACGAAGGCCACTTTCATCAGATTTCCACTATGTTCATAGGAGAACTGGGAGCAATTCTGGAAATAAAATCCAAAATATGGGATCTGTTGCAGATTGCATCTGCTGAAATATCTGCAGAAGTTAGCAACTCCTTCTGCAGACTGAGGTGGAGTTTGTCGAAATAACTAAAACTTTCCAACAAGTAAAACTTTCCTGGCTTTGACTCTGTTTGGGTCAAAATTTGGGGGATTACTGGAGTTTCTCCCAGGCTATTAGCAAAAGTCATGGGATGTAAACCCACATGAAATGCAACCACAAATTACCCTTCATAGGATCGTGCCCGAATACAGACGTGTCAAACGCTGGAAGAGAATCCAATCTCAGCGAAGCCACTGAAGCTTTCCTTACCCTTCACAACTCCTGTTTTGATTCAAAGCTCTCCCTAGGCTAAAAGGGGGAAAATTTAAAATTAGGTCAGTGCTCTGGACTCCCGTTAGAGACACTGAGGTCACTGCGGGTGTTACCAGAATGAAGTCTCCGGCTGCAATCAGGACACATTGCATACTCGGAGTGGAGCTGGTCCCCTGTGCTACAGCAAGGATTCACTGGCTCCAGAACGGCTGGGGTATAAGGTTTAATCAGGTTAGCTAGGTTTTCTCTCTTGATTTCACAGCCTCCATTCAGCACACCAGATTATAAACTTTCAACATGTAATTGAACCTGACTCAAGGAGCCAATTGTATTACAGTGAGCTTTAAAAGGGGGAATGGCAAGGGCTAAAGTTTTCATTCAACGAATGCAATTTCTATGCGCAGAAATCAATTCAATTGACATCAGTTGAGCTTTAATGCTGAATTAAAGAGCTGCCAGGTTTCCCCCATGGGGCTTTTACAGTCCGGGTTTTATGAATTCATTAAAATGCACACACAAACTTTTAGGGAAATAGCATTACACTGTAATAAGAGCTACAAATCGACCATATTCCTCTGAGAGAGAAGTCTAATTTGAGTTGCCTAGTTGGCAAAACTGTTTTCCATCGCTTTGCATTTATTAGCAGAGGGTGTCATATTTTCCCTTGTTTCCATTTTGGTTTCTTGCTGTTGGCTTAGAAAGGAGAGCATCATGTTTAGAAATATCAAGGGGAGATAGAGTCTTTGGAAAGCAGGTGCCCACTTGGGAAGCCGTAGCATTGTGGGGCTCTTCAAGGCAAACCACGCTTCAGGACAAACCAGCACGGCTGGGCTGGAAGTCTGAAAGACTCAGGGGACACTTCCAGATTGACGGTCTCTTCCAACTGAAAGTTGGAGTCCCTCAGTCTAGGATGGAGGAGATAAGCAGGATGTTTGCAAAGTCACCTGTGCTGAAGGAGAACCCAGCTCCAGTCAGAGCTGACACTGGATCTGAGGCCAGTGCAGAAGTGAGAGGGCCAGGCATTTTAGAAGAATATCTGGAGTTTCAGTACCCTTCCCCTCCATTAATCTTACAAACTCGCTGAAAAGAAGTAGCCTTGCAGCAGCCCACAGCTTCCGTCTTCTCCGCATTAGCTGCAGGCACAATTAGACTCACAAATATTGGTTTCCTCTGAGATACTGACAATGGGTGGGAAGCTGCAGGGGCAGCCACAGAAACCACAGAAACGTTCTTTGAACAGGTCAGCATCATCAGGTTGCCTCTATGTCTGTGTTGTTGCGCTCCTCCTATCGCGCACACATCGCAGCACTCTTTCTGATTCTGAGTGTTCACAGGGTTTCGTTAAGTATGCTCTCTAATTGGATTGATGACCCTGGTGATTGGAGGTCTTGACCTATCCATAAACCAAGTGGGACTCAGAAAGCACAATTTCCTCATCCCGCTGTTTTCCTAGCATGACTTGGCTCCAGCTTTTGACGGATGAGGGAGTCTCTAGGGCTAATTCAGCTCCTGCGGAGAAGACACAGTTGATGTCATTTGGGATGGTGAACTTTGCAATGGGGACACACATGCCTGCGCAAGGAGACTCTACAGACAAATCTGACGGGCAGCCAACCCTCTGTCGCGTGGTAATAGATAACAGTCACTGCCAACTCCCATCTCCAGGCTAACCTAGTGATGTGGAATGACTCCATATGCTCTAAACAGATCTGATCTCCCACTCCGATGGGTCAGCAGGACCTAGAGAAGCAACGGAGAGGAGCACAAAGGGAATCACCCCAGACAGGGCCCTTTGCTCCCAAGGTTGAAGGTATTCCAGTGCTTCGTCCTTTGCTGGATGCATACATGGGACTCCCTCCAAGCAAACAAAACTACATGGCACCTCTATCCCTAGTGATGGCACACAAATTATACAGAGTAGCTTAAGGAGACGTTAGAAAACAGATTTATACAAAAGGCATATGCATCTGTTGGCTTTCTTCGCTTGATTCCCTAGATGCCAAAGTAGCCACAGATCACAGTGTTGCAGCAGCAGCGTGGGCAGTGTAGTAAGGAATCATTTGTGCCATTTCCTCTGTGTTTTGCACAGACGAAGTTTCTTGTAGCTATTCATGAAGGGTTGTGAAGAGGAACCTAGGAGAAGATTAGTTCAAAGATTATATCGATGCATTTTGCTGGACAGCTATTACTTTTAAATGGCAGATATTTTCCTTTTTTTCAAATGCATCTCTTTTTTTTTTCCCAACAGAGTTTTGCACACAACCAGGAAAAATAATACACTAGAGATTTGCTGATAAGCCAGCTAAGATATTAGAGGCGGGAGGGTGGGGGTCCCCTCCTCCTTCTTTTTTTCTTTTCAGTGTATCATGCTGAGTCTTTCTAGATGAAAAGAAGACAAGCTATCATCTCTTCACACTTAGAGAACTCCCAGGAGAAAAGGGGGAGCGAGAGGCAACTAGACTAAGCACTCTTACAATGAACCCTGGTGGACTGCAAGCCAAGAAGGAAGCGCGTCCTTTCCCATATCCCCAAAAACCATGAGTATCCAGGCGGAAAGTTCCATCCAAGCTGTCTGGAGACCCATCATCAGCAGGACTGGGACCCTTCTTTTTAACCTGTAAATTGACACAAATGGGCAAATTACAGACCCAGCAGGAGGGATTATGCCTGGGGCAAGCAAGATGTGACTCATGCAGCAAAAGCAGCAAGAAGGGGAAAGCTCAGTGCCTCCACTCCTTGCCCAATCCCTTTTCCCAGGTCAAGAAGCAAAACTCGTTTGGAAATCGCAGTTGCCTCAGCAGGGCACAAATCCTGCTGCTGGCCAAGTCCCGCAGGCGATGGCAGAAGCCACGTGCTGAATCAGCTTTCCCGAGGCCACCTGGCTCACATGCCAGAAGCTGCCAACTCCAAATGTAAGGCTTTCATGCTAGAAAACCTTAGACACTTGACAGTGTGCCTGTATATGCAGAAAATGCCTGTGACAGATAGACTGCTAGATAGATCTTAATAAGAATTGTTCTTAAAACCAAATGTTCCAAGAATGTGGTCCAAAAGAGAAAAATGCTGTGGGTCTAAGAAAAATTAAAAAAAACTCAACACAGTGCTGTTGGTACTACCCCCTTCCCATTAAAACGCATTTGGAAACAAAGCCTAGAAGACAATTTGAAATTGTGCAAATATTAATAGTGCAGGCTATTGCAAATCTCCATTTATTTGATTCCCCTCTCCTTTAATACTCCTACACACACATCCCCCTCTAGACCTGCTTGTGTCCGCACTGGACCATGATAATTCATTTCCTGGGAGGCTTTCTCTGACTGTAGCGGATGGAGAAGGAACGAGCGGATTGAAAAACCCAGCAGCAGCATCCTGGCTATCGAAAGTGCTGTGAAAAAAAGCGTTGCGATTCCTGACCAGCAGCATCAAGGTTTCTATTTTCTTGTCCCGGAGTGGAACTGTTACAACATTCCCACCCCGTTCCTGCACCCTGGCACCCAGCCCCAGGAGGAGCGGCGGGTCCGGAGGCTCTCCGGGAGCGCTGTGGAGTGGTTCACTCGTGGGGTGCGAGTGACACCCTGTGGCCACCTCTCCACGGGATCTTCCCACATCGTCAGCGCTCGCTAAGAGCAAGGGATGGGAGTGGGATGATTTCAGACCTCCCCCAGGGGATTCCTCTCCTCTCAGGGTCTACAAAATGGTGGTTCTTCCAATGGGGAGGAGGAAGAGGAGCCACCGTATGGCTCAAATGGCTCTCTGAGCCTCCTCTAAGCTTCAGCCAAACCTGAGGCTTTGGAGTAGAACCAGAGGTTTTCTGTCCCCGTGTGGCTAATTCCTTTTGGCCTGCTGCTCTCCTGCCCACATGGCCATGTTCTTACCTGGCATTGCACAGCGCCTCGCTAATTGGTGTGATTTCAGGAGCTTTCGATAGCTCTGGACTGAGGAATGCAGGAAAGGAAGCATTTACGTTCAAGGATATCTCTGCTTGAGAGATCGGCAGTTGTGCTCAGACAACTGTGGAGAGTTGAATGGTTTGGGCAAAGACTGGAGAATCACCTTGTACTTCTCCAAGCCGATGCCAAGTGCAGCAGAGAACCAGTCATCTTCTAATCCAGCTCCAGACTCTCCGAGCTGTTCAGGCACGCACGGTGAAACCAGCATGATGTAGATACAAGACCGTTAATCCAAAGTAGTCCCAGGCTCACCAACAGCCAGGCCTGGATGCATTCAAGGTTTCGATGGAGGTCTGTCTCAGCTCAGACCCAAGCCCCAGCTACGCAAGTGTTTATTTTCATGGATAACTGCATATCTGGATTGTCAGGTTTTTTGCATTTTTTACATGATGACAGGAAGTAATGAAGAGGTCTTATTCCCAACACATAGAGGAAATCATCCAATCCACCACTGCTTAATTCTGAGGGTACAGAACATTCTGGTTTGCTGTTAAGAGCAGGGAGGAAAAATATCTCTTCCAGGAGGAAGAAAAACCCCACACTGCAATCACATAGTTGCTGTATTACTTGTCTGGATCAAGTATTGTTTTGTTCAAAATGTCAAATTCTGGGTGTCTGTGTTTCAGCAATCCAGAGAGGAGTTAGCCTGAAAATCATCCTTCTGTCACTGAATTTCCAAATTACAGGGGAAAAAAGCAAGTGAAAGGAGCTCTGCCATTAGGTTTGCCAACTCCTTCCATTTCAGCAGCAGGCCAACAGTTTTCACATTAATTCACTGCCCCCGGCCCAATTAGGTGTTTATGATTTTAGGTTTTCCTGCAGTAGGAGGGAGAAAGTGATTAATCTCTTTATTAGGGATGGGTGGGAGGAGAGATTTCAGCGTACATCCATTCTACTGAACCCCCAAACTTTGGGGTACCTGCCCCTCCTGACACTCTCACAGCATTCCCCTCAATTGGATAATTTTAGATCTTTGCCTACCTGCTAATATCCTCGGCGAAAGAAGGTGGGGAAAAAGTAGATTGCAAATTTGCATAGATTTGCACACATTTGCATACATTTCAGTACATTCCCTCAGACGTACATGCCCTCCCGTTAGGAAGTGATTGTCCACCAAACTCTAACGTGAAAATGCCACCACCTTCCCGCATTCATCCATGAACGCGGCACACAGAGGCAAGATGGGAGATTCACAAATACTTACAGGCTAAACAGTCCATTTCCACATCTCCGTACTGGAGCCGGACAGCCTAAAATACAGGTTACGAAATAATTTCATATCTCTCTGCTCTTATCTGTCCTAAAACACATACCAAAGGCAAAGGCCTGCTGCAGGTAGTCCCACACAAGCACTCACTGTTCTGCTTCTACGGGGTGGCTGTCTGAAGACCAGTCTGAACATTATGGGGTGTTCCCCAAACTACTGCAACTCCACTCCTCCTTCCACAAGCGTGAAGACATGGACAAACAAACCACCAGCTTGTAGGCTCCGGCAGCCACATATAAACCCAACCAGCCAAGAAATCACAGAGGCTTTGTTTCTGCCAGGCATTTTCCAATGCACTAGCCCAATTCAATCATTCTCCATCTTCAGAGAGATTATTATGACAAATGCCGCTTTCACGGTCCAGTCTGAAGTTCAGTGGTGGTCCTGGAGGACGGTGCATCAGGTTCTTATTTTCCCAGGAATCAGAAGACTCAGCCTTCACTGAAAATCAAAACACGACAGAAAATAAAACAGCCCACCCTCACCACCTCCTTCTAACCCTTCTGGTTGTGAAAATCATCTTCCTAATGTAAATAGCTTCAGTAATTAGGATTGTTGAACATACAGTACTCAGGAATGTGCAGTTCATGATTTTTTCAATGAGAACATATTAAATTATGCCTTTTGATATCTCGTTTCAAAATGTGGAGTATCAAATTTTTATGTGCTGGATGTGTGTGCTGAATCTGTCCATACATAGCAAATGCACTTAAAATACTAACATTTCCTTGTAATGGCTTGATTGATGAGATTTTGCTTTAAAAAAAAAGGGAGGAAAGGGAAATCAGATAAAAGAAGCTGGCTTGGGGAGTTTTGATAGGAATATTTGTGAGTCCCGATTCACCCAACTTTCAAATGATCCAGAAAACGATTGAGCCCCTTCTGGGCAATCAAGGAATAAAATTGGTTGCTGTGGGCCAGACCTTCACCTGCTGTAAAGTGCCTTAGTTGCAGCTACTTGAATGAAACCACTGCTTTACAGCAGGTGACATTTCGGCCCCGAAATGCAGCAATACAGGAAAATCTCTCTGCTTTGTCACGTGTGCAGCCTGTTTGGGGTGGTCACTCCTCCGGCAGCTCCGTCCCTGGGTGCGCCAGGCCTCAGGCTGACCCTGTGCTGAGTTTTAGCGGGTAATGAGCAGAGGAGATGGGACATCTACCCAGGATGTTATTCTTCACGGAGAATCACCGTCCTTAAATACAGCCGTCCCACACCTGTCAGGTTCCCCTCTATCTGTAGGAAGAACTAAATATGAGGGTTCAGCCTTGGAAATCTGAGGTCTTCTGTCCCAGACTTCCCCTGGCTGCTAAGCAGATGGTTCATTTTGAGGGATCTGAAGCTCCAGTAATCCTCCTCGTGCTCCAGCCTCAGATCCATCACCCTTTTTTAACAGCCGGAGGGAGGCAGGCATATCTGTGCTTCAGAATAAGGGCCAGAAGACCAGTCAAGCCAATCCAAACATAAATCCAGCACCATCAGGTCTTTCCCTGCAGCTATATACTGTCTCCCGTGTGATTTTAGGCAACATTTTCCAATCTACTTTCTGATAACACCACCATCAAGTAGCACTTAAGACGCTATCCCAATATTAACACGCACACACAAAGCCCCTCCTCCTGCAATCAAGTGTTTCCTTCCACCAAGAGAGCTACCAGGTTGTGGGCACATCTGTTGGCTTGTTTATACTTTAATGTCATCCAAGTAATAAGAGCATCAGGAAAAAGAAAACAAAACAGAGAAAACCCTCTAGTGGGGTTGGTGCTGCTGCGTGTGCCTGTGGTAACTACTGTGAGCATTAAGATGAAGCACTTCAAGCGTGAATAATAATAAAAAAAAAAATTCTAGAAGATAGATTAAAGCACCCCAGCACTTTGTAATAGTATTTGTAATGCAGATAAAGCGTTTGTACTCTAATTTCCAGCACCACCAACAAAATAAGTAAGTGTGCTTGGATTGCATTTTTCTTTCAAAAACTGTTCCAAAAATTATTCATATTGAAGGAAAACAACTTAAACTGGATTTAGAAACACAATGCAAGCGGGAAAGTTACTCGCTGTTATCAGCATGACAAGTGCAACCTGTTCCTTTGATAAATGGTGCTTGAAGAAAGACACAAAGCTCATCTGCTTTGTGTTTTAAGTTTAATTAAGTAGCGAATTAATGTTTGCAAAGTGCTTTGAGATCCTTCATCAGCCAGTGCTCACACAAGTGCAAAGCGCTTTCGGCATGAAACGCATTTCCAGGAGTTGTACTAACCTATTCATGTCTTTCTGACAGCCTGATCTGCAGCCTGAAGTGGCCGGGGAAAAGATCCCCGCTGACTTCAAGGTGTATCAGATCAAGCCTGCAGGACATGAGTCTTGATTTAGTAGGCAAGTCCCACAGAAGAGAGCTGGAATACTTCCACGCTTAGAGTTGGGCACGAATTCAAGTAGCTTGCTTTAGCGAGTGTATCTTTATATGCATGCTATTCATTGAGTCACAGAGCTTAGGGCCAGAAAAGGCCATTAGCACGGCTCGGCCGACCTCCTGTTTATTTCAGGCCATTACATTTCACCCGATAGCTCTGTGCTGAGCGTAACAACCTGTGTCTGCTAAAACGGATCTTCCAGAAAATGCCTCCAGGCTTGTTTTAAGGCCAGGTGGATATAAGGAATCTACCACTTTCTTTGAACTAGTGCTTAAGCAACCTCACTGTTTAAAATGCAGACCTTATTTCCTTATTCCTCATTTGACTTTATCTGGCTTCAGCTCCCAGCCATTGGTTCCCGCTATGCCTTTCTACCCTGGACGAAAGACCCCTTTAGTAGGCAGAGAAATTTTCTGCGGCAGCATTTGCTAAGGTAGCATTACAAAGGCTACTTTCATGCTTGGGGCTGGAAGATCACTGCTTGGGATAAGACAGAAATTGAAAAAATTAACATTATTCTACAGGGATCCAAATGTGGCAGGGCTGGTATAAAGAAAGACATCTTCTGTGCTCCAAAGATTCCATAGCCTGGCAAGACAAAAACAGTCAAGTGAGGGAAGAGTAAGGCCAGGGCCGTGACTGCCACTGGAAAAGCATCCTCTTCGCTCTGTTTTATTGCCCCTTATTTGCACTGGGAGGGCCGGAGGGGTACAACCACCTTCTTTTCTGGCCAGGTATAGCCTGTGCCTTGGCAACGCATGGTTCCCAGGAGGAGCAGCAGAACGAGGACTGGTTCGCAGCAGCAAACCTGGACCCCAGCAGGGCTGAAATCCCACCATATTTCCATGCCAGCACGGACATTTTGGGAGACGTGGATAACTCTGGTCCCAGCTTCGCAATATTGCTCGTGCTACAGGAACATGCGAAGTAGACGGGAACTGCATTTGGCCCATCACACTGGCAGGCAGATGAAGCACAGTGATGGGGACCTGCTGGAAGTTAGGAGCTGGATACAAACTCAAACCTCTAAACTAAACACGTTTAGAAAGCCATATGCCGCCAACCCAGGCAGTAAGGAGAAACCGTCTGTTTGCTCAGAGCCCGGTGCAACTCCCACGCATGGCAACGGAGATGGAGCTAGATGGGGCCGCTGGAAAGTATCTCTTGTTTCTCGTTTTATTATTATCTCTAGGCTCTCCTCATAAAGCCTCCAGTTCAAAAAGGCGAAGAATTTGTGAATAGACAGGGGATTCTCACCCCCGCATAAACATCCAGCGTTTCCAGGTCCGGGATGCCTAACTGCTCCGTGATCGCTCTGCCAGCGCTTCCGAACCGCAGCGAGTGAATATCATTAGCAGCACCTCCCAGCCCCAGCGCGAGGGCTCCGTTTGCTTTACTGTTGGCTTGGTAACAGCTGCCGTTACTGTTCGAGGTGGCAGGAGGGCAAAAAAGTGCTTATTGCTTTAGAGCTCTTCAGGAAAGCCTTGTAGCGTCTTTGGCAGGGTTTAATAGCGGCCAGGCGCTCCCTGGAGCAACGTCCAGCGACGCTCTCGGGTTGTGCTCTTTGGTGTTGTAGCAGTGCCCCCGCCGCCTCCGCACAACCCCAGGGCCAAGGGGCAGAGCCCAGGGCTGGGCTGCAGTAGCGGGGGCACCAAAGGAGCAGCTGGGAGCAGCCACCGGACGCAGACAAACCCTTCCCATATTCATCGTACGTAACAGGGTAACGACGTGCAGCTCTGCCCCATCCGGACTTGGGAACAGTGAGGGTGAAGCAGGCATTGCTCCAGCAGTTCCTGAAGCAGAGTCTCACGAGTTTTTCACTTTCGGCGGGGCAGGGAATAGGAGGCCCATCCAAAATGCCACTTGCCTCCCTCTCTCAGAGCATAAGCCAAGAGAGACGTCTGGAAGGAAAACTGGGGTCTCTGTTCAGGTTTCACCAGCAGCTCTGTGTAATGCAGCAGGTAATGCAATTACCGCCCACCTTTAATATGCTTTAATACGGGGGACACAGGCTGCAAGAAATTCAGGCCTGGGTCCTATTTTTGCTTTGGTTTGGGTTTCTTTCTACCAATACTTGTCAATGGTGCAATGGGGGAAGCGGTGTAACGGCACCCTGCTGCAGAGAGCCAGGGCTGCTCGTTTGTGCCTCAGTCCACAGCACTATCGCCTGACAGGAGAGAAACGTGATGGGAGATGAGCCTTCTGGATGGAGAAGAACCGGCAGAGCCCCATTCCTGAGGAACCCGGTGACCTGGCAATGGGATGACCATCGCAAAACGCAGTTGCCCACAGCTGTCATGGCATGGAACTCAGCAGCAGATAAGGATGGAGGACCGTTTAGGACACATTACCTAGGAAATGTGACATTAAAACCACAAGAGCAACAAAACAAGATGCTTAACAAGGTTTATTCCCAGGTTCCTCATGGAGAAAGAGCTGGGGCCTTTGAACTCCAAAACCAAAACTTTGAACTCCAGTTCACTGCCTTTGAACTCCAAAACCATCAGGAGCTCAGACAAGCCTTTAAGAAGGAGGGCCCTGCACCGAATGCGTGTAGGATATGAGTGGGGAGAAATTCAACGACAAGCACATAAGGATGCAAGACTTGGCACTGACCAACACCTTTCTGCCCATGATGGTAGGAGGAGATGAAGCTGTTGCTTCATCCACAGCTTAAAGTCTTGAACCTCCACCTTGCAAAACCACAGTAGGTTCACCTGACACAAGTACTTTGGAGAGAGCGAGACACAAAGTTTGGGTTTTTTCTGTGTGGGTTTTTTTTTTTTTTCCTGCCCTTACTGTTTTGCTTCCATCTGATTATAACCAGGGTATTGCCAAGTTTTCTAGCCCATTATTTTTAATTCTCTTCTCTCTCCCCTCCAACTCTCTGGCTCCCTTGACCTGCTACCATAATGCGCTCGCAGGGAAAAGCAATTGTGGGAACTCCTGGCCTTTCTGCATTGCGAAGGACAGGACTATCTCTGGGCTGCCATTCACTCCATCAGCCACTGCTCAGGGAAAGCACAATTTGCTGCAAGCCGATAGCAGCACACTGACACTTAGCAGGACGGGAACGTGCTCCAGCCTGACAAGGAACAATCACGCATTGCATTAAAGGAAGAAAGGGGACAGGGAGGAGAGAGGAAAAGAGGTAGAGAAGAGAAGGCGGGGGGAAAGAAAAAACGGAACGGTTAGCTATTCAGAAGATGCCCTGCAATTTGAGTGTCAGCACTAAAACGTTAGGTCAGATGTTTTGATTGAATGTCAGTAGGAATTGTATGCTGGGGAGTCATGGTTCCCACTTTACTGAAAGAGCAAACTAATGGGAAAATACTCCAAAGTGACCGATTTTGGTGGCAAGGCTCTCATACAAGCACAGGAGATGCCACCGCATGAATAAATATATCTTTCCCATGTATTTAAATAAATATCTAAGAAATTTGAAAGTAAATTCAAAATCAGCTGAAAGAACAGCTGAGGCCCTGCAGCCCACCAGCAAGAGCTGGCGCGTCCATAAAAGAAGCAAGTCTCTTTTTTTTTTTCTTTTTATCTCTCCCAGCGAGATCAACTTGATGAGCTTCCCTCTACAGTCTATGTCTCTTTGGAAGAACAGCACTGTTAATTTGCTCTCTCACATGACTGGATGTAATACAGTTCTATAACCTTTTAACATTTTGCTGCTTGCATGGCATACCTGTGTCTTACTTATTGCTCATCAAATTATGCAGGGAACTCAGAGCCCTGCTAAGATGTTTTAAATACGCCCGCATCAAAAATACGCTTCTGTAATCCAGGCAGCACAAAATCATTATCGCAGCCTCATCTGCATATTAGGATTCATTCTCTCAGCCTGAGAATGCAGCACTGAAATAGCCAAGCATAAAAGAGATGGAGAATTTTCCTCAGGTGGCGTCTCGTAAATCATCAGTTTCTAATTTACGGATTTATTTTTTCCTCCGGATCTCAATGTATTTATTTATTTATTGCTTTCCAGAATACAGAGCAATTAATATTATCTCCTCTGCAGACAGGAAAAAAAAATATTAAAAAAAAAAAAGATACCTTGCATGAGCACATTCACCAAGCCCTCTTCATTATGAACTTGTGGAGATGGCGACAGTTGTGGAGGGGGAAAATTGTGGTTTAGGTTTTGGCCAAGGACTTCTGAGTGCTGGACACAGCTTCTGCCTCTGCTCCACGTGCCCTGCATGACCTTGAGCAAATTCATGAAACTTTCAAGACGGCTTGAATGCCGTTGCCTTTCAGTAGGACGTACTCCTCCATTCGGGCAGTGGGAGCTGGGCTCCCAAATGCAGATGGATATTTTCTCAACCTGCTGGTGGTTTTCAGTGCCTCTACTTATGGGTATCTAATCTGAGAAATGTTAAGGTGACCTGATTTAGAGACAGTAGATTCCCAGCACTTTTTGTAAAGCTGAATGCCAAAAAAATCACTAGTGGTGATTGAAAATGTAAGCCAAGGCTTTTTACTTGCAAATCTCCAGTTCAATTCTGGCTCAGGCAAGCAGGCACTGGAAGTTGTTCCTGTCTGACAGTTGCATCAGTGGCATCTGGAAAATGAGCTGCTAAGTTTCAGCTTAATTTCTAGTGAATACATTACTAAAAACCCATTCAGTGCATACATCCTGGTACCTACCAACTGCAATTGCCTATGAATCATCAGAGATGCGTTTGTACAAATGATGCTACCACAAAAAGAAACAGTGGTGATTGCATCACTCTGCCCTCAGCACAGAAATCAGGCACTAAATCATAAAAAAACATTTTGTTTCTTGAGGCCAGGAGCACAGAAGGAGAGGAAACAGGCCCAAAATTTTGGAATCCAGAGCTAGACAGGTTTGCCTAGCCTATGAGCTGCTCCTGAGGAATCGCTGTGAGACGCTTCGTGGACTGACAGAGGCAATGGCCTCGAGGGAAGGCACGGAGAGCAAATTAATTACAATGTCAAAGTTAAACAGGAACAAAAGCAAGTGGAGGCAGAGCCAACTGTGAGCCCAATGAACCTCTCTCAAGTAGGAATTTTGCAGCAATTAATAGGACTGTACCCTGATAAAGGTTACCCTGTCACTGCTAACAGTATGTGATTTTTCCCCTACACCCATATCTATATTGTTTGTCAGGAATGAACTTTAGTAAGATTATGCTGTCAGAACTCATCGCCAGAGTGACCACACACGGTACAGTAGATGCCGTGCAAAGATCTGCTTCGATTTTCTCCTCTGAGGTGCCAAACTAGTTCCAAACATGCATTAGAGCCATTGGCACCAAGACAAGTCCCACAACACCACGGCAGGACCACCTTCAGGAGCCTTCTCTCAGAATGGGAAGGAGAGGGGCAAAGACAGGCTGGTAAGAGGCGAGATAGGCAGATTCTGGTCCCAGCTGCACTAACAGCTTTTGCTAACTGTGTCAGGCTGTCTGCATCATGATTTTTCCAACTGTGCAGTTGCACGTGTGAAAATGCCCACACAACTGGGTTCTCCACTTGGCCAAAAAATTGTAGTGGTGGCGCACGGTGAGGTGGGGGATGCCTATCAAGCCTACACCTGGGTTGTGGTGTGCAAGTTAGCTAAACAACGACACCTATACATTTGGAGTCATAAATGAGCATGTGCATAAATGACACTTGTACCTTTTACCCCTCCGTGTCTTCACTTCCTTTTCCATCCCCCTCTGCCTACACACATTTAGAAAATGGAATTTTAGCTACCTCACCAGGTTACCTTTGAGAATGAATTAATGCCTGTAAAGAGCTCTGTGATTCTTGGATGGAAGGCGCCACAGGCACAGAGATTATAATTAAACTGCTAAACAGTGCCGTTGGATTTACTCGAAGTCCTGCCAACAACTGTGTGCTGCGCTTTCAAGCAGAGCAACACACGCCTTTCCAACCAAAGGGACAGACACGACCCGTATTTGTGCCCTCAAGGCTGTTTGGCAAAAGAGCAATCAGCAAATTTCATCAAGCTTGGAAGGCTGCTCAAGGAACCAGGAGAATCCTTGGTAGTTCTTTGGAGCAATGAGCCCATTGAAAGCCACCTCCAGTAACCCATCACAACAATATTAAATGGCACTGAATATTGTTTTATTTAGCACAGGGGACTGAACTTAGTCCTTACTCCTGATCCATAATGGAAGAGCTCAGTGAGGCTGTTTTATCTTGTTAAGGGACTCTTGGTAGGAGGACCCTCTTTCATGAGATCTCCTCCAGCAGGCTGGTGGACACATGCCATTTGCAAGTCCTCAGAATTGCATCCTGACAAACAGCCCTCCAAAATTATTTTGGCTGCTGTGGAAAGGCGCTGTCACAAATGTTTGTAGCCCTGAACTACCACCTCCAAAGTGTATGTATGAGGTCAAGTGGCCACCAAAGCATTGAGCAAACCGTCTTCCTGACATGCTTTCTACAGTCAGTTACCCATGATGCTGAGCACATTCTTATGACCTGAACTATTATTTGGATCTATGGAGAGGGAAAGCCTGAAAATACTTTAGTGTGAGCACTTTAACACGAGAAAAGTGCATTACAGCCCAGCCTGCTTCAGTCCGAGGTGAAGAGAGTAAGGTGAATAGCCGCAGTGACGGTCATGGTGTTGGCATGACAAGCCTGCTCTGATGCTCACTCCTTCTCCGGTAGTATAGCCAGACTCCTAGGAACTGTTCCCATCTCCTCCTCCAGGTGTTCTTAGCTCCTACAGGGAGGGGAGGAGCAGCGTTGGACGCTCGGCACTTCCTGGACTGAGGTTTTACAGGAATCAGGGATATAGAAACAATAGGAGCCTCCAAAGGATTCAGGCACTGCAATGGTAATACAGGGTGGAGGAAGTGATAATATTTGGAGGACACTTATTTATTAACCATTTTGTAATCACAATACATGCAATTATAGTTTGATGAGACACTGCCAACGTGAACAACATCTAGAAGTATACTGGGGTCCTCAAAATGAGTACAGTTTCATTTCCATTATTATTTGCTTCTGCTGAGAGTGGCAGTAAACTGTAGTTAATAAAGGAAAGCCAGCTTTTATGGGCTTGGAAGACAGTAAATATATGCAAAATGGTTTGTTGAATCTAGCAGTGGGGTGCCATAAGAGGCTTCATAAAGCAGGGATAGAGTTTAGCATCATTCTTCTAGGGCTGGGAGTGATGCAGAATAAATCTCTCTTGAGTCTACTTACTGACTGGCCCAGTTCAGATAGTATATACACAGTCGGTGCTTCTTCCTCTGCAGAGTTTCTGTTAATCACTGTTAATGCCAGTCATCAGATCACTAATCATTTGAAACAAGAAGCTGCAGATATTAAGAGATTCAGAATGAGATAAATAGCACAGATCTCCCCAGGGACAGGAAGAAGGCCTGAGCTCACCTGCCACCGATGCTGCCTGGTACAGCATGAGCCTGTTTGCTTTCCTAATCTTTATTACGGAATGAGCTGCTCTACCCTGGCATGGAGAAGGACGTGGGAATCTTGAGAAACCTTCACATGGACATATGGACACAGGGATGGGTGTCACCAGACCCTGAGATGGGAAGGGCACAATAAACCTACCTCATGGCTATGCCCTGCCAGACTCAAAGTCCACATCTTCTGTAGCAGTTTGATTATCGAGCTCAAGTGCCCGTAGCCATACACTGAATCACCTGAGCAGCCTTGATGGGAAGCCAAGATTTCTTAAGTCCCACATCACTCTTCTCGCCCAGCCTGATTCTTTCTGTTGACTACACAAACGTGAAAGCTGAAGCAACACCATTTTCTCTTGCTGTTGGGGAGGGTTTAAAGAGCAGGTGCAGAGGCAGAAACTGTGGTTCTGCTGATGGCCAGCTGTGTCTCAGTTTATCACTTGCAGTCCTGGAAACATGTCCCGAGTTGTCTAAAACAATTCATTTCTCTGCTCAGAGCAAAGGCAATGAAAAGGTTATGCCACTGCGGTGCAAATTTTCCTTGTAAATCAGATCCAGAAGTCAGTGCCTGGCAGCCACCTTCTCTGACAAGATCCTGAACCAAGGGCATGTGCCTGCAGATGTCAGAATGTGGATTTACATGGCAGTTTGGGATGTGGGTCTCTGGCTGTATTTGCATGTACTACCAACATCAGCTTCATTTCTTCTGATGATGGCTTCAGTGTGGTTGGCATAAGACATTTTACGATACAGGACCTGCCATTTGAGTACAAGCTCACCTTGGAGGTGTTGGAAGAGGATAGACAGCGGTACGCATTGTGTACCCAGTGACTCTTAAAGGCAGGACTTCACAACTAGCAAGCAACAAAACTGGATGTGCAGGAGAGGAGGAGGGGAGGAGGGAGAACAGACTCGTGGCTTGATCTTGCCCGTAGCTGATTTCAACAGACTCCATGGGAGTTAGGACTATTCCTTACTTAACAGTGGGAGTTCAGGTAATTGTGAGATTGAATTTTACAGGAGACCATGACTTGCCAAAGGGGAAGTCTAATAACATCAAAGCAACCAAAGGAATTCTTCAGGAATTCTCTGGCCCAAACAGGACCTTAGGCTAGATTCATTACAACTGGTGAATCAAGATCTAAGATCTGCAAATATTGCAAGTTATGTCCGTTTCTATTTTGTTCTTGCTTCCAAGACTTTACCTTGAAATCATGATCTGGCTGAAGTAAGATGAGGAACAAGGGAAAGAGGAGGAGCACTGCCAGGTGATGTCTTCAGAAGAAGGGCTGTATAGAGACAGGAGGTGCGAATGCATTTGGAGCAGATGAGCAAGGACTAAGTCCTGCCTTTGTTAAGTGAATACATGGAGACAAGAGCCAAGCAGGGTGATGAGATGGCCCCATGAAGCCTGGGTGTAAACAAGACTAGAGATACCTGCATAAAGAGATTCTGTCTAGCCAAATTCCTTAGCACAGCTCAGAGACCCAACACAACCACCAGTGGGTCTGGTTCCAGACCAGCCTCTGCAACACCACGGTACAGACCAAAATCACAGCCGTTATCTCACTGATCATAGAACAACTGCATCCCCCCAGGTCTCACCATCAGATTACATCCCAAGCAGAAGGCAGTTGTGAAATCCTGCAGCACTGCAAACACTCATTTCACTCATGAGGAAGGACAAGGTGAGCCCATCGCCACTGCTCAGGCAAAAGCACAACTCAGATCTGGCCTTCAAGACCACTTTTCAGAATAGCCCTGACCCTTTCCAGTCCTATCAGAGCTGAGGAATCTCCATTGTTATTCTAAGGATCTCTTTGGGCTGTGCTGGTAAATGCTTCGTTGGATTGGCAATGATTCAATAAATTGTTTAATCTTTCTCAATCGATTCACAGAGAGAAGAATGAGACAGTTGATTTATTTTTTATCTCCTTTTTCTCTAAGCTTCTTTGAGAGTGAGTTCCTTCCTCTCTCCCCTCTTCCATCACTCACATGCACACACTCACCCAGGACCTCAACGCCAGTGTTCCCTGGAACAGACCGGGTGCTGTGTTGCTGCTGGCGGATAACATCTCTGAAAAATGTCTGGGAGACAGTGATCCTTTATAGAGCAAACGAGTCATTTGCTTTTATTTTGGGTAAAGTGCAAGCCGATGAGTTGCTATGTTAACTTTATGAGCTAGAGTTCCTCCACGTCCTCCCCAACTGCTTACCCAAAAAAAAAAAAAAAACCCAAACCAAAAAAACCCAAAAAACTTGCAAAGCATTTGCATAATATAAAGAAAGGTTGCTTCTCCAGATGGCTAAAGCAGTCTTGCATGTTTCTTTTTAAAAATTCCCAACTGTTGCTGTCCTTTTCCTAACTCCACGCTGCAGCACAGCATGCAAACCTCAGCCTCTCCGCAGATGCAGTTTACCTGAACGTTGAGTGCGGTTTATGCGCTTATAGGAGCATCTGCAGTGAACAAGGTGTTACTGGCCTGCACTGTCTTGGTGAAGCTAACATTCACAGCTTGTATGTCTGCAGCGTACTGTGAACATTTTTTTCAATTAAACCCTTATGCAGGCAAATTAGAAAATCTGCACTTCTTCATTTCAAAAGCAGAAGGCTGAAGCAAGCCCTCTAAAGCCTTGCTTAGGAGCCTAATGAAGTGGTCTGACTTGCAGGAGGGGCTGAGTACCTGGCACGTCTGATGTAAAATCAAGGGCTGGAAATCATACCCTTCAGATGAAGTACGGTTCTTATTAGACCTATAGAGGGGTATCTTCAGCCTGTCAGGACAACGGTGAAGCCAAATTTGCACTCCAAGATGGTATAAATCTTCCATCTGCCAAAATTCAGTAGTATTGGAGCCAGAGTTTAGGTTTAGCTTTCTTCCAGAATATGCACACAAACATAACACCAGTAGGTAAATAAAACAGCCTGACAGGAAAACACTCATCATAATTTATCCTTCTAGGAGAGAAAAGAAAGAATTTTCCTTCAGTCTGAGCTATTAGAAAATTGGTTTAATGAAACTACTAATTAAGCTAGTCTTCTTTCTCTGAATCATCAGCTATGTTGTAATTGCCACCGGACAAAAGGGTCCCATGGTTGATACGGTGTGGCCAGAGAAAGGATACTGCAAATTATTGTTGTAATTTTATGACAGCCTCTATCCTCCATCCAGTTTGACCCTTTCCTGTACGTTCTCCCCAAATTCCCTCCTGCCTTCCTCAGTTTGACTTGTGGCTTTAAAGACAGGGTCCTGTCTTGAAGCTATTTTCTAAATGGAAAAGATACGTGATATAGGTAAAATAAGACATACAAAAACTAGGAACTATTCTTATTAGAAGTACCAGATCCATCATTATAGACATTACGCAGGGAGGTTGGAACTAGATGATCTTTAAGGTCCCTTCCAACCCTAACAATTCTATGATTCTATGATTATTCCAGTTTACATAGGCTATCGATGTTCTCCTAATAATCTCCCTCAGGCAGAACTAGCAATGATTCCTTAAGTCCCCCTCTTAGAGACACGTAGGATATTTATGATGAATGAGCTTCCAAGAGCTCAGATATTTAATTTGCAGCTACCATGGTTAGTGATGATTAAGATCCTCTTGTTTTTACAGTGTTTCTTAAATAAAGTGTAAACACGTCCTGTCCAACTCTGTTAAACAGTGAGACACATGGGAGTGCCAGTGGAATTGCTAAGAAGGATACTGAAAGTGGCCAGGCACAGAATAAATGCACACGGTCACACGCATCCACCCCTATGCATGTAGCTGTGTCTGTACATATGAAAAAAAATGCATGCTTACACAGATATAGATATATAGGCAGTTATATGTATTCCTTCTGTCAGGCCTTGACTGGAAGTAGGCTTAATGTCTAGGGACTGCCACTAAAGCACCAGCTTGATTTCCCACCAGGAAACGTGGGGAAATTAAATCAACCTGTCTGGGTACTCGGTGAATATAATTCCCTATTCACAACTGATAAATCAAACAGATAGGCCTAACCAAACAGTACGAGCACAGAAGTCGCAAGAGAGAAGGAAGAGGAACAGAATAACAGGCAAGAAGAAAGCCCAGTTCGCAAATAGCCCCTTCCCATCACACCCCCGCCCCCGCAAAGGGACAGCTAGGTTTGCTCCTCCTGTAATTGCACCACACAGACTTCTATTGAGTGATATGGGTGGTTTAGGGTAGCCTCTCGCACTGCAGGTTGGAGCAGAAGTTGTCTTCACATCTATACCTGGGAATCCAGATGCTCTCCCCATCAGCCACTGCTTCCCCACGACTTCCCCTCCCCTCGGCGGAGCAGCATATAGGATCCCGTGACAATGCTTATCAGAAATCCTGTAAGTTTATTAAAAGCTGTGCTTTTTCCTCATTCCTTGGCTCACAACTTCTGTTCCCTGTCTGCAAGCTACAGGATCACAAGAAGATTCCCCAGGCTTTTCACTACGCAATGTTATATTCTGTATTTCCTTGACTGTACAATGTAGCTGATTTTAGCAGAAATTGCCCCCAAATATTGCAGATCATGAAACGTGAATTCTCCCTGTGAAGTGACTTTCTATTCAATCTCCTCGCTTCTCACCAGATATCAAGGCAATATTTTTATCCTTCTTGTTTTCTGCCTCTCTAGCGCTCTCCAGATGCAGCTGATCTTTTCTCCCAGGCTTCAGTCCACTAGACAAATATCTATATATATTTACACACATCTATACATGTATATACAGCTGTAAGAATTAGCAAATAACTAAATAAACAAACAGGAAAACCTGTTACACGCTACAACTGCTTCATGAATTTATAACATATGGTGGCAAAGCACTATAAAAAGTGTAAACTATAAAGAGGGTTACACGGTCCCATTCATTTATCATGTTACAATGAGTAATTTGTGCACTAGGCAGGAAAGAGAAAACCCACACAGTTGGAGAGTGCATATGTATTTCTGAGGCTCACACTAGAGAGCCTTTTATAAAACATACACATGATTTGAATTCCAAAGCAAAAGCACTGAGAGGCAACGCACAGGCTAATATTGTTATTGGTGTATGCAGAGCTTAGGAAGAAAGGGCACTAGCTCACGTCCTGTAATGATAAGAGGACTTTCAAACACTCTGGGTTTCTGTACAGTTCAGCCCCTGTCCATTTAGAAGTTGAGCTCCAACCTACAGCTATAAAATTTCTCCTTAGCGCTGTTGCAGAAACGCCAGAGCAGGAGCTCGGACTATGATCCTCCCACCACCGCTTAGGTGATGCCTGAAGAAGAAACCATGACTGGGTGCTCCTTCTGCTGATTTGGATCAGGTTTCATTCTTTTTTGCCTCCCCTCACATCTCTGGTGGGGGTTACGTTGAACCACATTCCCAGGTGGGTCCAGGTACTCATGGTCCAAGCTGTGTTTTACACTCAAATCCACATATTATGTAGAGACAAAACAAGACCGGTGAATTTAAGTACTGCATTTCTGTAGAGGGTTTCTGACCAGTGTGGTGTCTCACGTAGTGCACCATTAAATCACCTATATTCTCCAGATGGCACAGAGACCCATAATTCACATCTACCTGCTCCTGAATTGACATTTCATATTTTTCTTTCCAGTTGGCAAAGAGCTCTTATGAAACATATAACATACGCTGCATGCTCTGTCCTGGAAATGGATTAGTTTTCCCAGTGGGGAAAGTGAATGATGTAGGCTGTGTCCCGGTTGTCATGTCCCAGTGCAAACGGTTAAGATCTTCTTTTTGTCTCAGCAAATGCCCTGTGGAAGCCTGAGCTGGGTTTAGGCCCTAGGGTCATTGCTAAGCAGTTTCTCTTTCATCCTTTTTAGCACCAGCAGACGCAGCTTGAAACATGTATACAAGATGCCGCTTTACAGCATCCCTTATTCACTGGTACCTTGGAGACTCCGGTTCATTGAAAGTAATAAAACCAGATCATCAAAAAGAATTCTTTTGAACAGGCTTTGCGCTCTGCTGTGCTACTTGGTTACGGATATTCATCTTCCTGGAAACTGTGCTGTTTGATACAGCATACCGGCATGAAAGCATCAGCTGCCTCCCTGGTGCATTAACCCCTCGAGTGTTGAAATCACGATCCTTGAATAGCAAAATAGCTATCGCTTATAATTGCTCGAGGGGAGAAGCAGATTTTATTCTCCCAGATGCAGGGAGGCTGCACACTGGGGTCAGAGGGTTTCCCTATCCCCATCCTACTCCAGGGATGTGATGGGCTGGATACCAAAGGGAAGAGGGAGCAAAGAAGCAGCCTCTGCCGGTTACAGCTACAGGCAGGCTGTAAGGTGGCTCCTGTATCAAAGGGTGCCATAGCACTTAATCCAAACTGAAAACACCGATGTGCTGAAAATACAGGCATTCTGATACTTGGGGCTTTAACCTTCTGTTAACCTTACACAGCTCATGATCCTATGTATCTTATAGAGCCCTGATGTCAAGGCTTTAACCCAAGCCCCTTCGATTCGGCCTGACAAGAGTTGTCGCTCTTGTCAGAGTTGCCAGAGTTCTGGTGCTTTTTCATCGCATCCAAACCTTCCTTTCTTTCATCTGCCTCAGCTAGAAAGAACAGAAGGTCAACACTGCGTAGGTATACAGTCCCCGGTTTTCATTTCTCTAAACGGGGAAACGAGCAAAGACAGTGCTAATACCTCCTGAGCCTCCTGTTTGAGAGCCCGGCATACTTTAGTGCACACCACTTGCATGCTGTGTTTGCAGCACAGGGAGGATCATGCTCTGAACTCCTGCTCTGGCCCCCGTAGGGCTGCCATGTGCCTCTGCCCTCAGCTCCCTTTAGTTTGGCCTACCTTCACACCAGGGCAGCGAATCCAGCCTGTTTGCCAAATTCCTCCATTAGCACATGCGCTAGCTCCAAGACTGTCCCTTAACCTGCAGCTTGTCCGCTGCTGGGGAGAAGCAGCAGAAGGGAGCCGTTCTGTCCATCAGACCTCTCCCTTATTCTCTCTTTCCAGACCCTCCCATTACTAGCCAATACCAGAGGCCTGGGTTAGACGGATATTTGATAAGACCTTGTAAAGCCACCCTCCTCCTCTGTCTTTCACATTGCACTGGTGAAACTCCTGTGCTTACCGAGGATGGGTGAAGGGAGCTTTACCTTCCCAACTCACTCCGTGTTTCAGACCACTTCCCTTGTGAGCTCTGACAGCAGGAAAACATATGGTGCCTTTTTACTCCTGGCTTGCAAATAGATGCAAAAAGGAGAACACTTAGGTGCCCCCTTTGAGTCTCCCTCTCTGTTCCCTGCCTGAACCCAAGCCGTGTCTGCCCTGCTGCACCCATGTCACCAGAGAGGCTGTCTCAGGCGTCAGAGCCAGATCACACACCGGCAGTTGCCTTCACAGCATCCTTCTGTTTCCAGAACAGGCTCTACCAGGGACAATGCGAGAAGGAAAATGGCTGAAGTTTCAGATCGGCTGAGAATAAATCAATGCAGGATCCCCGGGAGGTCATTTTTACAGAATCACTCTGCACTCGAACAGCAAGCGGAGGAGCAGGAGAGTAGTAGCTGGCATTGATCACACCTGATTACTTATTAAAGTTTATAAGGAAAGATGTTGGAGGAGAAAACCAGGAGGAGCGCCTTTTATGACCAGACTAGAAGGTCTGGGGGGGAAAAGGAAGAGGAAAATAGCTCAAAATGGAACTCCTACAATGTTCTCATACGTTACAGCCCCACTTTTTCCTCTCAATTTCATCACTAGTTCACGTACTCTGAGGCTAAGGTGAATCTGTCACTTGAGAGAGGTCTGAGTAGAGTCAGGATGCAGGCAACAGCATGTGCCCAGCCATTACATGAACAAACATTATAGAAAGATGCTTCTTAATTCAAGTGCATTTATGACCGTTTCTGCACATCTCTATACAGACACACATGCCTGAGGACAGGCAGTTCTCTCTCTGCATCTATGAGCGTGTTTGCACATAGACAATAAATCTGGCATTAGAAGATATAGGTCTGTCTTCACGTGGCAGGTTCAGTATAGTAACTACACGTATGTGCAGGGGTGCATTTACGTCCATAGGCCAGCATGTGTCCACCCATGTGCATGTCTGAACATAGGCCCCCCCAAAAGTACTGATTTGTATGCAGAAAGCCTAACGCACCTGCGTCCTGTGCAGAACAGCTCGTAAGCTACTGCGGTGTTAGTTAAGAAAGCAACATCTCTTCATAAAGCCTAAAATAAGCCCTACATCAAAAACAGTACAAAACAACTCTAAACCCCCAGGCTACTGCAGGATTATACAGTTGTGAAATACATTATCCAGCCTTTAAAGTCATCTTTGACTATCTGCCTGGGGTCATTCAGACAGCCCAGACTCTCAGCTACATAACACAAAAAAAAGTTGAGCTTCCAGATGTTCCCAGGAAGGCAGTACCTCGAGGTCCCAGTTCTTCCTGAAGAGAGAGGCCGTTGGGATTATATTTGAATTCCTTGTTTACCATAATAAAGGCTCGGCAGCAAATTAGCTCCAACAGAAACTGCTGTTAGAGGCAGATCTGCTGTGTTTGGTGGCAGGAAGAGAAAAAACGAAGAGTTACTGGACTCCTGTGAATGAGTCACTGCATCAGAGGCCTAGAAGCAGATAGGCTATTCCTTAGCAATAAAGAAGCAAGACGCAGTAATTTCCAATAGCAGTCCTTAGATGAATTTGCAGGTAGAGTTTTCTATTTTATCCACAACAGGCACACCAACTTCAGCCTCCTGTTGCTGTTTCTGGTTAGCCAGTCAAGCTTCTAATTGTATCTCCTGTTGGGCATTATCTCTGAGACACACCAGGCTGAGAGAAGGGGCCAGGCTGCCACCTTGCCAATAGAGCCAAGCCATCAGGCTTCATCCTGCAGAGAGGGGGATATGTGCAAAAACTCATCCAAAGCACCATGTAGTCATCAGTCCACAGTGAGCTGCTTATGCCTCCATCCCAAGGCAGCAGCAGACCCAGCCAGTCCTGCACGATCCTCCCATATTGGCCTGTCCATTTTGTTCTTACATATGGGTAGTCTCGGCTGTTAAGTCTTGGCTGTCCATCCCCAGCCCAATCTCTTTTATTCTCCCCAACAAGCCCTGGAGAGGGCTAGGATCTATAGGGAAAATGAAGCGGTGTGAATTAGCTTGTCAGCAGCTTAACCAAAGGACAAGCCAAACCAATGCCGCTGGCACAGCTAATTCCAGGTTCACTTCAACAGGCAGGTGGATACTTCAAGTGCAAGAAAATAAAAGTGTGCTGGGAAGCTCTGCAACCAGTCTTTGGTTGACATGAGAAATGCTCAGACCAGGAGGTCCATGTGTTGCAGGGAAAGGAGGCTTGGCATGGTACCATCCAGTGGGTACATTTTATGAGCAATCTCAAATTCAGAGCATGAAGGTGTTGAGCTGTCCCCAGCATCCAGCCAGGATCCTCCAGGCAGCAAGTAGAAGTATGAGATGAAGAACCGATGTTTTTCTATGGACAGTAATGATAAGTCCAGAGGATTTTTTTGCTCACCCCAATGACTTAGATGGCCTTTTTCTTCTGTTGGTTGCAACAGATATTTGCCCACTCTTTTGGTTGCTTACCAGTGGCTGCAATGGTACATTTTATAAATTCTTACCGAGGGAAACTGGTGTTCTACAAAACAGCAACAAACACTGAAAGGAGCTCAAAATCAAATTTCCATGAAAGTGAAGACCAACTCAGGGTCAGACAGGTGGCTCCGCTCCTGTGCAACAGGCCAGTGCCAGAACGCCTCATCCAGTCAGTCCTGACAAGAGCTTCCCTGCAATCTCTCCTTGGCCTTACATCACTACTAACCTGAAGACCAATTTCCTTAGTGTGGGAACTAAGGAGAGCAACTACTACTTCTTAAGAAGTGATGAAGTCCCTGGCCTTGTACAACATGTCTGCTGGTGCTTATGTATCACTGTTGTTCCTTATGGGGTACAGCTGTGAAGTGCTTGCAGTCAATTCATCCTTCTGTTGCTGGAGCTTTACAGGGGGAAAAAGCACAGTCTGCGCTTACTGAGGAGCAGTGGGGCTTGCCCTGAGCTGTGTGTTTCTAGAGCTGGAGACACCTGTGTTCCCATGACTATGCCTGTAAGCGCGTGCAGTTGACCACCGTGGCATCCCTGTTCTTGTGACCTTGGGTTCAGCCTACCCAATGAGCCAGCTAATAAGTTTGTGTTAACATAAGCAGAGGCAGTGGCAGTCAGAAGAAAAGACATCAGAAATCAAACCTGAAGAAAGGAATTAGGGGAAGAGAATTCATTAATTTCCTCTTTGCAATGACACATGCTTTCCACTCATTTTTTTTAAATGACATTTTACCTGCTATTAGTTTACTGTGAGCATCTCTAGCGCTGCCTTCCCTCCCCACTGCCAGTTCCCTCAAGAACAAAATTAAATTTAAGCTACTAAAGTTGGACCTTTCTGAAGGAAAAAGAATCTTTAAAAATGGATTTTTTTAAAGGTCATTTTGAACTTTATCTGAGCATACCCGGAGACGCGGGCCATTCAGCTAAATAATGCCATCTGACCACCTCCTGTCACCATTACTAGGATAAGAACATCATTTATGTGAGGGAGAGAGGGGAAGGTTTTCCACTCATTCTTTTCATTCCTCTTCTAATTTTTGGAGATTTTAATTTAAAATGGAGATTATTATTTTTATGGCTGCTTCTCCACTTCCCATTTCCCTTAATAACCCATAGGAAAGGTCATGAACTTACATTGAAATAGATAGCCTGATTTTGACTCAAAACAGGACAGACATGAACTCCTTGCTCCCATGAGACCAAGCTGCATTCTCCAGGGCTCTATCTGCTCCTCACCCTTGGCACATCCTGCCATGTTGGCAGTCCCATGACGGGATGGTGTCAGAGCAGCCCATCCACATCCTTGGCTCTCTTTCACTCTTCCATAATCCAGCTTTATACATTAAGTAAAATACAACCGATTACATTTTAATCGGTTACATTAACCGCAGGTGGTGAAACACTGGAACAGGTTGCCCAGAGAGGTGGTAGATGCCCCATCCCTGGAAATATTCAAGGTTAGGCTGGACAGGGCCCTGAGCAACCTGATCTAGTTGAAGACGTCCCTGCTTATTGCAGGGGAGGTTGGACTAGATGACCTTTAAAGGTCCCTTCCAGCCCAAACCATCCTATGATTCTATTCTGTTATCATGTATCTAAGCTT
This sequence comes from Larus michahellis, assembly GCF_964199755.1. Taxonomy (NCBI): domain Eukaryota; kingdom Metazoa; phylum Chordata; class Aves; order Charadriiformes; family Laridae; genus Larus; species Larus michahellis. Next base: position 4,462,602 of record NC_133905.1, read on the forward strand.
AACTTCAAGCACAAGAACAATCTAGTCAACCTCATGAGCCTGTTTTGTGGGTTTATGCTTCACTGTGCATGGGTATAGTCTGCGGCACCAAAAACCTGCTCCAGAGGAAGCTCAGGGCAGTACAGTATTTATCCCAGCATAGTCCCTATCCGCCAGAGAAACCTTCACCACTGACCTCAAGCTTCTAGAATTAATTAACATTATCTTCAACATTATCTTAACAGCAAAGGCTGGCATGGGGAGATGGCTTTGCGCTGCCAGACTCCAATCTGAACAAACAGGGCCTCTTAAAACCATGGACTCCATTTCCAGATGTGTCAGGTCCACCTTCCTGCTGTCAGCCGAAGGTAAAGGGGGTTGCACACAGCTTGCTGTGCCATGAGCCGTGAGGCAAAGCTCAGTGCTGGCGAAACACTGCAAGTTATTTACTGTACCCAGCTCTCTCCAATCATGCCTTAAGCAAGGCCGTACTTATGGAAGAGACACTTAAAAATGTCCCATGACTTGCTTTGTGTGAATGGGGACTTTCCTCAAATGAAATTTCAGCACTCCACCTCTTCCTGCAATGGCATCCATGTCCCACTTCACAGTGGCCAGGTCTCCTTGAACAAGCTTCCCTTTAACGAGGTTCAAATATTTAATTTGCCAAGTGCTGTGGGAATCCCAAAGGTTTGGAAGAACTATCTATTATAAATGACAAAACATGACATTATTATAGGTAGCCTGCCTACTCGATGTCACCTGTGTTCTACGCTGCTCTTTTAATGAGGCTGTCTTTCGGATCCTGTACATAATAGAAAAAGATCCTGATGCTAGCACTTCCCAGGTACTCTAAAATTAAAACAGCCAAGTTCTTACAGCATAAAAAAGGCTGCTTTCTAAACCCTAAAACCCTCATGTTCAGTGGAAGTGCTTTTAATATTCTGTTATTTAGTCGTACAGGCATTCAGAAGGGGGCTACTCCCAGCCATCCAGTGCAATTCGGTAAATGTTCCCCTGAAACTTAACAACACAGTGCCCTCTGCTGCATTTTTCTCTGACATATTAAAAGGAGAAAAAACCCACAACCCTGCCGTGCTTTGCAGCCTATCCTCTGGCTCAAATTGAGATAAGCAGATGGTTTGTTAGTACTTATCAATGACTCAGTAACATCCAAGGTACTACATAAAACACTTTAGCCGGAGAGAAGTCAAAATAACAAAACGGATTCCAGACGAGGGAAAGTAAAAGCAATTGAAAAATCAAGTAGGGAGTGCTGAAGTGCTAGCAGCTCCACGCCTTAGCCCAGCTGTCCCTCCTCTCCAAGCAGGGCTCCAAACCCAATTATTTATTTAAGTTAAATAACTACTTGCTATAGTCTCATCGCTTTGTCCCTTCCACCACCCTCAGCCCCATCCACCCCATCCTCCTGTGACAAAACGCTTACAAGAACTACGTGAAGAAAACGAAGGACGTGCAAGGTGGGGAAGACGAAAGACGCTATCCGCACAGTCCTGACGCTGGGTAACCTACATCAAATGGAGCCGGCTGCAAGCAGCACTGCCTCAGGAGAGAAGGCTGGGCCGGGGAGAAGTAATTTCTGTCATCCTACTTTTGATTTTGAGGGCAGTGCTAGCTGTTGACATTCCCAGGGACATGGATCTTTGTGGATTACTGCAGAAGAGAAGGACAAACACAAGGCAGCCTTGGGAAACCCCAAGGCCAATGACAGCACTTCGGCAATTCTTACTTCAAGCTGCTATCACTTTGGGCTCAGTTAATTAAAATCAATAAATGCATTTGCTTTGATTTGGTTTTTAGGCCTTCACTGAACAGTACTAAGGCTTTCTTTCACAGATTCACCAATGATAAAGTCAATAATTTAAAATTAGCTAGACATACTGTGAATATTGTCTTGGCGATGTAAGGTCCTTCCGAACACAGGGACTCCGGGGAGTGCACAGCCATTCAGATTTTAAAGCAGCACCCTGCTGGTGCTGTGGCTGAAGAACAAAAACATTTCACATATTCCAAAAGACTATGTTCAGACCAAGCCAAACACCAGTGTTTGGAAATGTTTCATTCTGTTTTCCGGGTTAACCTGATAGAAAAATAGGGCTCACCTGCAAATGGAATCAAGAGTCAATCAGATCACAGTCTCTGAAGACCCAACTGTTGAGTCTCGCCATGAAAGCATACAAAAATCAACTGGCTCTAAAATTGTGCCATTAAGAAATGTTTAGTTCTTTGCATAGTTGGCCTGATATTGGTCAGACTCATATTTCCAAGCCATTGTTTGCAGCAGAAGCTGAAAAAGAAGGTAGAGTTTCTATCCCTATCCCTGTGTTAGGCAAAACACAAAAATTGAGAGGTGTCTTAAAATACCAAGATTTGACAACAGTCTGGATTTGTTTCTGGGTTATGCTGTTATCTAGCAAGGCTATGATATCTATTCCAGCACAAATAGGGGTTTATTTGATCCTTCCCTGAAATTCGAGCTTCATCCACCTCAAAACTTTTAGAAAATGCAGGTCTGTTATGTCTTCTCCTTTCCACAATACCTTCTCTTGTGCTTCCTGCATCTTCCTGGGTCCCAGCCAGGCCTGGAAGCACCAAATAACCACAAGAAAGATTGCTCCTTGAGATCACCACCCAGGAGCAGGAAATATTATAAGCCGCTTGGGCGGGCCTGTTTTTACTGAAGGAACCACCCTACTTAGCAGATGCGAAACCTTGAATGGATCCAGAAATTCAGCCAACAGTTTATCCTCGTCAGCATCAGCCACTAGTAAGAATGAACTCACTCCACTGAAGCAGTGAAAATCCTAAAAGGATGGTTCCTTTTGACATATGCAGCTAGCAACGCTACTCTGATCAGCAGAGAGCACAGTATCTGTGACCCATAAGCACAAAGGGCAGAGCTCTCAACTCGAAGGATTCAAAGGTGTCCAGCCCACTTGTCTGCAGAATGGAAGACAAAACTGAGAGGGCAACCACAAACCGGGTGGGAATCTGGATGCCCAGAAAGATCCCCTCTCTGATGCAGCTACCCTGAGGGTGAAAAACTGGGAGAATCCCTGCTCTGCTCAGCGCAGTATTTAATTACCTAAAGGAAAAAACATGTAAATAGACTTTAAGAGACACACTTGATAATAAATCTATGACAAAAGGCAATGTAGAAATCTGCGCTTTTGAATTTATTATCTGACCTCCCTGCTGAGCATTCCTGCGCAGCTGCAGGATAAAATAAATTGGTCTAGCTAAAGAAACTGTAGGAAACATTTGAACATTCCCTGTTCTGAAATATTAACCTGTGACGCTTCTGACTGTCTCTCTCTCAAGTGGAGAACAGCACAGTCACAGTGGACAGATCAAGACACCAGGAATTTCACTGGAAGTGAGGAATGCAAAGGGGAGTAGACCCCAGGCCAAGACCCCTGCATTGCAAGTGCCAAAGAGTTGTCTTCCTAAAGCTCACTAGAATTAAAAAAAAAAGAAAAAGAAAAAGAACCTTCATTAAAATACTCCCCTGGGAAATGTGCAGCATATGACTACTTAAAGGAACTGGTTTTGCTTAGAAATAGAGCCAAGTTCCCATATTTCTAAAAGATTAAAGACTTTTTTGTCCTTTATCTCTACGTTTCTTTTCTTGTCCGTTTTCTTTTAAAAAGCCCTCATAAGAAACTTAGGATGGAAAGGCGACTTCAGTGCACAGGAGTCGGACACCATGCCGTTTGTTAAAGCAGACAAATAAAGGGCTCATCCTGTACAGTAGCTGAGCACCAACACTTTCTGCCAGCTCTAGAAAAGCTTCTGGCTTGCAGCACTTAGCACAACTGAACTGTGGCGGCGATTCTTCTGCAGGTTTAGATTCAGCCTGGGTCTCTCTGATTTCATTAAGGCTTCACCTGGGCAAAGGTGGTCCGCACAAATCCTTGGAGCCTGACAGCCTCATTGCTTTCCCTCTCACTGCAGCCACCTGAGGAAGAGGACCTGGCACTCTTTATACTACTGTTTATTGTAAAACACGGAGAACATCAACAACAAACCTTGCGCCCTGCATCTATGGGAGGAGATGTTCCCTGAGCCTAAGTGCCGGCAATCTAATTACGATGCATTCAGAAAGTCTCATGCTCACCTTAACACTTTATAATAATGATATTAATCAAAATTAAACATTGTTCAAGGGACACTAACCATACACTTTAGACTGAAAGGGTATGATTAGATGAGACACACTCAGCAGACTCCCAGGAGTCTGAAACAGAGGACCAACAACATCATGTCTGCAGAAAAGCAGATAGACAGCCATCTCTCATTTGCAGGCACAAACTAGCAGATGGTTTGCAAAACCAGGAAAGCGAACTTAAAGCACCCACTCTGTCTTTTGTGACTTCCCAAGTATGAGTTTTGCATGGAAAAAATACATGTGTACATCATTAACAGATGCAGGTCCTAACTCTTCCACTTTGATTGTTTCTCTTTAACTGCCTTGTTTCTGATGCCCTTTAAAAAGGAGCACAACGGCTTCTCACTATTTATTCAAGATCTTGAAGAAAAATTATTCCTGGTGGGTCTTGAGCTCCCCCCATTGACTTCTCAATAGCAGCTAACATCGAGGCCTCATTTCAATGCTCCGCCACTGTCCAGACAAGCTTTTCTGGGTGGGACGTTGAATCTTTACAACAATGAAGATGCGATTGCCCTCTGCTGTGTGTATGCTCACTGTATTTTAGCACTACCACTGCTAACAGAGGTTATTGCTATGCCCAGCCCTTCCTGGAGAGTGCTGCTATTCAGCCAAAGAGCTTATTTTCCTCTTTCTTCGGCGAAGGAAGAATAATCATTTCTTTCTCCCTAAGCTCTTCCCCCTCCCTCCCTGGCCAAAGTCTCTTATGATCTGAAAGACTCTCCCAGTCTCAGACTCAGAGCACAAGGTTATTACACGCTCTGTATTATGTGCACCATCAGCACTCCGACGAGCTGATAATACACTGAACGGTGCCACAATTTGTGAATGCGCCAGGCTTTTGGCATCATTTGCCATGAGCACTAATCCATAAACTCTGAGCTGCAGGCCATCCGCATGTCACCCCAATGACTGGCTGTCAAATCACGCACGACTCAGTCTCCGTTAACTCTCCATTGTTGACAAAGGGTGTTACCATGCTCATGGATGAGGACTTTGGCTGTCTCCCGGTTTAAGACTGCGTTCTACGGTAATTCAAGAAGAGACAGTTGTTATTAAACAACCAGCCTCTCTTTTCTTCCTTCTGCCCATGAAATGTTTGTGGCTTTGGGGAGATCTGGAGCCCCTTCTCCAAAACAGAAAATGCAGTTGTAAAATGCAGCACCCATATTCTTCTCCTGGTGCAGACTGGGTAAGTTCTCAGAAGGTCAGGGAAAGCACTGGAATAATGTGAGAAAAAGTTAGGCCACAGTTTAGGGTTTTTTTCACCTTCTTGATCTTTAAGATACATTGTCTACACTTTCTTAGCTGTGTTACAGCATTCTGGATGTATAAAAGAGGTAGCAAGCTTAGGCAATACCACTTCATAGACAGACCTCCAATAGAACATAAAGCTGGGGATGGGTCATGCTCTTTCCTTTCCCGTGCTGTGACATGAGGACTGAGTCACGGAACAAAGCTCCCTCACAGCTATTGGAATGTACCAGGAGCAAGCCCGGGTGACACATGAATTTGATTTTACGTGAAAGGATGGCTAAGGACTTTCACATTGTTATGTTTGAAAGCGTTCCCTGATTCTTCTCTACCAGCCATTTGCTCCTTCCTCCAAATATCTTCTTGCAAGCAACTTCATTTAGAAGTGCTTCTAACATCTGCCTGTGTCAGTTTGTCTTTTGGAGCTTTTTGTTTTATGGCAGAGACTGTCTTACTCCATGTTTTTCAGAATGGTGTGTAACTTTATGCTTTTAAATATAGGATCAGATATTTATGATGCTGAGAGCCCTCTAGTCCTGTGCAAGAGCTGCAGACATTATACATATTCTATTCTATTCTATTCTATTCTATTCTATTCTATTCTATTCTATTCAAAAACCTCCCCTACCAGTTTCTCCCTCAATGCCTTCCCATAGCACATTATGCTACATCATTAAGAACTACTTTATGTGTTTTTGTTTTTACTAATTCTCAGACTTAGGTGAGTAATGCATAGGAGAAGATTGTCTTAATGAGACCAGCTACTTTTATTCTGTTTACATGAGAGAAAGCAGACCAAGGCCTTTCATGTGGGAGGTGGCAAGCTTACTATCATCCTATAAACTCTTTGTATAGCTGCTGAGTGGCCTGCAGGGAGCCACAGTTCAAGCATGCTTAAACCTTTATTAAACAAGTCTTTCACACTCCTATGTTTAAAACAGTTTCCTGGTTCTTTCCACAAGCCACTTGCCCCTTCCTCAAAATCTCTTCTTGCAAACCACTTCTTTCAGAAACGTTTACAACACTTCTGCTGTTTCAAATATTTTGACATAGTCTCCTAGTGAGAGGAATGGTTGCCCAAAGAGCTCCAGTCAACCCCTTAGGTCTACCCCCAGCACACCTGAGGAGTAAGATCTTGAGAGCTGAATACAATCGGGTATTCTGAGGGAGAAACAAACCCACAGAACAGAAGACGGATTGAGGGCCGATACTGTTAACAATAATCAGAGCTACTATAAGCTATTGAGGTGCACGTGCAGGATACTAATGTGGCAGTCCTTCCTATCTAGAACTGAGCGGTCATCTTCCCTCTTCTTTCTCCAGAGTTCAATCCTTTCCTTTTCTCTCAACCATCAGCAGCGACTGCCAACATGGCAAGACCTTACCTCCCTGCTCTCTCCTCCATTCCAGCTTTGAGAAAAGCAAAGCTAAGCAAGATATTGCCATTACAGTGCTTCCAGATCACCCATTTATGTTCCAAGTTGCCATCATCCCCTTGATCCACTCTTCACAGAATGGTTTGGATTGGAAGGGATCTTTAAAGGCCATCTAGTCCGACGCGCCTGCCATGAGCAGGGACATCTTCAACTAGATCAGGTCGCTCAGAGCCCCGTCCAACCTGACCTTGAATGGTTCCAGGGAGGGGTCATCTACCACCTCTCTGGGCAACCTATTCCAGTGTTTCACCACCCTCATTGTAAAAAATTTCCTCCTTATACCTAGTCTGAATCTACCCTCTTTTTGTTTAAAATCCTTACCCCATTCTTGCTCTACCTAAGGTAACAGGGGTAACAACAATGAACAGCAGAGAGAGCACAGAAGAGAAAAAAAAACCCTCAAGTGACATAATTTGCCTTGGACATTTATTCCTTATGGGACTTGGCACATTGCCATGTGTTGAGTGTTTCAACAGAATAAGTTATTTTGAATATTTATTACATTCTCTGACCTTTCTGGAGCTGATGGATGCCAAGTTCAATATGAAAACCCACCAACCTTCAGACAGTCACACAAACCCTTGAGATTGTAATATTAATTGCTGTAAGAATACTAAGGATAACGATATTTCTCATAAGGTAAAAGGAGTCTGAGAAGGAAGGAGAACAATTAGCCAAAACTAGGAACCAGACAAGCAGTTTTGTCTGGACTATGAACAAAGTACAGTGGATAGTTCTGGTCCCTGCATGTTATGTCAAACTTTAGTAGCGGCAAGTACTGTATCCAACCTTCCTACATGCTGATACTGAAATAAGAGGCTGCAAAACTTAGATTTGTTTTTCTCCGTGGGGAGTGTAGAAACACTCTTAGTCTAGAACTCTTTCATTGTCAACATTCAAATAAATGTAATATGTACTTTTTTCAAGCTCACTGGGCAGTGAACACAACAGAGACACATGATCAAAAAGGAATTAAGCAAGTTAATTCAGTTGTCTCCCACCAGGCCCATTTTCATAACCAGTGGCATTACAGCTTTTATATGTGATTATTTTTAGCATCAGTAAACAGCAGTATGGCTCGTCTGTGGCAGGTGTGGGAGGGAGCACTGGACTTTATTTCCTGCTTTGTTACAAATTTCCTAGCGAGCCTTACTAAATTGCTCTGTCTCTGTGCTTTCCTCACTTATGGAAAATAATTCCTACCACTCAGAAGCTTGCAGGGTTTGATTTAGTAACGTTAGCGAAGCTCTTCAATGTTAAACCAGGGCAACACCTCATGATTGTTTACAGAAAGCTGTTGCTGCAATTGGTAAACACCGGCTTGCCCTGCAGGGAGATGACCATGTTCTTGGGACCTTGGCACGCAGCCTGCCATTCTCCAGCCAAAAAAACCCCACCAAAGCAGTCAGATAGTTGAGAGAAAAGGAAAGGATTGAACTCTGGAGAAAGAAGGAAGACGACTGCTCAGTTCTAGAGAGGAAGGGTCTGCCATATTAGCATCCTGGAAACAGTGGAAATAGCCTGGATCAGGGCACGGAACAAGAGGAATGTTGTCAGCTCTTTCCACTGTTCAGGCCAGGACAATGTCCCGTTCCACCTTTCAGTCCTGACAATTACTGTAATTCTTGGGAAGAGAATAATCAACCTAACCAGAGACGTGTGTAACCATAAGCAGTACCAGATGCTATAGCATCCCCTTCCTTTAACCCTGTAACGTGCTAAGAAAAGGTAGCTTCTTTCTGCTGTCTTGGCTAGCATGTTCTCAAGGCATTATCCATTTTATTTTAGGAGAAGCTCCACCTGCACCCCTATCCTCCCTGGGCACAGGACACCCAAGCAGCAGGTGAAGGCAGATGGGGGGGTAAGCTGCTCTCCCCCTGTAGAAAGCAGCCCAACCCCCCCCCCAGACTTTGCCCTAACATATAGGGCACCCGGAAGGACAAAATCGGCGTCCCCGACCCCCGCTGCCGGTATTTGCTCCGCACCGGGAAACGCGGCGATGGCCGCCACCTCAAGGCCGGACGGCCGATGACGGGAAGAAGGGAGGAAGGCCAACGACACCTGAGCCAGGCCCAGCTCCTGTCTGTCCCTTCCAGTCGCTTCCCCTCGCAACAATTTGCCCTCCCCAGCCTCTGGAGGCGCCGCGGGGCGACAGGGAGGCCACAGGAGGCACCGCCCCAGCACCCGCCGAGGCCTAGATACCCCGCCGCTGCCTGGGCAGCGCGACGCGCACTACGCATGCGCCCTCTCCTCTCCCGCCTCTTGGGTTGTTCCACGCCTCCTCTCAGAGGCGAGGGGTGCCTCAAGAACCAGCAAATGTAGCCCTGTATAAATCGCCTGTAAGTAAACGGCATAACTTCTACCCGTGATTAAAAGGGCTTTTTATTGCTTTACAATGAGTCATAGTGCGTGTGGCTGAAAGAAAGGGCGGGAAGCACTCTTTGGCATTTCCCACACACACCCCCCCTCCGTCTCTGCGGGTAGGTCGGTCCGGCTCCCCGCTCCGGAAGGGGCGGGCTGAAGGCAGAGGCTCAGTGCGGGCGTCGGGTGCGCGCCGGTGCCGTAGCGTGAGTCGGGCGCGCGCCGGGCGGTCGCATCCCGCCTCAGCCCCGCCATGCCGCCGCCGGGCCAGACTCAGCTCCCGGACTGGGACGGCCTCAAGCTCCGCGTCCGGACCCTCATCGCCTCCCACCGCGTCATGATCTTCAGCAAGAGCTACTGCCCTTACTGCAATAAGGTGAGGCGGCGGCTGGAGTCACCTCGCCGCCCTCCCTCCCCTCGCTCGCCCTCTCCGCGGCCCCGGCAGCCGCTGGAACGGGGCCTCACGGAGCCGCTTCCCGCTCCACGCCGGCGGGGAGGAGGCAGGCCTGGCGCGGCCCCCGTGCGAGGCCAGAGGCATCTCCCCTGAGGGCGCCGGCTCGCGAGGCTGACGGCCCGCCTCGGGCGGGGGAAGCGCGCTGGGGGAGGAGGGTTGAAAAGCAAATGCTGTGGGGATGTGCTCCTTGTGACGGCGCCCTCGGGGTTTGGACGGTACAGGAGTACCGCGCCGCCCGATCCGCTTCACTTAAGCACCGGGTGCCACCCCTTAAAAACCCCCTTGTCAGGCTTGAAGCAAGGCAAAGGTCCAAACGGGCGTCCTCAGCAGTTTTTTCCCTTTGCCACGTGAGTGTGAAGGGGTAGATGAAGGTGTGGGAAGTTCCGCACGGCGTGGTTGTTCCTCAGCCAAACAGCTTTTTTATCTGTTACTTGAAGGTCAGAGTGCTTCTTTCTTATTGAAAGTTTGAGCGCCACATTGGTGTTCAAGTTGGACAAAGTTACATCCCCAGAGAGAAAGCTACATTAAGTTTTCTGCTTTTTTTGAAATTTGAGGTAGAAGCAAGAGTGTAAGTTTTAAATGCTGGCCTTAATGTGTGTTTAAAAAATACAGGCACTATTGATTAATTGTAATGTTCAGTGAAAAAATATTTTTCTAGTGCTCATTATGCGTCAATATCATAGGGTAGCTGTAACTAGTGATCCAGAGTCATTAAAGAAAAACAGGATCTTCATTAGAATTTTACGATACCAAGACACTGTAGTCATAGCCGGTACAGAATCTGGGCGTTTGTAGGTATTGTGATTCTTGGATGTTTACAAAGAGCATGTTATGAAGTGTCAGTTAAACCTCATAATATTGTATTTCATGTGGCTGTGGTGGAAAAATGTATTTGGAACTGTGGGATTGAGTCCTGGTGTTCCTCAATTAAATTGACAATCAGGAAAACACTCAGAAGCTGCACTCCCACGTGTAGGTTAGGTTTAGTTCCCGTAGCTCTAGTGAGGGAGGAGATATTGTGACCCTGTTTGTTGTAGAAAACTTTAACAAATGTATCCTGTTTCACTTGCAACTTAATTGAGTTTTTGTGAAAGGAAGCTTTTGTGTGTGGCAGGGTAAGCAAAACCAACACCTTCTCTCCAAGAATGTATTGACAGAAAGATAGTATAGCATAGTAGGCAGCCCAAATCCTTCTAAAATTTGCTTACTTATCAACTTATTCAACTGAAGTTTTAGCAAATGAATTAATGATCGGGTAGGAGTCTTGCTCAACTCTAGTCCAGTTGACAAAAATGGTATCTTCTGTTGAGAAGTCCTTTTTTTGAGGACCGTCCACTGAGAAATACTTAGTCGTGCCTGCCCCTGTTGCTCTGTGTGCTTTTAGTGATCATGATTGCTCAAGTGTTGATATTCATGGCACTCAGTGTGGTGGTTTTGAGATCATATAAAGGCATAGTAACTTTTTAAGACTTGCAAGCTTTTCCTTCATCTGTTGCTGGCGTTGCAGTGGGCTAGACTAACACAAGGAGTTTAAGAGAAACAGAGATTCGATTGTAGTCCAGTTTAATGGAGTCCAGTGATAAGTCCAGATTAATGTTCTGTCCTGCATTCATTCAGAGCTTCTCTATTAGGCAGGATTACTTGCTTCAAGGAAACACTCAGATATGAGGAACGTTCTCTTTGTTGTCTTGGAAAGGAAAGAATGAATATCACGAGTAGGGGATCCTCTCTCATGGCCCTTCCTAGGAAGGATAGTTGAAAGACCTTATATGGATCTTCGTGAAGGAACAGATGATAAACTCGGGGGTTTGCAAGGAAAAGCCAATTGCTCTAGCAGGCAGATTTACTTAGTTTACTTTCCTGTTTGGAACAGGACAGAAAGGTAATATGATGAAGTAAACATGTAGAAGAGGTATATATTACAGAGAGACAATTAGAGAAAGACAACTTATGAGAGAAGGAAGCCACACATAAGACATCAAGTACTAAAACAGAAATATCTGCAACAGTATGAGTATTAACAACCTCTCCCACTGAAGACTTAAAAAATGGTGAAAGGAATGGGAGAACAATAGGTAATGCAGCATTCTTGTTAGCTAATCAAGTCTGTAGAATTAATGAAGTGGATATAATTTGAAAGTGTGGTTACAGCTTGGGTACTTAGCCTGTAATCACATAGTTTTGAGTTCTTAAAGATAGACGGATATGAATAGTGTGCACTGTGTCTGTCTTTTGCTGTGGATGGTTGTTAGCAATGTGGTTTTGGTGGGATTAATTGAAAAACTGATGATGTTAAGCACTACTGCAGAGAGCACTCATGCTCTAAAAGGACCTAATTTGGGGGGTGGGAAGAATTCTTTATTTCAAATGGATGTAGCCATGCTGGAAGAAAATTAAGATTGTGCTTTCCTTTAGAAAAGCACTGCAAATAAATTCTCTAAATGAATTAAGTAGTTGATTCTGTTCAGTTTAGCTGGTAGCAAGAGTAGGCAGTTGTGCAGTTCTCTTTCTGCAAATGCAATTTATTGTTCAATTGCTTTAGCAAGGCAGCATTGGAGAGGGGGTGGTGTTAGAATGACTTCCTTGTCATAACTTACTTGATTGTTCTTACCACCCTGAAAAGATTAAGAAAGATAGACCTGCATAAAGAAAACATATTTTTTTAACATGAAAAATCGCCAAGTCTGAACGCTGTTATATGTTGAAACTATTTTAAGAGCAACAAATGTGGTTGCATAGAAGTTGCTGGTTATGCTATTACCAGTTACATTCTGTATTTGCAGGTGTTTCTGGTCAATTCAGCTGTAGCTATTACAGAATGTTAGCTGATATGGGAAACAGCAGACATCGGACATACCATACTTAAATTTACTGTACGAAGCTTATTTCAAACCTGCTTAGCTACTCTAGTGACAGAAAGCATCTCCAGGAAGAGTTTTTAAAGTGTTAGACCAAATTCTCAGTTTCAGAGAGCTTACCTACTGTTCAGTAATATCTGGAAATTTGTCTAGTCTCTCTTTGTGAAAATGCGAAAGGTTTACTCAATAAATGAGGCCATTGCATTGGTCGGAAGGGCAGTAAATGGGTGTATCGGTGACCGTGCAACCTCGTATCCCATCCCAGACACTGTTGGAGCAATTACATTTTTAGGACTGGGAAATTTCCCAGTATGCCATTGAAGTTTCCAGTACTGTTTGACTTAGAAATTTCTTGACCAGACTTTGTATTAGTTCTATTGAGTTAAAAGTTTTCAGTGGATCTTTCTTTAATTAGTTGGTCTAATAGATCTTTTGATCTCATTTTAACTTTGGCTTTTACAATGTCAGGTTGCAGTAAGTTCTCTGGTTTATGTATTGTATGGAGGTTTACTTCTTTTTCATTTCAAAATTGTTTTCTGGTAAATGCAGTTGTTGCTGTTTGATCCAGTGAGTATTTCTGAGAAATCGTTTCCTGTTCACCTTATCTAGATATTACTTATAATTAGTGTGTGTTATCTTTCTACTCCTCCTAAATCATTTTCTTTTCCAAACTGAAATAATCTATTATCTCTTGCCTGTATTGAGGATTTCGTAACTCTGATCATGTACTTGTTACTTTTCTGTTTCATTAGCACAATGCAAGCATGATCTGTTCATAAGCATAAAGCGCAATAGCTACTTCTAATTAGGATGCTGACATTTGTCTGATTTTCTCTACTCGTATCTTCCATAGAGAATAAATGTTGCCTAAATGTATTGTCTTAAATCTGTCCTTTCCTGAGTGTAATGATTTCTTGTCCTACTGATGTTTTCTGTCCTGTCCCCCCCCGCCAGCTGCTGTTGCAATGCTTTAGCAGGTGGGTTTTTTTTAATTTAAAAAACCCACTAATGAAAACTTGCCTGTTACTCTGCTGCTTTGCTGCAAACTAAAACAGCAACCAAATAGCTAATTTTGTGACTTCCCCCCAGATTCTTAGCTTATCACTTCATAGTAGCAAACCCTTTAAGCTTTGTTTTTTAGATCTTTCATGGCATTCAGTTTGGGCTTTGTAACAGCAGTTGCAGAGCTGGAGGTCCGGAACAGTGCCACTGTCATTTCCTTTTCGTTCAGTCCGTAGCCATAGTCATTCCAGTAAGCAAGCCTGAAAGAATGGTGAGTTTAGGGCAAAAGTTTTTAGGGCCACCTAGATGGGCAGAGGACTGGAACACAGGATGGGTGAAGAATGAGCTCAGTTTGTTCAACCTTGCAAAGGCTAAGGGGGGACTTTAGTTGCTGTCTTCAGCTACTGAGTGGGAAGACAACCAGACTCTTCTCGGTGTTGCAGAGTGAAAGGACAAGGGCCAATAAATACAAGTTGCAACAAGAGATACTCCAGTGAGGTAAAATGGACATTCTTTACTGTGAGGATGGTCAAACCTTGGAACAGCCCAGAAAGGTTATGGTATCTCTGTCCTTATAGAAATTCAGAACTGGAGTGGACAGTGCTTGAGCAACTTCATCAGACGTCACATTTGGCCCTGCATTGAGCAGGGGGTGGATCAGATGACCTCCAAAGGTCCCTTACAACTTAAATAATTCTATAGTGGTAGAACTAATGTAATCAATTATATAAGCAGAGCTTATATTTGTATATTACTGTGGATACATAGTTGGAGGAACGACTGAGAAAAAAGGTTGGGAGAATTGGGTTTGTTCAGCCTTGACAAAAGAAGGCTTAGGGGAGACCTTGTTACCATGGTCTGGTATTTAAAGGGTGGCTCCAAAGAAGATGGAGACTCCCTTTTGACAAGGAGTCACGTGGAAAAGACAAGGGATGATGTGTACAAGTTTTGTCTGGGGAGATTGTGATTGGACGCGAGGAAGTTTTTTCATAAAGAGAACACTCTCTTTATTGGAATTATTGGAATAATTTCTCCAGGAAAGTGGTGGATTCCCTGTCGTTGGACACTTTTAAGATTGACCTGGACAGGGTGCTGGGCCGTCTTGTCTAGACCGTGCTTTTGCCAAGAAAGGTTGGACCAGATGATCCTTGCAGTCCCTTCCAACCTGTCATTCTGTGATGTGATAAGAAACAGACCATGTAGTTGGTAGAGATCACAAAAGCTTTATGTTTGTCTGCATAAAGCTGAAACTCCAGTAGAAAGCCCTGGAATACTCGGCCTTTGGCACTGTAACACCATGGATCAGCACAGTAACAGCATGGATCACAGCGACAATAAAAACATTTTATTCATCATGTGTTTGACATCTGTAAGCTTATTAGATGTGACTCAACTTACTCTTAGTGAAGCGCTGTCAATAAATTTGAGGTTCATCAGAAAGCTAGTTGTAAAAGATTTCTTCTGAATTGGCAGCAACTTTGTATGCTTCATTGTTCAGACTCCACACTGGCAAGGGGATCCATCACACAGACATTTAGTGCTTCTTGCGAGAGCTGTTTTCACATCAAGACAGTTATGATTAAAAGCAGATATTTTACCCATTGCCTTACCATATCTATTTGCATGAGTAAGTGTGCAAATTGTATTTCAAAGGAGTAAATACTGAGAGATGTAATACTACCTCTTGTGCCTTGAGGTATGTCGTCATCCAACTGGAAGGATAGTTCACAGTTTCAGTGCTGCCAGTTTTACAAATAGGTGTTAACTGTAAAAAAAAAAAAAAAATTCCCAGTTTTAAAGTGCTACCTGATTTGAATCTGGTAATGATGCGCTTTGTCCAACCAGAACTGAAGTTAGAAAACAACCCAGAACTCTGTCCAGGCTGGGGAGAATCTCCACTAAGTTGTCGTGTAAGATGTGGGGTTTTTCTTTTTAAGCCTAGGCTCATATATAGGTTCTCCTTCTTTTTGTTTCTTTTCACTCCCTACCACACCTTCCCTTTTAATTTATTGCAGACCTCTGGATGCATGAACAGTGTTTCTAGGACATGTTCCAGTGATACTGTATCTGAGTTTATTCATGGCAATACAGGCGAAAAGCAGACTTTTAATGACCAAGCATCTTTAGAATGCTTCTCCTGCATAATGGAGGAAGAATGGCCATTTAAAAGGATAAAAAATGTAACTGTTACATTCTGTTATTAACTCGCTTAATATTTCACAAGCAAGATAAGACTGATTTAGTACAACAATGGCAAACAAGTTGGAACCGCTCCTGCCTGATCCTGGAGGCTGAGGCAGATGTTGTTGAAGAGCAAACCAAAAATGAGAGCTGGAAAAAAAATTCAAGAGATCATCTAGTCTTGTCCCCTGTCTCATGGTAGGAGAAGCGGTAGTTCAAACACTTTTGAAGTGTACTTTGAAGCCACTCACTGATGAAGACTGTCATCTACTCAGGCAATGTGTTCCAGTGTCTTGTCATTAGGAAAAGCTTTTCCTAAAGTCTAATCTCAATCTCTTGATGAGGTTCAAGACCATTGCTTCTTATTCCATCTGCCACCACTTCTCTTCTTCCTTGAGGCAGTAAATTATTTATTTGAATACAGTTCTGCTCCCCCCACCTTGTTTTCTTTATGTTAAACCCAGTACATTGACTCCTTACACTAATTGTGCTCTGCTTGTTATAAAAAAACTTCTGAAGTACAGCAACCAAAAGTGAAGGCAGTGCTGGTAGGCACGAGCTGTCCTACTGCTGAGTACACTTGGAGAGTGTTACTCTTTCTGCAGCTTTTTATAATGCACTTTTTTATTTTTGCATTTACTTGGCAGTGTTTTGTTTTGCATATTATCCTCTACTCCCTTTTTTTCTTTTTTTCCTTAGTTCTATGAAGGAATCTGTCTGCTACTTTTTCTTTCTTCTTGATGTTTTTCCATATGTCAGTTATTCTCATGGCTTTTGGCATCTGCCAGGGACGGAGAAGTCTGCAGCTAAGCAAATTGTATGTAGAAATGTTTTCTTAAGGTAATGAAACCAGTATTGGAAGATTGCTGTGATGTGGGATGCTTAATCTGAATGCTGTGAAATAGCCTGGCTTTAAGTGGGGAACATGCAAGACATGGAAGTAGTGCCAAACTTTACCAAAGGCATGTAGAGCTAGAGCCTCAAAGCATAATAACTGAGGCTTAAAAGTTACCTGTGTATGTCCAACAACTGAGTTTTACCCCAAGCTGTGTATCAGATCTTGTGAAAGCTTTGCACTGCATTGTGTCTGTTTCTGTTGCAGGTGAAAGAACTCTTCCGCTCTATGCATGTGGAGTACTATGCTTTGGAACTTGATGTAACTCGTAAGTATAAGAAAGAAAATCTGTGACATGCTGCTTATTGTAACTAAAAATGGGTGACTGTGCATAACACTCTAAGCTGTCTTGAACTAATTGGAGGATATACAAAACGATTAAAATAAATCTTAATATATTCAGAGATAAAGTCAAGTAGGCTTCAGTGTAGATTTTAATACAGGATATGTTTTTAATGTAACTGGAAGCTTTGACTCTTTGTTTATAAATCATCAGCTGATAGAGGATGTAAGATCTGATTTCTCTCTGAGGAGCTCTGTCTTTTGGGAAAAAGCCTGTGGTATTTTTCTCCTACCTTAGGTTCTTTTGTGGCTTCAGATGCATTGTTAATGTTTGACTTGGTATACGGCTGACCTTCATAGGGAAATTTGCTGAGTCATTGGAGGGAAGGGTAAATGCCAGTACCTTGGCTGTTGCTAGTTTGAGTTTGTTTTTTTTTTTTTTTTCTTTAAAGCCCAAGCTGCTTTAGTTTTAATACGTCTGTAGTGCATTATGTGTATATGACTGTGATGCATGTAGTTTTTGATGTAGTTTTGAGAACAAGTAGTATCTAACAGTAGACTCTTAGTTGCATTGTCGGTAAGCTGTTGAATGTGTATTATCACTTTTTTTCCTGTAGAAAACTTAGTTTCCAATGCATTTTTAAAGTGCTAATGCTTTTTTTTGAAGTGTTTGTGCCTAAGCAGTGTTTGGGGAAAAATGTACTGATTTATTGTTCCAGAGCATCTCTTACTTATTTTTACTTCTTATTAAAGTTGTGATACTGTGAACTAATTATAGCCCAAGATATGCAAAGTACAATGCACAGTGGGTTTTTTTTTCTGGAATTACTCCTAATTAATAATGTATTTCCCTTGCAATTGCTCTGATTACTGATACTAAATAAATATGGTGTTAGAGTAGAAAGATTTTAGTCAAAGTGATTACTGGAAATTCTCATTCCCACACTTACTGCTGGACAACTGCTGAGCGATCCAAATGGAGCCTGTGCATAGGTGCTGATGATTCAGATGATAGGTCAGGTCAGGCAATGATAATCTTAAAACTGGAAGGTTTAAGACAGTGTGGTGGGTAGAAAAAGTATGAAGGTAGCTTTAGGGTAAGTAGAAGAGGATATTCATTTTTCCCATCCCCATATTCTCATAATACAAAGCTGCTGGGTAAAACTCTGTGTACTAACACAGAACATACTCCAAAACCAAACAATTCTTATGAAAGAAACACTGTCTGTATGATCTCCTGTGATATCTGTGTAGTACCAAGTGTGACACTGTCAGGAAGAGACTGTTAAGAATCCATGAAATACAAGCACTAAACTATACTTCATCTTTACTCTGTTCTGTAGAATTATGGCTTGAAGCACTGATTTATCCTTGGTATTTAACCGTGCTCTTTTGAGAAGTAGTTTCTGAAGACTTGCTTATGTTCAGGAAGTCTACAAATGTGATGCTTATAATAGAATTGTTTTCTTGGCAGGCCTACAGTATATTGCAGGTTGTTTTAAAAGCTCCCTTCTTGAAATGTTTTCTATAGTGTACCTGTTTCTTTTATTCTTAGCTGATGGCCCCAGTATTCAGCAAGTGTTAGCAGAGCTAACTAATCAGAGGACAGTGCCTAATGTATTTGTGAACGGAACTCACATAGGCGGCTGTGATTCAACTTACCAGGTAACTTTTCTTTAAAAATCTGCTGGAAGTAGACAGGACTGAGTGAATTTGCTGTGTGATAGTAATTAAATTTTGTGTGACACATTACACTGGGTTATCTGGGTCAGAGAAGGCAATGTCATTCAATTTTTGGTTGCTCAGAAATATGTGTGGTTGACTTTTTTTTTTTTTCCCTTCTCAGGCTTATCAAGATGGATCACTACAGAAACTTCTTGGGGATAACAAAGATGCAGAACCCTATGATTATGACCTCATTATTATTGGTGGTGGCTCAGGTGGACTTGCATGTTCCAAGGTATGACGTGAAAATTGCATTAAAGAGCAGGTTGTATATGAAACTTACTCAAAAGTTGGTTTCTGTATTAATCACAATAATATAAAACAGTCTATATTTTGATGATTATTACTGTTCAACTTGTTAATTAATGAATCAGTAGTGGCCTAGTAATGTGCTCACTCAGGAAATCATGGTCTGTGTGGACCAGTTTCTAGCCCATGCCTATTCAAGTCTGTATCCTAATAATAGGTTTTAGGTTCCTGTCTGAGGGTGGAACCAAAATTTTTTCAAGTGTCTCCTCTTCATGTGTAGTACGCAGGCACTTTAATGCTTCCAAATAGTAATCTGGAAAACTTAAAGGCTACTCTTGAAGTACTTTTGGCTGTGTAGGATTTAGGATTGCCAGTCATCTAAAATAAAGTGCTTTTAGCTGTTCTCTCAAGGGATAGGTTCACACTTTAATTCTCTTTCTAGCTGCTTTTTCAGAAATGGTAATAGAGATTGTGTACCTCTTACACAGTTAGCTCTTGTTCAGAGTGCCTAAGGTGTGGATTCAGTTTTCTCTTCTACTTGAGGGATTTGAACGCAGACTTCCCACCTCTTGGCCAGGTATCCTAACCATCAGTTTATAGTTTGGGCATAGTGATGTTATGCTCGACAGCCTCAATGATTGTTGTACAACAATACAGTTAAGGGTGCAACTTTCACTTGATAAACATAAGGCAGGCAGGAGAAGGTGACAATTGAATTCTTCAGGTGGCCAATTGTGCACTTTTAGAATGCTCCAGATCTTTCCTCACAGTGCCTTCTGGCAAAGTGCCATCAGTTATGAACTTGGTGATAGTTACTGAGCTGTTCAGAGTGGGAGAGGTCAGGTATTCACAGATAAAAGATAGCTGTCTAAACCTTGTTTGAGCCAGGATTGCAGTAACTGTACAGGAGTTCTTAAACAGATTTGAGGCACCTAAAGATTTGATCCAAGCCCTCCAAAGATCAAACAATGGGTAGATTCAATCAAGTGTCTGGTAATTTCTTGGATAGAGTATACTAAGATTATTCAGGTTGGAATGGACATTAAGATGATGTCTAGTCTAGGCTCCTGCTCCAAGCAGGGTGAACTGTGAGATCAAACAAGATTATGTAGGACTGTATCCGTTTAGGTCTTGAAAATAGCCAGGGGTGAAGATGGCACAGTGTTTCTGGGAAACCTGTTTCACTGCTTGAGTGTCCTCGTGGTGTGAAAGTTCCTTGTATCCAGTCTGAAATTCTCTTGTTTCAACTTACGGCTGTTTTCTTTTGTCCCTCCACTACTTGACAGTGTGAAAAACCTGGCACAATCATTTTAATGACCTCCTCATAGGTATTGGGAAGTTGCTGTTGCCTTCCCTCCAAATCTACCTTTTCTCCAGGCTGAATGTGTCAAGTTCCCTCACCCTTCTCATAGGGCGTGTGCTCCAGCCCCCTGAGCATCTTGATGGTCCTCCATTGAACTGTCTCTAGTTTATTAACGTCACATGTTGGGGTTTTTTCGTTTGGGCCGAGTCAGTCCTGCCCTTGTGAGACAAAAGGAGAGCTAACAGTGTAAATATTTCCTTGGATGAGGTAGAAGAGGATCATCAACTGATAGGCCCATCTCATACCTTCTTCAGATCATGGTTTGTGACAGTGTAGGGTGATATGGGTGCAGCATTTAACATAAGCATCCATTCAAAGTTTAGAAGAAAGTAATAGTTTTTGAGGGATTTCAATTTTTGTCTAGTGAAGGAGGTAGAAGAGCCATAGCCTTCTATTAGTGTGAAGTATATCGTGACCATAAATGAGCGGACAGGCTTTCTTGGTCAGGCGAAAGTTTAGTAATGCTGACTCGTCTCTCCATCTTTTATAGGAAGCTGCTGCCTTGGGAAAGAAAGTAATGGTATTAGATTATGTTGTTCCAACACCTCTTGGAACCTCATGGGGTAAGCTTCTGTTAACTTGTATTTTATGATGTTTGAGTGCCAGTGATACATACTGAGTTGTCAGATATTATGGATTTGTATTCTTAGAAGTGGTGGCTGAATTCCTGTGGTTCTGTAACACAAATATCAAAGGAGTTGTTTTCCTGGCATGCCTGCTTTTCTGGACAGTTTTTTGTTTTGTGCATTGCTAACTCTCCGTTCTTTGTCAAATGTTGTTCTAGTTCTGTTCGCTTTCAAATTGTGTCTGTGCATTTTCACATTCTCATGCTTGTGGGGTTTTTTTTTTTTGCCTTTTAGTTCATCTAGTTCTATTTTGTGGGCAACTGATCTAGGCTGCCTCTAGAACAGTGTGACTATATGCCCATGCGTGCCTCATCTTTCCATAATTAAAGACAGCTGCTGTCTGACCTTATTAATGCAATTGGCAGTTGAGAATGAGTAAGGAACTTCATTGGTCAAACTTTATTGAGTTGAGGTATGAATATGTTTTCATAGCTAAGATCTCAAACAAATACATATTTCAAATTGCACATAATAGGCGATACTAAACTCTGGGAACTCTGGGCTTTTTGCCTTGCTTACTTGCCAGTCTGACTAAAATCTGAATCCCTCTGGGGTAGGTATCCTGGGTCTATGTTTAAGACAGCACAATGTACCTTTCTTTGTTCAATGAGTGAAGTAACCTCTTAAACTGAATACAAACTTGTACGTTTAGTGTGTTCATTGTATTTTAAAATGTCTCTTACAACAGAAATTTCATGTTACTTATGTGGCTATAGCAAACATCACCAACAGATATATGGGTGATTATACAAAGCATATTATAGGAAAAGCATAAATATCCCGTTCACAAGGGTAATAACATGGTTCTTTCTGTCTTAGGACTTGGTGGCACGTGTGTAAATGTAGGTTGCATTCCTAAGAAGCTAATGCATCAAGCAGCACTTCTGGGTCAGGCACTCCAAGACTCAAGGAAATATGGGTGGCAGTATGAAGAACAAGGTTAGTAAGAACACAGAGGACAGACCAAGGCAGTGTGCAGATGAGTCTCTGAGCTTAAGTGCGTTCTGGTACTTTGGACTTAGTAAACTAAAGGCAGAGTTCACTAGTTTTCTTAGGTGAATCAGAAGGCATCCTCCTCCTTGAGTCATAGAAACCTTTAGGATTGAAAGCTAATTACATTTTGTTCTCTATATTATCTAAATTAAATGAAAGAACTTCTAGAATGGGCTTATTTCAGATAGTAACAAGTCAGGTAAATATTAGCATAGTAGAACAAGACTTCAATATGTATCCTCATTACTGATGATAATTGTTTCCTTAGCGTGATGTACAATGAATAAGATTTAAGTTTTTCTTTAAGGGTTCATTGCACTTTGATTTCTTTAAATATGAAATTAATGTCTTGTTTCAGTTAAACACAACTGGGGGGTCATGGTAGAAGCAATTCAAAACTACATTGGTTCTTTAAATTGGGGCTATCGAGTGTCCTTAAGAGAGAAGTCTGTGACATACCTCAATTCTTACGGAGAATTCATTGAACCACACAAAATTAAGGTATGTACTGTGTTTAAAACGTTTAGTTGGGAGAGAAAACTCGTGTTCTAAAACTGCGTTTTAAAATCCAACAAGGAAAAGACTTCATCTTGACGTTGCCAACTTAAGTTAACTGAAGTTAAAACCGCATTTGTGAAATAAGTTATTGATTCAAATTATTGTACTTTAGTACATGCCACAGTGTTTGAAAACCTAGTAAGTGTTACGTAAGAGTAACGTGGATATCTGTAAACTTATGCCTCAGTTGCTAACTTCATGACTAGGGTCAGCAGCCTGAGGGGAAGGGGGGGAGGAAAAGCTTTATCTGTACAATTTTGCCACTTAGAAAATCTTCATACTAAAGCATAAAAACTATTGAAATTAAATTCAGATTAAGAACTTGCGTAACAGCACTCCTAAAACCTTATGCTCTATCAGCATAAGAATTAAACTGTCAGTCTGGCAAGACAAAATGTGTGCTGGCAATCTTGCTGTTAGTGATCATACTGTAGCAAGGTTAACTTAGAAGTGCATATTGAAGACAACTGTTTGGTTCAGTGGGTGTAATTGTCTGTTTTCAGTATGAGTTTGAAGGCTGAGCTACATGTGTTTCGAACCAAGAGATTAGCACTGAAAAGATAGTAATATGCTCAACTTACCTCATCTACCAGTTGTTCTAGTGTTCAGGTATGCAGGTCATCTACTGAAGTGTCCTTAGTCTATAAATGAAGTAGAACAGACAGTCAGCAGGAGGTTGGACTAGATGACCTCCTGAGATCCCTTCCAGCCTGAATTACTTGATGACTTGATGGAGAGAAGTTTCCCTTCATCTGTATTGGAAAATAACAAAAGATAAGAATAAATGTCAGATTTCAAGAGATGCATTGGCAAGATGAAATTTCCCAAGACCAAGAACCTCTAGAGGTCGTATTAGTTTGAGTTCATTTAAAGTTGGGTCTTAGGCTCTCTGAAATCGTATAACTAGATACTTTTTTTTAAATTTTATTTCTACATTACCCTAAGAACTAATTGATATTATTCTGTCACTAGCATCGTGTTAGCCTTCTGTTGGAAGTGAGAGGCGGGGGGTTTAATAATTTGTAGTATTTTGTAGCTTGAAAGTAAAGTTGTTTATGAACAATTCAATCTGAATGAGTAGTTGAAATGGGCAGGATTCAAAGAATAAATGATTTTTAGTGCTCTAACAGATGTCAGAAAAGCATGATAGTTTGTGATTTAAACCTATTATTCTTCAGTGACCTGCGTGGCTTCTCTAAATGCATTAGTTCTTGTTTGAAGCTCCTTGTTCTTGATTCTTAAACATATCCGCAAGATTTAAGGGGAGGATTACTTTTTTTATTATTTTATCTTAAAACCCGTTCCTATGATAAAGACTTACTTAACTGTGTCTGTATAAACAGGCAACTAATAGGAAAGGACAAGTAACCTATCACACGGCAGAGACTTTTGTCCTGGCAACAGGAGAAAGGCCTAGATATCTGGGTATCCCTGGAGATAAAGAATACTGCATTACAAGGTGAGATGAAAAGGTGTAATAGACTGAATTTTGCCTGCTCTAGTGTTTGCAAAGACAAACAAGCTTGTGTTGAAAGTACTTTGTAACTTACACTTCTTTTCTTTTTAGTGATGACCTCTTCTCCCTGCCTTACTGCCCTGGCAAAACTCTAGTTGTGGGTGCTTCCTATGTGGCTCTAGAATGTGCAGGATTTCTTGCTGGTCTAGGTCTGGATGTCACAGTGATGGTGCGTTCCATACTTCTTCGGGGCTTTGACCAAGAAATGGCAGAAAGAGTAGGTGCACATATGGAAACACACGGCGTAAAGTTCATCAGGAAGTTTGTACCTGTTCAGGCAAGTGCTTTCTTTAGGTTTCTTCTCTCCATGCGAAGATACTTTAAACAGCATATGTAGAATGCATGTCTGTCTGGGAAGGCTTTGACTCTGCACAGGAATAAATGTTTTATGAGATTAAGCTTTTTTCTTACTGCTGAATGATACATTAGTAGGTCAAGGTTTAAAGTGACAATGTGAGTGAGCTCTGCTGCTTAAGGTCATTCTAAGCTTGCAAATATTTATACAGGTTGAACAGCTGGAAGAAGGCATGCCTGGAAGACTGAAAGTGATAGCAAAGTCTACTGAGGGAGAAGAAATCTTTGAAGAAGAATATAACACTGTAAGCATTTCTGGATTTGAAATAACCTCGTATAACAGCACATGAAAATGTATTAAAATACTTTAAAAGTTGCACAGGAAAAAAGTAAAGGGAAATCTTGCTTGAAAAATTGTTCACTTAAATTGCTGGTAGAAGAAAATACATGAAAATTCAATACTCATCTTCAGTTGAGCCCTGGCCTCAGAATGGGTGAAACTTTACGTGCATGGAATTTAGTTCATAGGAACAGTATTATTGCTTCTGGTTTTGTTCTGGTATTAATGTTTTGCTGCTTGTTTGCATCTCTGAAACAAGTTGCACATGGACAAGCCTGAACTGTTGGTGGCTCTTTAAAGAACTTCTGGAAAAGTCACTTCAATTGTATGCTTCAGTTTTTTTCAGAACAAGACCAAAGGAAATCTTATGCTGATTACACCTCTCTTGCATAAAATTATTATATTTAATTTTGGTTTTTCAGGTTTTGATAGCCATTGGTCGTGATGCATGTACCAGAAATATTGGTTTAGAGACAATTGGTGTCAAAATCAATGAGAAGTGAGTATTGCTTAACTTCTTTAAACCACTGAATGCAATGATTTAATATTTTTTTTTTACCTCTAACAATACCTAATGATACTCGTGCTTTTTTTTTTTTAATCCTTTTATACCTGGCAATTATGTGAACCTTTAAAACCTTTTCTCTCCTGGACTTGACTCTAGTTGTCCATTAACTTCATTTCTTTAATGTGTATTTCATAAAAGAACTATTCTGAATGAGTTAATACCTACTTGTTGGCCACTGTGCTTAAGGAATAGTTTTAATATATATGCTTAATTTACTTACAAACTGCAGTTTAATATTCTGTTAAATTAAACATTTTAACTAGCTCATGTGGCAAGTTAATCTAGGGATTTAAAGAGGCAGCAAACTACTCACTTCCTGCAGATTTAAGTTTTTTCTTGTTTCTCCCTGGTCTCAGTGCAAAACTCTTGCAAAGTAGGAGGCAGGATTATGTTGTTCAGGAGAAAGAAAAATTAAGATCAGGTTGCAGCAGCTAACTGCGTACTAAGCCATCCTACTTAAACACGTGAGTGATATTGCAGCTCTTTTTCCCCATAGGGGAAAATGTACATTGCAAGCTGTACAATAATCAAGTAAAAGATCATGAGTCCAAGGATGTCTGAATAACTTCATTGTCATTGAACACACACTGTTGCTCAGGTCAGAACTGGCCCACTGAATACTGACTTCAGATGAGTGCCAGAGTTGGAGGTAATTGATGCTCTCAGGAGTTTGTAGTTGAAGTGAAAAAGGCATAAGTATATCTAATAAAATGTGCTCAGTAGTTAGAATAACAACTTTCTAGTAGAACTTCTCTCCCCTGATTTTTGCTGAGTTCTCAGGAAGGTTATGATACTGAACTCTACTCTCATTTCTGTTTGTTTTAAAGGAATGGGAAAGTACCTGTAAATGATGAAGAACAAACCAATGTGCCTTATGTTTATGCTATTGGAGATATATTGGATGGAAAGCTTGAACTTACTCCAGTTGCTATTCAAGCAGGGAAACTGCTAGCCCGCAGGCTTTATGGTGGTAGTACCACAAAGGTAAAGCTATAAGAATACAACTTCAACTTATTTCTACGCTTTTTGCCTCAGAATTGCAATAACATGAGTTGATTTGCCCACTTGACTGCAGGCACTGCAAGTGTTTTGTGTTTAAAAAAAAGTGCTGATACAACTTTTCCTGTTATATACTATATGGAACTTGCATAGTCTAAACATATATTTTGTTTTTTATTTTTAGTGTGACTATATCAATGTACCGACAACAGTGTTTACTCCTTTAGAGTATGGCAGCTGTGGGTTAGCTGAAGAAAGAGCCATAGAAGAATATGGAAAGCAAAACTTGGAGGTGAGAGCACTGAAGACTTGTTTAACTTGTAGCTTGAGAGTGTTTTTTCTTGTGCCTTGCTGTTTTACGCTCGAGTCATAGTATTAAAACAGGATTAGAATGTTAGCTTGTTAGCTAGATAGGTCTTTGATCGTGGAAGTGTTGTCGTCTGACTAACAAGCTATTAGACTCCCAGAAATCCAGGACTGGGATTGATAATGTTAGAATTGTGTGTAGGTATTTGTATGCTGCCAAGAAGTATTTGACTTCAGCAGGCCGAACTCAGGTTGCAAAACTGTAGGTGGTGGGTTTTTTTTTTTGTTATTGTGAATTAAAGACATATTGCTGAAGTATACCAAACTCTTGGGAAGAACTGTCTATTTTCTGCTTATTCACTGTACTTGAATTGGGAATTAGTTTCTTCCTGACCTTTTCTTATGGCAGTAGGAATATCGGGCATAACTTCCCTGTTCTGTGGTAATTTCTGGGTTCTGCACTTCTCTGAAGAGTTTCATTAAAGCTGTTTGCATGCCTTGTGTTTAACTCCTTACGTCTTTCAAATACACTTGGCATTATTCAGTTTCTGCTGTTAACTGTTTTGCAGAATAGGTTTAAAATTATAGTAACTAGATATTAATTTTGTATGACTA
Organism: Larus michahellis; assembly: GCF_964199755.1. Classification (NCBI taxonomy): domain Eukaryota; kingdom Metazoa; phylum Chordata; class Aves; order Charadriiformes; family Laridae; genus Larus; species Larus michahellis. The sequence continues at coordinate 4,489,645 of NC_133905.1, forward strand.
AAGCACTTCTCTTTCTGAAAGTACAATCTTAAAATGCTGTCTTATAGCTGTTGCTGTTTTAATCAAGTATTTAAATCAGGGGCGTGTGCTTTGAGTCAGGTCTTCCTCTACTGGCTTTTGGAGGATATGGACAGCTTGGGCCAGGGGGAACAAAAATCACTGTCTTGACTAGGATAAGTTATGAAAATCGAGCGAGTTAAATGTGAAACCACCTATTTGTAAAAACATTAAAAATTAGAATTATGTCTGACTGAATTAATTCATCAACTTCTAATGCTCTTTTTCTTGTCATCCTCCCAGGTTTATCACAGTTTGTTCTGGCCACTTGAATGGACAGTACCAGGCAGAGATAACAATACTTGTTATGCGAAGATTATCTGCAGTAAACATGACAATGTAAGTGGCAAGCTGGAATGGGTTTGCTGAGTGTGTTCTTGAAAATTTCTTTTCAGATTACCCAAAGGACTATTATCTTTTATTTTGCCTGTCTGAGGCCAGCTCTACCCATTCTGTTAACATAAGTATTTGTTTTAAGAGGAGAGATCTGATTGTTTTGTTTGGGTGGGTTTTTTTTAGTGTAACAGCTGTTTGAGCAAGTTGTAGCTTTATACATCTTGAAACTTCACCTGAGTTCCTATATCAAGAACAGACTTGTGAAGACATTCATCAGGGTTTTTCTTCCAAGTGGGTTTTGAGCTGACTGTACAATGTGGTGTCTTGCTTTAGGTTTCTGGACCTTGTGGTTTTTGCCTTTTGCAAAGTGCAGTTTTGTATGTTTAGTAAAAACTTGGAAAACATGTGGTTGGTCCTAGGAAACTCAATGATGAGAAATGGGAATTTGTAGTGATCAGTAGGTTCTTGTTGTTGCAAAAAATAAGTGCCAGTGCTGTCCAGTCTTTTCTGTCTGGGAGAACAGGCAAACAAAGGAAGATTTTTGGTGTTTAAAATGAATGATATGATGAAATAGCATGGCTTTTAAGCTAAGAGGAAGTAAATTTACTCTTTTGCTTATTGGCCCACTTAACCCTTTCTCAAAGACTGCAGAAAGTCTCAAAGTTCTGCTTTTATTGGAGTCCCATTGGAAATAACCTAAGTGAAAAGAACACAATGGAAGGAGGGGTTTTATTTAGACTTCACTATGAAGGTTTTTTCCTAGGAAGCTGGCAGTTTTTTTGTTAAAGACTGCTATTGATCTGCTTGTGTAACATATAAATTTTGTAGTGGGAGTTACATACTAGAGCTCTTGTTGAACTTTACCTAGTGCTAACTCCTGTTTTGTTCTCACCTGTCTTAAAGAATCGTGTGGTAGGATTCCATGTTCTTGGGCCTAATGCTGGTGAAATTACCCAAGGTTTTGCTGCTGCAATAAAATGTGGTCTCACCAAAGAATTACTTGATGAAACAATTGGAATCCATCCAACTTGTGGAGAGGTAAGGGAAGGGGAGGGCACAGCTTGATTTAAAACCTGCTTTTGCAGGTGGTTACCTAGATGCAAGGCAAGAATACTGTGTTGTATTTACGAGATCTAGTACTTGCTTAACTTCTAACCATAAGATACTGACATGTGATAGGAAATGTGTTAATTGTGCACTACAACTTGTTTTCCATTGCAATAGTTCAAAGAAATCAAGTATTGTTACTTTACAAGAGGAGACTAATAGCCATGTGGATGATGATACAGAGCTTTTCTTTTGGTGTCTTACAGGTGTTCACTACAATGGATATTACAAAATCTTCAGGACAAGACATCAGTCAAAGGGGCTGCTGAGGTTAAACCTGCTGTTTTACATGTTTTCATGTTGTGCACGCTTGGTTCTGTGGAAGCCCTAATACATCCAACTGCTTTGCAGCAAAATAAACACTTGCATCAGTACCACTGTATGTACTGCAGCTGGGAGTGGTGCCTTTGTGGGGCTTCCTCGGTAAATAGCGTTGCAAATGGAAACAGTAATACAGCAGGGAAATCTTGAACTCTAAATCCTGACTTTGCTTGGAATCAGCACTGCTGTGCTTTTTTGACGTTCTAGCTCGTAACCTTATTCTGAGGTGAGCTACAACTGATGGCAACCATGCAAGTTTGGGAGATCTCTTCGTCCAGTCAGATGACTGAACTTCCCCTGAAGGAAATTCTTACGTTGCACAAATTAAAGCTAACGCTTCTAGGCTCCAGTGTCTTGTATAAATGCCTGAGATAGAGGACAAATGTATAATGAATGATTCTTGCCAAGAGTTTACAGTTGACTGATTTACCTTTTTTGATGCATTTTGTTTTACTTAATTGTATAATCAGTTGAGGCAAGATGGCATAAATTGGATGCAGTGTTGAGTAGTGCAGTTCAAGCACTAGTCTCCCACCTCAACCAGTCTAAAACTTCAAAGTAATCTAAGACATCGCTGTTGTTCACGTTCATAGTTGTTTGACCTCAGGTGACATCATGTCTTTAAGAAAAAAAATTCAGTTGTAGGCATCTTTTGTGTCAGGGTTGAAGAGCATAAGCGCAAGACCTCATCAGTTTGTTCTTGCTGTTTATGACTATATTTTGTGATAATAGTCTCAAATCTTACCCGGAACTGTAAGTCTGTACTCCTCTGTGGAGTATTGAAGTCTTAGAGGATCAGGGTGTGAGAGTAGGTGCCTGCCTGTGATGGTAATAAGTGGTGTACAGAATATCTTTGAAGCATGTGTTGCAGCAGAGAGTACTGACTTGCTGTGCTATCATGATTTGTGTAGTGTTGTGTACAGTCAGTACTCTGAAGCTTTCTTCCACCCCTAGCATTCTGCCTGGGGGGAATCGTGCTTGAATTTGGCTCTTAGTTTTGTCCAAAGAGATGTTTTGAAAGACTACTCTGAACATTGTATCATAATAAACAGTTTTTAACTATTTAATCTATGATGTACCATGGAATTTGAAGTTCAATAAACAACTCATACAACACTTTGTGGTGTCTGACCTCATGGTTTATGTTACTGCATACTTGGAATTTTATTGTGCTTCAATTATATTGTTTATCACATGTGATACTAAAACCTCTATAGGCTGGTGCGTGCTATAATCTTTCAAATGGAGAAACAAGTTGTCTTGCCACATCTGGGGACTTCCTCAAGAAATCTAACATGATTCTATTTCAGTATGTAGAATTCTCTCTGTTCAAAATGAGAACGCAATTGTATACCACTCCTGTATACTCCAGAAGATCCTGAATATATATTTATGTTGGAGTGTTTACCTGCGATATAGCTGAAAGGTGCTCAGTAGAACCTAGCTGGAGCGTCAGCAGCAAATCTTGCTGGTGTTCAAATATAACAACTCTTGGAGACTTTGAGGTTTTGCTGTGGGTGCCTAGTAATAAAGCAAAAAATTTTCAGTTGACAGTGGGGACACTTGCTGAGCTTCTAGTGTTGCTTTGCTGCAGAGCTCTGGCGAGTTACTTGTCCTGGTCTCATAGAAATATTTGGTAGAGCCACCTTCTTGCTATCACTTCTGCAGCAGTGACCTTAAGAATGGCACTGCCAAAACATTGCATGCCTGAAAGTTTGCCTCTTAATAGGTCAGATGGTATAGTTTGAAGTAAAGTAGGCATAATAGTAGTGTAGAAGTGACCTTAATCTCTAAGTTGAAGTGGATGAACCAGAGACTCATTTGAGTGGTTTTAAAAAGTCGGGGGAGATTAGGGTGGACAGCCAGTAGCAGGTAATGTGTTACAGACTTTTGCACAATCTCAACAGCTGAAAGGAAACTTAGTAAACAATAAAACATTCAGAAGGCTTTATATCGTGAGAAACTGACTGCTAATGGCAAAGTTTACCTTGTGTAGCCACGTTATAGAGGAAGTGAAGGAGGAAACAAATTAACTCAATGAATGATTACTTCCTGAATTTACTATTAGTAAGCACTAATTGAGTTTTATTTCAAATCCAGATTTGATTTGCAGGTTCAGGTTAATTGATCAATAATTACCACTTGCATATCTATAGCAGTGTACTAATTGCAGATGTTTCTTATGTCAGGCTGGCCCTGGCTGTCAGCTCTACGTGATATATTTTACAAGCATTGAGCACTCGGTACAGCTAGCCTTTTAGGCTTTAAACTCTCCAGTTAAAATATGCAAGACCAGTATTTTAAGTGAACATGTTGTTTGTGTTTCAGTAGGCTCATGTGTTAAGTAAAGGGTGCCATGACAACAAGACGTAGTTAAAAGCCAAACTTTAAGCTTGACAGTAGATTTTAGAGAAAGAGGTAGAATCTGAGAAGTAAAAACCTCTGACAGCCAATACTCCTAAATGTACAGTCTGACATTGTTTTTCCAATCTTTTTTTGTTTGGTCTGTGGCTGAGTTAAATAAGTAGAATGTCTTCCTGCTTCAGTCTTTTCTAAAGTATCTTTTCTTATGTATTCTCCACCTGGAGTCTAGCTGTTACGTGATCTAAACGCTCAAGTTGTCAGTTATCCCAAGTATTGGGATAATGGGGCTGTATCGTCTCTCATTCTCAAAGTCCTCTTTTGCCCGGCACCTTTCAGGCTTGTATCTTAGTAATGCATTATGTGTAAAACTGAAAATAAATTAAAACCTGCAGGCCTAGTATAGTGGCCATGCGTGGGGAGAATTTCCTGATGTAGTTCTGAAAAGGCTTTGAGACAGCTTTTGCCCACTTCATTATGTTGGCAATTTCTATGGTTTCAGCTGGTCTGCCCTCTGACAAGAAACTTAATGGGGAATGATGTACGTGGCGGTGCAATGGGGTATAACAGCTGAGTCGTTAGCTTGATAAAAGAACTGTGAGAAACAGACATCAGTTTACACACGCTGATTAAATGATCCTCAGTAGGCCAAGTAACTGCAGGTAGTAAGCCCTGGCACTTTCTCTGTACCTATTTGTTTGCTTGAGCGACAAGAGTAGGCACTTAAAACTACAGAGAGAGTCTCTGATTATTAAGCTACGTAAGCAGATATTCATTTAAATGCTACTTACGTTTGTCTTCAGTTATCAAACTTGCTTTGATGGAAACTCAGCTAATGCAAGTCCAACTGGGTTTAGAATGCTCTAAAACAATCTTCCCTCTAGCTAACAAGGAACAGATGCCTTCTCCTGAAACTCATTTGCTCCAAATCATAAGTGAGTTTGAGTAGTACAGACACTCGAGCAGTGACACTACAGGCAAAACAGTGTGTTTAAACACTTCTGTTGTCATAAATGCTATTCACCACATTCTGAAGGGGTGTTCTGCGTCCTTAAAATATTCAGATATTTATTCATAGTATAATATCAGGAACCTTTTATAGGCTGCAGTTGAAAATACTCAGTCGCTTACTGAATCTGCTCTTAGCTGAAGCAATGTTTTGTCTCTATCACTGATAATTACGGCACTCTGTACTGTAGCTCTTGAAACAGTGGATAAACGGCAAAGCTGTGTGTTTTTTAAAATTTGTTGGTGAAATTTATCCTTTCCAGGTCTAGGAGTGGTTATGATTATAGCTATTGTAAACATGGAAAACACTTAATCATCAAATTAGTAGATCGCTTTCCACATAGCGAGAATCTTAATTATATTTTGAGCACTGTAATTTGTTTTGAGTAACACGAGCAGCTAGTTGGCCTGTGTAAGAACTGTGGGGGCAAGTCAGCGACAAAAGGGGGAGCTGAATATTCTGCAGTAAGCCTTGAAATGCCAGAATAAGACATGAAAGACTTTTCCTGTGTAACTATACTACTTAAAGCTTCGGATTCTCACTATTCCCCTTGGAGTGGCTTTTGACAAAGGCTCGAAGTGTTTACCTTTCTTCAGCACATCTCAAATACTGGAAGAAAAGAAAACTGAAAAATAAATACTTTTTTTAGCTCTAAACTAGAGTTCCTGTATGTTTAAATCTTGCACTTGCCAAGTCTCTTCCGAATATTGTCAAGGGAAAAATTCCTGGATGTGCCTTAGAAGAGGTGGGAACAGCAGAGGAAGGTAAGGTCGAGTGTTTTAATTAAAATAAACAAACGGTGGATCTAATGAAGCAAACCACTTTTTTGTGGGTTTGCAGCACTATATAATCTATTCTCAAGCTTGTAATTCAAGTAAGTGAAGAGACAGGTTAAGAACTCCTTAAATGACCTTTTTTAATTGACGGTACACAGTGAGTGTGTGATTGAACATCTTCACCTCCATTAGGGTATATGAGCTCACAATTTGGAGCCGAGTTGCGTAGTTCACAGCGCTGCCTCTAAAAATAGCAACCATCCTTTAAGATAATTTATTTGCATGGCAAAAACAGGAGCAGTCCCGTGCTCAGAAGTGTTATAATGACAAGATGTTCAGGAGGCAGCACTGATTGCCTGTTAACTGGAAGGCGGGGTAGAAAATACCATTTGTTTGTTTTACAGAGCCCATGTCACTGGTCTGCTGGTGACTTGTACTTCCTTTTGGACTAGCGAATATGACTAAGTCACTTTTGTGCGTGCATTTTGTCCCTTGCTCTGCAAGGGGAGAAATAATCAAATTGCCAAAACCAGCTGTATATGTCTCTGCAGCAGACGTGTCTGGGTAGGCAAGAAAAGAATGACTATCTTATCTGGAGATTCAAGTAGAGATAGTGGAGTTTGGAGGATTTGAGCTATAGTATTTTCTGCTACCTTCTCTTCAAATAACTTGCCGCTCCTGTGATGCTTACAGTCCAAATGTTATGGTGGTGAAAATCTAAAGTTTATCTTTGATTTCTAAATAGAAAAAGATGTCTTAAAGGAATTTTTGGAAGATTTAATTTTTAATAAACACGGTTTGTAATCAGTTTAGCACCTTTGTTGTTTTGTCCATTGAAAGGACAAAATGCTATTTTTATAGTTAACGTCATTAAAAATGACTTATTGCAGTCTCCTAGTTGTTTTTTTTTTTTTTCTGAAATACAAGAGTAGGGGGTTTCTGTGCGTACAATGTCCTAGAAGGAATACTGTCTCCCGCTACACCCTGTCAACAGAGTCCCCAGCTGTGATTGATTGGACTGGTCTTTCTACTGCTCCAAGTAGTGTCCCTGCTAACTGTAGATACGCGTTAAGTTGTACCTAAATGGACTGAGAACTGAGGTTTTGTGAGCCTTAGAGTGTCTGGGCAAGAAACTCCCTTGAAGTAGTATTTACGCTGTTGTTGCTGTTTGCTTTTAACAGTTGTGGGTAGATGCTGGCATGGTTCACCACCTTCTTGCCTTGTCAAAATGTGACTCTTGGAAACCTGGCACTGACTTCCTTTCGTAACCTTCCCTTTGACATGCTCAGACTTGGGGCTTGCGTAGCGCGTGGGCGGGGGACAATTTAGAGCACTGATGGGGTCTGAATTATTACAGGTGGTGATTGAGTGGAAGTCAAGGGCTGGCATTGCGCATTGGCAGGGGAGGGAGCCCATGCTGGCAAAGGTTGGGCAGAAGAACAAGGAATTGGTGGGGGTGGGAAGGATTGGCTTCACCTGGGATTTTTCACCTACTGTTCTTCCTTTTTTTCCCCTCACTTCAAGCAAGAAGAAAAATCATGATAAAGCCTCTGCCGCCTTGTGGTTAAAACCCTGTGCTGGGGCTATATCAGCCAGGGTTGTTGCCAGGTGATGTGTCTGCTCCTTCCGTCCCATCTTTGGGTGTAGGTAGCGATACCAGCAAGTGAGTGGACTGGGAAGCAAAGATTTTTACTGTGCACTGTTCCTTGCATTTGCAGGCAGAACTTCCCTCAGCCTGATTCACTCTGTTCCTCTGCCTATCCCCCTTGACAAAGATTATTGCCTGTCCTGTGGGATATGAGATCTTCCTGCTCTCTCTCCCCAAAATAAGAGGGCCCATACTTTCCCTGGAGCAAACACCTCTACAATTCCCCTTCCTCTATCACTTTCCAGACTATAATTACAGCTGTCATCTCCCCGTTGCATTTCTGTTGCTCTTGAATGTTAATTTTATTGACCTGTGACAATCCCCCCGCTTCCTCCCAGCTAAGGGACAAACTTTAGAAGAATTGTTCCTCTTGAAGGTGATTAAAGGTGCTCCTTGATCGCCAGATTGGGCATCTCCATAGCACTCAAGGTCTCTGCTGGGCCAGGAAGGTGGAAGGAAAAAAAGCTTGGGAAACAGGCCAACTGCCTCCCGTGTTGGATGAAGCATCATTAAACAAGCCTCTTCCCTTCAGGCTCCCATTTGTCTCTCCCCTTTAGTAAAGGAGTTGAGTTTCTAAATTGGGAAGCCTAACATTCGGCTATTGGGATGTTTGCATTTAATTTAGTTCACATTTTGCAGGGGGACTGCAGTTCACCTGACTGATCCTGACCTCAATCAGCAGGTAACGCACACTTTTAAAACGTGTTTGTGTCTTGTACTTGAGTTTGCTTCTCGGGGCAGTGACAGTAAAGGTTAGAACTTCGCTTGTCTTGCATCTGTGGTGTGACAGCGGTGGTTACTTAACATCTCTGCGGATAAGTATATGTTGCGTGAGTGAGAGGATTAGTTGTTGTTTGCACAGCATTTTAAAGTTATAAAATGCGATGTGTTAAGAGCAGTGTCCCTGACAGGATCTGTTTGGTGCGGATCGCTTTCTGGCTGATCACCAGCAGTTGTGTTAGGTCTTGTTGAGGGCCCTGTGAGAAACCGAATTCCTAGGCTTCCCTATGCAAATTCTTGTAAACAAGGTGAGGTGGGTTAACCTTGGCTGGCCACCAGGTGCCCACCAGACTGCTCCCTCAACAGGAAAAGGGGAAAAAAAACCAACCAAACAACAAAAAGGCTCATGGGTTGAGGTAAGGAGAGGGAGGCCACTCACTAGTTATTGTCATGGGCAAAACAGTCTCAACTTGGGGAAAACTAACTTAGTGCCAATTGATACCAGAGTAAGATAGTGAGAAATAAAAACAAACACTAAAACCGCCTTCTTCCCTGGCTCGGCTTCGCTCCCTACTCTTCTGCCTCCTCCCCAGCGGTGCTGGGGACTGGGGACTTATGGTCAGGTCATGACACTCCATCTCCACTGCTCCTTCCTCCTGCTGTTCCCCTGCTCCTGCCTGGGGTCCCTCCCACGGGATACAGTCCTTCACAGGCTTCTCCAGTGTGGGTTCTTCCCACAGACACTTAGGCTTATGCTTTTGCCTTCAATCCCTTCTCTAATATCAAGTACAAGTAAGTAGTTAATGCTTTTGAGCTGGGATTTTATGGTTTGGTGCTTTTCCTGTGGTCCTGCTACTGTCCACAAAATAGTAGGGCAGAGGTGTTGCACTTCATATCACACCATCGGTGCATTGCTCCAGTATTCCAAGAGGCTGTCCTCGTAATCGGAGATTAAACTATCTTTGCAATTCATCTTAGTGGCATAGATAGCAAGCACAGATTGCTCCGGAAAATTGCAGAAGATTGTTGAGCCTTGAGTTACTTCCTTCCCGTACAGTAGGAAAGACAGCTGTATTTGTCAGACATTGAGAAATCAATACATCTCAAAATTCAAAAAAGTTCTAACGCTAAGATGAGTTTCTGAGTAGAGTTTGGGCGTACTTTGTTTATGTGTGTGTTTTTTTCTGTTCTGAAAAAAAAAAGAGATGTGTTTCAGCACTCTTTGTGTTACCACAAATATTTTTTTTCATGATTTTTATGTATAACAAAATGTGAGATGAAAAAAACACCATTTTGTCATCTCTAAACATAATCAAAACTGGATTAGTTGCTTGCACTTGCTCATCCCCTATAAATATCTGTTCCATCATTTTACTTGTTTGGTTTTTGGCTTTTTTTTTTTTTTGAGATTGAAGAGCTGAAGGAAATAGAAGCAGGGAAGGGAAAGCATAAGGCAAAGAACTGATTTAAATGCAGCTATCCTCCAAAGCTGCTCGGTTTCTGGCGGGGAGCGAGCAGTACGATACGCAGTAGAGAGGGGCCATGTTCATCTCTGACTTTGGCCAGCATTGCAGCGGTTTTTCCGCAGCCTCACTGGAGGCACCACCACGGAGTTGCCGGTGGCTGCTGCCTCCGGTGGAGGCGACGGGGTGGGCGAAGCTGCGGAGCGCTCACCTTGCTGCTTTTCCATTGCTTCTGTGCCGCAAGTAGATGATTAATACCCTGAAGATCAAACCCGTTTTTCCAGCTAGCCCTAAAAATAGTAACACGCAGTTAAACTTAATGATTTTCAAAGTGAAATATAAAAATGTCAAGGTAATTCTTGTACTAGATTGGGGGTTTTTTTATTCTTGTGGTTTCCCAAGTAATCCTTTATTAGAGTGATGATACTTTAAATGTGTTCATTAATTATTACAACATGAAAGATTATAACCTTTAATGTGAGGAGTTCTTACCTACCGGGAAAGAAACTAGGTGATAGCCTAATACCTCTTTATCATTGATTTGTGTTACACTAAAACCGGGATGCCAGTGGCCTAAGCAAAGACAAAATATTGTACGGAGCCCTCCAGCCTCAGTTGTTGCTTTGTTTTTCCTCTTTTCTTAGGTTACCTCAAGTAGCCATTAAAAATCTTCTTCCCTCCCAAGCTCTTTCTCCTCAGAGATTCAGCAGTCGATGCAGAGGGCAGAATTAGTTTAAAGCTTTGTAGAATTAATGTAGAATAAGTAATCGACGCTTCTGACTTAAGAAGCCGTAGGGCATCTCAGGAAAAAAGCAGACTGCATAAATCAGTCTAACTTGATTGCTGGATCGGAACATAGGGTGCTGATTTCCTTTGGATCTTAGTCTAAGTCAAAGCAAAACAGAGGTGTTTACTGTCTTCCCAGTTTCCAGACTGTGCCTTATCAGACTATGTTTGCACGTAATGAAATAAATCTTCTGTACAAGAGCAAAATGCCTAAGCAAACTTTTGTCTTAGGAGGATATTTCTTCATGGCTGCTATTAAATCAGTAACGTCTGGATTAATAGATGTCATAGTCCCAAACAAGGACAGGAAAAGGACTGAAAACTCCTGATGGCGTATGGAATTAGACTCCTCCTAGAAAAGAATGACTTTATCTATTTCTCAGTTGAGTTTCTGTGAAGGTTTCTGTATCCTGTCAGTCATATGTTATCTCTCTGACGGTAGCACAATGGGAAAACTCCACTCTCCGTAATTAATGACTGCTTTGCGAATGAATTGCCATAAAATGAGACAAGTTTTTTTTAAAGCAAAGGATACATAGGCTATATTTTATAATTAGGAAAAAAGTAGGCAAAATTTAGGTAAAATAAGATTGCTTATACAATCTTTTGTGCTCAGAAAGAACACAGACTTACTTGAAATGCGCTAACTTGTGAATATCGATCTTTTGCGTTCTTCGGTAAAAAAGAAATGGTTTTCAACAAGTACCAAATGGACACTGTGAGATACATAACCTCGGAAAAATAGGATGTATATTTTGCAAGGAGATCCTTTGCTTGAAGTAAAATCTCTGGCAGCTACCCAGGACTGATGGCGAGGCGGGGGTGGTTCCCCTTCTGTGTTGTGGGCTCTGAAGGTAAGATTAATTTATAGATGGAGGGAAAGCCGCGAATCCTGTATCTAGGACTGCAGCATCCAGCCTTTAGGCGCCGGGAAAATTCTGCAAAATAGCTGCAGCCTTTCTGATGAAAGCTTTCTCTTGGGTTTTTTTTACAACTAATAACAGCTGTTTGGAGAGAAATACTGTTAACCAGTCTTGCTGCTGTCTGTCCTGCTTCTGGTTTTACCATAAAGGCTTTGCATATTTGCATTTGTGCCAAAGCAGAGGCCAACAAACCGAAGAAAGGGGGAGAAACTTCGATTACTTTTGTGGTAGAGAGTAATGTTAATGTTTTGTCAGCTGGCTCATCTAAGGTTTCTTGCAACATAGTTCTTTAAAACCTCAGTCCAACTTAGTTGATCGTGTTGAAAAAAATAATGGAAATGGGAGAGACGAAGGGCCTGCTTTTCTTGTCCGCAGTCTGAAGGCAAAGAAAGCAGTAAAACTGTACGGGGGTCATGATGAAACTTTCTGCACCGCTGTTCATGGTGTGCTTGTCCGGGCTAACCGAAGTTGATCGACTGGGTAGCTTCGGGATTCACGTGTTATTGTCTTTGTGTGATCCTGGGGTGAAAACAGCTCTAAAGCTTCCTTGTGGCCACTAAATAGACTTGCTACTGCAACCGTGCAAATAGGAAACACCCTGTTAGAAATGTTGGTCTATTCTGAACTCTTGGTGAGAGGTGCTGGATTTAACAGTATTTCGTGACTAACGAATTTATCTGCTCATAAAGACAAGCTTCTGATAAGGGTTGCAGCGAGTCTTTTTGTAAATATATCTTTACAGAATCATGTTCCAACTTCAGCACTTCTCTTGTGAATTAAATGCTTCACTGGATTCAGGTCCTTATCCATCCACCCGCCTTTTTTCTGATTTTTGGCATAGTTTGTGGCCACAGATTTTAGCTTAATAAGGTATATTATATGGAATATGAAGAGATCTATTTATACAAAATCATGGTCACTTTTATTGATGCTTACTGTGAATTCAATCTAGTTAACGACAATCTCATTACAACAAATTATAGGCATAAAGGTAAGACAATATCTTGCATCTTAAGCCAAATATCTTGGGCTGTTTATGCAGAATTTGGGAGAGCTGAGAATCAATAAAAGGGTGGGAGTCTCTGTGTTTTCATAAATCTCCCCTGGTTCTGTCTGGCTTTCCTAAAAGCCGTAAATCAGTTCTCATTTCAGGTCAGCCAGACTGTGGGATAGATAGAGTCCTTATCTACCCCGTGGTGTAGCGATACAGTCTCAAAAAACACATAAACCAGACAATACTCATTCCCGGACCAAAGCTATCTCTCTTGGTATGTAGAAATGTCCAGGTTTAAAATCTATTAAAATACAACCAAGTTAGGTTTATGTCTTTAGAAAGTGAATGTTTCCAAGTATTCAGGGAATTTGAGGACTTCCCGTGCCAGTTCCTGAGATGGTGCTGTCTGAAGAACAGAATGAGTGTTTAAAATAGTTTTATGGCTTTCAGAGAGTTGTGGGTTGGACTCTTGATAATGAGAGTATTTATTTTCAAAGACCGAGTAATAATTCAGAGACTTTTGTGTACTAGAGCTATTTTTCATGTGGTGATTTCAGCATGTAACAGTCTACTCTGCGTCCTTTGCTGGAATTCGGGAAGGTGGGATAAACTATTGATGGAGACAGAAGCAAGTTCTATTGCTACCACAGAAGGGTATCAATAAGGCTTTTTTAATTATATATTCCACTGTAGTTTGCACTGATCTGGTCTTACCAATGTTATTTTTAAATAAAACACGATTTTAACACATGAACATCTGGTGTTTGAGCATCGTTTACCGTCAGCATATTGAAACTTTCTGTTTTCTATTGAATGTCACATCTGCTATGAAAGTACAGGGAATACGCTGCTTCATCTTGTTTCTGCCCATCGGAGTACCATCCTTGTGCGTGTCTACGCATCATACTCTGGTCTTCTTCCAAGGACCCTGAAATTAAAAAGGATGTGTGCTAGAGTCCATGGGTTGCACTTTTTCATCTACCTCGCTGTTTTACTAGGCAACAGTGAGAGAGTTTTACTGAGCTACCATTCTTTGGGATTGATCTGCTTTAATTCTCACCGTAATGGTGGCGGTGCCCGCTGTCCTGTGCCAGGCTGTAGTCGGCTTTTCAAGAGGGTCTGGGCAGAGGGGCAGGTATTGGAATCAATGATCCTCAGTCCATTTGTCTTTCCTCGCGTTTTCAGAAATAAAGCTCCTGTGAGGCTATAAATACTTGAAACTAAAATGATGTATGGTGTTGACTTCTTATGAATATGGATGTTGCTAGAACTTCTCCTTCAGCTCCAGCTGCAAAGCAAGTCCGGTTCTTCTCCTTTGTTATATTAAGGTTTGACCCTGCAAAAGTGCTGCTACAAACGGACATCCAGGATTCGTCTTCTGGGACAATAGGAAGTTACTAAGCTTAGGCAGTGAAGGCATTTGGCTGCTCAACAAATTGAACTCTCGTGTGCCCTAACTTAGATATGTTTGTGTTTTTCAATTATCCTCTCAAGTACCTATAGTAAGGTGCCAATGTCTTTAATTGCCTGTCATCTCCCAAGAATCTCCCCCGTACACTTATGCCTCGCAGATATCTGCGGGGAAGTGTTTCTGATAAATTTACTCTTAGGCTGGCCCAGCCTTTGCGTTTGCTAATAAGCAAGAACATCTGGTTGTTACTGTCAAAACCAATGCTAAACATCAGAAAAATGGCAAGGCTATGATTTTGTCATGATCTTTAGCAGGAAAAAAGGGTCTTGGGTATTTTTAAAACTTCTCTAAAGGTTTAAAAAGCCCTCTGGCTAAGAGCCAAATTCTTTTTTTTTTTTTTTTGTCATTACAAAAATTAATTTTTCTTTTACCCTGTGATTTGTCTGTCTTCTAATGGTGTTATCAGGAAAAAAAATTGGATGGAACTATTCTTTATCTTCCTTGGAATTTAATCCTGTGTGACTTGTTCTTATTTTTATTAAAAATAATAAAATCCTGGAATAAAAAGGGCCATTTGCATGCGTCACAGACATACCTAGGCTTTCACACATCTCCTTTTCCGCCCAAATACTTCATTTTTGTTTATGTTTCAGTCCTTGGATGAGGCAGTGAGAACATCAAAGGTCACCATGCAGGTGTTTTACAGGTACTGGTGAAGTGAGGGAATATTTGGTTGAATTTCAAGGGACAGTAGGTGGTTCTCTAAGGAAAAATATTTGTATAATGAGCTTGTGAATTTCAGTGTTCCAGGAGGATTTTTTTGAGGTGCTGTGTACTCCCTGCGCAGTAAGAGTTCAAGAATGCTAACACAAGGTCTGCTTTTCAGCTCCTACAGTCTGATGTGGTGCTGCAGTTGGGAGGTACCTCTACTTGATCCTACCTTGTCCAGATAAAACAGGAGTTTTCGGTGTACTACTTTCCTAAAACTGTTATTGTTTCAAATTCGGAAAAGGAATTGTTGTTTGGGTTTTTTTTTTCTGTGGAAGACGGACGTGTTCTAGGGCTGGTTTTCATTAAGTGTCAGCAGAGCAAAACAGTGTTTGGCTGAACAGAGATAATGGGAAGAAACCTAAATGTTTCATGTGATATGTACAGTTAGAATCTGCAATCTTACAATATCTAGCTATATGGCAAAGACTTTAGGCTTCTCCTCCCCATGAATTCTGGCAGTAATGTTCTTTGGTGGGAATATGCAAGCAATACCAACGCTTCCTCCTAACCAACGCTTCCTCCTAGCCATCGCTTAATCGTTCCTGCTGCTTCACTTGCACAGAAGCTCGGTATAAAGAGGGGTCTCTACCACTAGAAGACCTCCCTGGCAACCTGTGAATATTTGTGTTGACGCTAAGGTATGCAGTGGACTTTTAATTGACAACAACAAAAATCAAGGAGAGGGGCTTGTATCTTATTTGCGGTGTATCTATCTTCTTGGTAGTAAAAAAAAAAAAAAGCTTCTGCCTTTCTGAAGCATAAGTAACTCATAAAATCTGAAAATTGCTTTGAAGCAGTGGCCTTGTACAGAGCTATACTGCGTAACTGGCTTTTTCAAGAAACCTCTGCATCATATGCTTTAAGGTATGTACTAAATGATTTAATAGGATATGTCATTTTTAATTACTGTGGAAGAGCATTCATAAGTCTAAAAATGCAAGTCATGTCCTCTTGGCATTACTGCTTCTAAAAGCATGATTAGGTAACCTGCAGAAACTAGCACAGTATTTTTATTTTTATTTTTTTTTTATCCTCTAAGTGCATGGTAGTTCTACATTTTTGTGCTCTGCAGGACGAGTTCGGTATGCAATTCAAGGTAAATTAGTCTTAACTGAGCTCTTGGAAAAACCGCTGCCAGTTTCTGAGCCTAAACGGTCTAAAATTAGCTCATCAAGCCCTACAATACATCACTGTCTTAGGAGCGTTCTAGTTCTCCACCCTCTTAATATCATCTCATGCAGTATAACCTCTGATAACAGGAGGGGAAAAGGCCACGTCACTGTAATCGCCCCATCCATACGTGGCTGCATCTGATTCCAGTGGCTAACTGTAGCAAATAATTGATTTGGGTGGTTTTTTTCCCCCGATCTTAAGTTCTCGGCAAATTATTAGAATTTTAAAATGACACTGGCACTTCTTTATAGGAGAAGGTGATTTGCTTTGAAAAAGTGTCATGTGCAATTTATGCCGCAGTCTGTCGTAATTGATGTTAGCTACCTTTGACAGCTATTTCATGATTTTCTTTGCCGTGTCTGTGCTCTTGCCCTAAGCAGTGAAGGAATACTGATGCCTGACAAAGGAGAATCTGCTGCGCTGCTCTCGTTGCAGCATCCAAGCGTTTGATTATGGCTTTATCCAGTTCTGGGTTTGTCGGTAACCCAGTCCGCACGATGAAGGTGGAAAATCCAGCAGAGTAGTAGTGCTGGGAGCTGACAACAGGTTTGCGGATTTAATGGGAATTGCAAAACACTGAAATTTCCTGTTCCAGAGAGGAGCCTAACAGAGGTGCGGTTGGGTAGAGCTCCGAAGTTTTGGATGAGTAGTAGATTTGTCAAAGAAGTGAAATGCCTGGGAAAGTTCCCAAGCAACCAAGTAAGCTCTTGGCGCTTATGGGAAGAAGGATGCCTTCCAACAAATGTGGAACTGGCCACCTTCAACTAGATTTGGTTTTTCATCATCTGCAACACTTCAATCAATGTTTGAAAGTTTCCAATACTTTCCAGGAATTAAAAATGTATAAAGTATATGCTGCTACCCATTTAAGCGTGTCAGTTAGGGCAAGCTTTTAGCATCCAGTGGAACTGTATGGCTTCACTTGAAAAATAAAAAGGCCTGCCCTTCAGTAGAGGACTGGTTGAATGGAAGCTTAGTTGCGTAGGTTCAGGCAATCCTTTTCCTTTAACGAAACTTCAGCTTTACATTATCATTTTCTCATGCTATTTTTTTCCCCTTTTTTTTTCATGGCTAAGGCTAAAGAAAGCTCTCTGCACGCAGACAAGATGTGATAGCCCTGTCTGTGTCCTTGCTCCAGTCTACCATCAACCTCCTGTACGATTGCCCCAGCGGAACAATTCACTTTAGACACTGTGATTCGGATAAGGACGTCAGACCCTACACAGCAAGGTACTGGTTTTTTCTTCTGCCCTTTCACACTGCACCTTGTTCAAAATGCTGCTTGTTCCAACTTCTGCCCTTAACTGTAGATGTGTCCTGCTCGTCTGTCTGTCTGTCCTCCTTTCTTGACAGAGGAAAAACTCTCAGCTAGAAATACTGATTTCTAGCTGAAACCAGGTTAGATGATGGTGCGGGTGTGGGCATATATGAATGTGGATACTGAGTTATGTCTGTATTGATGGCTTACAGATTTCAGTGACTTATGGTTGCAACGTCAATATTGGTCCTCTTCTGTCTATAGAAAAAAATGTAGAGAAGCCACAGAAAACAAACCAGAAAGACTTAGGAAGTTCATTTGGTGCACCTTCTTAATTTAGGGTGGGCACAACTATCCTGAAAATTATCTTGCTTGATCTATAGTTAGCCTTGAAAAGCCCTGGCTTCTGTTAGTGATTTTATTTATACGTGTTTTGTGATAGAGGTTAGAAAAAGTTTCTAGTGAGAAAGAAGTGAGAAGTTTGAAGACATCTAAGAAGCAGAACAGAACAGGAGAAAGGACTGGAACTTCCAGGCTCTTTAACCTGTAAACCACAAACTAGACGTGCGAGAACCACTTCATCTTACCTGGGACAGGTAAGTATAAGTTTAAAGACAAAGAGGGTGAATGAGCGCTTGGACAGGAAAGTAAGAGTTGCTGGTTCCATGCTGCTGCTGCTGCTTGCTTTTCCTGTAAGCCCTTCTTACCTGAACCGGTGTGTGGCAAATGGAGCATTGAGAGTCTCAAATTAACTGAATACTTTAGCATCCCATTTTTATGAACCTCACATTATAGAAGAAGTTATTCTGGAAAAGCTGTGACTTGACTATAAAGGAAGCTGTGCTGTTGTAGCCTTATATTTTCCCTTCCTAATACTACTAAAAATGCCCAGGCTTTTATGTGTTAATATAAGCTTTCACCTTGCTAATACTGCTTATTCTCCTGGACTAAATAAGAAGCTACAAATGCTAAATTGTAACTTTGGTGAAGACTAGGGAAACTGAAAAGAAGAAAGTTTTGATCGAAGAATAGGAGTCAGAAAATTCATTTGCATTTTGATGGGATTTTAGTTGTGTTCTGAATACGCTTCAGGTTTAAACCCCACGCTTAGAAAGCTCACATCACAAACAGCGTTGTATTTGCAGTGGGAGCGGGTGTGCGTTGTCTCCTGAAGCCCCCCCCTCGGCCAGGAGCCCCCTGATGGCTGGTTTGTGTGTGCCAAGAGGGCCGAGAGTGTAGCTGGGTATTTTCATAGGCTGCTGCAGGATTTCCACGGGTCACTGAACGTTCAGAGTCCCTCTGTATTGTAAAGAGAGTTTGTTTAAGGTTATGTGAAGATGCGTTAAAGAAAAACAAACAAAAAATATCTTTGGGGATGCTGCTAATCCTGGAGAGCTGCATGTGCATGAGCTGCAGTCGCAGTACTCTTATCTGGTGCGAATACTCAAGCAAACACTTATTAGGTTTATTTTCATTTAATTTCAAGACTAAATTTATAATTTCTCTCATAAGGAAGAAAATCAGATAGCTTGTTTCACTAAAAAAAAAAAAAAAAAAGAAAAAGCAATACTTATTTCTCTTCAGACCCTTTAAAATATCGCCTCTCCTAAGTAACAAAGAAAATACTATTCCAGATAATGACTGGATTTTAAAACAGGTAGCATTTCAGATAGACTACGTGTTACTGTCTAATAAAATAATTCCAATCTTGCTAAATTGTGGTTCCTGTATAATATAATAGTGACTCTTAGATACTTTCATTTGTTTTGCAGTGGAGTCAATTACCAAAGGCTACTCTAATGTGTTTCTAGGGAATCACCGAGTGATACGGAGCAACAATTCCATTATCTCATTTGTATCTCGGAGAGGGAAAATATAAAAAAGGTCCACATTTAAGATATAAAAGGTAGATCAAATTGTTACAGCACTCACAGTACAGACAACTGCTTCTGCTCTCTCCTTCTGTCATAGTAAGTTCTCATCTCCCATTTCAACAGAAAAGCTGGCTACATTACTTCTCTAATTCTGGCCAGGGAAGCGTTGCTCCTACTGGCGTGCTTAATGAGTTGCAAAATTTCAGTTAAAGCATCAGCACAACAGTTAATAGATGTCATTCATCCATAATGCCGAGGATTAGTTTGGATTAGCACTCCATTGATGTTTGTCTCTGGTGACTGGCTGCCTTGGGCGGCTAGCGTGCAAGCGTTCCGAAGCGCGCAGGGAGACTGGGGATGGTAAGGCGACCTGCTCTGTTGCTTGTGCCTGCATCTATGCATGGTGTCTTCCACCCTCACACCCCACACACACCCCCCCCCCCCTTTTTTTTTTTTTTTTAACAGTATCAAACCTACAGATCAAGACCCGGAGCCCTGAGCACTACGTTGTCTTTCGAAGTCCAGCTTTCATTTCAAAAAGCTGCTATTCTGATCCTTTGGCAAGGTGCACTCAGGAGTGCCGTGGAGCAGGTGGAGGAAGACCTAATGTGTTATGGAGTATTTGACATGTCCAATTGCATCTTTCCTTCCGAAGGAACCGAAGGCATTCCACGGGTGCACGAACTTCTTTTAATTAACTATCTGAGGTAAAGAAACCTCCACCGTCTTCCCAGAGGCTAAGTTGCCAAAGCAAACCGGAGCAGGTTGGTCTGCTCTCTCTGGTTCTGATAGTTCTGTTCTCGTGGTTCCAGTACGGATCTGTGGGTGGTAGAATCAAAGTTAAATCCCTTTTACACTGAGTCAGAGCTTGCAGAAAAACACCCTTATCGCTGCACTTTACAGTAGTGTAGGCTGTGGATTTCTCTAAGTCTTTCCAGGTAGAATTATTTCTATTTTCTACTTAGTTGTGGAATACTTACATAGTTGTCTGGGAGAATAAGACAGTTTTTAGGCTAGGCATTAGGAATCTGGAAGCCTGACTCCATTCATCTTCTCTTACCTAGCTTTGTAATGTTAGTCTTTTCACATGTATTTAAAAAGCTGGAAAAAACCTAAAACGCAAATATCTTAAGTCACATACAGTGTTGAAGCCCGCTTATGGGGCTGTCCCAAATCCTTGATGAATATGGAGTTCTTGACTAACATTTTAATGAAAGATAAGCAGGAAAAGGTGAGTCAGAAAGAGTGTTGATGGCCTATGTGCCTTTAGTGAATTTTAGAACACTACTATTCTGCGGTCAAGAAATTAAAATCTGCTGTGCATCCAGGGAAAGTTAAGGAGGAGAGCAATAACGCAGCTGCTCAAGCAGAAGAAATCCAAGGTTAATAGTGGTAGCTTTGCCTTAGGCGTGAAGTGGCAGAAAGTAAGTGAAAGCTGGTTTAGAGTAAGATTTTAGAGGTTGCTTTGCTGTTCTAACTTCTCCGGTAAATTAAGAAAAAAGTATTATTAAAATGTGGCTCTGTTATGACACACAGTTAGCGAGATCTGTGTTTAATTCTCAGTAACTACTATATCTGCTAGATTTATTAATAAAAAGTCAGCCACGTAGTCATGGATTGTTACATCTGGCCAGTATGGCTTGCAGCGCGTTGGGCACCAAGCGAAAATCCTGCCAGGCGAATTCCACACCGAACTCCCGTCACGGCACTTCTCACTGCGGTTCACACTCTGCCCTCAGCAATAACTCCGCAGCACCAGAAGTCTCAGAGGGTATGGAAAGGCGTGTCGAGGGCAATGAAGTTTAGCTCTGCATCTGAAAACCGCTGAAGGGAGGGGGACGGGAGAAATTACAGAATACAAACTGGATTCTGTAAGAGCTGTAATGTTGTGTATAAGAAAATGTTATTAAATGATCTGTTTTCACTAAATGAGGGCGTAGAAGTGCATTACAAGTACAGGGCTGATCTATGTCATTGTTGGTCGTTTCCTTTTA
The DNA here is from genome assembly GCF_964199755.1 of Larus michahellis. Taxonomy (NCBI): domain Eukaryota; kingdom Metazoa; phylum Chordata; class Aves; order Charadriiformes; family Laridae; genus Larus; species Larus michahellis. The sequence continues at coordinate 4,510,627 of NC_133905.1, forward strand.
GTAGTGTTTTATTTTAAAATGCACTGTACAAGCACCTGCCTGCGAATTTCATCTTCAGCCGCGCCATTGATTTAAATATTTTCTCCCAGAAAATGGTGAGAGAACTGCCTATGTAGCAATAGGAAAAAACCAGAATCCTTCTTCCTTCATATAAACACATACTCATACACACGTGCGCTCGCACACCCAGAGGTGTAAAAATCCCTATTTAGTTGCCAGGGCTAGTGGGAAGCTACTGGTGGCCCCAGGCAGAGATTAAGGGGCAAATGCACGGAATGACTCATTGCGTTACCTAACGCAGCTTTGTTGGGGTCTCTGCGGAGCCCTAAGTAATTTTTACCTGACCCTTCCCTCCGCTGGAGCCAGTGTTAAATCCGGAATCAATAAAGGCAGTTGCACCATAGCTTTGAATGAATAACGCGGTAATTTTGCAGCACCGTGGAGCTATTGAAAGCCAACAGTTTGTTACGATTCAGTGAATGAAGAGACGTTCGCGCAGCGCGCGTTGTTCTCACGTGCTTGGCTGTGTGCACGCCTGAAGTTCACGTAAGTTTATTACATCTTCATGATGAGATGAATATTGGGAAGGCTGTTACCGCTGACTTACACGCGGCTCTGGATGAATGGGTGTGACCCTGTTGGGATCCTAAAGGTACTGGGAGGCGCGTTGTGCAATCTGTGGGATCGTCGCATATGAAAAGCGTTTTATAATATTCAAACCAAGAACTCAGACGGAGCAGGGCTGATCTCTCCAGGCATCAGGGAACGCTCGCTTTCTTGTCCTGAGCTTTACTGCAGTAGCAATCCGAGATGTGAAGCCGGAGATGTGAGTTATAGTCGCAATTACAGACACTCCATTTCCCTGAAAAGTTTATGGAGAGGGGAAAAAAAATCACAGCATCATAGCGTGCAGGAAATGAAGTGAATGCCCGAAAGTTGTAGTGAAGTTTGTGGCAGAGCATAAAATTGAAACACTGAGGTAGAACTAAGGAGATTTTAACTAGAGCGCAGTGAACATTTTTCAACTAAATTAGCAGTCAGTAAGACATGTGGACTTGTCAAAACTTAAGTGTTTCCTAGGAGCATACCAGCTATGTTGAAATTTGTGTCAGAAAAGATCCTAAAGACCAGGATGAATATTTTTATTATTTTGTCCTGAGAAATAAACTGCCCCAGTGGTCAAGGTTTCATCTAGGATGTGTGAAGTGCAGGTTCACGTCTTCGCTTTTTCGTATTCAGACTGGGCGCTTGAATCTGAGTTTCCCTCATCCAAATACTTGGGAATTTGGCCTCTCATTGTTCCACTGGCCTCGTCAACTTTGCTTTTTAAAGGAACATACAAGTATCTTTGGAGTCATTAGAATTTAAAAGAGTGAAAATCCTCCCTTTTTCCTTTAAACACATAAATGAAAGAGTTAGATTGCCCACGCTGCTTGTACTAGGAGAAAAATGCCTATGCTTTGATGATTAAAAGTCATCTGTAATTAAGGGTAAATTTAGTCACGGCCGATTTATTATACTTATTTGCTCTTGTGAGAAGATTGCCTTTTAGATTTTCTTTCCTCTCCCTGGTGTGCTGATCACGGCAATGTTGTTATATGTTGTTATTAATGGTAATAACATGTAGCAACACTTCATTGGAGGCATGAGAAGACAGCAGTGTGAAACCAGAAAAACGCATCAAGCCAAAAAGTGTTTCAGGCGCTTACCAAGCTCTCCATTGTTCTTCCGGGCTTTCTTGTGTGTTGCATTGTTTTTGTTTACCTGTTTGGTTTGTTTTTCAAGCAGTGAGTGTGCCAGGGCTTGCAGGTCGTCTGCCGAGTCCATTCCTACCCTGATACAGTCCCCAGTAAACCGGGTGGTGATTTTTGTGGGGAAAAACACCTAACATAATGATAGATCACCGAACTCCCTCCATTTGTGATTTATCTTGTGTCTCTGGAAACGTACAGAGACTGTGGCCTTCTCTAAAACGCAAGAGTCATTTTTCCCTGAGGAGGCATTCAACTATTTCACTCAAAACCACCGCCACCAAATACGCTTATGTTACGTGGGTTCTGCCCAGTGGAAAGCCTTCAGCCATTAGGCAGCCTCGTGCTCGAAAACGGACCGATTACTTAAAGAATTCTTCTGGAGGTTTTGCGGTACGTTTCCAGTTGAGCAGCTGATCAGCAGCCGCGCTGCGAGGGTTTCTAGGTTCGTGACGGCACGTTTGGATGAAGTGAGCAATGGGTGGTCCTGCTCAGTCTTTTCTAGGCAGATCTGAGCTCCCTCTAATTGAGACGGTGCAGTCGCGTGAAGGCAGCCGGGAGCCTAAGCTGATACCTCTACCCTCTAAGCCAACTTTCTTCCCTTGGGTTCAACGCCGTGCTGACCATAGCTCTCTGGTTCCTTCAGCTTCTCCACAAAAGTGCTGGAGATGCGCAACGCTGCGACGTACCCCAGTATAAAGGGGAAGGAACTACACCACCGTCTTTCGCGGGCTCTTGGCTGTCTGAAAATAGGCAGGAATACTTTAATTGCAGCAGGAGTAAATTTGCACCCAGGATTCTGAGAATGCGACTTTAATAATGTTCCCATCCTCACAAGGGCTTGAAAAGCTGAAGTTTTCTGGGCAGCTGCCAAATGCAGGTAATGAACGGTTGTTTAGCGCTTTGGAAATGTACAAAGCGAAGCAAATGGTAAACACCAGTTACGTTCTGCTAGCCAAGTCCTGTGACTTGGGTAGAGAACTGCCAGTGATAAACGTCCACAATTACAGTATATGAATACCAACAGGAATTATTTAGGGTGGAACAAGGCAGGGCCACCTAGGAGTAACCGGTGGATTTAAGGAGAGGAGAAAACTTCCTTGAGTGAGAACTTTTGAAACTGACGCATTTGACCAGAGAAATACGGACTATATGGGAAGAGATGCTTTTGTGTAAGTCTGTGATGGGTTAAATCTAATGATTCTAGTATGGAAAGTACATCGCATCATTCGTAGAGCCACTGCATCCAAAGGCCAGATTAAGTGCTTCTCATGGCTTCCAAAATCAGAAATGCAGGCCACTTTTTCATTGATGTTCTTGCTCCTCGTAGCATTTTGTGTAGGTCACTTGAGCATCTGCAAGGAAGTTGGTGAGGCACAAGATGGGGAAAGGCACAATGTGGATGAATAGACCCAACGGCGTTTCCAACCCGGATTATCTCCATGCGCAATAGCATCAACAGTTTGTTAACAAGCAAGTACATTACACAAATTTATTTCATTTGTCCTCCTTATTGCTTTATTAGCAATTCCAGGATAATCTGTTGTTTCAAACTGATTTTACCGTCATTTTGCTGGATTAGCGATAGAACCATTATAACAAATCAGCCAAGGCCATCGAAACACTCAAGGTTTGGTCTCCGTTTGCACCTGGATGTACAGTGGATGTACAGAAGCAGTACAGGCTGTAGACAAAAATGTAGCAACATCTGAACAGAAGGCGTCCCTTATCTTCATGAGTTCCCTTAATTAGCTTGGCATAGAATGAAATTGCCTTCCCTGCAGAAAAAGGTTTCTGCTCACTTATTCTCTGTTTTCTGAATACTACTGAAGCCATACCATTTATATAAATGTGGGTTTTTTTTCCCCAAAGAGCCTTGAAGTATTTAAGCTTAATGTAAGATGAGAGACAGGTCAATGAGGAGATTATTGCTGGGGAGAGGGAAGAATTTTTTGGGTCTGTGACAACAGATTCTGTAGAGTATTTTGTAAGAAAGCAGAGAGGCTAGGGAAGGAGGTGAGGGACGATGAAAAAGGGAAGTGAATGAAGGGATCCCAACGAGAACAGAAGAGGAGAAGCAAGCTGATGTGTAAGGCCGTGGAAACAAGGCGCAGAGCCAAATCTGAAACAGTAGAAAATGGAAAGCTGGACACACAAACATATCTGCTCCTTGGCAGGATGGTAAATTTGGCCGCTGGCAAGCTGGTATAAAAGAGGGGTGCTAAATCATCGTATGCAAGATTACAATGGGGAAGCAACCAAAGCACGGGCTGCTACCGAGGGGTATATAACCACAGGACCCGCAGGGGCAGAAGACAGGTCTTGTGTTCAAATGGTCGTGTTCACGTTGGCAATTCAGTAAGTTGGCTTTTTGAAGTCACTTTAGAGCCGCCTGTAGGTCCTTTGGCTATGACTGACAATTACTGTGACTATTTGCTTTTCCTTCTTGTGCACTGTGAAACTTTAATCAAAATTACTCGCAATATAGTAAGTTTGCAAAACCTGAATTCTTAATGGTTTTTTCCCCAACGCTTTTACAATCTGATCAATCTTTAATAATGAGAGCCAGCTGGAAAAAAAAGAATACAATTTTCTATTCAGATAATGCAATTTCATCAAAAATGAATCATCTTAAGTGAATACATTGATTTAGATTAAATTTGATGGGAAAATAGCAAAATGATTAATTTTACCTTATTTCTTTCTGGCAATGTTGAAATATTTTATATTGGCATTTTATTCCCTTCATTTCGACTTCTATGATATTTACATTATTTTGATATTCCTATACTATTGCATATAAGAGTTTCAGCGATTCCAACTCAGTATGGTTTTTTTTTTTTATTATTTGCACTGAAAATAAATGTCAAAATGTTGAAATTTCCCGTGGGATGAGAATTCCACTTTCTGTTTACAATACAACGTGAAAAGAAATACGGTGCTCCAAAGTCTGACCTTAGTACTTCTCACCTCCGAAACGCCAGTCAATCTAATATATGGATCGGGATCGTGTAATAAGATTTCTGAAGGATTTATGCCAATCATCTTTTCATTATTTCCTCACCAGTATTGGCAGTGGTAGTTCCTTGTACACTAATGCATTTTTTTTTCCACCCATCTAGACACGACTCATATGAAATAAACTACAAAAGAGTCTCCTCGGAGCGTGGTTTCCAGTTTTAAAAATTGTTCAGATATTTCATCATTCTTGCTGAACTTAGGTCCAATGCTGGTCAATGTGTGTTTTGAACGATGTCTAGTATTATCTTTGATGTTTATTTTACAAAGTGTTCTGCAACGTTCATGAGTTTCAATCCATGTGGAGATAACAGCAACAGTCCTTATGTGCTCGCTCAGAAAACTTGATCTGAAAGCAATCAATGAGATGGTGAGACTTTCTTTGAACCACCAGAAAAACAGTTAAAATTAGTATGGAATATTTTTGTATTAAGCACATAACCAACCTTCATGTATAGGAAGATGGCTTCAGCTTGTATTGAGGGAAGTAATTGACACTTTAGCTGGAAGTTAACCTATGCAAACGGCGTTCCTGAAGGCACAGGAAACTGAATACATTCAAAGTTTGTTCATCAGAAATATGCTTATATATAAATGTATCGATTTGATACTTTCCTGAAATAATAGCAAGGCGTACGGGCTCTCTAATCAGCTTGCCTGTTGGAGAGAAACTTAAGCAAACCCTATGCGGAACCCTCCCTGAAACTTCACGTGGGAGGTAAACTTCGTGATTAAAATGTTTAAATTCGGCTGTCTTAATTCGAGTAAGATCACCCTATCTTAAAGACGTAGGGTTTGGTTGCTTAATAAGCCACCTTCTCTCCAAACGCTGGCGAGGAGGTCAGATAATAGCCTCAAATTTTCTTATTCCTCATTAGTCCTGCTGCACCCTCCTGTCTACCTGTTCTGCTACTTATGGGATATAGTTGGAATCTAACCGTGCCTTACACGTAAGCAGGCTTATACAAAGGAGCGATGGTAACCAGAGCTTCCGTAATAGGCCGTATTACGCTATCTGAACCGCAAGCAACACACGGAGTAAATTGTTTTGTTATCAACAGAATCTGCTGGTGATCTGAAATACAGGCTTCTTATATTTAGTTTCTCAAATACGGGTTTAGGACGCATTTGCTGACGCCTGCTGAGTGGTATGTGCCTGGTGGAAGTTTCCAGAGCACCTTGTGCATCCTACTCCACCAGAAACACTGCACGAAGCCTGTTTGCAGAAACCCTGAGGGGGAAAATGCTGATTAAAGCCTCTGAAGTTCCATCAGAAACCATGCAAAAAAATCAGCATACTGATTTTTTTTTTTTTTTTTTTTTGCTGTTTCTGTCACCTAATACAGAGTCAAACCTAAAAATGTTAAAAGTATCTGTTTTTCTCTAACCAGGGTAGTCTTACCCTATTTCTGTCTGCAGGGTAGCTGGCCTGCCTTCCAAGAAAGAGCAATTCATGCTCAGAAAAAAAAAGTTTCTGGCCTCTTCCAGGCAAGGGTTTTGTGTTCTACTTCTTATTTATTTCAAACATTACAACCGGGAAAGTTATTCCACTGGACCAGGGACACCACAAGAATTCCTTTGCCTTGATCGAGTCCATCACCCCCTCTCCTCCTTGCTTCTTCCCTGCTGCGTGTCTGCTGGGATGAGCTGGTTCACGGCCGTGGCTGGGTAAGAGCGGGTCCCTTCTGCCTTCGGGGGAAGCCATTAGAGGATGGGCGTTTTATGAAAATGTATTTACTAGATTAAAAATACGTTACCTTAGATTTTGTGCTATCTGACGGACTGATCTGTTAGTAAAACCGTTGAAGGCAAGCGGGTTATTAAGGATTCTGTCTTGTCAGCTTTTAATGTCACCCTTGCGTTTATTTCTTTATTTATTTTTTAAGCAGAATATGGTAATATATGTCACTGTGTTCCAGTCGTAACACTTGGATATGTTTTCAAGGAATCAGAAAAAGTGCCATCTCTCAAAAAAAACAACCTGCCTCTAAATGCGGGTCGTGCACTTTGTTTCCCATGGAGCAAAATTTTGCCGCCAATACCAGCACATTTACTTGTCCCGGGTTGTTCGCCAAACGAAAGCATCCGTTACATGACATGTCACTTGTGCAGACAATCCCTGTTTCGGCTGGGGTTTCTAGATACCCCTTTGGGTTCTGTAAACAGAGACTTAACTGATCGTTCCAGTGTTGTTTCCTTTGTCAAGAAGAGTTTAAATCCCATCCTCTGCTGGCAAGCTTCCCTTCTCATTGCAGCGAAGCGGTGTTGCCGATGTCGTCGTAACGTGGCTGATAGCGGCAGCTCTTTAAACGGCAAATTCATTTCGAAGCTCTGCGTGAGGTGCAGAAGAAAAGCCCCTGCCCTCTGGAACCTGCTGTATAGACAGATAAACGCGTGTCGAGTGTACAACCAGCGAGCCAGATCTTGCAGAGTAGTCATTTGTGGCTGTAAGAGGAAAGAATCTGTCTCGGAGGGCCGATGAGTAACAGGCAAGGGGGTGGGGGATGCGCCAAGGAAGGCAAAACCAGAGGCGTACGGGACGGCCTGACGAGCATAAAGGTGTGAACAGACGGAGTCCGAGGCGAAGCGTGCGGACAAACATAATATCCACATTATACAGGCAGGGCAGGCACACAAAGGTCTGGATTTGCTGCCAAAGATGGGAGGAGAGGAGAAAAATTTGGGTCTGATTGCGGTCGTGGTGGTGGCTGGGCAGGGAGCGAGGGGCGTAGGGGGGCGCGGGGGGGGTTAATTGGTTCTTCGCAAAGAATTGCAACCGCGGGACGGGGTTTGCCGGGGAAGCTGTCAGAAAAGAAAGCCGGCAAAGGACAGACAAGCATTTCGGCCACAAAATTTTTGAAGGAAGATTAGCTGCTTTTTAAAAAAAAAAAAAGGCGGTGGAGGAAAAAAGAAAAGGAAGCGCGTGTTAACAGCAGTGAGGGTATTCCAAAAGAGCGAATCGGAAGTCCTGAGACTGCACTGAGATCGCCAGCCTCCATGACAGGATAAATGCTTTATTTTTCTCATGCAAGCTGCCAGAAATAATAATTACCCTTAATTTATGGTTTTCATTTGAAGGCCGATTCAATAGTTCTCAAAAGACACTCCTCTGTCCAAAAGCGCATTCCTAAAGCTCCTATCCCCTCCGGTAGGAGTAATTGTCCTCTTTTGTAACTTATAAAAACGTGTTTGGTCTCCTCTCGTACCTGCCTTTGGTACACACGTTTAGCGAATGCAGACGTTACCGTCCTGTTTGTTTTCTGGTGAGGTGAGTGACGATTACAGCACAGGGGATGAGTGTCTTGCGTTGATAAGATTTTTCTGCAAGTCACCATGAGGTAACGGGAAGTGTCTGTTTTAATGATCTTTACTGTTTAAATTTTTATTCTGTTCCGCTGGGTGGTTTTTTTTTTTTTTATTATTATAGTGTTTGATTAAAGTTCACAGGAAAGATGAATTTAAAAGACTTCAGGTTTGTTAGATCTGCTACGGCTTGCCAGTCACTCTGCCAAAATTTTCCACCGTGTACTTCTTATAGTTCTGCGTGGTCTAAATTTAATTGACTGAAGATAAAAAGCGTTATTACAGATCTGTCACTGCAGCCGCTCTTCATCTGTTTCACTAGCTGGAATGAGCAGTCGCTGGGTTTGTTTCTGACCTGATTCACGGTGATGTAAAGCAGCAGTGATTTCACAGAAGAGGAAACAGATTTAGCTGGCGAGAAAGCAGAACTGCGCTCACCGCTGCTCCAGCAGCGCGCATTTCCAGGTGAGCGGAAGAGTAAAGTCCATTGTTAAAACACTAAATTTCAAGTATGTAGGAACAGAGGTACATTACATAAGCTGTTCAGCTGATATAACAACATCATTCATCCTTTTATTTCACTGACTCTATTAAGACAGTACTGAAAAAAAGACAATAGTCTGGGCTTTACAGCCTAGCCTTCTTATGATACCCAATTGTCTTGCCAGATGCGAAAGTCTAAAGATCAAAAATCGGGCAGAGATATATTTAACATACCAAGTTACAAGAGCTGTTAATGTTAATTTGGTGTATTGAAATATTTTAATACCGGTAGTCTCATTTTAGTAAATTCATGTAAATTAATTTATATGTTGATGGCTGGATTTGTCTGTGCATTGCTTTATCAAGTGTGTCTTGTTTATTAAATTCCCCGCACTGATAACAAACAACTGCCACTTCAGGTAATTGATTTGAAATACCATTGTCAGCTGATGCCGTGCCAAGTGTTATAGTACAAATTAATACAGACCAGAAGTTTGCGTGCCTTACTGTTGCTCCACTGAATCAATACCTGAAATAAGACCATGGCATCCAGCAGGACTGTAACAGGAATTTGTTTGGAATACAAACATATGGGACATCGCTGGCGGGGGGGGGGGGGGGGGGGTGGTTTATGCATGTAATTTGTCTTAATAGCTGACTTTGAAAGAACAGAAGGCACTATGATCTTAGCAGGAGCATGCAGGGAGAAGCTGAGGCTGTGATCGCCTCTGTTAAAACCGATTGTAATGTGGTGGATTGGGTCTCCCTCTGGACTGGGTCAATCCCAAAACTTCCCGAGAGTCTTCCTGTGAAATGCAAACATGATATGGAAACGAGGAGTCTTGTGTGCATGGCCATTAGCAGTCTTTTTAGGCCTGTAAGGTAGGAAGTAAGAGGGACTTGAGGCACCTTAAACCAAAGCCCTTGTCAGAGCAGAAATGTCCAGCTTCTTGTCAACACCAACAGTTAAATGACTCGGGAGCTTTTAAAAGAATGGCTCGGCCTGGAGACAGGAGCTGTAAGCATCTCTGCTCCCCTAGTTCAAGAAAACTCTGTGAAGTCACTGGAGAAGGACGAGAGCAAACATGGTACCTGCTAACAGACAACTGAATAATTGTCCTCTGCCCTCACAAATTGGAAGTGGTGGGTAGTGATCGACCACTGAGGAAGAGAGACAGTCATGGTATGACATGGCATGTTGCTTTTCCAAATCAGATTTTCAATATTATTATAAAAATATTATTAAATGAATCACTAAAAGGAAAGGGTCAAATTAAGGTTTGGAGTTTTCTTCCTTAATTACTTAGTTACTTCAGTAGCTTTTACCTGACTGAGGTCAGCAAAATGTTCAGTTGTATTTATAGGGTTGCTTCATCCAAAATCATTAAATGTCTCTCACTTTCAGAATCTGGACTTACTTTGCATAGTGTGTGCATCATATCTTCCCACTGGATTGCTTCTCCTGCTTAAGAGTGTTTCTATTTGACAGAGAAGATCCACATTAGAATTTGCAAATCATGATTTTCAAATTTTAGTCCAAATTCTGAAGACAAGGGCTCAGACTTGTCTTCTAACGGAATTCATATCTTGGCCATCTGGCCTCGGGGCTTGCAGAAGGACCACCCAATTCTCAAACATTTCTTGTAATAAAGATTCCCAGTTGGCTTTAGCTTTTTTTGGCCTTTATAAAATGTGTTTTCTACTCTATTTTGTAGTAATGATTTGTTGGGGTTTTTTCACAAGAGTGCTTGCAGAAGACAAAGTTTAACTAATAAACATGCAAATGTGTTCACAGGAAGGTTTGTGCCAGAAATTTTAATGGGTTGCTGTTCTGCTCCTGGTTGAGTAAATCACGGTGGTTGCTTGAACTTTCTTCCTCTCTTCAAATTTTGTTAACCAGTGATGGAGCAGAAAAGAACTAGGTGAGAGGAAGGTCACCAGCCCAACGTCTGCAATTGGAAACGTTAAAACAAAAGTCCCTCTGACTTTTCCCCAAACAGAAGTGTACCTAGCGTGACTTTTGCTGTCTAATTTTAAACAGCCAATTGGAAGAAATGGGATTCATGAGTAGTTAATAGGCTTTAAAAAAATGCTGCTCTGGTAAAATAATATTTGGGAAGGCTTTTGTGTGTAAAAACGGTTTTCAGTTCTTTTGATTGCAGGAAATTAGTGAGCAAATTGTGTAACTGTGAAGCTTGACTGAAACGTGCTTCTCCGTTTCAGGCTTAGTTATCTTATATACTTCTCACTTCTCGGTAGTATCCTTCGGTTTCTTTCTTTGTCTCTTTCTCTCCCTCCCCTTGGTCTTTGAAAGACATAACGCCTGTGACATGGAGCGCTTCAAGCATACAGTAGTCTTACTTCTAGATTTTGGGTAATAAGGGAAAAAAAACAAATAGTCAAAGACATAGTTGTGTAACCCTCCTCCACTTAACTTCCACTGTCAACATCCAGTATTGATTTAAAAGACTGGAGATGTGGACTGTGTATAGTGGTGCCGACCCCAGCATCACCTCACCCGTCCTCACGCACGAGCTTGCTCTACCCGCTGCATTACGTGCGATGCAGCAGCCGTAGTCTCCGTAGGCGTTGCTTTAGGAGCCTACATCTGGCTCATGTACTGGGGCAAAACCATCCCTCATTTGTTCTGCTCCTCAGGACGACAACTGAGAGCTCAAATTTAGTTCTTGTGCTTCTGTTATGCCAAAGATAGAAATAAAGCACATTTCAGAGCTAGTTCAGCTAGTCAACTGGGAGAATACCACAGGTTACATCCGCTCATGTAATACCCTCTACTACACACACAGACTTTCCCTCCCTCCCTCAAAATAAAATAAGTCTGAGAATCTGTATTGCCAAAGATGAAAATATCCTACGAAGAACTGGAATATTAGGCTTGGATTTCCTAAAGTATTAAAGAAATTTGGGTCAAATTCAACAGGACAAATCTAAATGTCATTGGGAAGATCTAGTTAGATTTCATACTTCTGTAAAGCATCCTTTATTTCTGAAAAGGCACATGGCTACTATTACATTTCTCAGCAATAGTGTTTACAGCAAAAAGTATTCAATTTGTGTGTGATATGGAAACTTAATGCAGAAATCAAATTTTTTTAAGAGCTATTTAGGCTGCACAGCAGGCCAAACAGAAAGACATCATTGCTGTGACTGACCTACAGAGTACTTCTTGGTAAAGAAAAATTGGCTTATTCTGTCAAAAGCAAAAGAAGAAATGGAAAACAAGGCTGTAAACCCTTTTAGTAAATACGCAGATAAATGCCTTCCAGACCTGCCTCAAGCATCCACTTGTGATGTGGTGGGGCCATCTGTAGATCCAACTTGCAAAGACATTTTCATTTAAGTATCAGTTGCTGTGGTAACAGCATGAAAGGCAGATCAAATGGACACCAGGACCAGACGGGTTTCTCTAAGAACTCCACATACATGAACGATTGGTGGTGACCCAATTCCAAAAGGTTATCAACACAGATTTCCACTGCAGCTGACTTAACTTTGCCTTCTCCAGGGGTCTGGACCTTGTTTCTGGTCCCCAGTGGTTCTCACGAATTAGCAGAATTTCGTCAGAAGCTCATGGACTTCCCATGAAGGAAATGCTGGTGGACTAACAGAAGTGATACAGTTTCATACTCGCATGTTTATGCTGCCTTCTCATTGTCAAGGGCTGGGCTGAGCCGAGCCTTGGGCTCTGTCAAAATGTTGAGTAATTATCACATGATAATCACACACTGCAGTTTCTCCCAGGCTTAATCTGATTTCTGCACGGTAGTTGCTTACAGCGCACTTAAATTCCACCCACGTGTAGTTTAACCAATATAAATGATTAGATTTGATTTTCCATGGTCAGAGCTACGTTACGTACAAGGTTCATCAGCAAATATTTGATATTTACTTTTTGGTTGGTTCTTTTGCATCTAAACTGGTTTACTCAGTTTTATGAATAGTTGAGTTAAAGTCATAATAATGATCTGGCGCTTACTGTTTAGCAAAATCCTGAGTTTCCCTTACTCTTTTGGGAGGTTTGGGTTTCTGTTTGGTTTTCCCGAGAAATGTGTGAAGGGAGTGAGTGTGTCATGGTTTAGAGACAATTACGTGGGCTGGCCAGTCAGCGTTCCAACTTTATCTGGAAAGGGGATGGAAGGCAACTCCTTAAACATTGCTTATTTTCCTTCCTCTCCTACCTCCAAAATATGTCCCAACAGGCTGATTTCTTTAATCTTGATCCAATCTCGTGTATGTTTTTAGATATTTTTAGGTATCTAAAAGGGTTTTTAGATAAATAATGCTATGTCAAAGAGTTTGAAGCGTTTGGGAATACCCTGAAAACAAGGTCCTGCCTGTTCTATAGAGTCGATGTGTGTCCCTTCTTCCCCTGGCCCGGCAGCGGTGTGTTGGCAGCTTCACAGCCATGCAGTCGGGTAGATAAGAAGGTGTGGCTCTTGACTTAGAGGTCTTAAAGCCTACTTTTAGAAAAATACATTTTATATTTGATAAAAATACATCGAAAGTTCCATTCACAGAACTGAGGAAAGTTCTCTTTTCTGATTTAAATTGCTGCATATTTAATACTTTGGGGTACGGTGTTAGGCAATTTAAGCCTAGCTGTGCCCACATGGGTGTGCCGGTGTAAGTGTCAAGTTGTCCTCTGGTCTTCAAGCCTATTGCTTCACGGCCTCACCAGAAGGTGTTCAGCCCATGCAAATGGCAGGTGATTTTGGGCTCCTAACATTTTTTTGTCCCTAGTCGGCAAGTACAGTTCTAAAAATGGCTCTGTCAGGAGGCAGGGAGTAAGTCTCCACATCAATTATATCCTGTCAGCTTTGCCAACCACTTAAAGCAATTAGATCTGAGAACATGCTGGCTAAATTTACATGGAGCACATTCTTTCTTCCTGCCCCTTGCTTGTGTGTATGAGATTGCGTTGGAGCTGGAGATAACACCACTAGCACAACAGCACGTTGTGCCTCCAGCAAGTGCTGAGGGTTGTTTGCGGAGGGCAGCCTCCCAGTTTCTCTGGTCACGCTCAGCAGATTTGTCTGCCCGCGTTGCTGAAATGAACCGCAGTCTGCTGGTCCTCACGAGAGACAAGGTGCACTCATCCGGAAAGAGAATTTTCAGAAGTGATTAATTTCTGCATTTTTAGCTTTATGCTTTGAACATATAGATGAAGAGAAAACACTTGGCAATAGATAGAAAGCCAGAGAGGAGCAGACCAAAAGAAGCAGCAGAGCTCTGAAAAAAACCCTGGAAGCAAACGGGGAGACTAGGGCACTTGTGGGACACGGTCAGTGAGTGAGATGGTAGGATAGTCCCTTCAGATACTTCTGGCTTTTGGACCTGATTTCATGTGAATGCCGCAGGTCTGGGAGACGTTCCTACACGCAACTCAAAGCCTTGTAAGATCCACACCTTATGATGGAAATGGTAAGAGTTTAGGATTTCCAAACGGCCAGAGCTCAACCTGTGAAACTTGAGTTTTAGGCAGGCTGTCGACTCTGTGCTGGCTCAAGATGCCACGTTTCGTGTTTGAGGGTAGGCTCAGCTGTCTCTGTATGGAGGGCCGTGGCGTTTAAGTCCCCGTGGTAAAATGCTGCCTCATCTTCAACTGAGACTGGCTTTGCCTCTGTAAGGTTAATTTAGTTGTTGCTTGCTGAAGTGGTTCACTGCCTTGCAAATGGAATAAAATTACCAGGTGATGGATTCTTCCTGTGGCAATGTGGCAAAAAAACATTCGCCGGAGAGGAATCCACACGCAATGTCGGCTCCACTTAAAGCTCCATTCGTGACCTGTTCGGGGAGCTGACGGGTCTTAGGTCTCCTGAGCTTCATCTAGCCTGGGATGAGTTGTGTTCACAGGCAATTGTTAAATCAGTATTAAGATTGTTTCATAGATCGTCTTGATTCCTTGATCTTCCAGGGCAAGCTTTTCAATAAAGCTCTGGGCTATTTAGGAGAATTTGCTGGCTGAGAGCCTACTTGATAAGAGTCTTGCGCTTGTTTCCTGACTGCTTTTGAAGGTATCTTAGAAGCTTTTAAAAACAATCTTTACCTCTTGCTGTGCAGTTAAAGCTCTAAGTTTCCCACTGGCACATACAGATGTTTCTTGGATGTTGGCAACAGCTAGAAAATAGGAATGTGTAAAAAAAAACCAAGCCCTTCCCGTTGTAAGCTAGTGGATCTTCCTTTTTCTTCAGCTTTTTTTTGTCTGTTTCCATCATCTGCAAAATATACTGCACCGTGCTCTCAGTGAGCAACGCTGAAGCAAAATGTATCATTGTAGAAAACGGGGATAACCTGAATTTCAAAAATATTCAGGTCTAGCCTGTTGAATCACTTAATGCTGACCTTTTCACAGCGTTATAGGCTACCTGTGACTTGACATAAATGCCCAAATAAATAAATACGCAAGGTTAATTCTGTGTGAAAGGCAAAGAAGCAAGGCTCATCATTTAGATCCAAATCTGAGGTGGAAAAAAAAATTCTTCTAATTCTAGTATCTATTTAAATGTTTTCTTGGTCTTTTATTTCAAAAACGTCTTTGTTTTTACTTTCCACCATCCTCTGAAGTGGTTGCTGACCGTACACAACAGCACTGGGCTACTTAGTGTGGAGAACCCAGAAAAAAAATCACGCTCTCTTCGCTTCTGGACTGAACGAGCTGCTGAACAAAAAAGAAAATAGCATCACTTGGAGGAAAAATAAAGCAGGAATGGGGAGGGGTTCCTAGTGCGGAATCTTGATTTGGAACTCTGCAAGCACATTCATGTGAAGGTAAGTGAGGTTTTAACCTTAATAATGTCCCGTTTACTATGATCATAAAATATTACTCTTCTTATATCTTTACTGCACTCATGCATCTTCGAAAAACCCATCTTAAAATACCACAAGGGAGAAAAAGCTGATGAGTGACGGACGTGGACTCCTACCTGGAAGGCTTCTCTGGATGAGAATGTAACATGAACAGCCCTGGTAAGGCAGACCAGAGGCCCACATAGTCTCTTATAGGGTCCCATATAGAGGAAATTAAAAGAACAGGGAAAGCATACCGTGACCGTCCTCCAGCACATCTTCGTAGCACCCAGTGCACTGTCGTATTGCTGCTACTTGAGCTTTAACTGTGACCTCACATGGAATTTTCTGTCTCGGGTTTGCCTAATTGCTTTTTGAACCTGTTAAAAAATTTAGTCGAACTTGCGCTGCTGTGAAATACAAGGAATTGAATTCTGAATGAGCTGCTGCATTCAGAAACATAAGAATCAGTTCAGAGCAAAGCAGAATTGATCCCAGCAGCTAAGCCTGCCACCAGGTGCTAAATAGACTTAAGAACAATCCTTTGCTGCAGACGTCTGGGGTTGCATAGTAGGCAGTGGAAAGAAAGGAGAAAGGAACCTTGTGTGAAATCCAGAGCCAAGGCACAGGTTTTGCAAGAACAGCTATTATTCTGGCCAAAGACTGGAAGATTTCACACCTTGCTTTGCTAAAGAGTCGCTTCCAAAGCAGACATTTCTGCCCATGGAAGAGAAGTAAACTTTTCACATTACGCACACACATAAAACGCATCTATCAAATTAGACTGTGCAAACAAGCTGGCTTTTGCACAGGAGTTTTCCTTCTGTGATGTAAGTTGGGCTTCTGAAGAGAATTTTCTTACAAATACCAGACCCAGTAGCACTGTCTTATTTCTTCCCTGTTCTCCTTCCAGCTAGATCGCTGCTTCTCTGCGCCTGCTACATTCCACTCGCTAAACACACAAAACTAAATTGGAAAAGTAAATGATGCTTTCTTTGTGAAAGTTCTCTGCTTGTTTCTGCGTTTGCCGTGGGTCTTGTTTTTTTTAAAAAGAATCCATATTTGAAGTTTTTCAGTGAAACTTAAATTTTGATGAAGACAGTGAAGAGAAATTTTCATGGAAGAAAATGCCTTTTGATCGATTACAGTTATGAGGGTTCACGTACTCACCACAAATCCTTTATTCATCCTCTAGTCTTTTTTTCTAAGGATTATGGGAGAATATTCTTACATGTATTTTTATAGTACCAGATACTAATAACTGAGATCTAACAAAATAAAAGATTCAGAATACTTTTTCAGAAGGATGCTGTGGATGAAAGCAGTACGCAAGATGAAATATGCATGTCTCCTGGAAAGTAGGTGGCTTGTAAGCCTTGTGTTTTACTTTTGCATTTATAGTGTGAAATATTTTTTTTTTTTGCCATTCTGATATAAAAAGGCATCACACAACATATTCCTTAGACTGTTTAGTACAGCTGCTGGTGTCTCCTGTGTACCGTTTATGTCTCACCTAAACATCATATTTGAATTTCACTCAGGGATGGAAAAATGTTTTTTCCAGTGAGAGTTTCACTGCTGTGAACCATTTTTTTAGCACGTGCACCGTACAGGCGAGGATGCGTGAGCTGGAATCTCATGCTCCTGACTGCAGGTGAGGGCGGGTTTCAAAGGCATTTGGGTTTTTTTATGAACATCCTTCTTATAGGCATGTTGACTTTTAAACATCCCGAAGTCCCGTATGGCCACTGCACAGCTGGATTGGCGCTCCGTCGGAAACCCTCGATTGTCCTGTTCCTAGACTCGTCTCACAGCAGCGAAGAGTAAAATCAACTCAGGGATTTCCCTCTTCTTTATCCGAAGGAATGATTGTGACAGTCTGAGTAATCACTGGGGCCAAAGCTTGCAGGTGACGGGGATTTGGAAACTCCTAAGTTTGGAATCTCCCTGCGTTCTTCCTTGGTCAACGTCCGTTTGGAGACGCGGCCTGAGGAACAGGTTTGTATGAAACCATTTTGCATCGCTGTACAAAGTGCAGCAGTGTGTCATGCGTGTCTTCCTCCAGCCCCGCACCCACTGAAAGCAGAGGTGCTGATGAATCATCTTTGCTTTGGCAGCCTCCTACTCGGGTTCCTCCTCAAACCTCTTGTCGGAGCTGGGTGCCTTTTGGCGCACAGGTGGGACGCCTGGGATCTCCCAGAGCTTCATCATCCTTTTCTCTGCTCCTGCTGACATCTACTGGTAGAACAATCTCAGTTTGTGCATTTGCAGAAAGCAGCTTAGGTATATACATCAAGTTTAATATATGTACCTAAATGCAACGTAGAATTTATTACTGTAAACGTTCCTATATTTGTTTGGGTTATTCTGTGAGCAAAGGGAGGTAGATTTTGTAGCAGGGTTCTTGACAGTATTGAAATGAGAGCAGAATAAATCACCGCAGTGGGTTTTATAGGCAGCACTTCAGCCGAGCTATGAGTGAGTGGGATTACGCTGTCGTTGCCTTGAAGGCTTTTCTGTGGGTTTGTTTAGTTTGCTTGTTCTGCTTTCCTTACACAAAGGCTCTTTGGTAGGAAGTGTCACACTGTCAGAGGTTACCAAAAGCCAGGCTCACTATGGGAATCTGAGGTGGTACTTTTTGTTTATAATCAATGTTTTCTGGCTTTGGCATGTCACAGGCTGTTGATTTGGGAAACAAAGGTAAGGCATGCTTTTCTTTCTGCTAATGGCCCATCTTATATGATTTTTTCTTCCTTTTTTTTTAGGTTCCTGACACTGAAAATTTATCCCCTGATAGAGAGACCTTCTCTAACATTGTCTAAATACTCTATGTCTTGTTCCTGTAGGACCTGAACTCACTGGAGATACTCACTGACAGAGGAGGAAAATCAGAGCCATATTCGAAACACTTCCTGACCGCGATACCCCCTCTGCTCAGGAGCTGAACTCAGGCTTGCTCAGTTCTTCTGAACACACGCATCAATATGCACACAATTAAGCACCAGAGACCAGTCCTGTGGTAAGTTCTTATTGATCCTGTTCTGAAGCTCTGGAAAAAGAACATAAAAGGCTTCTAAGATAGAAAGCTCTTCAGTGGCGGGGGGGGGAAAGGTGTTCTCCATCATTATAAGGAGTTGAGTTGGCAGGACATCCCCGGTGGTTTGTGCTTTTAATAAGTTCCTACAAGAGTCCTAAAGATGGTAGCTGAGATAGAGTACTGCTAAGCACGGCAGAAGGGGAGATAAGAAATTTAAGCTCTCTGTATTCAGAGGCAAATTTGAAATAGCCAAGCACGCTGATGGCCTGCTGAGAACTGGAGCTACGACAGACCTCCAAATACTCTATGGCAGATTTAGTGCCAGGAGCAAGAAATGATCCTGTGGGGGGGAAAAATGGGATCATACAAGAACCAGAGTCCTGGAAGACAAAGTAAGATTGCAATAAAAAATTTGGTTTTGGTACATTTTCTTGTGTTTGTATGTTTGGCTTTGCGACAAGCAGACATAAAAACTCAACGCAGGTCTGGATTTTTGAGGCCACGTGAGATGTAAAGACCTCTTAGATTCTGTTTGGTCTCACTTATATAAGTAATTAAGATATGATTCTATAAAAACATACTTTAGTGCTATATTCCTAGCTGTTAAGCAGGATGTTGCTATGCTCACAATGTCGGTTCATTATACAATGTATGCTTAAACTTGTCTTTTAATTATAGCTTAGATTATATCCAGGAAGTTTACTGAACCAGGAAGTACTGGTCCCAGAAAGACACAAATGCCAAAACAAGTAAGAGTTTCCTCAGTGACGCAGGTACTTACTGTTGTAAATGTAGGTGGTTTTCCATGGAAAAGTTCTCAGTTTGCCACCGTTGCTCTTGTGTGAGAGGTGAAAAAGCCCCTGGTGGCTTTAGACTACAGTTGGACAATGAAAGAATGATATTGCTAAAGAAAGCTCACAAATGATGATAAAATAGAGAAACTCACCTTAAACTACTAGTTTACTTAGATGTGTCTCTTGGAATGAAGCCACATCAGAAAGGACCTTGAAAGTTTTGATGATGTAACTGTTTAAAAGAATGATGTTTGTATATGAATTTTTTTGATATCTCAGAAGCAAGTCCTACAGATTTCCCGAAATTGTCCATACCGACAGAGTACGGAAAAGAGGGGACTCCTGAGAAATGCTCAGGATAACCAGAAGGTTCCTGTGATCCAGCTGGACTATTCCATCCTTGGATAGGTATTTTCTACAATTGTTATCTACTTGGTATAACTTACAGGGAATGGCACATTTGTCGCTGTGCTGAGACTCTAATGGCCCGTAGCAGGATAAATTATGCTGTCCTCTCGCACAACTGTTTCCTTGAAATATGTTTATTTTTCTGTGCACGCAGGCTAGGATCACAGGCCACTTAAAGACATCAAGACTGTCTTGTGAGCGCATTTGGCTGTTCCTGCAGGCAAGGTCAGCTAGTTCTGTTAAATTTACACACAAAATAGTCGGCTTAGGGATTCATTTCCTCTGTGCAATTTGTAAGAAAACTAATGAATCATCTCTTGAGAGATATTTCAAAGGTGAACGAGAAAAATTTTGTAATTAACTGCACCACAGTGTCTGTCCACACTGACTGTCCTCAAACCTGGAAGGCTGTAGACCTGGGAACGTGGGCACCGACTGGAGCTGTGTGATGGCAAAGGCTGAACGTTTGCCTGTGTATTGGTTCCTTGTCCTCTTCCCTCCTCGCACCCCAGGTATTCACCTCGCTCCTCCTTCCTTTCATTTCTATGGGTAATTCCTTGCCCTCTCCTTCGGCTAGCCGACAGCTTCCCTGTTGTCCTCTTGCCCGTAACGAACAGTCCAACAGCAGCGCTGCAGGGATAGAGCTCTTTCCCGATGGAGCCTGATCCTGAGAGGACACCCCACAGCGGGAGACTTTGAGCTTCCTCTCCACTAACACTTGTGACACTGACTGACCACAGCGTCACGTTACGTACGGTACCTTGGAAACCAGCTTATAAAAAAAAAAAAAGTAAAATTAAACAAGGGGCACGGGTTTGTTAAACTTAGTAAAAAAAAAACACAAAACAAAACAAAAATAAAAAACAACAAGCAAACATCGCCAAGCGATACGGATCTCCGCGGTGGGCGCTGCTGTTAAAATGTCTTTAGCCGCTTTTTACTTCGCCAGCCGAGAGAAAGGAGTATTTTGGAAAGCGGTCGCAGCCGGCAGGAGGGAGCCCAGGCTGCCGGTCCTGCCGGGGCAGCGGCGCGTTTCCCTGCAGTGCCGCGCAGCTGCCGGACGGGGGCGCACGGGCTTCGCTGGCGTCCGCGGAGGGGCGGCAGCGGCCGGCGCTGAGCCCCGGCCCGGAGGGTCGTTGGTTTTCCGCGGGCAGAAAGCAGCACCAGCCGCCTGCAGACTGAAGTTTTGAAAGTAAAACACTAGAAAATTAGAGGGGTTTTTTTTGTTTTGTTTTGTTTTTAAGATCGGGCTCGCGACCGAAGCTAGCGGGCTGGGAGGTCTCCCGGCACCGCTGGCGAAGGCTCGCACGCCCAAGCGGCAGAGGTAAGAAATAGGGGAAAAATAAAAAAAGCAGAGAACTGAGCTGACGCGAACGTCATGCAGCTGTATGTGCCACTGTTTCTGAAACTGTTTGGGGCAGTAATGAGCTGCTGCACAGATTTCAGCTTGAGATATATACATTTTTTCTATGCTAACAGCAAGGACCGGGCAAAATCCAATAGAAAAGCCGGGTTTTAATATAAGGTGAAACTCACTCATTAAAAATCAAGTAAATTAAGAACAAAACCATAGGAGTCCTCTAAGAGAGTTACCATGAGTTTGTTCTGTAATTGTGAGCAGAGTCATCTCCAGCCTCTGGGCAAGCTGTGAAGGACTCAGCCCGAGCTTCGGTGCATACAGGAGTCACAGTGGTGCTTGGCAGCTTGGAGGAGGTTTTAGTTTTAGGTTGATCGATAAACACATAATCGTGACATAATAAAACTTAGAACAACACTGCTTTGGTACCCACGAAGACTTTTTTCCTTCCCTAAGCCGGTGCTTTGGTGCAGTCAGTGCACATCTCTGTTTAGGAGCTCATAGTAAAAGGGGCATTCAGGTGTTTGGAAAATTCCATAACTGCCCAGAAATATCTGCTCTGAGACAGTGCGGCTATTAATTTATCAACTGTGCCACTAGGTCAGCATATTTATCCACTGCAAATGAAATGGAATTGCTTGTTTTGTAGTTTATAAAATTGCATCCTCTGGATGTATTCCCCAAAATACCCTGCAGATGAAGGTCTGTGTTAACACACATGGTAAGCATCGTGTCCTGAATAACAATGGACTTCTTCCTTCTTCCTCAGAGGAAGTAAATGTAGAGTCAAAGGCCTTTCACTAACTACACCATGGCACCAGCTCCTAAATACTTGCATCCAGCATCTGTTACATGCTGCACCCGGGCTGTTCTCGGCTACGGGGAGGAAAGTTAATAACGAGATCACTACGATACCCAGAGCTTTGTCAATCAGAGGCATCCTGAAAAGCCTCCCCCTCTGCCCTCACCCCCCACACCCAAGAGTACATAGATATACTGCAGAACTCCTCTTAAAAACTGCTGATAATTTACACAACGCTTTTGACTGTCAGAATTAGACCCCATTAAAAATTACTCAGGCCCTAGAAATTGTCAGCTTCTTCTTTCCGCCCCCCCCTTCCATTTTTCAGGTGAAGAAGAGAATTAACATCCCATTTTCGGTTATCGGTGCCATGACGCTAATCCCAACACTGCTGCTGGTGCTATAAAAGCAGGTCAGTCTCCCTCAGGTTTGAGAGCCTAGTCTTTGGGAAGAGTAAGTAAAAGCACTCCTCTAAGTCAGGTAAGGTCCTTCCTTCTCAGCTCACTTTTAATTATAATTGCTAGCATCTTCTTTCTTTGTGAGGGCTGCAAATCCAGTTGGGGATCTGGCGAGCCGATCTCTGACAATATCAAATGTTCTCAGAACTCTTAATCGAAGGCAGCCCATGAAAGCACCCCGGGGAGCGCTTTATTCACTGTGTTTAAAAGGACATGAAAGTACAATAGTTCTCTTTATACGGGCACAAAGCAGCCAATTGATCTTGTCAGTTTAATAAATAATACAATTGCTTCCATCAGACACTGTTAATAGACTCCTGTCTGGACTAATGTTGTACAGAATTGTACAAGTACAGAAATGTTATCTACCTCCATCTGCCCTGGATTAACCACCTCTCCCTTTATCACCCGGAGGCAAAGCTTCCAGCAGTAGTCCCTGAAGGGCACCAGGTCCCCTGATCTTCATCTCTTCCTTCATTTTAATGTGTGTTCTTGGAAGAGACGAACTAATTTCCTGATGCATCTGTTGTCTGGCTGATTCCTAGCATTTTTACAGATTCAAAGAAGCCTGAGAATATAAAATAGGCAGCAGGTTTGGGTTTGTTTTGGTTTGTTTTTTTTTTTTTTTTTTGTTGTTGTTCTTTTTTTAATCATTCACTGTCTATGTGGTCTTAAGAGGCAGAATTTGGACCGTGCTTTTCAAAAATTGCAAAGGCGCAGGGAAGCTCGGATGCAGCTTCTTACCTCGGGCGTTATGAATAATACAAGGACCAGACGTCAGCAAAATTGATCGCAGGCTTTGGTTCAAGAAGCTCACAGCTGAGGGCTTTGGGATGCTTCTGGTTTGGCGCCAACATAACCACCTCGTGCCCTTCTGCGGATTCCCCGCGCAGCATTTTAAGCGGGCCCTGAGTTTTTGGCATTATCAGCACTGCTTTTTAGGTGAGCGTTAGGTGGGACACAGACACACCAGTGTTCGCTGAGAAAGTGCTGGCAACATTAGCAGAGGAAGATTTAAAAATCATCGTTGTCTTGGCTTGGGTTTGTTTTCCTTTTTCTTTTTCTCTCTGCCATGACACAAAGCAGTTTTGCAGCTGAGGTATGTGACAGACAGGCAGGAAGAGAACGTATTTGTCATTGGGAATAGGTTTCCAGGGTTTTCAGGATGAGAATGTTATGCTCTGAAAATAGTTAATTTTATGGGTTTTTTTTGTTATGGATTTTACATTCTTACATCTTTCTACCGATATATCTACCTAAATATATGTTTATATACGTGTGGATGTTCTTATATATATAAATAAATTACAAATATAGGTATGCTTTATATTTTTATATATATATGTACACACACATGTATAAACCTAGTCCGTGCTGTCAGAATCGCCACGGGTCGTTTCCCCAGACGACGAGGGTCCGGACGTCCCTCCCCGAGTGCTGCCGAGCTCCACAGCTCGGCCTGGCAAAGGAGACGCCGCGGTGAGGAAAAAGCTGACTGATCCCCTTCTTTGCGTTTGCAAGAAAAATGCCTCTGATCTTAATGCTGGAATCAGTTATTCAGTCGTTAATAACATTTTGCTTCTCTATAATAACCGAAGTGAAGAATGCAATGACCGATGAGTAAAAAGAGCTGGTTTGGACAAGTTATTTAGGTTCCCTATATCTTGGTTTTCCCTGCTGAAGGCAGGTGGTAACAGTGCCAGAACTCAAAGGGGGGTTTGGAGGGTAAAAGCACAATTTACATTGAGCTGCTCAGGTATTTCAGGTACTGGGATAATATATGAAGCAAAGAGATTTTCATCTGAGCAGAGAGACATTCTGGTTGAATGATGAGGTCCTACAGCATCAGGGGAAGTCAACAGACCCGGGATTCCTTTGGCTCAGTGGGGAAAGCAGCTCCTGGGAACTGAATGCTCCATCCCAAAAGCCTTTTTCCCCGGATCCCTGTGTGATCAAGTCTGTGCTTACACAGATATTGCTTCTGAATCGTTGTTGCATTGCTTGCAGAGAAAATACTCACGCTGCTGCCCTTCTACCTGAAGATTAAAAGTGCTTTTTATTTTAAATACAAAAAGTAATCGAAATCCAGACTCCTTAACTAGCTTTAGGTATAATTTCTGAGGGAAAAAATCAGTCCTTTAAATAATAAAATGCTCATGTTGAAAAATCAGTTTTCTTTGCTCCCACATCCATTTTGAATTGAGGCTACTGTGTTTGAAGGGTAAGACCCGATAATGCTTCTAAAGCCACAACCGGTATTTGAAAGGCAGCTCTGTGCTCTTCTTTGAGTGCTATTGATGCTTTCAGCTGTGGCATGAAAGACCTAGAACTCTGATCTCTGGTTTTGGCAAGTCGAGTCATTCAATTCAATTTCAGAACCGTGCAGCTGTGAAGCTTCACAGTTTTTGATGTTTAAAAAGGTAGGGATTATTTCTGTTCTCTGTGATTTGTGAGCAACCGCTGCTTCTGTCAGCAAACCCAGGAAGAAACCTGTCTGTCTGATGTGCACGGACTGTTACTGATACCTGCGCAAACACCTGAGTAGATATTACACATCTGTCCGGCATCTCTGAGATCAAAGTGCTCTCTGATGCTCTGCTGCCCTTTGAACAACATTTAATTGGCCGTGCGACCACTTTTTAGGACCTGGGACTGAGCTTTGCCTCCTCAGGTCGCTGAGTGCATCCAGTTTAGGTCTGCAGGAAACTGGTCGGTGTTCTCAGCCTCCTTTCTAGTGGAGAGAGGGCTGCATCGTTATTCCCCTTGCTCCGGTTCTCTTACCTGCAGAGAGCCGTGGCGAAGATGTGAGTTTGCAGTCCCTGCTCTTTCTTACGGGAGTTTCTGCGGGTTGATTGAAGCGCATTAGGGGGGGCTGGTTGGTGGGAATACCCCAGGTGTACTCTGCACAGAAGATTTCAGGCCGGTCTGGCCAGTCTCGATCTTACAAGGCTTGTACCAAACTCTTCAAACACCCGATTCCCTGGGGAGCAGAGAATAGCTTAGGAGTGATGGGTGCTAGCCTGGCATGAAGCTGGGATTCAGGGTGAATGGACAAAGCTGGCCTTGGCAGCTGCTCCTCACCCACCTTCTGCTGTGGCAGGAGAGGGAAATTATCTAGCAGCCTTTTGCCAATCAACCTTGTGCTGGTCCTGTCGTGGAAGGCCCAGCTGCATGGATAAAGAGGCACGGACCGGTCACTGACACAGCCTCTGCTGGCCCTGGTGCCTGCTGGGCCAGTGCTGGCTCCAGCCGAGAGCCTAAGAGCCTCCTGAGCTCAGTGCTGAGCCCAGGCTAAGGGGTGAGCCCTCAGCTTGGCGTTCCGTGCCTCGCTGATGCAGAGGACCTGCCTCCCATCCAGCTTGGACCACGGGCACGGCTGGCGCGTGGCTGTCAGTCCACCCCAACGGCTAACGGCAATGCCCTGCATTCCCAGCACTGCAAAACTAGCCTAGTCAACGAGCTCGTGTCTGTGGGCTTCTCCCCAGCGGTGCGTGTTCCTTTCTTTTCATTGGAAATGGAGACCATTTGGTTTAACTGTCTGCCAAAACATGCGGAGAACGGGAGAGCTGGGCTGCGAACACAGGCGCTGTGCTGCAGTCAGAGCGGGCTCTTCCAGACATTGTTCCCCTTCTCCTAAATAGTACAGCGTTAGAAGCGTGTCTGCGTTGGGCTGCTGTGCAGCACACATCTTGCTGCAAAGGCAGCAAAGCCGAACTGCTGTTCGCTGTACCGAGGGAGAAGTGCAGCGCAGACTCCGCTCGTGGGATAGGGCAGAGCGTCGGCCCTGGTTGTTTCCGCTCTCCAGCGGAGGAAAAAGGATCTGGCATTGCAGAGAGGGACACACCAGGTATTCTGCGCAGGAAAAATAGTGTATCTGCATGCGAAACACACACGATGGACTGCCTGCTGCTAACCAACGTCCCGCGTTGTGCCTTGTCACTGAGTAGCTCTCTGTGACTCACGGCAAGGACACTGCGCTGAGGGTATTTATTGACTTCGCGGTGCAAAAAGCTGCTTAGGTGCTTCATAGACAGACCTGAGATGCAGGTCTCTTCTGTGACGATTTCACAGCCTGGACAGAGGTTGGGTGGGTGCGTGGCAGGGAGGTGGGGGCAGTCAAAGCAACTCAGTGGATGTCAGGACCCTGATGGGTGTGAGGAAGAAGAGGGGGAGGGAGGCGGGACGCGGGCAGATGTGCACTGTGGAAGGGAGAAGGCAAAGTCATCCCGCAGGACGTCACTTCTGAGCGGAGGGCTCTGCTAAGGACTGGATTCGGCAGCGTGCCGCACACCTGCTGTTTGCGGCCGAGTCTAAAGGCGCTGAGGATATCAGTGCCTTGCAAGATTGAACCCTTTGATTCCAATCTCTTTAGCTGGAAAGCATGTTGTTTTATCTAATGCTTGTCTCTGTCTGTTCTAGGCTGTGGCGCCTGCTGAGAAAAGGTATGCATAATGAAATGATTAAATCATGCGTTTTCAAATAATCAAAGTCATGCTGTTTCAGCTATGCAGAAATCCTGTTCCTCTTATGAGACATCTAGCCAGATTCAAAATTTCTTTTGGATTTTATATTTCTTAGAAGGACCCTGAATACAAAAAGAGAGAGAATCTGGTTAAGGCCAGTTCTGCTCTCCTGTATGCCCAGGGCCAGATATGATCACATTCATATTCTTCTTGTGTCGCTGCAGACAGAAAATAACTTTGCAGTCTGATTTTATGCTCTAAAGAAAATCATTCGCACTGTGACAGCACTTCAAAATATTTCAATCCTTATTCTGTATCTGCTGCTGGCTATGACTGCAGTGCAGAAAAAAAAAATACGCTTCACTGAATCAGTAGTTACGGGAAGGGGTAAAGTTTCCAAATCACTCCTTTCCATCTTGATTTTGTAACTAATCCCTTGTCCCTGCTGTACCTCCAGTCTCAGATGTCTCCCCTGTAACTCTGCACTACTTCAAGCTTTGGCATCCCTGACACACTTAATTGTTCTACGCCGCTTAAATGTTGGGCACGGTGAGGTCAGATGGTGCTCCGTAAGGTTGCTACGTATCGAATCACCTCCTGGCTGTGGGAGATCTCCCTAAGGAAATGTACTCTGGAGCAGGTCGTGAAGGAACTGGATCAGAAAGATCTTTAAGTCAGAGTCCAGAGACTTCTACCCATCCACCATGGTAAGGTCTCACTCTTCTTAAAAGGATGCTGTCAAGGCTGATTGTCCTAAAATGAAACATTGTGGACTTTTTCGAGTAATGGGCATGTGTATGTTCCCATGTTCTGCTGGTTGGGGTCACTCTTGGGAGCATGGGAGAAACCAGCTGAAAACAAACCGGAATGCTGTTACCGAAGAGGACACTGACCTCTCAAGGTCCTGGAAGTGACAGTGAACTGATGGAGGTTAATAGGCTTATTTTAATGAAGGAACTGTATTTGCAGGGGAGGTGGCACAGAAAATACGAGGGAGCTGCACCATGAGACACTCTTCGAGGTTGATTTTTGCAGATCCCGAATTCGGCCTCAGGGAGAAGAGCAGTGAACAAGTCCCTCGGTCCCTCATAGTGCCACATTTAGGAAACCGAGTAACGATCGCAGCCTGTCTAAGAAGGCAGAGAAATTTAATTGAGTAACAAAATATCAGATCTACATTTCCAACAGAGGAATTATCTTTCTGGGCCAAGCAGAAGAGTTTAATTTTGAGGAAAGGAGTTATAAGAACTCATCTGCTTTACCATAATGGAAACTGTCACCACCAGTCTCATTTTTATTACGGAAGTATTGCTCCGAGAGACTTCAGATCTGCATGTGCAGTTCTCCGTCTCGAAACTGAAAGATCTCAGATCAAATGACACTTGCAGTTTCAGAAAGGCACAACTCTGTGCTGCAGCGACAGGGCTAGAGACCACACAGCTGCACTACTGGGATGCCACCCTTGTTCTACAGATCAGATGGGGAAGACAATGTGGCGATAAGACAGAAGGCATTACTCCAGCAGAAAATGTTAATCAGCGACATTGAAAATAGTAAACCTGAGTGGCTGTAAGCAGACAGCAGATGGAGGTGGAAGAAAAGGAAATAATCAAATTCCGCATTAAGACAGACAGCTTAGATGACTGCTTTCATTTGCATTCATCTTATAAAATGAATTTGTTTTACTCTAGACAGGGATTTCCCCAGATGACAAAGTTTAAAAAACAAAAACAAAACCAAAACAACCAAAAAGGCAACAAAAAACCAAACAAAAATCCACGAGCTCAGCAGCAGTGCAGAACAAACCCGGCATTCAAAAAGCAAAGAGCAGTTTCTTCTCTCCAGATGAGCAAAGCTGGTTGGTTGCCCGGTTGTCTTCAGCTTTAAAATGCTGCTGAGGAGCAGAGCTTGATGCAATTTTCTCTTGCTCTGCCCAGCGTGGCTCTTTGGGACAGGACATGGTGCTGCCATGAAAAAGCCCACCTCGACAGAAGAGCTTGACAGCTATTCACAGACCTCTCATGTGGAGCATAAACCTTTTCCCAACTAGGAGTTCATGTCACCCGTGCCACCGTTTGGCATCTTCCTGGCAGAGTTCTGCCTCTTTCTCTTGGCTGCTTTACTGCCTACTTGAACCTAAAACTTTAACCAGCAACCAAGAGGAGGAGAGGAACCGGGTGGAATTTAGAGTCTTCGGTGCAATCTATTTGAAAAATGTCTATTACTAAAAGGTGTAAAGCCTTTAGCAGTCAAGAGTAGAACGACTCTGTGTAAATAACAAATTATAGCAGTCCATATTGATTTTTCTCGCCTGAGCGATTCCCAGATCAAATGTGCTCTTTCTACAAGTCAGAAGGTGATATTTCTAACTGCAGTCACTCCAAACTCTGAAGAGCTAAAAACCAAGTTTTCCTTTCTCTGCTCCATCATTGCTGTAAATAAAAGCATTACACACCTTACCATTTTGTTGCTGATCCATAAAGCTTACTTTTTAAATAAGGAAAAAGCTTCCCAGCTCCATAAACCAGACACGGCTATGAAGAACAATTGCACATTAAAGACACAGTTGTGTGCAGCGTTTATCCTCGCGAGCATCCCAAGTGCTCTGATGTGTGGTGCCCCCCATTCCCGCTCGCTGACCTACGGAACCAACTTCCAAGGGACAAGGACGCGTGAAGCCTGTACTCTTCTCGCCAAGTGTGCTCTGCTTGAATGAGACAGCAGTAGGCTTCTGCACGCAACATTGGCGAGAAACGCAGAGCACAGTGGAGCAAGAGATGGAAACACCCAAGCTCTTGGGATCAGATGAGCCCACTCTCAAATTGGCACCTCCGTTCTTTATGCACTGTTGAGCGTTTGGATTTAATTCCTACTCCTCCTCCTCGAGGCCCGCCAAGGAGATTCTGCTTCTGCCAAGTGATCCGTGGCTGGCGTTGCCTGTTTGAGATCCGCTGGCAAAGCCGACAGCGGCGATGCCTTTAGCTCTGCGCAGAGATGCAGGTTGAACGGAGACCTGGAGCGGGCCCCACAACAAACTTGCAGTAGTGTTGCCTCAAGTAACATTGTGCAGCCAAGACGACAGATTTTAGGAAATGAATGAATTTAACATTTATTCATGAGCACACTCTGGGAGGATTCTTAACATCTTTTTCACTAACAAGAATAACAAAACTGGCATTTCAAAATAGAGAAAAGATATCAAATACCAAAGGAACATCCTACACAGGGAGAGGAAATCAAGTTGATTTGACTCCAGAAATCAAAATTGAATACTTTGAATGTTTCTCTTTGTGCAACTGATATAATGTTGGGGTTTTTTTATTTTTCCAAACAAAAACTACAGTTCAATTTTCTTTTCTTTTCTTTTTTTTTAAGTATTAATTCAGTACCTTGGTCACGAAGGTGGAGTAAATGGTGGAATGGTGCTGACTTTCCTCCTCAGACTCTCCCGAGGAAACAAACTTATCAACAAAGAAGCGATGGTGACCAGACCTGGACAAACAAAGCTCTAATAAGGTACAAATCATTGTCTGAACCTGCGCCAGAGCCCAGCCCATTTTTTTATCTGACCTTAACCTCAGGTCCCTGCACCAAACTGGTGGCACAGAGCTCTGTGGTTCCCGAGCTGCTGTCAACAGCAGGGTTATTGATCAGCCTCAAATGTCCGGGCCCCAGAGCAGAGCCATCCTGAAACCCTTCAACAGGAAGAAAACTCATTTTGAGCAATTCCTCCGTAAGAAGTACAGCTTAACAGCACCGCGTGCTTTTCTCGTGTGTGGCACAAGCCTTTCGGTCCCCCCAGCGTTCCTCCCAGTCTTCTCCGGTTCCAGATCTCCCGGCCTTTCAGCACCTGCATCTCTCCTTTGAACTCCTTCCTTCCCAGCAGGAACTGGGGAGCTTGCATCCCTTTTTTCCTGATTCTTGTCAGGATGATTTTATGTCCTAGATACCAGGTTAGATCTGAATACCAGACATCCTACGTCTGCAGGGGAAAAGGGCACTGCCTGCTTATTTCCCCTGTCTCCGTTAAGTGTGTTGTGTCCTTTGTATTCAAACAGAGCACTTGGTCCTTCTTAGACCATTTCTCTCTCTCCTTCTTTCCTCTTAGAGTCTCCCACGGCAAGGTCCCCAAAGTTATCTAATAAACATGGATGTTATGACATCCTCCCACAGTAGCTCTAAATATCATTCAGGAAACAGCGCCTAATAAGCGATATAATTACCGCAAAGATGAAAACCAGCACTCCCGAAAACACACAGTGAGTTGCCCTTTATCTTGTCGTACAAATTATTTCCATTATTTTTCTTGAGTGCTTTGGTTTGGCTTGCTTTGCTTTTCGGGCTCTTCTTTTTCCTCATCAGCTGTGATCATGTGCAAGAAATTCATATCTCCAGGCACAGAAATAGAGAGCGCAGTCGTTCTGAGCTGCCACGGGAATGCAGGTCCACCCAGTTAATTTTTTCCCTTTGTACTGGGTGGAGCGGCTCCGCAGACACACTCGTAAACACACCCTTTCTTTTTTGGTACTGTTAATTATTTTAAGCTACTCTTCAGGTTGGTAGCATAGCTTATTACTGTGGAAAATTGGCAGTTTCTCTGCTTCTGTGGTGACTAGTAAGTTAGGAAAGGCTTTTTAGCTTGATTTATTCTGACTTCTGCCGTGTATTGCTGATTTATCTATTATGCTCTAAAATAAGGCCAATTAAGCCCAGCAGTTAAGCGAGACAGACAGGAGGGCATGCATTTCCCTACCCAAAAGGTATTTTTGAAACAAAAAGACGCGCTTTAAGCCAGTAAATGGGTGTCTTTATCTTTGAACTGGGGACAGCACTGCACAATTACCGTTGACTCTGTTGTCACGGGCACATCGCATTACTGCCCCGCTTTGCTTTGTTACTACACCCAGCCAACGCAGCGAAACACAAAGGAGAAGGCTGCTCTGTCAAGTGCTCCAAGCATGGGATCGCCGAACGCTGTATTTTAACAATCTGCCTTGTTCACATGAGGCGAGCCAGCCGCAGCCAAAGCGGAGCGCGGTTGTCGGCCAACCCAAACACAGCTGTTGTAGCTCATTTTGAAGTCTACCAGCCTTTCTGCTGTCCTTTTCAGAGATTAAGCTTAATCTCCTGTAGGCGAGGCTTATGTCACCTTACTCAAGAACGGTTTCACTGACAGCCTTGGGAGCTTTTTTCCTCTTTGCCTCATCCTTTGTGGTTTTGGCAGGGAAACAGCTTTAGTAGAAACGTACCCAGGCACAAAGGAAAACAGTGTAAAACCTGTGTGGTTCTGCCACGCAGCCAGCAGCCAAGGCCACGGCCGTGCAAGCGGCCAGGGAATTCACAAGCATTTGGAGAAAAAAATCAAGCTGATATTTTGGGATGCTATCGAACCCGGGTAAACCCGACCATTTTCTGTGATTTCAGCCAATGGGCACACGCACAAAACAGAAGCTGTGTTTTAATCTGAGGTTTATTTCCATTTTTTTTAGCTTTCTCCAAAACCCAAGTGAAATTAAAGCGTGGGAGAGGAGGCAGTTGTAATCCATATGGATCAAAATTTCATAAAATGCTGCGTTGCAGCAAGAGGAAGCAGCTGAGTTTCACCAGCCTGCCTGCCTGCCTCCTTCCGCGGCCTCATCTGCCTTGTGCAAAAGCCAAATCAGAGTTACGAGTAACTCCGCTCCACTGCCAAGAAACTCGTCGCGTTCGGTTTATCCAGAAGGGCTCCTGTACCAAAGATAGCCTCCGGCGCGTGGGTTACGTTTCAGGTCTGCTTTTAGAAGAGAGCTGTTCCAGGAGAAGCTGCACGTCTGTCTTCAGGTCTGTGATTATTGTGAAAGCCTGGGTTTGAGCTTTTTTTTTTTTTTTTTTTTTACTGCCTGCGTGTCACGGCACTTTTCTGATGACCACTGGTTGAATAAGTTTCCCAGATTACCCAGGAAAAAGAGAAACCCTCCACCCTTGGTTCTTTTTCGTTTTATAATTATCTGCTGTTTCTCTAGAGTTGCTCTTTCATCCTTCTGTTTGGCTCTTGCCTGGATGTGCCCAGTGCCTTGCAATTAAAACGAAGCGGCTCTATATAGTTCACGATCTAAGATCACATGCTGCAAACCCTCGCTCGTTAGAGCGATCCCACCGGAGAGAACAAGGCTGTTTCACATCAGGTCTGCTTGTTGGTGAAGTTTAGTAGGTTCCGACCTCAAGTTACTTGTTTAAAAACGTCAGCAAAACGTTCTCTGACTCACTGTTAATAGTATAATTGCTAAAGGGATGACTCTCTAAAAAATATATCCAAATATGTTTATATAACAGTCAGAAAACTTTCATTCCCAAAGGGAAGGAACAGTTGTACTTTCAACATCGCTTGTGTTTTGGCCTGGAGGTGTCCTACGTGCTGTGCCAAAAAAGTAATAATTAAAGGGACACGGTCGACTTAAAACTAAATTTATTGAAATTCCTCTACCTGTGCTACTTGGCAATGCACTAGGGTGTTCAGAGTGAAGAGGTTTTTTAAAATAAGTTTGTTTTGCACCACTTAGTCTCTTTGTTCTTTCTGCAGCGCTCCGTTTTAAGTATAAAATCTTTTTTTTTTTTTTTTCTGGTTTCGTTTCTAGTTTGTGTTCGATCACTCCGTGTTTCTGTGCTGTATGTGTTCTGAATTTAAAAGACATCTGCTTCACTTCAGCTGTCTCCCCCACTGTCAGTCTTTGCTTCCTCCTGTTAGAGGCATGCTAAAATATTGCTGGCATGAATATGCAAGGAAAGTAAATGCAAAGCCAGCACCACGGCTAATTGCTGATCCTTCTAAAGTGTCCAAACCTCTCACGAGGTCTTTGATGCAGGGGCTGTTCAGCAAGGGAGACTCAGATTTGATGCTCTCTTTGCAAGCAACAAGAGCGAGCATCTGCAATTACTTTATGAAAACAACCGCTGGCGAGAATTACAAATCAATACACGCAATGCGCTTGGTATATTTTATTTTAATGAAACCCTGCTTCACGCAGCATTTGGAGTTTCTCAGCTGCCTTGTTAGATCCCTGGCATGGAGGCACGGCGACAAAGGAGTGAGCCGCCGCCTCCGCCGCTGGCATCACGTGGCGGACGCTGCACGTGACCCTGCAGTTTCTGCTGGTTTATTTTTCGGCATTTCCCCTGAATGGATGGTGTTGCAAATAATTCACTAGAAACCACAAGGCGCTTGGTAGCCAAATGTTTCTGAGTAAAATTGCAAGAGATGTGCATTTCATGGAATCTTGTGTTGGGTTGGAAGGGACCTTTAAAGGTCATCTACTCCAACCCCCCCTGCAGTCAGCAGGGACATCTTCAACTAGAACAGATTGCTCATTTCAATTGAAGGAAAACGAAAAAAAAAGGTATGAAAATGCATAATGTTGAGTCCGGAGGCAGGCATCACCCTTGTGCCAGTCTCAGAGCGGGCTAGAGAGGGGTTGGTCTGCGTGAGCACGCGGGTTGGGCTGAGCAGATGTGCCCCGTCCAGATGTTGGCACCCTCCCATGCCGAGAGAGCCTGGGATGGCGAGGGGGAGTCGACTCCCGCCCCTGCGTCTGTGCTCCGACCCGCAGCCACGCTCACACCCGACGGCTTCTGGCCTGGAGCCGGCTCGCATCTGGCCAGCAAAAGACTCAGCCGGAGGAATTTATATGCCTCTGCCCCCACGGCCCGTTCCTGCTCAGGGTGCAGTTTGAGGTTACAGCTAAAACAATCCTTTTTCTAGGAACAATGCCCTGGGCAAGGCCCGTCCGATCCAGAAGATTTGATGTTCTCAAGAGAAAAAAAAAAAAAAGTCAACAACCTTCTTTACTTCAAAGCCATGCCTTTCCCCCGCTTTATAGGGGTTATAACAAAAAGGTCTTGTGATCTTACATGGTCAATCGCAGCCCGAAGGCTGTGCGATAGCCTGCTCTGTCACTGAGCTCCTTGTAACAAGCCCAGAGAGGGGGGAAAACAGCCAAAACCCAACATGCCAGCAGAAAGTGTAAGGTCAGCTTGAGTAACGGATATACTTGAGAAAACCAGGGCCTGCTTGTAAGGATTGCTGGAGCTGAGACGGAGGATCTATGATCCTATGATGCGCACGCCAAATTGGTCTCCACCAGGGAGCCATCGCCTTCTCTGCAACGTCAGCGGGGAGGAGACAACCAAAACAAGGATGGCGCACGCTTCCTAAGAGTCAAAAGAGCATTGTGAAATAAATACTAGAAATATTTAGATTGTGTAAATGTTCAGTCGGGTCAAAAGCCAACAGAAAGTGCTTTGCAAGAGCCAGGCCAGCCCGCCCGATGTGGCTGGCAGTCAGCAGGCTTTGTAATCAACAAATTAATGACCTCCAGAGAAACGTCCCCCCCACTGACAATTTACTTCTGACTGATTTCAGCCATACATCTTCTGATGCAGTTCCTCTCGGCTTGGTGCGATTAACCGGCCAGCCTGCGTTACACAGGACATTTAGGGGAACTCGTTATAGCCACGGCACTGACGAGCGGGCGGCTGGGAGAGGCTGCCGGCAGAGTGGCACCCGCTGGGGGTTAAACCCTCCTGCTCCCAAGGGTGGCTGCTTTGCTGTAACTGTCTTATGCCTCTTTGGATGTTGGGTTGGGTTTTTTTAATCTCGTTCAGCCTTGGTAATTCTTCAGGGTAACCAGTTTGCTGTTTTTTCCTTCCAGGACTAAGTAAGTGCTTGGCTTCTTTCCAGTTGATGCTCCCCATGCACAAAGAGGGCAGTGTGCTCTTCTGTATTAGGGCTTTTACACGTATTCCTTCCCTTAAATGAAATGAAGAGGGGGTTTATCCGCGCTGCGTTTTGGAGGGGTGGCGAGGCGGGGGAAGTCGCAAGGTTCAAGGGTGAATTTAGACAAAACTACGGGCAGGCGCAGGGGACGCTTTCGGGAGCACGGGGCGCCTCTGTGGGTCTGAGCAGACTTGGCAGCTGAGCGCGGCATCGGTACAGCTGCCGGGGGCTCGGTCCCTCCGGATGCACACAGGCGCTCGGCGGGAGAGGCTCCCGCTGTCCGTGGGCGGCCGGGGGGATCGGAGAGCACACCCTGCTCTTGGCTGCTCTTTAAAGAGCAGCATAACCTCTCCGCAGATAGAGGTTGTCTTTGTATTAGAAATGGCATCATTCCCTCTGTCAGTCAGCAATGTCCTGAGCAGGTTTGGACGTGAGTACCCTGATATGATAGCCTGGGCTTGATCCGCACCGGACCTGGTCTCCCGCTGCGGTGGGCATCCTCGGGAAAGTGCGGCTTTTTGGGGTTAGAGCGTTCCCAGCGCGGGGATAAAGCTGGGTGCATCTCTGCAAAATGCTCCCGCTCTCGTGGTGAAGGTGTGCTCCCCAGGGAGAATGCCTCATTTTCCCGAGATTCAGCCAGCGTCTCAGCAACGCTTCATTTCGAGTGTCCCAATGCACATCCAAGCAGGCTGGCCTGTGTGCTGCGATAGAGAACAAACCCACTGGGAGAGCTTGTTTGGATTGAATTGCACGTGTGCACAAGGGAGAACTTGCAAAAATGATAAAAACCCAGGCGACGTACCCATGCTCACGTTTTGCTCCGCTCATAATATAATATTTCCTGGGGCAAGTTGAAGCAAAGTGACAAGTTTACCCTTTACCCTGGAAGTGAACTTAAAGTGACCTTACACTCTGAAATGCGTAAGTAAAAGAACTTGAACGGAACAAAAAAAAAAAATATTGTATTAGTAGTTAAAGGTATCTTGCAGGAGATAAGTTGGCAGGAGTCTCACTGGTTTAACATTAACAACCAGAAAGCATAAGAGGCAGTAAGTTAACCGTGAGAGATCATTAACTTCCATCTCCTTCCACCTACGGAAAATTATTTTCCTCCCATTCTTCTGTTTTCTGTCCCCTTTGAAAGTAATCAAAAGTAACTCAGCTTTCCAATTCAGTGAAACCTTTTAATACTGCCTGCCTATGAAACACTCCATACCACACTGTGGCACTTCACAGTAAATTAAATTAACTCTTCTGTGCGCTCCTGAACTGCGAGAGACCCTCAATAAATAAAATAAACCTGCAAATAAAGAGAATTTAGTAGAAGGGTGAACGTTTTCCGTTCACCTCAGAGACACGGAGATCATTGTTACGCTCGCATGCCTGTGTGGGTACCTGCGTGGGTTCAGCCAGATGCCTGACTTCTCTGCGACTCTCTTTCTCTCCTTTTCCTTCAGAGCGAAGCCTGTTGTCTTCTAAAAGCGTCCTGGAGGCAGCGACTGCAGCTTGCCTGGCTGCTCCCGGCAGTCCCGCATCCCTTCCCATCCACACACTGCGCTGCAGGAGGACGCCTCACCCTTTCCAGGCAATTCCGCAGGTCAGTAAACAGCCAGAAACCGCCCCCCAGGTCTATGACACTCACACGGGATGGGTGCTCAGTACAAGCCAAGAGCAGGCTGCTTTTGATGGCAGCGTGCAAGCTCCCCGTGGGTTTCATTTGGGAGGGATCCTCTGTCACGATATGGGGCGCTTTTTGGAGCATGTGTTTGAAAGCATTTGTCTTCCTGCAGCGTGTGACCGCTGCTGCCCTGACAGGGTGCAGGACAGGCAGGGATCACCTACCGACACCCTCCAAAAGGTGGTATCTGCCCATCCTCGGAGACTGACCTCCAGCACTGAGCACACGGCCCTGCTGCACCACTGACCTTCCAGGGAGGTGGGGGCGGGAGACTGGTTTGATAATAAACCTGGTAATAATAATCCCACAGAGAAGGTTCTCTACGTGGGGATTAGGAGGGAGCACAGAATAACTTTTTGGAGTAAACTGCTGGGAATCAAGTTACCTCAATCCTCTGTTTTGCTCTGCCACTGACTCATTCTCCCATCACGGGCAAGTCGCTTCACCTTGATCCAAGGATTAGTGCGAACATGCCTCCCGGAGAAAAGTTGGTCTCGTGCCTTTCTAGTAATGTCTCTGTTTGCTTTCTACTTTGTCTGTCTCTGTTGTTGTGGAGTTACGGATTTCATGTTTGGAAGAGGATAGAGTGGATTAGAAGTCCATGTTACAAGAGCCAAACGTGCAACAGAGGGTTTAAAATGGTAGTGAATGTGTAATTTGTTAAAGAGTGAGTTAAATGGAAAGGAACCTGTGGCCACTGTTAGGGCACAGAGCTCCACGTTCTCACCTCATCAGCACACAGGAGCATTTATGGGGCTCCTACAAAGCTTTCAAGATTCATTGTATGCTTGGCTGCATACTTTTTGCCATAAAGAGCCATAAATGTGTCGTATTCCCTATGGCATTAACTTGTCTGGCAACAAGCCCTCTTCTGAATCAAGTATTTGTATAGTGGCATCGCTAAAACCCTTTTGGAGCTTGCCATGAAGCACTGAGTACCCCCTTTCCAAAGCAGAAGTGTGGGGGGGAAGCTACTGACACCCCTGGGCCAGTGGGCTCTCCTCCTGCCTGTGCTGGCTTTGGATGCCTGGGAGGACTCTCTTTGGCACCTCTTTTTGCTGTGCTTGAATACAAGTCTGATCCCGAAGGGTATCGCCCTGCAAACGTCCATCCCAGCGAGTCTTCAGGGTTCTTCGTGACTGAAGTTACTTTGACAACTCACCTCCGCCTTGCTTAGGTAATAGCTGTAATATTCCCCTAGAATCTGGCTGAAGAATTAAAATTCAAAACCCGGGATGCTGTCATTACACTAATCTCTTTTTACGCAACTGTCAATCCAGCTTGTAGGCTGGCGCACCCGCTGCGTGCTCCTCCTGCGCACCGCTGCTTTCCATCATCTCCTCCTCTAACCTCGGTCCCCTGCACAGCTCTGCCCACATCTTCATGCAAACTATACCCACGCCTTCGTCCTCCAGCTTCTAACGCAGAGAAGCCACAGCACCTGCCTACCGACCCAGCGGTGTCCCCTGATGTTTCCACTCCCGGCCTCCGTGTTGGAACGGGTAATAAAAATGCTGCTCATTTCATCTCTATTAGGCTTTTCAAAAAGGGCTGGAAAATGAGATGCCGTCTATCTGAGGGGGTCCCAGAATACATAGGCTCAGTTAACTGCATGGATTAGAAGCCACCTGGAGGGCTTTTTTTTTTTTACCTGTGAAAATTTAAATTCGTCAAAGTCTCTGCAAGAGAGGGTGAAATTACCACCTCTCCACTCCAAGGAAAAAAACCTGCTTTCCCTGACTTCCTTACAATGCTTTAGGTGTTAGTGCTTAACAGTATCAGCCTTCATTTCTGTCTTTGGCGTCGCAATACTGGATTTTGTGCACATGGTAAGTGATGCAGGTACACCACCTATTGTTAAAATAGACTAGCACTTCCAGCTACGATAATTCATTTCAGCTGCTTATAGTTTTGCCGAACTGCAACTATTTGGGTTGAAACTTCCCAACCAGAGAGCGTCTGCTTCATGCTGATTAATTTGCTTTAAATTTCAGCAAAAACGTTTCAGCTGTTCTGTGACCAAGATTAAGGAGAAGCGTTATTGAATGTTGTCCTTACTGCTTAGTGGGTTACGGTGGAGGTTTTTTCTCCTTTTTGTAAAAGAAATTCTACCACCCACATGCGTTGGACTTGAAACTTGTCACGTCTTGGATGTGCTTTCTGGTGTCAGGCAGGGCAGTCCTGAGAGCCAGGATGAAACAAATGGTAAAATCACGGCACGTTTTGTTGTCTTCTTTTACAGTTCGTCTCCTGGATAACTTGCTTTCCCTGGTCCTCTCTGCCACCATCCGAGCCAAGTAGCTCGCTGCTGTCCCCTCTCTCCCCCTCTTTACCAAATCCATGTGGGGTCTCGTTCCCCCGTCCCCTTCGTGTGGCAGGGCTGAATCTTGGCAAATCTGTCCTTGGCTCCTGAACTGGAGGATAATGATACGAGAGCATCTCGTGCGCTCAGACGTACCTTTTTGCCCTCCCTGAAGTTGGCAAATGGGCTGATTTTAGTTGATCGTATGAGCCTGGACAATCCCATTTTGAACATTTCCCGGTTGTTACAACCCCTGCGGAGTCAGCCACCCAAACTGGGAGATGACATTGCCTTTCCCACTTTCTCAGTATCTTCCCCGGCTGCCAGGTTCATTCTTGTCTCCGAGTGCTGCTCTGCCACCTGCCTCTACCCAGCTGTGTGAAGGGGTCCTGGGAACTGGGGTAATTCAGATGCTGATTCGGTACCGAGTCCTGTACTGCCAGGAATGGCACCTTCTGCATCTGGAGAGGGTTTGGACACCGATCTCCTGGGAAACGCTCACACTAAGTGGGTTTCTTCAGGTTTCTCCAGGTTGAAGATTAATTTTGCAGCCAATGCTCTTGAGGGCAGGCGCGTGCAAGGGCTTTTTTTGAGAAAAACAGATCTCTGAGGCTAGGCTAGGAAAGGTTTCCCCCCTATTTTGCACTTAATGTGATTTAAAGTTGGCAAGAAAGGCTTGATACAGCAGAACAGAGGTATTCACATCTGTCACTGCAGCTAGAGGGGGCTTTCTCTGAGTGCAGCCCAGAAAGTCAGGTGCATTTGCTTTCCCTGCTGTTGGATCTTTCACCAAAGTGCTGTTTTTAAAGCATTTGGTTCCCCAGCAGGATTTCCCGCTCTGGTTTCCATGAGATTAATTGTTTCAAAAGCTGGAGTGGATGGAAAGTTTTGTTGGCTAAGCCTGTACCGCTTCTCTGGGCAGGAAAAGCTGATGCTTTTAGCACTGCCATGTGTTTCTGTACAGTCTAATATTTCACTCAGCTGTTATGTATTCTTACTTTATTCAGCCATTATTTAACACATTAAGGAAGCACATGAAGTGGTTTCA
This sequence comes from Larus michahellis, assembly GCF_964199755.1. Taxonomy (NCBI): domain Eukaryota; kingdom Metazoa; phylum Chordata; class Aves; order Charadriiformes; family Laridae; genus Larus; species Larus michahellis. Next base: position 4,551,085 of record NC_133905.1, read on the forward strand.
TGTCGCCATTGATTGATACCTTTTCCTTGATAATCTTCTCATGGTAATTTTTTCAGTTTCGCTGTCACGTTCACCAATGTCAACGCGCAGTCGCAGATCAGACTTCTTTGAGCTCAGGACAGGTATTTGAGACGCTGCATTCAAACCCAGGAGATTTTGCTTCGTGTCATTCATTGCCATTCCTAGCCCTGGTCGCAAAACAGTGGGATTTAGGATTAGGCCAGTGTGCACTTGACCTGACCGATTGCAGAACGCATTTCAGAGACTTCAGCTGAGAATGGTTTTCTTTCCTTGGCTTCTGCACAGTTCAATTAAGATTTCATTGGAAAATGTTAACCGGTAAAATATATCCCTTCTTCGGCTAAAGCTGTAATGGTCACATAACTATAAATTCCTGTGCAGTCAAACAGTGGCTCACGAGATCCATGGAGACTTGCCCGCTTTGGAAATCTCGAGAGGAGGTCCTGCAAAGCCAGCGTCAGCCTTGGCTGCATGGCTGGCTGCTTTAGCACCACGAACCCCTGTTGGGCTCTGCAGGAATAGTTTGGTTGGCTACAAACCAACTACCAGAGGAAATAAAGCTAAGAGAGCAGAATAGGAGAGGACAGTAAAGCCATAGATACTGCACCGCAGCGCGGATGAGAATTAACTGTCAGAATAACACAGCTTTATTACATTTTTTCCCCAATTCCTAATCTTTTCCTTGCACGGAGCCAGAGTTTATATGCTGGGCCAGCCATATTTCTAGATAATGTATAATCACGGTTCCCTCTCGCTGATTATCTTACTGCTCAGTTACAGCTGCTCTGCTGGGCAGCACGAAGCTTTTCCACGTGGCCTGTGGACACCACTAAAAAGCGCCACAAGCCTGGTGCTTTCAGCCCAGCGGGATTTGACCCCCCTTCAGCACAGGGCTGATGCTCAGCAGCAGCCACTGGATCTCACCAGCTTCGTGGTGCAAAGGGGAGCTCTGACCGAGGAGCCCCAGCCCGCACGCACCGTGCGAGCTTGGATGAGGGCCACGTTGCAGGACTCTACTGATTGATGTTTCATTAGGAGCATGTCCTTCTCTGCCACCCCTGCAAAATTCGAGCAGCGGGTTTTTCTTTCCTCATCAGTTATTAGGTATTCCTAGCCTTGCTTTGGCAAAACCAGGAGGTTGGGGGGTGGCTTTGCTCCCCCATCTCCTGTTTGGGAGGACCCCCCGAAGGGCTGGAGGACTGCAGTACCGAACTGTTGGGCAGGGGCATTTCAGGGCATGAGCCGCAGAGAGCCTGACTGAAGCACTTTGTTCGAGCTCCTCCACTCCATTAGCTCCAGGATGCCAACTGAGAGTAAAACAGAGCAAGCTTCAGTGCAGTTCTCATTGCTTCAGGTTTTTAAACATTGCAACATATGCCTGAGCGATCTTGTACTGTGTACGGCTGGCGTTTTCTGAAACGTGCCTCCGTTGGAAGAGATAATCATGCTTTGTTTAAATTCATTTCTGAAGTTTGAAAACCAATTTCTTTATAAGGCTGCCCAGTTCACTGAATTGAACCTCCGCACAGTAGCATATTCAGTTTCTGACGTAACCTGCTACCGCTGCTTTTAGCTGTAGCTTTAACCACAGAAATAACAGCCAAAAAAAAAAAAAAAAACCACCCTACTATTTGCTTCATTTTTTTCCTATTTTTTTTTTTCAATGACACTGGCTGCACTGTTAGTTGGAAAGAAGGCTTGGGGAAGGCATATGAATGTGCTTTCTTCCTCAGCTGAGAGGGGCATTTGAATTCTCTCTGGCTTTCCTGAAATCACAGTATTTGTGAGAACATCTGTAGAAAAGAATTAGCTTTTTCTTCTCCCCCCCCTCACTGAAAGCAAACTTCAGAGAAGTTCAGGCTCCTGGGTCTTTCTGTGGATTATTTTAGCTACGCTGAAAAGGGTAGAACCCGTCTCATTGCAACCAGCTGGAAATACAGCAACCGCTGAAAAAGGACAGGAGCTATCTGCCGTCAATGTATGGATTTGGTAGCAGTCAGGCTGTTCTTTAACATTTTCAGCAGTGCTAACATTACAAGCCAAGAGCTCTGAGATAAGCCTGGCCATGCCCTGGGCAGTGCAGAGCATCAGTAACTCAGCCAGGGAGACTCTCCGGGCTTGAACGGGAGGTTACCCTGCAGGTCGTGCTGATACGTCCTCCAGGGTCACCCGTGGTAGGGTGGACAGGCATATTCTCTCTAGGCTGCGACAAAAAGCATTAGGAAACTAAGACTGGGACTCACAGGCTTAAGTTTCTGGGAGCACACGATGCAGAAACTCATGAATCATCATTCCATGGTTAATACCTGCAAGAAGAGGCTGAGGCATTACCTGCAAACCTTTGATCTGAGCTGTTGGGGCTGCAGCCTGCAGGGCTACCCGGACAGTTTCTCCTGAATTAATGGTGGTAGTAATAAGAGCTCCAGCTGGAAATCCAATGCCCTGTCCCCTTCCAGCTAGGACGGACTGTGCAAACACTGGACCAAAATCCTTGTTTGAAAGATTTCTTTGTAAAAGAGAGGAGCCAGTCGGCTGGGCTTTCCCTGCAGTGGCTTGGAGACTTGGAATGTGCTTTCTCTGCTCCATACTAAGCTGATTTGGTAGCTTTCCAGGACTAAACTTCTTGCAGAAGACACCTCTGGATAGAGTTTCTGGAGGAGACAGACACCATGCCTCCTAGATATTCTGGGTAGGTGGTTGTCTGATTTTAGCAGTGCTGGGGTTTACTAATGCAGACGTAATTCAATTAGGGCACCCAGAGGATTGGAGAAAAGCCTTTATTATTTTTAGTCTAAATAAAAATAGTATCTCAGGCTTCCTGGAATAGTGAAAACAGAGTGTCATGGACGATTTCTGACAAAGAATATTTATATGATTTTTTAGCCAGGGTTTCCATGAAATAGAAGCTGTTTAGATTGGCTTTGGCCAGCCCTGTCACGTCTAGGCATGTGCAATTAGTTGTCTGTGCTTAACATTGCAGTAACAAACCTGGGGTTGACTTTGTGGCAGTATGCACAGAGTACAGCCTCACAAATGGTAGTTAAGTGACGATGACTATTTTAATCGTACCCCCTTCAGTAAACAAGAAACTCTGTTTTTAGTCACGAGGGAATGTTTCGGCAGTGGTAAAGGGATTTAGGAACCTAAAGCCTCATCTAAATGTGGCCAGTGAGGGCAGTACCTAAGTCGTATTAGTTTCTTTGAAAACATTGCTCCATTTGTTGTCTTCTCCTCTTCCTCCAGGGCCAGGCTGCTTTGCTGTAGGGCGTCTCAGCAATGTCAGTGTTTCTGGAAGGTCTGGTTATGCTGTCAGGATATGGAGTGCTGGGGGGACAAGGGACAGACGTGCCCAAGCTTCCCTGATGCAAGAGGGACAAGAACACAGAGGCCCTCTGTCCCTGCCTATAACACAAGGTTTTAAGGAGAAAGGGAACCTTCTCAGCATGGTCATTCCGTGGTCGAGGAGTCTTTTATAGCACTGCTCTGACCACTGATGGCAATTTATGTCGTTATTTACAGGCTTGGTTCTTTTTTTTTTTTTTTCCCCCCTCTTTCCTTTGTATTTGGAGCCAATTCAGATGGATGTGTGCATAATAGCAGCAAAGTGAGCGCTGCAGGGAAGAGAGCACTCTCCAGCACGCCGTGCCCCACCAGGCTGAGAAGCTGTTTCGTTTGGCCAGGAGCACTTCTCGCCGCAGTACACCCCCCGCCTCCGCTCTCAGGGATAAATTTGCCTTTGCTCGGACCGAGGGAGCTGGAGAATGAAACACCCCAGATCGCAACCTTGTCCTCACTGCTGCTGTGCTAAGAAAGGGGACTTTCCAGCCGAGGCACTTAAACTAGGGTCTCTCTGCCTTGTTATATCTTGGCTGCTGGCTGCGTGGGTATATAAGATCACAAGACCTCAGACCATTTGGTCCTGGGGTTCTGGTCACGAACACGTCAACGTAAATAGATCGAAGTCCAGGAAACAGGACTTTTCAAAGAAATTTCTTTGCTGCCTGCACTGCTCCTAAGATACCTGGCTTGGCTGTGCTATTGAGTCCCACGCTTCCAAGCAAATAAAGCCCAGCTTAGAATAATCTGGTTTATACCTTTTGTGAAGGTATAAAAGCATGTTGTTAACAAATTTCTTTCTATCAAATGCATGTATAGACTTCCTGGACGTGGTCCCTCGGCTGGGATAAAAATGAATACAGTCTCTGAGCAAATGCTTACAGCAGCCAAAGATCTGGCCTTTTCATTACAGGCTTCAAACTAACAATTCTGGGCTTGCAAATACATCAGCAGAGGCGCCGTGCCTGTGTGGGCAAACACTCCCTCCCCCTTAGTTATCACCAGCTTTGGCCAAACGGTTTAAAGAGCACAGTGCTCAAATTGCCCTGAAACGTGGAGAGATCTCCTGATGGCATCTCCAAACCCCAGTTTTTCCCCATTTTGGGAATCTTTTAAATGCAAACTCTGCCCAGGCTCCCAGGAGAGAATTTTTTGTTCTGACGTGCTGGGACCATGGTAGCAAGGTCAGCACATGGGGCAGGTCTTGTGTCCATCTCACCTGCCACTGCTGGGGAGGTCCAGTAGGACCTGAACGCAGACAGAGGCTGAACAGATCAAAGACTGCAAGGACGGTCACGACAAATTACTGCAAGGTTTGGTGTTACCCAGTAATGAGACTCCCCACTGCGTTCGCCCCAGTTGTAGATGGCAGGAAACCAAGATGCAGGCTAGTTTCTCTTGTTCTAGAAGAGCTTCAGGGGAGCAGGTAATAGAACTCAACTCACTGGGTCTTGATGCTTTGCAAAGTATTTGAGAGTTGGCCACTACACCAAATAAACCTCTTCCATCCCTCAGCTTTCGCCCAAGGGAAAACCAAGGGATTTCTGTCTGGGAAAAGGCTTTCCTGGGGACCAAGACAGGAAATCCCCACAGGAGAGGAGGGCTGTCACCAGCCTCCACCATCCTCCACTCCGAACGGTGCTCCTGATAGCATGCCTGCAAAATAGGTGTCCCCTGCATCCATGCGCATGAAAACAGCTCTTCTTATCACCCCATGGAGTAAAGAGTGCGCACGGTGAGTGTTTGTTTCATGGAGGGGTTTCAAAACAAACTTTGGACAGCTGTGAGTCTCTTCTCCTGGTGCACAGCTGGAAGGCATCGCCACGTTGCACTGGTGAAAGGGAGCTCGGTGGCTTTTACTGGCTTTAGAAGATGTTTATCAGTGTAACAAAAGCTGGCAGCTCCTCCACTGCCTGTTACTTGGCGTCAGGACCATCGGTATCTTGTTTGTGATGCTACGATAGGCGAAACAAAGAGATTTGTGTGCATGCTCTGCTTTCCTAGAAGCTAACGGCAGCTCCCAGAGGCAGGCTGCCTGGATGCTGTTTCCGTGGATGCTCTCCAGCGCTAGTGCCACCAGGCTGCCCAGTCGAAACACGCTGGCACTCATGTGGCATCTCTATTGACCAGCCTGAGCCCAGTCATTTCTATCAGGAGAAGCACCACATCGCCAGCGAGGGATGTCCCAGTCCCGGCGTGGATCTGGCCATCAGGAGAAGGGCCTGTTCTCTTCGGCCATGACTTGTTTTTAATCCCAAACCCAGGCAGCAGGGCAGCGCTCGTAATGCCCCAGGGACGTCAATATTGTTGTGCCGCACTGTGAGGCGACGCAGCAAGGCCCAGGCTGCAGTCAGGCTTTTCCATCTGCTCAAAAAAACGACCAGCTTGGGCCTTTGAGAGCCCATCCTGCCCTGAGGGATTTGGGTACATAGCTATAGCAGTATTTGTATTTCTCCTTCCCCACAACAGCATTTGGTGTTATTTGTTGGAATTCACACCACAAGATAAGAATGAGACAGAGGATATTTTTACTAAGTAGTGAATATTCAATGCTCACTAATCCTAAGGAACCTGCAAGAGAAGGTAGTTTGGGCCCTATGAAAAGTCTGGCAATGTACCTGCTGTGAGTTAGGCATTTGTGCGCCAGGTGAAACCCTATGGGCTCTGCCTCAGGAGCTTTTACCCTTCCCTTCAGAGCCCTCATGATGTTGCAGAAGCAGTCCTTCCTTGGAGGAGGCAACATCTTAAGGAATGAGAGGGAGAAATTCCCACCTCCAGAGGGAAACTCGAAATGTGTTTTCCTTGCAAGACCTATTTGTGCTTAAAATACTCAGAGTCCTCTTTCCCAGCCGCCATAACCAGACTGTAAAAAAAGAGCATGGAGTATACGAGTCCCTGCTCTGCGCGGAGTCTTGCTCGCAGGAGATCTCTGTGACGCACTAGAAAAACTGCTTCTCTCCATCTCCCGCCTCTGAATTGTGTTCCCCTGCGATGCAGGAGAAGCTAGGTATTGAGTTGTCCGCTGTGCGCTGACACATGACGGGCAGGATGGCAGCCGTAGCAGCTTGCTCCAGGGCTTTACAGGGTTCCCTGGAGCAGAAAGGTCGTTAGCCGTGCAGTGATTTTCCAGCGTCCCCCTCTCTTTGTGTAACCCTGCATGCAGCTGCTACTGCAGGGGCAGACGGAGCTGAGGGGTGCTTTGGGCAGCAGGGAGGGAGGCCGCGGCTTTCTGCTGCGAACGTGCAAGGAACAGCAGAGCACGAAGCCAGCGCCGACCGCGGGAGTCTCGTGCTGCTAGCGGGAGGCCTGACAGCTCTGCTGCTCCTGCTGTCGGAAGTCACCGCCGCTCCCAGCGCTGCACGAAGATCAAGGGCAATTGGCTTTCCAGCGTGTGTCTGTAAATCACATCCCCTCCTCACGCGGGCCTCTAAATCAGGCATCAGCAGAGAACAAGCTCCCAGCTGGTAACCGTATATAAACTAATGAAATATAAATGCCTGGTACAAAAGGCAAACACGGTCCCCAGTTGCCACCACTGAATAAAATGTTTGAATGGGAGTTTCCATCACACCAACAACCTTTCCAGTAGATGCAAGCATTGCAGGCAGAGACTAGTCCTCAGAGCCTGTAATTTGGTTTGCTCCCATCACCACTAGTGCTTTTAAAAGAAAACAGCTGCTGCCTTTTTTTCTCCTTTTTTTTGTTTTTTTTTTTTTTTAAACTGTGGCAGCAAGAAAGTTAAATGAATGATTTCTTAAAATCTATTTTGACAGAGGCCTGCATTCCACGACGAGAAGCGAGAGCCCAGTTTTTCGTTTCTTGTTCTCTTAGGGAGATTTCCCAGGAGATCAGGAGATAATTGCAAAAGGATCTCTGGGAAGTCATTAGCATTTTGTTTGGGAACAGAAAGGTCAGCAAGCTATGGAATTAGCCAGGTAACTATATTAACTACTCAGGACCAGATGCTATTTGCACTATCCTAACGCTTACTACTTTTTTTCTGACAAGGCGTATGAACCTGCGTAACTTCAGGCAACGTATGCTCTCGTACCCACCAAATCGGTGGGATTCCCCAGGGTGTGGAGTGTCTTTGGGATCGGCTGCTTATTCCCTGCCCTGTCCCCCTGAGACCAAGGAGATTTGCTCAAGGCATTAGTGCTACTCCGTATGAACAAGTGGCAAAATCTGGCCATGGATTTAAAAGATTCACCAAGCGTCTTGTTTTATTACATATACTTTTAACTCTTTGGTTACCTCTCCAGAGGTATTTAATGTAAATTCTACCTTTTATCCAACCTGTTTCTCTTATATACTGGGCCTGCAAATATTTAGTCCAGCACCTAATGGTGAAAAGTCCACCCCAGCGTGATTCGTTGCTGCTTTGAACTGCGGCTGTTGTATACCAGTGTAAAGTGGGCATAAACACTAGCATTTTGATGAAGTAATATTTGAAAACTCACATTTTGCAGGTGAAAAGGACTACAGGAGATGGTGGAAAAATAATGTACTGCTTGAGAAAGCAAGCGTTGCAGCTTGGTGATGTTGGCAGAATTGATCTTTCCCAGTTAATACAAAAGAATGTGACAGAACGGGGCACCCTGCTCGTCTTTCAGGGCAAAATGTTGTGGGTCCCAGTTATGACAAGGACGGTTTGGATAAGGTGGTAGGAAAATTTTTGAGGGTTTGCAGAGCTGGAAGGGATCGCTGGGCGAGACCATAAGGCGTCCTTCTTGGGGAAACTTTCAGAACAAGGTGCGCATACATCTGCTCACGTAGGGGATGAGCTGGGGCATTGCAAGGTCCCTCTCAGCTGGCACATTACAGTGATGCTATAAAATTTAAAAACAAAGCATTGAGTATCAGGATACACTGGGGCCCATAGAAATGCTGGCGGCAGGGTGATGCCTAATGCCCGTCTTAGAAAACAGAGAGGACATGACCCACGGTCGTCTCTGTGAGTATCTCCCCAGGTGCTGCTCTCTGAAGAAAGCCTGTACCGCATCGGTGTAATTCCCTACATATCTGCCCAAGCCCTTGCTGGCTTGGTAAAACTTGGGGGCTCTGGTTGCAAACACAGTGTGCACTGGGGCGAAGCCACCAGCAGATGGAGGTCTCACCAGCATCAGGCCAGGATAAACTATTTCCGTGGCACTCAGGCTTCAGACCTAAATAACTGGGTGCAAAATCAAAATATCCCCTGGGACAGGCTCCTTTTCCGGGTAGCTAGAAAACTAGGACTTGGGGAGGAGTCCAATGGATTCCTCAGTTTCCAGCTGAAACTAGCTGATGTTTAATTTCCATTCAACATGGTCATCCGACCAAAGCTTGGGGTTCATCTCACTCAGTGGCACCAAGGTCCTGGGAAACAGCAAGGCATTTGGGAGAAACCTGCTGAGAAGACAGTAACGAGCACTGCTAATGAGCAGGGAGGGAATCAAGCGTGCACTGCATCAAAGGCCCAGCATCTTTCTGCAGGCAAAAAGCACTCCCTCTTCACCTACAAGCCAGATGCAGTTCCAGGCCTTGGTAGTAACGAGTTTCTACCATGCCGTGTTATTAGTACCTTTTGACCATTATTCTTGGTTATCCATATTGCCTTTATAGCCATAAATAGCTCTAGCCATGGTCTGAACCCCACGATGCGAGGCACCGTGCAGACAGGGAGCAGGGTGGCCCTTCCACGGGCAGTTCACCGCCTGGCGGGGAAGGAGCCATTGCCGTTCTCTAGGAAATACTCATTTCTCAGTTCTTCCAATTAACCTAGCAAAGCAGCAGACGGAGGGAGCCAGGCTCAGTGCTCGCCCACAGAAAACTGCCACACTCATTTCACACGTGCCGCTGAGCAGTCGCATTTTCACGCGTGCGTCATGCCTCAGTTGTTCTCCAGTCGCCAGTGGGGCTTGGGGAGGGAGAGAGGGGCTTCTCCAATGCAGATGGAATCTGATGATTCCCTTAGAAATAGTCTTGGGATAATAATTTGGGAGTCTGAGAGCTTGAGCTTAATCCTCTGCCATTCTACGCTCCTGGGGTGACCTCTCTTCCCAGGTAAGCAACAGCCACCATCGTCTGCCTTACAGGCTGGGGTTGCTCTTTTCTTTCTGTATGATGGGGATGCAGGGGAAGGGGGATGGTACGAGCCATCAGCACGTGGGACTGGGGGAGTTTCTCAGACACACGGAAACAGGCAACAGCAAAGCCCTGACTTCCCAGCAGCTGGTGTCGTTACCACCCAACAGCTCATGCCATAATGTCCCCCTTCCCCCTTGAAAATGTGTTTGTCCTTCTAAAAAGGGTGTTTTAGCATTGGAGCCGATCATATTTGCAGCTGAGTCCAAGCAGGATTCCTATAAAATCTTCGTGGCATGTTTCCCCTTACCTCATCTAACCCCGCAGATGTGAACAGCACGTTCACCTCGGACGCTGGAAGACCAGCCTTGCATAGCTGATGTGATCACAGATGGCCCCGGCCCTGCCCTCGGGTGTGAAATACAGACAGCAGTCAGCAGGACTCAACAGGTCAGTGTCTGAGTTTCAACTGGGGTGTTTTATTGTATTTTCTTTTAAACGGAATGCCCAACTATGGGTGAGGATTTGTCACTTGGCAGTGTTTTTAGTTCTTCTGTTGAGCCCAGGGAAGTCGGGTTAAAGAGGTGATTATTTTCCTTAGCTCCTGTAATAGCCGTGGTCCAAATTTTCTGGTGTTTCAGTACTGGGAGATACAAATAGTGAAAAACTCACCGACTGTCTGAGTTGCCCCTTCCAGCTCCTGAAAAGCTACTGGAAGGGGGCTCCCACTGCACAGGCTGGATGCACCTTCAGCCCCTGAACCTCACTCTGTCCCTTGAGAGGTTCAAGGACAGCAGCACCAGACGTCCCTTTTGCTGTAGTGAACACCCAGAAAACCGCTCTGGTCTCGTCTAATACTGACAAAACCCTTAGGTGTTTATTCCCCTCTGAGGTTGTTGGAAGCCTCTATCAGAAACAAAAATCAGGGGAGGTTTCACTTTGTAGTGCATCCCCACCACAAGGGTAATGCCTGTAAGCAGATATCAAAATGTATTCACCCACACCAGTCCCTCCTCTCCGCCTGGACTCAGCCAGTCCCTTTGTCCCCGGGGTCTCTCAGCCCGTCTTTGCACGTAAGGCAGATCCCAGCTCTTTGCGCACTCGTCGAGGGGGGCAAAATTGCTTGAAGTACTTGCAATGAAATACAACCTGCGTCTGCAGAGCCATTCCCGGCCATCAGCCATCAACTCTCTCCCAGCACTGCCTGTCTCACTCCCTGGTGGCAGGGGTTACGGTCCCTCCCTGCACATCAGACGGGCACAGGGCTCAGGAGCTGAGGTTATCCTTCCAACGGGTTACCGCAGACACTGCTGTGACCTTGCAAGGAGGTGTAAGTACATTAGGATCTCAGCGGTGGTCTCATTTCTGTTGCCCCCCTCTAGACCATCCAACGGGGACTTTATAGAGCTGTGTAATTGCATGGTGATAGCTCAGCTTGGCCTACACGGCACTGCTCGGCTTCTTATTTCATTCCAGCTTCCTTCACTGCAATGAATTTATTCTCCTGGTTTACTGTGCCCTAAATGAGGGCAGAATGAAGCCCAGCATGTGCACACACCCAGGCTTTCTTTGTCATTCTGAGTGGCTCCTCCTTGAGCTGTCCTCTTTTTCTTAAAGCGAAGTATTTTCGGGATGAAGAGAGAAGCAGTGATTGACTGTTGTCAGTGGAAATCCAGCGCTCAGCCGGACTTTCTAATTTGGCAAGTGGCCTTTGAGTAGATCTTGAGTGTTTTACAGAGGTGGGTCAACAGCATTACTGCTATTTCAAAACTGGGGCAACAGAAGCTCAGAGCTTGTTTTGCCTGCAATTACAGAGCCTGGGGGTTAGAGGACGTGGTAAGAGAGCTTTGCGCTCTGGCTTTGCAAAAACATGCAGAGCTTGGTAGAAAATTGTGTCCTCCTCCTGCATAACTTTACGATTTGAGTCAAAATTAGTCAGAAGCATTATTGCTTTCGGCTAAAGTCTGCAGGGCCAGGGGGTTAGCCAAAACATAATAAACCAGAAGAGGTATATTTTTAAGGCTGCACAACTTTGTGATGCTTACGAGAAAAGCCACCAGGCACCTCCCGCCCCCTGCCAGCACACCAGTAACTCTCTCTTCCCCTGCGAGGAGTTTTAAAGCCATCACGGGAGTTTGGTGGGGAAGCGCGTACTCCCCAGCGCTGGCAGGGCGAGGAAACCCTCCCCCCCGCCTCCAACACCGCGTGTCCCCCCCCCCTCCCCCGCTGCCACCGCCGCTCCGGCGGGGCTGGATGGGGCGAACCGCGCCGCGGCCACCGGCCGCCCAGCGCCATCCCCTGCGCTGCGGGACACCCGGGGGGCCAAGTTCCCCTTCCCGCGGCTGAGCCGCTCCGGTGTCACTTCCTGGCGGCGGGGGGACGGGGCGGCGGGGCGGGGCGGGGCGCGGAGCGGCGCCCGGGGCGGTGCGGGGCCGGCGGGCGCTCGGCGGGCCCGGGGCGCTGGGCTGGGCTGGGCTGCGCCGCCGAGCCGCGGCGGAGGATGCGGCGGAGCCGGGCGCCGCGGCTGGCGCTGGCCGCCTGCCTGGGCTCGTTCCTGCTGATCGTCTTCTACTTCCAGAGCAGCCTCAACCCAGGTGGGTCCGCCGGCACACGCCGCACCGGGACCCCCGGACGGGCGGGAGGCGGGACCCGCGGGCAGCCCCTCGCCGGTTCCCGAAACCGCTTGGGCGCCGGCGAGCCCCGCTCCGGTCCAGAGGGGGCCGGTCTGGTCCAGAGGGGCCGATCCGCGGGGGAGCGTAAGTTCGGGTCCGGCGGTGAACGTTGCCGGGGTTCCCGGAGGTTGCACGTTTCTGGGCTGGGACGGCTGAACTTCGCCGCTGTGTGTGTTTGCTTGCCACGCGTGACCGGCTTGCCATCTCGCAGCGCTGCTGTTTGGCAGCCGAATTCGTCTTTCATTTTTAAAGGCAAGCTGCTTTTTCTTTTTTTTCCCTTTTTTTTTTTTTTTTTTTTTTTTCCTTCTCTTTTCTCTGGGTCCCCGTCCCGTTCAGTGAAAGCGGGGCGTGAAATTGCGTGCGGCTTCGCGCAGTCCCGCCGGGGCTGCGCTGGGGCTGGGACAGGGAGAGGAGCTGCCCCCTTCCACAAGCGCCTGTTTCACGGTCACTAAAAGTCCTGGGGAATCTGGTTGAATTGCTCAAGGGACTTCTTTAGTGTGTGCTCTTAGAAATATCTGCCATGCTGGGAAACAATTCAGTAATAAGAGAACTAAAATATAAACAGTTTTGTACTGGAGGGGTTATTTATTTCCCTGCCTGCTTTCTGCTCTTTTGGGGAAATTAGCTCCGCTTTCCTAAGAGACGTTATTGGGTAATTCCTGTAGTTTTAACAATGTACTAATGTTTTCTGATTACAGCAGCAATCCATCAAGGGGGCCTTTAAAGTTACGTCTTAAAATCCAGAAGCCTGATTTGACTGAAACGTTAGTGGAATTTTATCAGTGTAGACTAAATTAAATGTGATTTTCCTTTTATAGGAGCTGCTCCATCACTTTAATGTGTTTTTTTCCTAAAAATAAAAAAGTCTCAACTTGTTGGCTGAGTAAGATTGAAAAGGAGTTAAGTTTCGGCAAGCATTTGTTCTTTCTAGAAGAGCACATGAAGTTTGTCAAATGAATTCAGAAATCCCAGAAGACCACAATCAGTATTGTGTTCCTTAGTAATTTTTTTTTAAAGAAACAATATATGTATCTTATTTTAGTACTGGGACTGTTCAGTAAAAAGCTCAGCCCTGAATGGGGCTGTAATCTCCAGGGCTCCTGACAGAGAGGTGATCGCGTTTTACACTGGATTCGCTTTCTAGTATTTGACTGGAAAACGTGGCTCTTTTCAGGACTCTGGTTTTCAAAAGGAGACTTCTGCGTGTCTGAGTCAGCAGAACTTTCTGTGCTTACTTGACTTTAATCCCTTGCAGGATCTCAACACAGTTTCACGCAGAGTTCCCGTCAGGTCAGAGCAAACCAGGTGACGGTAATGGCGATGGCATCTCACGAGGGGTTTGGAGGACTTCAGGTCTGGAACGCTCCCTTGAGAGGCACTGGCCAGCTGAGGCTTTGGGAAATGCGACGCCCTTAACAGGCTGCAAATCTGTTTCCTTCATACTGGGCAAGTGTGATTTTTGCAAGGTCCTGTAGATGGTGATAGGTCTGGGGTAGGGATCCCAACCTGGTGGAGGCCTGTGGTGTTTGTCGCTCGGTGGAAGCCCATTTGCGAGGGTGGTGAATACCCTCTGCGGATTTGCCCCTTAAGGCTCACAAGAGAGGTGAATTAAAGTGCTATTTGTGTTCTCTGACATCTGGTTATTTTGTAGCCTCATAGTTGTCTCGCTGGGTTCCAGCCTTCATTTTTGTGCCATTTCTTTCCCTTATTATTTTTCAGTTTACAGTTTTTCCTTTCCTGTCTAGTTCTGTGAAAAACTCACACTAGCAGAGGAAAGGTCGTTACCAAATACAGAAAAGAAGGAAGCTAAAAACCGCTTCTTTTTTTTATCCCAAAGAAAAGCAAACTGAGGCCCATTACTTGAATTTTAGAAGGTACAAGTTACAATAATAGGTAAACAATTTGCAGGCAAAAATGCCGTGTTTAAAGTGATGGTGGCCTTGAGGTTATTTGGAGTTCTAGTTGCCTGGTGTCGTTTGGTTTCTATATAATAATGAAGAAAAATGCTGGGAAAAGCAGCAGGGCTGTGAGCTTCCCCCAGGAGCAGTCAGATCCTTTTCTCCGTCTTGAGCAGGATTCAGCAGGTCGCCTTTCCTGGGCCACCCACACTCCGTTACGTGTAACGTGCTCAATTAATCCTTGCTAACCGCCTAGAGACCGAACCATCCTGTGACCCCGACAAGGCGTACAACGTGGGAGGAAAGGTGATATAAGCAGAAACCTTTACGTTTGAGAGTGCTAAGGGCTCACTCCTCTCGGGGAGCAGGAATTGACTCCTGCGTTTGCATTTCCCACTTTTAACTCCATCCGGGCAGTCGTGCGTTGGGGTGGTTTGCGCTGAACTCCGTGGCTGTGCTGAAATAAGGCTTTCTTGTTCTGCCCTAGGAACACCCACACGCCAGCGTGTGCTGAAATAACTCTGCTCCTAAATGCCGCTGAGTTGGTTATTTTGGTGCTGGGCTGAGTTGGTTTGTGCTGAAGTCAGTGGCAGAATGCCCCGTTGTACCTCCTCGCAGGCAGAAATGGGCTCGGGTGTGTTTGCCAACCTCACGGGTGCTCAGGAGAGGTGAGAGAAGTCTCAGTGCTCCCCAGGGAGAGCATCCGCGTGTGGGTTTGAGCGTGCATCGACTTCGTATCCCCGATTGCTTCCCTTTGGCTTTCCTCGCTGCTGGCTGTACCGGTGGGTGGCCGCGGGGGCTGTAGTCCTTGTCCCTGGCCGTGGGGTGCAGCTGCAGCACGCGGAGTGTCCCCTGCTCTCTTTGGGATGGTAATGACCTGTCTGTCCTGTTGGCCTTCAGCTGTCTCACTCCAGGCTCGCAGACACGTGGCCAGTGGCAGAATGTCTGCATGGCAGGAAGGTATTAAAGTGGTGCTGAGCACGCTGGCAGCTGGAGTTTACTGACTGCCACAGCGGGTAGTTGTGGCGTTTGGCTGGAGCAGTCACCTTTCAGCATCTCCAGGCCCTCCTGCATCCGGACTGGTGATGTGGGCAGGCCAGATGCTCATCTCCTGGGCAAACCTCACGCCATCTCAGCTTGGTGCGTGAAGTGATGCGGTCCATCAGGGGGACTTGGTTGTACTGGTGTCCATCCAGGAGATCCCAGCTGGCCTTAGCGTGATTGTCATCCGTCTTCTGAGTTGATCTTCCTCTGCCGCCTCCTCCAGGGGTGGCGCGTCGT
This sequence comes from Larus michahellis, assembly GCF_964199755.1. Lineage (NCBI taxonomy): Eukaryota > Metazoa > Chordata > Aves > Charadriiformes > Laridae > Larus > Larus michahellis. The sequence goes on from NC_133905.1 coordinate 4,566,359, forward strand.
TACTGGTGGCTATGCTGGTTTCTGCACGCCGTACATTTTATGTACAGAGAAGGTGGGAATGAGCAGTGCGGCTCTTGGCCTGTTGTTTCGTCTAACTCCGGTCGTATTGTGTCTAGACTGGCACAGCGGTAAATGCTGGAGGCTGCTGATCCTTGTCTACATCAGAGCCTTGGTCACTGCTGTTCTCGGGGGAACCACACTGATTTTAGCACCGGTGGGGGAGCTGTGGGTGACCGTGCTGGTACCGATGTGGGGCAGAGAGAAGGGAGAACATCTGAAGGAGTCAGAGGGAGGTGAGTGGCAGGTGGTAAGGCCCTGCGTTCATCTGCGTCTGCGGTTTCTGCAGACCTTAATTAAAAGTGCTGTGGGGCCACCCCAATGGTAGGTCTTTCGGTGAAGCCGTGAGTAGGCAAATTGTACTGACGTCGAGAGAGCTGGCAGTTTTCAGGCCACGAGTGCGGGGCCAGAGGGATGTGTGCACAAACCTGTAGTCTCCTAAGCAGTGAATAACCAGCTCCTCCATCCCAAAAGAACGTATTTCCTAATGAGAGGCAACTGGGTGCTATATGAAGCATTTTACGTAACCTTCCCCTTCTTGAGGCTTCCGTTTCTGACCAGTGTTATTTGAGGAAAAAGTCCCCTTGCCGTTCAGGGGACAGTCCCAGAAGCGTTTGGAGGAAGAGGCACCTTTGGGAGCCTGCGGCAATTCAGTCTGATCCCAAGAGACCCTTGCGTAAGAGCGGGGCTGTTCCGTTCTTGCCCCATCCTTCCTGTGTCCAGTCCAGTGACTTGTGCGTACTGGAGGTGACGGGGGGGGACAAAAGCAGACCTTGCACAGAGGCAGCCTGCGGGACGGGGAGTGCTCCGCTTCCTCTTCTTTCTAGTTCGTTCCAGCGCTGAATCACCTTCTCCAGTAAGAAAGAAGGAAAAACCCTCGATCTCAAAATGCTGCTTTGTTTCTGCCCCGCTTCTGTCTGACTGCAGCATCCGGCCGTTGCTTCTTACATCTTTGTAGCAGCGCTTGCTTAGCGCTGGCTTCTGCACTCCCCGTGATCTTTCACAACCTGCAATGGGCATGAGCTGTTGGACTTCCACGGGGCTTTGTGGGTCAGACGTACTCAGCTTTCGATCTGACTCTTTCATGACGAGAGATACAAGAACCAGGATCGTAGTAGTGCCAAGGTTGCGATACCGCTCCAGAAAGGTTTGCCAGCAGGGAAGCACCAAAGGTCCCTCTCTCCATCCTCGTCTGCTCCTGCATCAACCAGACGGTTCTTGTCTGGTCACTGACAGAGCAAAGCCTCCTCCAGCTACTCCCGAAGTGGAGGTACCACCTCACCAGCCTGAGGGTGGAAGACAGGGGTGTTCCATGGAGATGGGCAGCAATGCCAGAGGCCGCACCACCGGTACGTAGCATGTGTCACAGGCGGGAAACTGAACTTCGTCGTTCAGCAGCCCTCTGATATGCCAAGGTGGATACGGAAGATACCCATTGCCACCACTCTCTGCCAGCTTTGGGGTGGTTTCTGGTGCCCAGCCCAGCATCTCTCAGCACCAGCAGGTCCCGGAGAAGCTCTTGCTACTGATCTTTGCAAATCTGGCTTTTCAGGTTTTCTGAGCTATGAACCCAAAGTCAGCAGTTACCCTTGTGAACTGTCAGGCATCTCTGACCTTGTGCTTAAAGATTTGTTCGTTCGGGGGGGAAGAGTTATTATGGAGTGATAGAGATTATAGAGTTCATACGTGATTTGACTGAGGTCCCACAGTGCACTAGTCCCTAGACCTACAAGTGCACCTAGACCTAGCCTGAACAGGGCTACGCACACACACAGATATTAGCAGACCTTTACAAACCAGGGATTATCTTTTTTTCAGAACAGGAAAGAGCCTATTTTAGACCTCAGTTCCTCCCTATTGTTTAAAGGTATTTTCAGGCTGAAATTCAGGCACTGCCTTGGGACAGGAGTGCGGTTCGGCCAGCGAAGGCTTTAAGAGACTGGGTCGTGTTGGCAGCTGGCTGACGCGTGTCCTCAGCCTTCCAGATAACGAGGGCTACGCTGCCTTCACCCTGGCTAACGCTGCAAGCGCGGGCAGGGATGAATGCGAAATTTAAGACGCCCTCCGAGACCATGTTGGTTTTTCGGTTTTGTTTTGCTTGCTTTTGTCGTGGGGCAGTTTCGCCTGTCTTGCATTCCCGGTCTCAGGGGTCGTGAAGCCCAGGATGCAGCCGCTGCCCTTCGAGGAGCCAGCGCACAAAGGCAGTGCTCGAAGTACGGCAACGTTTGTCAGCTGAGGCGTTGGGCAACGCGGGCCGGAAAGCCCTCAGATCTGCCATGTTTAAGGAAGATGTGAAATGCTGTAGCCATGACCTGTCGTCGTAGAAAAATCTGCTCGGTCCGTTGCTGAGAGCAGGACAGTAATGAAGCCCATCTGCTCCCGAGAGCCAGGCTTTTCATGAGGAATGCTTTCTCTAGTCCGTCTTGGCTTTCTACAGTTTCCTGAGAATCTCTGATACGTGCGAGGGGTTTGGGAGGGGGAAGAAGGGGGCTTAGCACGCCAGGAGTTAACTCTGTGCCTGCGGGAGAGATTTGCGTCTCGGTTCGGCGGCCCCGCATCCCGCTGCCATCCCAGCCCGGCTGTTTCTCACCGGCAGCACGTTGCACCTGCACTTTCTGCCCTGTCCCCGCTCCCAAAACCCCATCACTCCTATTTATCCTGCAAAAAGGACTCCACAAAAACGTCTCCTGGGAGCAGCAGGACCTTTGCCTGTGTTGGTGCGGGAAGGACTTTGTGGCGATCATCAGTCAGGTCTGAGGCTGGAGGCGAGTGCTCACGCGGTGGCCAGGGCACTCCTGGGGGTGCTGGGGTTTATGATGTGCTGGGTTTTCTTCCTTGGTCCTTGCTGCCCGCAAGCATCTGAATGGAGAGCGTGACAAACCCTCCATCTTAATCCCAGCGCAAACACAGCTGTCTTTCCCGGGACCCTCTATCAGAAGCCAGGAAACTACAAAGGCATTAGGTGCTGAACTCCCGTTACTCCCACTCGGAGCCGAGTACCCAGAGAAGAGCTTAACTCCCCAAATACCGCTGCGGGGCCAAGGGGGGAATGTTTCACATTAAGCCTTTGAGACACAGCTGGGCAAATGCCCAAAACTTTCCTTGTTAAGAGGCAGTTAAAGACTATTAGTGATCTGAGAGGGAGGGAGCATCTCGCAGAGTAGCTCCGGTGGCCTGGGGTGAACGTCGCCATGCCTAGGTCCTGCCTTCGCTGCACGGCTTGCGCCGATGCTGACAACAGGGACACATGGAGCTTCCCTAAGAGCTGGGGGTATTTTTTCCCCCTCAGTAAATACATTCATGGGTGGAGGGGAGTGACTGGTGTCAGTGGAGAGTTGAACCCAATATTCCCAGCCTCTGCTGCCCAGTTCAGACCAGTCTCCTCTCTCCCGTACACGTACCTGCTCCCGTGGAGCTTGCACTGCTGTAAACGGGGTCACCCTGCCTCTGTCTCCCGTCTCGATCTGCAGCTTTGGGACAGGTCTATGTTCAACTCTGCGATTTCGCCACCATTTCACATGGATCTTTTTTCTCTTCTTCAAAGCCAGCTGCCTCCTTGGCAGTAAAATCCTTCCAGCAGGGTGGGAGTTAATTGGTGAATGCACCCTGCACACGCTGCTGCCCTGTGCAGATGTCCTCCTTTCCTGATGCTCATCTTCAGATGCCGGGATCGTTGCTTCATTGCTGGCTGTCCAGGTTTATTCTGTCCAACCCGATTTTCACTCTGCTGCAGGTTTGCAGTAATTCCAGTAAATTACGCAACAAAATCAGTTGACATCTCCTCTGCAGCCTGAGCTCGCTCTGTTCTCCCTTTCCCAATTGCCCGTGGCTTCCACAGGGAAGCCAAAGTCTCAGTCTAAGGCAAAGGTGGGAAGAAAGAGCAACTCTGTGTCCCCAGGAGCTGGGTGGCCACTGCTCGGGTAGATGAACTCCTCTTTCTGCAGGTTCTTCACAGGAGATCACCCGGTGTAGGAGGTAGCACTGGGACACGTAGTTTGGTTTTGTTTGTCTGATGATTTTAATGAGCAGGGGAGCAAAGCTGCTTCTACGTTTGTTGCGTTGGAAGGAGAGCGTGGTGCTCGCAGCGTGATGAACGCAGCGTGCACGAGAACAGGGAAGGGAAGGGGAGCCAAAGGACACGGTGTGAGAAGTGGCTTTGTGTGGCTCGCGTCCCACACAGAAGTGATGCCCAACATTCCCCGGTGCCAACCGCACTGCAAGCCTCCTGCCGTCAGGAGACGGGGTCAGCAAATGGGGGCTGCAGCAGCACCAGGCACTGGGATGTCTACAGACTTTGCGGGAGGCAGCGTGGTTTCAGCGACCTACCAGTGCCTGTTCCTCTCTGCATGGAGCTGAGCAAGCCAAGGAAACCTAGTAGCCAGATGAACCCGCAGCGCCTGGTATCCTCAGCTGTCACCCCAACATTTAACAGCCCCCACATTTCTGCTCCCCCCTTGCTGGGCTGAATCGGGCAGAGTACAGGAGTGCCCTGAAGAGTGCCTTCAGTCTGAGCCCCGCAGACAGGAGAGCGATTGCAAAAAGCAAACACGCCACGCTGCCCCATGCACACACGCAGTTGGCAAATGCGTCTCAGCGTCAGCCCCGGGCATCGCTGCGACTTGCCCTGGGCAGCTGCCTGAAAAATGGCCTTTCGGTATGAGGAGTTGGTGAGTGGCTGTGCGAGAGCACTGCGTGGGATCTGGAGCCATCGGAGATTCATCTTGAACCTGGTGCTGTCCTGCTGACCCACCCAGCCTGGCAAGACCCACGGATGTGGGGACAGGCTGAGAGAGTTGGGGTTGTTCAGCCTGGAGAAGACTCCGGGGAGACCTTATAGCCCCTTCCAGTACCTAAAGGGGGCTACAGGAAGGATGGGGAGGGACTCTTTATCAGGGAGTGTAATGATAGGACAAGGGGTAACGGTTTTAAACTGGAAGAGGGGAGATTTAGATTAGATATTAGGAAGAAATTTTTCACTCTGAGGGTGGTGAGCCCCTGGCCCAGGTTGCCAGAGAAGCTGTGGCTGCCCCATCCCTGGAGGGGTTCAAGGCCAGGTTGGACGGGGCTTGGAGCAGCCTGGGCTGGTGGGAGGTGTCCCTGCCCCGGGCAGGGGGTGGAACGAGATGATCTTTAGGGTCCCTTCCAACCCGAACCATTCTGTGATCCTGTGATCTTTATGGTGGCTTGCTGGGGGGCAGGTTAGTCTGAGGGAAGCTGAGCTCTCCCCCAACATTTCTTTTGAATGCTACTGAGCAGGTTTCATTTTTCCCAGGCCCTTTGCAGCCGCCCTTACTGGGGTAGCTGGGGTGAATAAGCTTCTGAAGATCTCTGCCTTGTAACCCTTCCAACTCCCGCCTTTTGCAGGCTCAGAGGCAAAGATCTGCAGAAGCCTAAATTTTGTTTCAAGATAGACCAGATCTTCCTTGCTTTGGAGAAGGAATTCAAAATCTGCTCAGTTTGTGCAAATCCGTTCCCTTTAGCTTGCTGGGATGGTGCTGAGCAGGTTTAGCTTTAGGGTATGGAGGTGTCCAGCCTTGAGCCAGCCAGTGGGGAATTCCTGCAGCCTGGCAGAGGAACGGGCTGGCTGGCCTGGCTGCTGCTGTTTTCCCCATAGTGCCCTGGACTCTTAATATTTGGATGAGCTTTCATTAGATAAAACAGTTGTAAAGTTATGGGCAGGCAGATTGATGGGAATTTGGCTGGGAAGGAGCTGGTCTTTCCAGGGAGAAGAAAGCAGTTTTTGTCCCCGCTGGTTAGCACTGCAGCAGCTCTGTCACCCCCGGGTTCGGCACCTACATCCGCAGCCGAAGTGGCTCGTCACCATCTACCCATGCAGGAAAGCCTGGCCGCATAAGCCACATCCTTTGGCAGCTCTGTGCTGAGATGAAAATCGTCATTTGGTGTTAAAAATGGTCGAGGGGCTGGTTTTGAGGGTGCGAGTGCATGTGGATTCAGTGTCTGGCTACTTTTGCTGTCTGGGTTGCCCCAGCCGCCCCGCACCGTCTCTGGTCTTTCCCTGTGCAGCAGCAAGAGCTTCCTCCTCTGACAGCCGGGCTCTCCAAGCGCCAGCCGTTCCCAGGCCCGTGGGCAGCCCAACCTGGCTCCTTCGAGCCCTGTTTGCCTGCCTCTCCGTTCACGTGCCCTGCTTTTCCCCCCCGTCATTGATCGCGATCACCTCGGATGCACTGAGGCAATGAAAGACAAACGCATGCAGCGTTCCCAGCGGTGCTGCTCTGCCCCATCGCCGTCACCGCGCCCTCGTGACAGCGTGTCACATCGTGAAGCTGTTTCCGCAGCTGGGAGATGCTGCAAACCACACTGCCCCGGACCCGACTCCGGTGTCGCGCTCGGGTGAGTCTGTTCCGTGGCCATGTGAACGAACCGTGGCTGAGCACCGGTGCCGAGACCCGCTGTCCTGAAGAGGCACCCGATGCTGGTGAGACCCAGCTTTTTCGTGATGGGACTTAATTTTCAGACTCCCTCAGAGCATTATCCAGCTGGACTTGAAGCTGCTCTCTCCCCCAGAAGTCTCTTCTGAAGGTGGCACTGTCTCTGCAGTGGCTCGAGTGCAGATCAGCAAGCCTCTAGCTGCACGTGGCAGATGGGCAGGTGCTGGCAACTCTGCCCATGGTATGTGTGTGTGGAGATTTGCTGTTGAATGTTTTGGACCGTCACAGCAGTGCACAGGGCATGTCGTGGCCCGTGGGTCCCTTCCCATCATCTTGTCACCTGTGGTATGGAGGGACGCTGAGGCCACGAGCCCGGGGCTCTTGTCACAGTGGTGCTAACAGCTTATTCTTCTCTTTGTAAGCGCCACTTGATTTATAGCCCTCCATCTCCTGGCTGCTCTCCCAGCCCTTCCGGGAAGGGGGCAGCGGCAACAGATTTGAGCCGTTCCCTGGAACGATCACTCCGGGAGCGCTGCTCTCCCTGTGGATTTGCAACCTCACCGCTAACCTGAAACCTGACCCAAGCCCGCTCTCTGGCCAGATGTTGCTTCACTGCTCTGTGCTGTGAATTACTGACCTTGCAGGAAGATGGGTAATGTTGACGTGAGGTTCAAAGGTGATGTTTGTTTGGGGCTGCCCGGTGTGGGTGTCTCTGGGGCTGGCCCACCTCTTCCAGAGGGCTTTCTTCAAGGCAGGGAGCTGGGCAATTAGCAGAAACTAATTGGAGGTCAGAAGCTCCTCAGCAATTCCCCATCTCCATTCTCTTCCTGGTGCCTTGCAAGCACGTGGCTCTGCTCGGTCATGTTTCTCCGTGGCACAGGGAGGCGGCGAGTTCAGTCCTGCAGACATCTGCAGAGCCGGGCCTTTCCTTTTGGCAAGGGCGCGGGAGTAGCATATTCACAGCTGGGTCTTTTCCAAGTTTAGTCCTGGCAGTATCGGAGAGATTGATTTCCCTGTAGCTTAATGGGACCAGCAGACACAGGCACTGTGAGCCTGAAACAAGACGGGTGACGCTGGTGGAGTTTTGCTTCAGTTGCCCATGAACAGCCGCTGCGGGGTGGGTGTAGGTGCAAGACACCTGGTTCCCTTCTTCCTGAGGTCTCCATTAGACCTTGCTTGTGTCCTGTAAGAGAGGTCTTCAGAGCACCTGATGCTGACAGCCGTTCCCAGGGATTAACCAGCAACAGGGACATAGATCCAACACTCAGACAAGTTCACACTCGTGATGCTGGATCTGTCGCGTCTCAGTGCTGCAGTGACACTGGAGATGTTTGTGTGTCCCCTCTTAAACATGCTGGCTGGGGAGACGGGGCTCTTTGGTGGCCTCAGGCAACACCCACTACTAGATACAGCAGAAGTAGGCACGAGGAGCTATGCGGTGAGAAGTTACGCGCTGGAGATGGTTCTCCCTAGCCTCCAGCAGCTGTAATTAGCTCCTGTCCCCCTCTGCAAGCTTGTGCATCTCTTCAACACGCCGTAAAGCCTCTTGCTCTGTACCGTGTGGCAGTGAGTCTCACAGGTGAAGGACCTGCTGTCACGTAGAAAGGCAGGACACAGACCCTCAGCTGTCCCTGCCGAGAGCAGAGGGGCAAGAGCCGAGAAACAAAGCCAGGGAGGGAGCGGCTGTGTGCAAGGTGGTGCCTTGGGAAGGGTTTGCTGAGTGTGCGTTTTTTTCCCCAAGATCTGCTTGCCGGGGCTTTCATCAATTCCAGATGCGTGGAGCTGACGAGATGGCTTGAAACGTACTCAGCAGGCAAGTCGTTGAGCCATACAGCGTGGGAGAGACTTCGTTTGCTCTTGTCTGTGTGCAGGAGCCTGTGTGCAGAGGGCACGAACGGCATCTGCCTGAGCCAGACCTGACTGCAGGCGGGTTTTGAGCAAGTCCAGTCTGATCTCCCAGATCTCGGCCCGCCGTGGCCTCGGCAGCGGAGCAGAAGGCAGCGGGCTGGTGCAGATGGGCTCTTGGCTCGGCAGGTCCACGCGGCCACCTGAGCCCAAGAGCTTTCTGCAGCTGCGGGTCGCCTGAGCCTGCGCCGGCCATGGGAGCCTACAGGGGTATGGACACCACCGCGGGGTGGGGGTGTGCAGGGGGGAGCAGGGTCTCTGGTGCAGCCTTGCCAGCCAAAAATCAGCTCCTGTGCATCCCGGTAGGGATCTCTGCCTTGGCACTGCCAGCGCAAGCCCTTCTGCTGCAATTCCTGTCGAGCAGCAGACTGGAAAGGAGGAGTTTATTGACAAGGAATGGAAATGCTGGCAGTTCAGGCTTGTATTATATATGCAAGCAGCCAGCCGGGGCCAGGAGACCAACAGGCATAATGGGGAAGAGAAATCGCTCTTGGAAAGCTTCTAGCTTGGCTTGCAGGAGAAATTAACCATTTGAAATCAGAAGGTTGCGCGGTGCTTGTGCACAGATATTTTATTTGCTCGCAGAGGCTGTCTTCCTGCTGGAAACTGTTACTTTTCCGTTTCCTATAAAGATCTCAATCGCATTCCTTGTGACAGCAGACAGCTAAGCACATTGCCCCAGTGAAATACATCCCACCACCTCAAATGCCTGTGATCCTTCTATTAAACCTTTCTGACACCTGCCTCAGGCTGACACCGGTGACCAGAGCCTCCTGCCACTGAGGGCACGTGTGGGTTTAGGAGGAATGGGACAGAGTGTCCAGCTGCCATTGGCTCTGGTCTTGCTCTGATCCCCAGAGACGATGCTGTGGCATTTGGCAGGTTGCTTGAAGCAGCTGGATTCTTTCTTTCCCTCTCTGCATGATTTATTGTGAGCTAATCCTATAGCTGTCACCCTTTTCCATCACTTGATTACAGTTTCTCTGGCTGATCCTTGACTCAAGTTGACTAAACTGGAATAACAAAGCCTTCCTTTAAAAACAAAGCCTGAGCCCTCCGGGTCTCTGGGGAGGAGGGAGCCACACAGCCAAGGGGCAGCTGTGACAACCCCTCTGCCTGGCTATGGCTGCTGACACTGTGATGGCCCAAGAGGTGCCATCGGTGAAAAATGAAGAAAAATTACCTTCAGAAACATAAAGGCAAAGTAAGTTGTGCAAGGAAGCGGGAGTCAAGAGAGGAAAGAGCTTTCATGAGGCTTTGTAGAAAACAAGGAGCTTCCATATGTAATTTTAGTATCTTCTTCCTAATGGCAACGGCAATAACTTCTTCCTAAGTAAACCTCCCAGGATCTTGAGCATCAAGAGTAATGCTCAAGTGGTTTTAAATTATGTCCAGCAGAGAGATTTCTGAATCACAGTCACTTCTGGAACCAGTGAGTGCCGGTCCCTGCGCTGGCGCGGGTACAGCCAGCGCTCCTCCAGCAGGAGTCGTCTGGCTGAAGCCTGGACTGTCCAGGGATTTCAGGTTTCAGGAGTCTCTTCCAGGCAGTTGTTAAAGGCTGAGCAGTCTCCTGTTAGGTGTGTGTGTGTGGGGGGGAAACACGGCAAAAAATAAAGTTAGAAAGAGAATTATTTTCCTGCCCAGCGCCTGTGACAGGCAGTAGAAATGTGCAGCAGTGCAGGATGTCCAGACCCAATCTCACGGCAGGAGTTTAACGTTCTTTTTTGTAGCAGCTTAAAAAAAATCCATACATCTGAGGACGCCCCCTCAAATCTCCCAGCCGCCTCCGTGGCTGCTGTCTGAGCCGTTGTGCACAGCACGTGCGAGACGGAGTTGGCTGCAGAGGCAGGAACGCTCAATCATCTCTCAGCTCCGGCGTGAGCTGCGGAGTGCTGAGTTTGCACGGCAAGCGGGGAGCTCTGTGGGCTGGCTTTGTCGTCCAGGCACGAGAAAGGGAAACGCGCACACGGGGCCGTTGTCTCTTTCCGACACGCCAGCGCTCCGGCAGCCCGCTGGGACGTGCCCCTCCGAAGGGCGTTGGTGGGGGGGCGTGCAAGGGGTCCAGCAAGACCCTGGGAGCACTTGCACGCTGGGGACGGTGAGAAGTCACCACCAGTTCCTGTTAAAGCGCTAAGAGGATTAACAGAAATGGACAGTGGGGATTACATTGTCAGCAGTGCTTGCCAGGTCTCTTTGGAGAGCTTTTCAGCGGAGACTCCTCTTTCTTTAAGTGGTTTGGAGAAAAATCCGAAATAGCTCTGAACGTTGGCCCGCTGCCCCCCTCCCATCCCACGCCCTGTGTGGCGCTGAGCGGGGCGCGCAGGCTGCGGTGCGGCGGCGGTGGAGCTCGCCCAGCATCGTCTCCCGCCATGGTCTGTGCCAAAGGGACGGCAGACCCTGAGGAGCGGGAACTGCCCCTTGGAGAGGTATTTGCTGGATCCTTTCAGTGGAGGACAGGGGGTGGTGATGTGAAATAGGTCTTACTGTCACATTTCTGTGGCAGCCCTGTGTGTCACCTGTCAGAAAACCGTGTTCAGGTGTGATTCTTGGTAAGGCTCTTGGTGGGGACATGTTTGAGCTAGAAGAGAAGATACTGAGAAGTCGGTGGCAAGGGGGACAGTCAGGAGGAGACTGCGGTTGGGAAGGGGGTCGGGTCAGCTGCAAGGCTGCTGCCTCTGTCTCGCCAGCCCTTCAGGAGGCGTCTGCCGTTGTTCCTTGGCACAGTGGCGTTGCTGTCCCTACAAAGGTTGCCACAGCATTTGGGAGGCTGGGCTCAGGCATTTTCCTATGAAAGTCAATGTGTCTGTGTTGAGCTGGATCCGGACGGAGAAACCTGGAGTCCGGTGGCACTTTGCGCTGGTGGCACTTTGCGCTGGAGGCTGAGTGAATGCCCCGTATCTGCTGTCTGCAGTTTTATTGCATCCAGCGTAAGTCATCAAGCATGGAAATGTTTATGGGTAGGTGACAGTCATGAAGAAGGGGCGCTGCAACCCCGCAGCGAGGAAGCAGGGAGCATCCATCTGCCTTTCGCCAGCAGGCTGGGAACCGCGTGAGTGCATGTAACACGCTTAGGGCTCCTGGGCTGTCCTTTTGCCTGTCTCCCCTCGTATTTCTGTGAGTCAGGACCCCGTGCTGGGAGTAATTTGCACTTTGTGGCTGGTGTGAGTGCCCCAGTATCAGACAGACGAGTGATGCAGCTCTGCTGCCGCTCCGTCCCCCGATGCCACATGCCACTCCTGTCCCGTGCGCCCCAGGCACGGGGTCCCAGACAGCCGACAGCTGCATACAGACGTCAGGGATCTCACGCAGAGGTGGAGGCAGGTGTGCTTGGACTTTTGGTCCCACTTCAGTTCCCTGAAGCCGTGCGTTTCCACCCCTAGACGTTCAGCACAACCACTGCTGCTTCTGGCAGGCGCATCCATTCCCCGTCTGGCTGGAAGGAGCGCAGGACGTGTACTCACCCCTCTGCGTGGCTCTTCCCATCCATCACTTTCTACAGAGAACATCTTAGGACCTTCATCCACGCCCTGAATTAACATTTCCTGAAGGCATCACACCCCTTGTCCCTCTCTTGCCCATGGAGCGCTGCCTTCCAGCCAGCAGAGCACATACCGAGAAGAGTGAGCGATTTTTCCTGTTAAAGGCAGTGCGGTCCGTCGAATTATCCTATGTAAAATAGTGACTCATCGTCCCCTCTTAGACTGTGTTTCTTGGCTAGAGGGAGACTGTCATTAGTGCCAGGGAGCCTGGCTGCCGTCACCATCCAGTTGTGCCACACGGCCCTGGGACTCTGGAGGAGCTGCAAGGTGGCAGTTGCTGCAAACAAGGGTATTATTTTTAGGGGGTGACACCTCTTTTCATCTCCTTCCCAGAGGAAGTCATCTTGGGCACTGGGGGGAGCCCGTTCACACCTTGTAACAGCGCGGTCAGGGGATCCCCAATACCTTCAGATCTCCGTGTGTGTAGGAACTGTGTGGTTTGAGGATAGACGTGCTGCAGAAGCGTTTGTCCCAGGGGACTGTAGGTGTGAAGTGTGTGCATTTGGTGGAAGGAGGTTGGAAAATATTCCTTTCCCTCTTGTCTAGGAGGTTTGTATAGCTGGGTCTCCTCAGAATGGGGAGTGTCACCTTAGAGGTCACTGCCTGTGGTACCTCTTCTGAGGAATGTGGCTGGGAAAGGGGCACTGGGGAATGCCTCATCAGCAGAGACGTGGTCTGAAAACGGGTGCCCCATCACCCCTCAAGAGCCATCTGTGGCTGCACGGAGTCAGCCTTAAGTAGCTTCCCAGAAAGCCAAAAGAGTCATTTGGGGAAAAGGGGGAGATTTCCAGGGGAGGAGGGTCTGTGTGATAGGGGCTGGTAGGACCCTTTCATCGGCTCCATGGGGGTGGGACATGTTTTAGCCAGGTACGGAGAAGAGGAAGAGGCTGAACCATTGTGCAGCCTTCATCCCTCCTTTGCATCCCTTCCTCATCTTGCCCTGAAATGGTACTTTATCATGGCAGCTAAAACATCACTTCTGGGTGACCCTGGTGCCACAAAACCACCTTCTCCCATATGGAAACGTGTGTGGGTTCCTCCATCCGAGCTGATGGGAGAGATTTGTCTTTCGCTGCTGCAGGTCGTGGTGGCTGTTGTACGTGGGCTATTCTCGGTGTAAACCTCTTCATGTGCACGTCCTGTCTTGCCCTGCTCAGATTTGCCTCCGAGCTGCTTTTATTTGTGGTTTTTAGCTTAGCTTTGTGGGTAACCTCCTCACAACGCATCTCTGTTTTAGCCCTCGCAGTTTCTAAGTGCTGGCAGGTGAGGGGAGTGTGTGTGTGTGTGTGTGTGGGGGGGTGTTAATTATTTGGTTTGGCTGTTTAAAAGGGCTAGGGGGGGATGGTACAAAGTGTGTAGCGGTGGGAAAAAAAGCTTGAGCTAAGCTTTCAAGCATCGCCGTGCTGCTGGGACTCGGTTCTCTCTGGTCCAGCCAAGTTCAAGTCACTCGGTTGGTTTAACTTCTGCTGAACGAAACAGCTTTAAGTCAGGACCACATGAGCTGCCGACTGGAGCATTCTCCCTTCCCACGGGGAGCAGTCCCGGAAGGCTGGGCTGCTGGTACCAGGGTGTCTCTGGGCACGATCCTGTGCTTGGCTGATTCAGCAGGACCTCCAGACAAGGCGGAGTGTTGCACCACCTGAGCCAAAACTTCCAATGGTCTCTTTGTTGCTCGGCCCCAAAATGTTTTCCAGCCCACCGTGTCGTGTGGGTGCTCTCGAACCTTGTGCAAACTTGTAGCAGCAGTCTCGTAATGGTAAGAGAAATTAAATGCTTCATTAAGCCCGCTGATGGACAAGCAGATGAGCTTCAGGCTCATGTGTGCATTTTACTCCCCATCCCTGCGAGACCAGACATATTTTGGTTGTCCGTCCTCCTGGGGGGACGTGACACCAGTGACAGCCTCCAAGCTGCTGCGATGCTCCTTGTGAGAGATGGTGCCTGGCTGGAGATGGGGCTTTGCCGTGGGGAATAACGAGGCTGGCAACATCCAGGTGGTGGCTGTGCTTGAAAATAGAGTCCTATGGCCCAAGCCCAAGGTACCTGGAGGCGATTTCTGAGCCTGAGAGTTAGGGTGCAGTGCTGGTGAGAGAAGATACTTATCCAGTGGTTGAGCTTCCAGGTCCCATGCCAGTGCCTCAGGGTTGTGGCTCAGCTGGTGACATGGAGGGATGCCATTAAATCACGCAGTGGTTTTGCAGGGGACAGGGATGTGCCTTCCTGCTGACCTGCTCAAGGAAGCAGGATCACAACGGTGACTCTAATCCTGCCCTTCGGATGGGCTACGTGAGCCTGGCTGGGCTGTCTGGGAAGGACTTGCTCCAGGGCCCTTGCAGGGGTACAACCAGCTACAGCCCTTGGGCTCCCTTGGAGGTCCTGTTCCTAATGCTCCCGTTGCCTGTCCCTCCAGGCAGAGGTGTGCGGGATCGGGGCATTGGTTGGGTCCTGCTGCAGACCCATGGGCACCCTGTGCAGTTCTTTCAGCCGTCCCTAGCTAGTCAGCTCATCCTGCCCCTTGGCTCTGCCGTGTCTGAAAATGCTCTGGAGCAAACAAGGGGAAGGACCTGCTGCTCCCCGGGATGCTCCGGGTTGTTGCTCTGCTGCAGGCAATGGGAGAGGAGCTGGCAGGGGTAGGTCTGACGGAGAATGGAGGATTATTCCCTTCCCCTAAAAAGTGAGCCGAGACAGACGTCTCCAGCAGATTCTACGCCGCCTCTACCTCAGCAGAGAGAAATGCGGAGCCAGCCAGCCTTTACCAAGGCTTGGCCCGCAGAGCAGAGGGCCGGCTGTCAGGAATAGCCTGGGTTATCGGTTACTGGCTTGCTCGTCAGCAGGGGGAATATCAGAGGCGGACGGCGGTGGGTCTGCCTGTGACCATGCTGCACGGGGTGGCCTTAGCTGATGGCCTGTTGCCCGTGTCCACATAACCTCCTCCACAGGAGTTACTCGCTGCTCACCTGCTGAAGGGAACGAACGGTCACCTGTGTCCGTTCTGAGCCTCTGCAAGAGGACGTTGTCATGAGGCAGAACAGGCTGAACAAGCCATAACTGGGGAGAAAAACACCGTGCAAAGAGAAGCAAAGATGGGAAGAGCAAAGGGGGCATTTCCCAAGCGACGGAGGATGTTGGTCTGGAACAAGAAACGTGTGTTTGTATTGTAAATATGAGAGCTGATGCCAGCTCCCCTCCTCACTCCTCCTGCTCGCCGCTCGCCTGGGGCACAGCCCCAGGATGAACAAAAGAGGTCAAATGCAGCGCTTGCTCCAAAGGGATCTGTTAGCTGCCACGTGGAAGCTGTGCAAGGTGGGGGCTATTGCAGGTCAATATTTGAGCTCTCCCCTTCTCTGTAATGCAGCTGCTTGAGGAGCAGTGCCGTGCATGACAGAGGCCTGGGGAAAAGATCAGAAAAGGTCTCTTTTGGTTATTCTCCATAGGACTGGTTACTTTTTGCCATTGCCTGTGCCTGTCTGAATATTGCTGTTCGCCTTGAAATGCTCCGTCTCCCCAAAATACGTAGTCTCGTATGTGCTGTGCTGCCATTGTACCTGCCGGAATGGGGCACGGATGCTGCCCGCTACCTCCGAGTGTGCCCAGGGGGCACAATCTCCTACTGCTGGGGCGTAAACCAAGTGCAGAGATGCCCATCAGCTGTGTGGGGGACAAACCTCAGCTCTGGAGATGCAGGAAAAAACTTGGTCTGCTACCTGAGAGAGCTTCTCCCAAATCCTCCCAGCCCCGGCGGCTCCTGCAGGCCCTCGGCACAGGTCCGGAGGCTGCCAGGCAAGTCTGAGATGCCTCGGGCATCCCCTGATTCTCTGGCCAACTCCCTGCGTGCCCAGAAAAGCAGTGGTCGGGGCTGCACTGCAGAACAAGCACTTGCTTGAGGTCTTTGTACACAGTGGTTGTGTTATCGTTTCACTTTTGGGGGCAGAACGAGGCCTGTCATGTCCTGCAGATTCAGGGATCAATGTTCTTAGCTGGGACTGATGCTCCTGGCTCTCCCCGAGCGGGAGGTACAGCTCCCGCGTTGACACTGCCACTCTCCCGTGCAGCCTCCGCCAGGTCTCCGGCGTTTGCCATCCATCAGATTGCCCACACTACGGCCTCGAGTCCTGTAACATGGCGGTGTGACGGGGTCATGGAATCACAGAATGGTTCAGGTTAGAAAGGACCTTAAAGATCATCCAGTGCCACCCCCTGCCCTGGTCAGGGACACCTCCCACTGGACCAGGTTGCTCCAAGCCCCGTCCCACGTGGCCTTGAACACCTCCAGGGATGGGGCAGCCACAGCTTCTCTGGGCACCCTCTTCCAGCACCCTCTTAGTAAAGAATTTCTTCCTAATATCTAGTCTAAATCTCTGAAATGCGTAAGGATGCGAACACCAGAATTGCCACACTTTTTCACAGCCCAATGCAGCACGTAAGAAAGCAAACAGTCGCTTACTTGGTCGTCTTCTCCATCAAACAGCGGTCACTACTTTCAGCAATGTTAGGTCAGTGGGTCTGGAGTTTGCTGTGTGATGTTGGTGTTTGGGTTCCCACATCACCTCATTTTGAAAAGAATCTCACAATGTCGAAGTGTCCGGCTGCCAACCAGGCAGTGTCCCAGGCCTTGCTATCGAACTGGGAGGAAAAACTGAGCTCAGACTGCAGGAACTGTCTGGATCTATCACTGCTGCCGTCAAACTCTATTTTCTTTTTTTTTTTTTTTCTCTCTCCCTCCCTCTTTTTTTTTTTTTTCCCCCCTCTTGGATGTTAAAATCGAAAATTGGACAGATTCAGCAGCCAGTGGCTGCAGCTATGATTTTGGCTTTGAACCAGTCTCAATATCTTCTCTTAAATTAGATGGCAGGATCCTTCTCCGTGTCTCTTGGGTGCCATTATTTTAACAGCAAGGAGCGTATCTTCGCGAAGCGGGGCTGCGTTTCTGCAGTCAGGGACGACTGAGCCATCGCTGGCAGGACTGACGCACCCGTTCCTCACCCACGACAGGTGCCGGAGAAGAGGCAAAACCAGCAAAGTCTGGAAAAGCTCATTGCTGTGCCCACAAAGAGATCCAGGTCCTAATTTCTGCCACTGACTGACTTCAAGCAAGTACTGATCCCTTTACGCTAAAGACCCCCAGGTGCTGCTTCCCCTTTTGATAAAAAGGGGAGATATTGTTCTTATTCGTTTCTCACTGAAAACTCTTCTTTCTCCTGTGAACGCAGTTCAGCTGCACACGTGCCATGTGTGCCAGGCAGTCAATTCGTGTCACCGATACCTTTTCCTCTGTTCAGATCCAGAATCCATCACAAATGTGAATCCATCACAACTGTGATGGACTCACA
Source organism: Larus michahellis (assembly GCF_964199755.1). Taxonomy (NCBI): domain Eukaryota; kingdom Metazoa; phylum Chordata; class Aves; order Charadriiformes; family Laridae; genus Larus; species Larus michahellis. The sequence continues at coordinate 4,583,579 of NC_133905.1, forward strand.
CCCCAGCTCCCCCAGGGTCCAAGCTTTTTTTTTCTGGTCTGAGAGAGAGCATCCCCCTTCCAAGAGGGGCTGCCCTGAGAGCTGGGTCTTCCTAGAGTACGAGCCAGGACCTATCCCACTCACCCGCTCGGGAGCCGCAGGCTGTAATTAGCACTCAGCCTGATCATTTTGGGTGGCCAGGCACCACAATTATTTTTTCCTCTTTTTTTAGGTTTTGCGCAGACACAACAGGAAGCGAAGCCGGGGCTGTGAGACAGTGGTGGGGTCAGGATTAGCTCCTCGGGGCCTCTGGGGTGCGTACTCGTGAGCAGGCACACGTGCTCTCTCTTCAGTTCCCTTGGCTGGAAACAACCGAATCTCCAGGTTTTAACCCTCTCCAGCATTTCATATTGGAGATCACGAGTGGGGCTTTTGGCTCCTTGTGGCCCCAGGGTCCAGCCTGGAAAATGCCTGAAAGCTCCATCCTCCATCCCAAAAGGAGTTGGGATTCCTCCCGCTGCATCTCAGCCAGACTCCCACTGATCTGGGGTTTCCAAACCTCTTCCTATTTGGCCCCTGAGCAAGCGGTGCACGAAGATGTCCTGCATGCGAAACACCTCCTGTCCCTCTCTGCTGGTGTTCCCAGGGGACAGTCACATCCCAGCTCAGCTTGTGCGCACCACCCAGCCCTCGCGCCCTCCCGTGGGGCAGCAGCATCACCCAGTCACCTCGCAGCCCTTCTCAGCAGCCTGGATCTGCCCCGCTCCCAGGAGAGCAGAGCCGTCGGCGCTGCAGGTGAAGGTCGCCAATGCTGCGGATGATAGCGTTCATGCTTTTTTTTGCTGCTATGGCAAATACCTCACCTGATATATTTCAGGACTTCATTTGCCTTTTTTATGACTGTCACAGCAGCAGCTGATAGCCCAGAACTAATGCATCTGGGACCTCCTGCCACTTCCAGCAGCAAAGGAGCAGAAACTGCTGAATTCCAACTTGCGTAATTAAATTCTGCGGAATTTCCTCTCCTCTGGTCCAGGACGAAGCTTCAGCTTCCCCGGTTGGTGATTCAGTCTCTCTCTGCCATGGCAGCCTTTCTCAATGCTTTGTCCATCATCAGTATCTTTCTATTTTTATGTCAACTTATTATTCCTGAAATATTGATCCCAAAGCCAATCTTAGAGGTATTTTACTCGAAATCTGCCTTCTGCCCAGTGTTTCCCATTTGAACGCCGCCTGCTTTCCAGTTGCTTGTGTCCCTTACAGTTCACCTTTTAAACTTCACCTGCTCCGTTTGAAGTACATATTTCCTGTGGTATGTCATATCTCATGTGTTACATATATCTGGGTGAAGATCTACCACATATGCTTGATCTACAGAAACGACTTATTTTATAGACAGATCAGGTTGCACGGGTGTAAGCTGTGCTTGGTAAATGCCATGGTGATTTCATTCACCTATCCAGTTGCACCCACATCTTTTGTTTTCTTTCCTTCAGACTGTTTTCTAAAGCCTGGGTAATGCTGATGTCAGCCGAGCAGGCTTGTCACTGCCTGAATCCTGTCTCCTAGCCAAACTCTTCAGTTCAGGCACTGGATTTGCTGTTGTGGTTGCAGAGAACCTCCTTCCGTAATTAAGAGTTTCTGCAGCCAAAACAGCAAATTCTTTCACCGCTGCTTCCAGAAGTCTGGGATGGGCATGATCCAGTCTTTCCCTCACCTCACACATGTCTGGCTGTCTTCACAATCAACAAGTACACCTAAATATTCACAGCTTTAAAATCTATTCCCTTTTCCAAAGAGGTCATGGAAACCCCGGATCCTGCTGCAGTATTGATGTCACGCTGCCGCAAGAGAAGAGCTTCAGTTTTGATGGGACAGCACGAAAATGTGGTCTGTAGGGGGAAAGGAGGGAGGGAGTGTGTTGCCTTTTTAAGCTCCGAAGGAAAGACTGAAAGCACTTGTAGCACAGGAGACTCCGAAATATGCCTGAGCTCCCTTTCAGGCTCACCTCGTTCAGCGATTTCTGGTCGATGTTACTGCCTTAGCATGGGGGTTTTGGTCCCTTGCTCTGCATCACTCCTATTCCCTTGCCTCATCCTTTGAAGACGCAAAGGATAAATGTGATACTGCCTTCTGCCCGTCTCAGTGAAAAACATTTTGGATTTGGATCACAGACGTACACTGTCTTGATACTTATTATCCAAATGGTGATCCAGCGGTTGCCAAAGATTGATGTTTTCTCCCCATTAGAAACTCAATAGACCTTGGCTAAGTGACATCCCTGCTTTCGGATGCAATTGTGGCGATGCTAAATTTCCAAGGATTACCATTGCCTGTGGTGGAATCTGGGAACCTCAGTAACAAGCTATAAAGTGAGGAGGACAGCCAGGATGCGAAGATCTTGGCAGCTCCCCCATAATGGAAGATCCTGCTGTACTCAGGGCCGTGGTGCCAAAATGCAGCACGAACCATTAATTTACTCTGATGATACTCCCTCCTCAGCACTGTCATTTATTACGGTATTCCTTGGCCTTCACAAACTTCTTGGAGTCTCAGGAGCACCACAGGCATGGGTAAGCCAACGGTGGAGGGGATGGGGTGATTGACTTGTTCTCAGCATGAACGGGTGGAAGAAGAGGGATGTGTAAATGCCATTGCCCACCTGCCCCCTTCCTCCCTCCTCCTCCTCGCAGTCCAGGCTGTATCCCAGATCTGATGGAAGAAACAGGCACAGGTCAAGAATCGAACCTTTCCCCAGCTCCCTCTCCATGTTTGGTTTCCTCTCCAGCTGTGCAGTTCAGCCAGCTGTGGAGTCCCTTGAGCTCCAGCCTTCTTAAGGTGGGCCGTTGCCTGTTTGGGGTAGGCAGTGGGGGACAGGACGGGGACAGCGATTAGGGGACAGGATGGTGGGAGACCCCAGGACGGGAGCACGCTGTGGGATTGCACGATCAGGTGGTTGGGGTGGAGCGGCCGGAGGAGAGGGGCTCTGTGTTTGAACGGGGCTGAGCTGCGTTCGTAGAGCTGCGCGGTGAGGACCCGGCGCCTGGTGACGGGGGGAGGACTGGGCGGGGGGCGCAGCAGCAGAGACATTGCAGGTGCTGGGGCTGATGGATGGTGGAACAGGGGACGGCCACAGTGTGGGGTCGTGGGGCAGAGCTGTGTCAGGTGGCAAAGCCTGGTCTGAGGGGGGCTGGACTCCATTAAATCACGGTCTGCAGCCTCCAGCTGGCTTGGGCAGGACGCAGCAGCTGTGATGGCTGATGTTGCTCTTGCCAGGCAATCCCAGATGCTTTGGGGATGCTTTGGGCACAGGTGGCCAGGACTTCAAGCGCATGCTGCCGGCTGCAGGCATTTGCAGCTGCTCCGACCCCAGCCCTGCAAAGGACGGATGCTTTGGTCCCATCAGCTGCTGCCCTCGCCGTGCACCGGTGCCGGCGAGGTGCTGTGCTGAGCTCTACACACTTCCAGCTGCTGCATCTCCCCCTCCACTGCAGGGTTTAACGCGGTCTTCAAAAGTCATCCTCATGGCCCAGCCGGGAGCCTGTTTGCTTTTCTCCTTGGGACGTGTATCGCAAGCAGAGGGTTTCTGAAGGGAGAGACTTCCTGCAGTTGGAGCCTTGTAAAACCCCGCCGTTGGGCCAGACGGTTGCTGTGAAGGGTTTGGCGAGTGCCCCGGGCAGGGGGTGGTGTCATCGCTGCGGAGAGAAGAAGCTGTCAAGCTGCAGCGAGTGTGGAGCGCTGGCATCTTCCCCCCGCCAGCTCAGCGCTCCCGGGCTCCACCGGCTGCACACGGGAGCAGCCTGGCAGCTTTCTTCCTTTTTTTTTTTTTTTTTTTCCCCCTTTTTCTTCCCCCTTTTTTTCTGTACCTGTACAGCATGAGCAGAGCAGGGATCCTAGCGGGGGGTTCGCTGCTATCCGGAGAAGATGGCTTGTTCTCTGCCAGATCTTGCGCTGGGGAAAGGCTGGAAGAAATCTATTTTGCAATGTTTCTGCTGGGGCTGTGGGCGAAAGTCGGGCGAGGTGCTGCAGTCCCTGGCCAGGCTTGTCCCTCGGCCTCAGCAGCCTGGAGCAGTCAGAGCACGGATCTGACCTGCCCGACCTCTGCTCGCTCCCCGCTTTACTGCAGATTTGGTTTTTGTTCACCCTAAAGAGCCTTCTGCTGAGTCAGCCTGCTCCTCCCGGCCAGGACCTCACCCTGCACCGGGCGCTGAAGCCTTTCCTTGGGAACGCGTTTCCACGCGCCCCTGTGCAGCCCTGGTGTGAGCAATTTGCATTTCTAGCAGTTTCGTGTCAGCCTGAACCACCTGGAGTTTTGCTTATGTCCCGCCTAAGAAAGGTTCTGGTTGATGCACGTGTTAATCTCGAAAACAAACGCCTCCACACTGCTTTTACTAAGTACAGGACAAGTGTCTGCTGCGGTGCAGGGCGCTCGCAGACAGCCCACGGCGAGGTCATGCTCTTAAATTGAACAGAAGTTTGTCATCCCCGGACGGGAAAGGGACTCGAGTTTAATGCTCTCTGCTTGCAGATTCGAGCTGCGCTGAGTCGAGTTTTCAAGGTCGATCTAATTCCCTGTCATTTGCAGAGGAGCGAGTCTGGAAATGTGAAACGGGGCTCCTCTGGGACAAGCCCTGTGTGCGTTGGATCGTCCGCTTATCTCTCGTTAGCACAGATGCCGTTTCACTCTCCTGTGGGGTAACGGATACAGGGGACTGGGGAAGAAACCGTAGTACCTTCTTGTTGAGTCGCATCTCAGTCAATCCAGGGCTGCAGGAAGTGTCGTTTCCCAAGAACGCGCAAGTGCACGTGCACCGCTGATGAAATTTCGTGAGGTCAGGCAGTCACTTCCCCCCGATTACAGCTCCAGGAATGAATAATGGTTAGCTTAGACCCCGGTGACTTTGTGCTTTGGAGCCGTTTTCATTTAAACAAAATACAAGCACGTGGAAAAGAAGATGGGATTTGGATTTTTCCTTCGGGTTATTTTGGTTAAAAAGATGCCACCTGCGGCTTGTATGAACAAAAACATCCAGAGCCCCAAATTGTGGTGCAAAAAGCCTCTGTGTTAGAAACCTTCACATTGCCAGAAATGGTTTGTGAGCGATGCTTTTCCCTCCACAACATACGTCCCTCTGAGATTTTAGAAGGTCCCTGTATGAGTAGGAACTTGGAGGACTGGAAGAACCTCCCAGGCCATGACCTCCTGAACGATGTGTCCTATCATCCCCTTCAGAAAAAAACATCATCTTCCATCTTAAAATTCACAGTGTGATTTCTTCTGAGGAAGCCAACTCCAGGGTTGAACAACCCCCATGGTTAGAAACCTTATTCTCATATGAGAACTGTTGTGGCATCCTCTGCCGACGGAGAGGGGCAGATAGAAGAAGGAGAGGCTGGGTGAGAAGTGGGGCAGCTGCTTGGAGGTGTTACCGCAAGCGAGAGCCTGTGCCCTATCGCGGCTGGCTCCACACGTTAGGTTTGGGATATCCAGGCCATGTGGTTCTGCCCGTGGTGGAAACAGGTCCCTGGGGCTGAGGGATGGAGCTGAAGCAAATGCTTCATAGCCTGGAAGGTGGTTGCATCCCTACATAATTTATGAGCTTGAGAACTTGAGCATCTGTCGCCGACTGGGTGTCCAGCACTGTGTTCGTGGCTGGCCAGATCCAGCCTCGGGTTTGGTGCTGTGGCAAATAGACCTCGGAAACCAAACCAGCTGATCTGCATGTCGGGGAAGGGGTGAGGACTGCTTGGGTGCTGTCTTCAGCTTCAAAAGCTCAAGGAGATGTTGCTGGTTTAGAAGGGAAGAAAAAAAAAATAAAGGCAAAAAAGAACTTAAAAAGACTTTTCAATCCGATGAAGCATCTGACCAATTTGTCTATTAATGGTTGTGTCTCTGAGCCTGGAAATGCAAACTCCGAGCCGGTGGGGGCTCAGCACAGAGCTGCCGGTGTTGGATCTGCCCCGCATCTCTGCCGAGCACAGACTCCATCTCGCCCTTCGTGGGGCCACAGCGATGCTGGTCAGGGTCCTGTCACCTCCTGGGTCATTCCCTCGCCAATGCAGCCTGCACGCAGTGGCATTCCCCAAATGCAATGGGTCAGACTGTTCCCAGTTGCTCTTGAAATTGTAAAAAGCCATTGTCTTTTATTTGTTTAAAGGTTAGGGCTGGACCTTTTCAACCCTAACAGCAGGCTTTGTTAAAAAATAAGGGGGATCTTCTCCCAGAGCCAAACGGATTTGTCTCTTCTTGGGGGACATTGCCTCATCCCAACTGGGGCGTCTCCAGAGAGGGTGAGGGAAGCAGCACCCTCAACCCCTCTGATTTTTCTCGCTCCTTTTCCAGCCGCAGAAGATGGGGTTATGAGATCCACCTGGCAGGGGAAAGCCGGTCGCAGCCCACTCCAGGCCCTGTACGAGAGTGACCAGGTAAGGGGACAGGGGGAGGGAGGTGGAGGGGTGAAGAGGGAGTGGGGCGCTGGGGGCTGACCCCTTCTTCCACCCCTCTGGTGTGCAGGGCACTGTGCTGTCTCCAGCCACCCTCAAGGTCCCCGTGCCTGAACCTCTGTCCATGTCCAGAAGAAAAGACCACACCACTTTGGGGAGTAATCGATGATAAAAAAAAAACCTCATAGCCCTTGCTGGGACTTGGGCAAATGGTTTCATTACCGGTGGGCTGAGCCATAGCTGGGCAAACCCGGGAGATTTTGCCATCTGAAGATTTCGAAGCCAACTCTGGGCCATCATAGCAGGGCAAGAGCATCATTGCTGCTCTTTCCGAGCTAATAATTGATAGATGCTTCTATGTTGGGTGCTATACATACACACACACATATGTATATGCATATATACAATGTGCCCTCGTGGCCAAGAAGGCCAATGGCATCCTGGGGTGCATCAAGAAGAGTGTGGCCAGCAGGTGGAGGGAGGTCATCCTCCCCCTCTACTCTGCCTTGGTGAGGCCGCACCTGGAGTACTACGTCCAGTTCTGGGCTCCCCGGTTCAAGAGGGACAGGGAACTGCTGGGGAGGGTGCAGCAAAGGGCTACAAAGGTGATTAGGGGACTGGAACATGTCTCTTATGAAGAAAGGCTGAGGGATTTGCGTCTCTTCAGTCTGGAAAAAAGATGGCTGAGGGGGGATCTCATCAACACTTATGAATACATAAAGGGTGGGTGTCAGGAGGATGGGGCCAGGCTCTTTTCAGTGGTGCCCGGGGACAGGACAAGAGGTAACGGGCACAAACTTGAGCATCGGAAGTTGCACCTAAACATGAGGAGGAACTTCTTTACCCTGAGGGTGGCAGAGCCCTGGCACAGGCTGCCCAGAGAGGTGGTGGAGTCTCCAACTTTGGAGACATTCCAAACCTGCCTGGACGCGTTCCTGTGCCACCTGCTCTGGGTGACCCTGCTCTGGCAGGGGGTTGGACGGGATGATCTCCAGAGGTCCCTTCCAACCCTATGATTCTATGATTCTATATACACGCATATACAAAGCTGGACTCAGTGATGAGTGGTTTGTAATCCTGGGACATCTCGGTCCTCACCATCACGCGGAGCTGTGCCAGCTGCACCTGTGGAGAAAGGGGCAGCCAGGCACAGTCTGGGCAGGCAAACACTCCAGGTGGGATCAGCGGGTCCATCCCCACACGAGGATCTGCTGCAGGACCAGCCATGGTCAATGCTTGAGGCAGGGAGCACCTGCCCTTGCCAGGCCCCGGTGCGTGCACCCCAACCGGCATCAGTGACACGGCATCGGGGAAGGTGACCCGCTTGCCCTTTAGCAGTTCAGTGCAAGCTTGGGGGTTTGTGGTTGAAGCTCCAAAAAGTGTATTTATTTCCTTCTACTGCGTTTACCCCTATGGCAGGCAGTTTTCCCCCCATGCGGCCAGACTTGTCTTTGCAGAGGGATCCTCGCCCACAACTTCCCTGCAGGAAATCACCCTCCACCCACTGGTGCAACGGGCCGGGCCGTGGCCACATGCCCCAGCCACCGCTTGTGCCCTGCATCTCCCCACGTCCACGGGGCAGTCATCTTCTGGAGCCCCTAAGAAGCAGAGGGCAACGTTGGTGGTCCCTGCAGCTGGCTGCCATCCCTGCTGCCTCCCTGCCACCCACCGGCGGTGCCCGCTGCAGCTGGAGCCAGGTCTCCTTTCCATAGACAACGCTTCGTGCTACCATCTAGGTGGATGCTGTAATGTCTATAAGCAGCGGAATTGCCTTTGCTCTGGGAAAAATGGCAGATGTGAAGTTCCTTGGCCCCGATGCCGGCAAACCCTAACGCTACTGGAATGTCATGGTGTTATTTCCTTAAAAGTGATACCTAATTTCTCTGGCTTTTAAAGGAAATGAAGGGAGCAATTTTGCTCCGAAATAACTGCAAGACATGCACTTATTCCAGTGGGCGGCTGTTGAAAACTAGTCACATTTATTTGTTGCCATGCCTGCAGACAGTGTGTCTGTCTGTCTCTCTGGTCCAATAGTTTTGAATTATGCAAGTACAGGGAAAACCACCTGAAAAAAAATCACATTATTAAAATGTCTTCTTTTTTTTTTTTTTTTAAGCACTTGCAAAAAGGGTTTCCAGTTTTAAAGGGCAACAGGGAGCCTCCAAACAAAAGACATTTCTGCTGAAGGGTTTGACTGTGTCACAGGGAGGTGTACCATAAGAATAACTCTTCAGCTATGGTTGTCACCTCCCTAGGTTCTCTCTCTTCTTCAAATCCAAGTAGCCAACAATGTCAAAGTCATCTCCTGGTGGCAGTTAGAGTCTGTTGACCTGCATTTCCTCCATCTGAGCATTTTCCCTTATCGTCTCCCTCTTGGAAGGTGCAGGGATGGGATTCTTTCTCCTGCCCCTGTCAGGTTTCTGGCCATGCAGGTTCCTAGAGAAGGTGGTCATTAAGGTGACCCGGATAAGATTATTTTCTTAGTGTAAATGAGATCCAAAAGGGTCTGTCTGTTGTTCGTCCCTTGCAGGAGGAGCTTTTTGCCCAGATGCTAGTGCCCCTCTGAAGGTGATGGGTCTGCTGGATCATCCACAGGATGGGTAGTTTGTCTCCGGATCCTAACTCCTGGCAGGAGCTTTACAAAGCCCCATCTCCACAACACTGCCTCTCCCAGGCTCTGGTGCCTCCCCAAACCCCGTATGGTCCCCAGGGAGAGGCAAGGGTGCACCTGAAGCTTGGCAAAGGGTGTCCTTTTGCATGCCTGAGCGATGACAGCAGTCAGCAGCAAGGATGTAGGGATCCAAGGAGGTGGCCTGCCCTTGCCCATCATCTTGAGGTCGTCACGTCTCCAGGCTGCAGACACATTTGCCGTGGCACCCTATGATGCCAGCAGGACTGTCTTCACAACCCCAAAGTGGAAGCCACCATCGTCTTGTGACATGGGCGTCATTGCATTGAATTACAGGAAGAGCTCTGCGGGGACAGGGCTGCCCCGGGTTAGCAAAGGGGCGGTGAAGCCGTTAGCGGTCGTGGCCCGGACGAGGCTGTTGGAGGTTCCTAGCGATGACCTTGGGGCTGAACACGAAATCTCCCAACCCTCGTGAGCAAAACGGGGAGGGAGTGGGCAGGAGGAGGAGGGGACCTTCCCCTTCTGAGTTCCTGGAAATAATTTCCTTCCCCAGATGTTTTAGCGACATTTTGGGATTTCTGATGAAAACCATGACAGGAAAGGTCATGTCCCCAAATCTGGAGGGGAGTTTCAGCTGGGGCTGGAGTTGGGGGGCTCTGGGCTCCAGGGAAGCCAATGCAGCAGCTGCCAGGCCTTAATGCAAAGATCAAAAGGGATAACAAAAAGGACCATATATGGATTTCTTATCCCTGTGAAGAAAGGAGAATATGACCAGAGCTGAGGCATTGGACTGGCCTGTGCGGAAGAAGTCCCTCAGCAGAAGAAACACAAAGCCCTCGGGAAAAGCCCCACCACCACCTCCAGCAGCACCTCGCTCCTCTCCATCACGCCCTGCCACCCCCCATCCCCTCCAGCTCCCCAACTGCTCCCCAGGGTTCGACCGTCTCTGTTTAAAGACCATTTTCCTCCACCCCTTTGCCTTTCCTTGGCAGCACGCCGGCGCTGGTTTCATCACGCATGCCCACACTTGTGTGCCGTGTTTCTGCCTCTTGGCTGCGGTGCTTGCAGCCAGCCTGCAGGTGTAGGCGTTGGCACAACGTGGCAATGCCCCATGGCAGCCGGGAGGCCTGTGGCACCAGGGGCCATGTATGCCCCCCTGGACGGATGTAAAGGAGAGCTTTAGCCCACTGTGTGTGTGTGGGGGGGTGCTGTAACAAATGTTCTGATGTTGGTCCTCTCTGCACCGCCTGTTCTTCCCTCACCCCCTTTGGCTTGTCTTCTCATCTGGCTCCTCATCACATTTTATTCTGTCTTTTGCCCCCAGCAGGTCCAAGGATTAAATGCACCAAGGCAAGTTGTGTTCAAAATCAATGCTGTCCCCAGAAATCTCACATGGGTGACTGCCAAACCCTGGAAAGGGGAGGGGATGGGGACAGCTCTGGGGCAAGTGTTGTGTGTAGGCCATGATCAGCTTGGGCAAGCTAGTGACCATCTCTGGTTTTTTCTCTCCTCAGTTTGAGCAGTCATCACTGCAGGCGGTTCACCAGCAGAGACGTGAGCTGTTGAGCAACATCTGCAACCGTTACACCCGCAAGCGGCGTCTCCTGCGGCCGGATGACTTGCGGCACTTGGTGGTGGATGACACGCATGGGCTGCTCTACTGCTACGTGCCCAAAGTGGCCTGCACTAACTGGAAGCGGGTAATGATGGTCCTGACGGGGCAAGGCAAGTACCGGGACCCACTGGAAATCCCCGCCAATGAGGCCCACGTCTCGTCCAACCTGCGCACCCTCTCCGAGTACAGCATCCCCGAGATCAACCACCGCCTGCGCAGCTACCTCAAGTTCATCTTCGTGCGGGAGCCCTTTGAGCGCTTGGTCTCGGCGTACCGCAACAAGTTCACCCGCAGCTACAACACAGCCTTCCACAAGCGCTACGGGACCAAGATCATTCGGCGACACCGGCAGGAGCCCAGTGACAAGGCCCTGGAGCGCGGGGATGATGTGCGCTTCGAGGAGTTCGTCTACTACCTGCTGGATCCACGGACGCAGCGGGAGGAGCCCTTCAATGAGCACTGGGAGCGGGTGCACTCGCTCTGCCACCCCTGCATCGTCCACTACGATGTGGTGGGCAAGTATGAGACCTTGGCTGAAGACGCCAACTACATCCTCCAGCTTGTTGGGGCTGACACAAGCGTCAAGTTCCCATCTTCATCCAAGACCACCAGGACGACGGACGACATGACGGCCCAGTTCTTCCAGGACATTAGCCCCTTCTACCAAAGGAGACTCTTTAATTTATACAAAATGGACTACTTGCTCTTCAATTACTCCATCCCCTCGTACCTCCGCATCCGATGAGGCAGGGGCTGGGGGGAGAGGCGAAGGAGAGCTGGGTAACTCTCATCTTGCCAAAATCCTCTCCTCCCACCCTGTGCTCATCTCTTAGTTGACTTCACCCCCGTGCCCTCTCCGTTATGGTCTGCTCCACATCCTGATGCCTTGTTCATGCATGGTCTGGAGGGAGGACACCTCTCACAACACCGGGGCCGGAGCTTTTCCTTTTCACCCTTCAACATCCTCAAGGGATGGTGGTGGGGCTGGACACTGCTGGGTAGGAGGGCTTGCCTTGGCTGGGGGCTTCCTTTTAACTAAGAGACTCCTCTGTAGATCCAAGTCTTGGAAAGGCTCCTTTTTCGGGCAGGATCCCTTCAGGTCTTTCTCCTCCTTACTGGGCTGTTTAGGGATGGACATGGTGTCTTGGGGGGTGGGGTGGAGCATGTCAGAGACTTGCATAGAACCAGAAATAAAGCAATAATTTAATGTAAGTTTTTCCTTTCATTTAAAGGTGCTCCCACCTTTTCTTTTTGCCTTGTTCTCCTCCCTCCTCCTCCAGCTTCCCCGTGCCGTCCCCACTGCCGGGAAAGGTGGTGATGTGTTACTGTGACCACGCATTTCTCCCTGACAAAGCCTGGAGGGTTTTTTTGTTCCCCTCCTTCCACACACTCTTGGTCGGGATGCAAAATACTCCAAAGAGAGAGAGGAGCAGGTTTACAGCAGGTATGGGCTGATAGAGACACAGTCTTTCTCCTGAACTACAACAGCAGATCAGTCGGTGCCTCTGTGTGTGCGTGTCTCTGGATTTCTGGTCAGATCTAGTAAATCCAGGTCCCACGCTGTCTGTTTTTTAAGAGCAGGTGATAACTGTTTTGCAAAGCTGTACGTACAGCACGGGTGCAGGTGTCTGCTCAGATGAAATCATGTCCTCCACGGTGTCCTGCCCACGGCCCCGCTGGGCTGATGGGACCCAGCTGGCAGCACCGGCTTCTCGTCCCCTGCCACCATGCGCTGCTCCCATGCGCAGCCGGTGCCTCCTGCATGGGGTCAACACATGACACCTGGGGACGGAGAAAGGTGCCAGGGCAGGTTTGAATTAGAAAATGCTTGGGGAGCACTGTGCTGGGACACGGGAGATGATTGCTGTGGTAATGAAAAGGTGATGCTGGACTGGGAAGGCCAAGGAAGAAGAGAGAGTGTGTGTATGTCGTCTGCGTGTGCACGGGGGGTGTGGGTGTGGGTGTGGGGGCGTGTGTGTATGAGAAAAAATTGAGAATAAAAATGGGGACAGAGACACCTAGAGGAAAATTCCCCTTTGCCTGGCTGGCTTTGGACATTCCATTCCTTGAAGAAGAAATGGGAAGGAGGGGGCGAAACACAAAAGAAAATGACAAATGCAGTCCTACGATTTTAAATTAAAACCAGTCCAAGGAGCTGTATTTCTTTAAAACCATATTTCAGTCTTTCCTCTTTTCTGTTCGGCTTTGGCTCAGTGGCTGCCTTTGTAAATAAACACGCCAGTAATAGATGCTGTAGAGTGTGTCTGCCGGCTTGGCTGCGAACACTTGACTTATTAGTGCAATACAATGGGAGGTTTTATAAAACCCCAGTGCTCTCAGGCTCTTTTAAAAAAATAATGTTTTCATCTAACAACTTTTGGCTGTTATATCTTAACCTTTTTCCTCCCTGCCTCTGAGCAGCGCCTCTACACTGACACTCCCCTCCTTGGTTGCTCCGTTTGGAGATTGGGTTTAGCAAAGCAATGAAAAAGAAAAGTAAATAAAATTGCTGGTGATTCTGGCAGCCTGACAGATTCTCCCAATCTGGATGGGAGATCTCGCGGAAATGGCCTTTCTCGTGCTATCTTAGTATGTCCTCGTCTAGCTGAAACTCAGAGCACAGAATCAGATTATATGATGCAACAAATTTCATCTGCAGCGTCCAGCCTTGGAGTGCATTCCTTCTGCTTTCTCAGGAGTCTCGCCTTCCCCACTTAGCACTGCCTCTGCTTGGAAAAATCATTGTTCAAGTCACCACAAGCTCTTTTCATCGCTTTTGGTCATGAATTATAATTTGGGGTCAGAGTCACAAAGGGATGGATTTTTGGATGGATTTTTTTTTTTTTTTTCTTTCCTAAATACTGTTCCCTGCAGGTAGGTCTTAAAAGCTGATGGCACTTAAAAGTGAGTGGCAAGGACAGATACACAGCCTTTCTCCCCGTTGTGCTGTCTGTGGGTGTTTAGGCAGTATCTGGCTGGCTGGGAGCCCCTTTGGGCCCTCTCTGGAGTGAAAGGAGGGACCGACACGCTCTGGGCTTTGTCTTTTAGCCAGCTGGTTTCTAACCTTTCCCACAGTGGTGGCGATTTGGAGACGGTCCCGGTTGTCATGGCTATTTGAGCGGCAGCCTGTCCCCCCGGCATCCCCATCGGAGCTGACCCAGTGCCCCAGACAACAGCAAAGCCACACCAGTATGGGGTGAATGCAGCCTCAGCCATGGCCCGCTAAGGGCAATACCCTGCTGAGATTTGGCCTACAACAGGGCGTCTTTTAGGACACGTAGGACCTTTGGAAATACCCACCTTTGGGCTTTTTTTTTTAAAAAAAAAAAAAAAACAAAACCAAAAAAAACCAAAAAACCCCCACCAACCAACAGCCACAACCCAACCCATTTAGGTCATACCCTGGCGTTCCCCCTGCCTAAACACCGCTTTCCAAAGCAAAACCTGCCCATGCAAACAGAAAATGGCCACTTTTTATTTCTGAAACAACCGCCTTCAGCCCGGGGCTGGAGCTTTCCGGGCCTGGAAACCTTTCGCCCGTGCCAAAACCGGGCAGCAGCCGGTGCCGGTCGGTGCCGGGGGGCGGCGGAGCCCCGGCCCTGGGCAGCCCCGGCCCCCCCCGGGCGGAGACGGCCCGACCCCTCCCCGGGTCGCACCGAAACCCACTGCAGGGCTGCAGCGAAACGGAGTTAGGAGGACACCGTGTGACGGGTGATCCCAACTGCAAGCATTTTAATGTCCTTCGGGTGCTGGGAACCACGTCTCCGAGGGGCTCCTAGTTGCTTGGGGTTGTGGTTTGTTTTTTTTTTCACTGTTTCCCTGCATCCCTTTTTCTTGCCAGATGAGAAAAATATCAAGGTTACCTAGGCCACCTCTAAAGTGTAATTGGATTTGGTTTTCTCCTCTCTTTAGGACTGGGAATGTGGTGACACCTGATGTGCCACAAGGAGATGCCCGGTGACTGCCCCCCAGGAGGACGGAGCAGAGTGTCATTCCCTCGGCCCTGCCCGAGCACCCTGCTGGGAGCTGGGAGCGTTTCCAGGAGGAAGATGGTGGTCTGGTGATGAAGGGCAGGAATGCACTGCCAGGATCCGGAATGGGACCAAAACGCAACCCTGCTTCTTAGTGGCAATGGGGCTTTGGGGCAGCTGCGCTGTGGGGCCACATGGCATGTACTGCGCTGCATTTTGGCTAAGGTTTGGTGATGAGCAGAGGTGAAGACTCTTCTCAAGCAGCCCCGTGACCAACGAGGTGAAGACAGGACCAAACATCCCACCAGGAATGAGCTCAGCTGCTGTCACCTGGACAAAGAGCAAAGAGAGAACCCCCCGGGCAGCAGAGGCTTTTCCTCCTGTGGACTTCCTGGGGCCCTAAATACAAGCCTCACACTGCCAAAAAAAAAAACCCCAAGTTGGTATTTCTGCAGGGAAATGAACCTTCCCTGCCCAGGGGTAAGTGTGGCCATTACCCGCTGGCCCCATACCCAGGGAGTGTGGGGAGCAGCTGGGCTGGGGGACGAGGTGGCTGGGGGACAAGGTGGCTGCCGAAGCAGCACGGAGGCGTCCCCACTGCAGTAAGTGCACCGACCCTGCCAAAAGGAGCAGAGGCAGGGCTGCAATTAGCGAGGCTGCAATTAGACACCTACCTCAGAACCAAGCAGCTGGTCTGCTGGGGTGTGGGGGGCACATGGGACCTGCTGGCCGGGCAGCACTGTTTTCTGACCGGGCTGGAGTCCTCACTGGCATTTTGGCAGTGATGGGCTGGGGCTGGAGAACCAAGGTAGCCCAGGGAGAGCCACCGCAGCTAATGCTGCCAAGGTCACCCCGTCTCAGCAACAGGAGCCCAAAGACAAACGGAAAAATCCACGTTAGACGTGACGATTGTGCACGGTTCAGCCTCAGGCAAGGAATAACCTTGCAAACTCTATTTAAACTCTCCTTTCTCCGCTCCCGCCCCCATCAAGTGCTTATTAAAAATAAATATTTAAAGAAATAAAACATGGCTGCTGCCATATGAAGCGGCGTTCTGAGTCGCAGAGCACCTGCGTCACGCAGCCAATGTGGGGGGAGTGCCCCACAGGTGCACTCGGCGAGGGGCTCGGGGGGCAAGTGCCCACCCCACCAGGCTGGCCCTGGGGTTCGGCGCGAGGCTTGGGAGCTGCTGGGGAGCTGTCAGAGCACCAGGGATGCAAAAAGCAAGATCAACCTCACTTTGATATGTCCATATACAATGTAAATAATTATTATATTATAATAGAATTATTGCAAATAATTGGAATAAATAATACATGCATTATATGTAATAGGTAAATGTGTATAAAGTATGTATCACAAGAATAATTAAACAGCATTTATGATTATACTTACATATTATATGTTATTATATATGTGTTGAGTGATCATGTTTGTGTATGATTGTAATAATTAATAGCCATTTGGTTTATGTATGTCTACATATGCGTGTGTGGACAACATCTTATTTATTATATACACACACGCACCCCCCTCCCTGCAATGTTGAGCGTTGCCACAGTCACACGTGGCTCAGCAGCTAATGGCGAGCCGGCCCCTTCCTCCGAGCGCCGCTGACAGCTCTGCGTGCTCCAGCCGCTGGCCACTGGCCCCATCCCTGGTGGCCCATGTGAGTTTCTCCTTAGAGTGGAACAAGACAGAGCTTCAGCGATAGGGGTGTTTCTTTCCAGAGCCTGCTGTGCACCACAGATTGGGTCTTTTACCAGCTGGAGGATTAAATAGACTTCCATTGAAGGGAAAAAAAAATAAAATGTTTTCAAGTATGCCTTGGAAGCAGTGGCGCGCTTGAAGGAGGCTTTTCAGACTTGCTTGTGTTTGCTGGCTGGCACTTCACTTGTCCCCGGTAAGGATGGTGCATCTCGCACAAAGTAGAGTTTCTGGAAAATTACTGTATTAGGATGGAGGCAGTGAGGGGAAGCTGGGAGGAAAATAAATGCTTTGACTACCCCTGAAAACAACCCCCTGCTCCCATCTCTCTCTACGGCTGGTGACAGCCCCTTCTTTGCTTGTGAAGAGAAACCCTCCTGCAATTGGGAATGAGGGAGCCCCTGACCGACCTTCCTCCTCCACGTGGCTGGGATGTCCCCGAGGTCCCAGCTGCCACCCCAGCACCCCAACACACCGGCCTGGCGGTGGTGCAGGGCAGGCACCCACCCCCTCCCAAACTCCCGGGCCCTTCCACGCCCCCATCCCACAGCACTGACACGAACCTGAGATTTAGTTTATTCGGGGACCACTAGTGGCTGATCTCAGGACTGAATCTAAACCTCGCTGCTAATACACCGTGAAGGAAAAACAAGGGAAATTAAAAAAAAGAAATTTTAGATTTTTTCACTGCCTACTACAACCCAGATCAGCTGGCTGATGGCTGCACTGGGCTTGGAGGATCCAGCCCAAAGCAGTTTTTTGGGTTGTTTTTAAATTTCTGCTTTATTCAAAACCAGCCAGTCTCATTCTGCTGACACGCCGCGTTTGCCTTATTTCCCCCTAGAGATTAAATCAAGGCAAGCCTTCGACTGGGATCTCGCAGCATGCGATGGGTTTCTTAGCCCAGGTCAAGCACCGAGCCCCAACGGGCTGGTCAGCAGCCAGGGACTGAAGAGCAGAAAGAAAGGAGCTCTCTCCTCCCACCTCCTCTTTTTTAAGGCAGCTGCTTATTTGGGAGCTGTAAGGAATAAATACCAAGAAAAGTCACTGTCAGCTCAAACAGAGGTGCTGGTGACTGTGGCGGGGTGGCTACAACCCAGTGAAAAGCTGGGCCCAGTAATGACACAGACACAGCGGCAGAGAAGCCAGGCCCACTGCTGGCAGGGACTTTCCTGCTGGTTTAAAGACAGAAATCACTATGAAACGCCCACACCCCGTCTGGGCTCTGCTACCCACACAGGTTGGCTCTGAAGCCATGTGAATTTTGGGAAGGAAAAGGGAGGAAAGCAAACCCCCTCCCCGTATCTCCTCCCCAACAAAATCCCTCCAATACACCACCATGGGGAGCATAAAGGCAGGCAGGGCCTGCTGCGATGTACCGACAGCTCTTGAAAGCCGAGGATCCTTAAGGCATTTCAGCACCGACTCCCTGCTGTTAAGGGAAGGGAAGGGGGACGATGCCTGTACGATTCAGTGGCTTCTCGCCCTGCTGGGATGGGGGCTGCGCTCAGTGCCACCCAGGCAGCGGTTCCCGGGGGAGGGAGCAGTGCTGCCCCTCGCTGGAAGGGCTGGAGGTGCTTTCTTGGAGGAGCAGGTTCAGACGGAGGTACATGAACGCTGATCCAAGCCGTGCTCCGGGGTTACATATAACCTTTGGTGGCAAAGGCCCTTTCTCATTTGGACAGGGAAAGAAAGAAAAGGAGGAAAGAGAAAGAGTAAACAGGTTGAACAGGCAAATAACTAGCCTTTTGCTGCCCTTAGAAAAAGAAAAGGGAAAAAAAAATAATCCCCTTTTATTGAAACCATTTCCTTTGGTTATATCATTTCTCTTGAGGCTGGAAGCAATTTTCAGCATTAAGTGCGTTCCCTGCACTAAGTGCACGGGCACGAGGCTGACGCTTGGCTGCTCACCAAGGGGTACCCCAGAGAACAGCACGTCTCGCTGTGCCCTTTTAGTCGCACCACATCCGCTCATGGCCCCAGCCCCTCCTGCAAGGGGGGAACCCCAAAGCCCAGCATGGGCAAGGTGCAGCACGGGTCACCCCAGCCCAGCTGGGTCCCACAAGTAGGACACAGATGGCATCCATTACATGTTCCCATCTGTGTCCTCTGTCAACAGTGACAACCAGAACGAGCCGAGCTCTGCCCAGAAATCCCCCGATGAAGGGACACACCAGTGCAAGGGCTTTGCTGCAACTGCGTGGCAGAGGAGCAGCCGCGTGTTGGGCACTGGGAACCGACGCTGGAGGGGAGGGACTGGGGTCCCTTGCAGTCAACACCAGCCATCAGCTCCAGCCTGGGGCTTTTGGGAGATTGGAGGGAACACGAGCAAAGGTGTGCTATTAGAAGAGAGAAAGTTTCATGTGTCTGGGACCCTACAGAGAGCTGGGGTGTCTTCAGCAGCTTGGCCTTAGGACCAGCTTTGCCTGATTCATGCCCAGCAGCAAAAGTATCAAGGCCAGGAGAGGACCTCTACAAGGCAGCAGGGACTTGCAGTAAGGTGGGGAGAAGAGAAGCTGGTGTTGAGGCAGAAGTTATTTGCCAGAAGCCAGTGCTAAATGGGAGCTAATGAGGGTTTACAAAATAAAATGCTTATCTCAAGTTAGTAAAATATGTATGTATGTAAGCTCTAATGCAGCCCCCTCAAACTGGGACTGGCAATCAGACACTTGCTTTGCTTTCCCCGCAAGCCCCCTCAGCTGCTGCTGCTGCAATTATCACTCGTGCGTGCTCGGGGCCAACGGCAGCGCAGCCGAGCAGAGCTGACAGCACGGGCTGCGGCGAGAGATAAAGCAGCGAGGCCCGAGATGGGGGGAGCATGTGCTGCGAATGCTGAAATCTCCCCCACCATGAAGCTGGTGCGCGCATACTCTCCAGCTCAGCCAGCGTGGGGTAATTCGTCCTTCATAACAAAAAAAGGAAGAGGAGGCTTGGAAAGGGGGGAGGTGACAGCTTCTTTCTTTTCAGGGAGTGTTTTTCCCCCACACGTGGCAGCCCGGAGCCGAACAGTTTTTGCTGTCAGGGACCTTCAGGCACATGTTGATCCTGTGCAGGGCCCTCAGCTTTGCAGAAGCTCTGGGAGATCAGAGCAGCGCCGGGAGCAAAGAAACACCCAAGGCCAGTAGGCACCCAACACAGCTCAAATTTAAGTTTTAAGAGATGTCAGGTCCTTGAACAAGGCATCTGTCTGCCAGCAGGCTGCGGGACTTGACTTCCCCCTTTCACTGCCCCAACACGTACAAGCAGATAATTACTGAAGTTGAGGCCTAGTGGCATTTTTCAAAGGTTTGGTCCACGTGCTCAACTCCAGACTCTCGGGCATCTTATTATCTGGAGGACCCTACTTTGATTTCAGTGAAAACTGGCTGCTTTCAGCCCCACAAGCCTCTCTGACGTGTTCCTGGTAGCACAAGATAGCCATCCTGGAGCGAGGACCTAAGGTGTCATTTGCCAAATTCTCGTGTCAAATCCTCACCCAGCCCAACACCGTCCTTATGCCCACACGCGGATTCCAGACGCGGCACACTGCAATTGTTAATGAGTGGATGGCGACTACGGGAAAGGGAATGGGCTTTAATTGTAACCTGAAGCATGTGGGTTGCAAAAGGCTGCTCTTGATTAGGAAACGTTGGTTTTCCTGAAGCCCTATTAAACTTGTGTTGTCCAACCCTGAATGGATGAGAAAGAAGCGAGCAAGAAGTTCTACCCGACAAGTCTGAACTAGAAACAGGCAGAGCCATGGCAAGAAACAACAACCCCCAAATCCACAGCATTACCTTTTTTTAACCACTTTATTTGTGTGTGTTTTTCTATAAACATTTTAACTACTGGACATTTCCTAAACCGTAAAAACAAACCTTCCTCCCCCCAAAATGCAATCAATCCATCTTGTTGGTCAGACAACAGTGACACTGCCAGGGCAGGTAGGTGGTATCCCTAGATAACCTCCCGCTGGGCGCGAGCCAGCAAGGACCTGACTGCGTCAGATCCTGAGCATCTGAGCGATGGAGAGGAGACAAGTTTAAAGACCTGGTTGCTCTCCTCCTCCAGCAATGCAACAGGAGAGAAAAGTGGGGCAAATAAAGAATTTCCCTTGATGGAAAGTCATAGTCCGACAGAGAGGTTGTGACATCCACTTACAGGATTGGATGCGGTGACCTCGGCAGGCTTTGGAGCGGCCTCATGGGCTATGTTGTGCTAGGGCCAGAAACCGATCAAAATGCTCATTCATGGCCCAAATGCTCCTTAACGCCTTGTTTGCCGTGTGCAGGCACGAGCAGCGGGTGCTGCTTGAAACCAGCTTGCTCACTGGTGAGGGCACAAGTCTGTGGGTGCTGATTCCTCGGGGCGGGCGAGCCCAGCTGTAAGGCACGATGGGGAGGACAGATGGGGCGTCGGGGGTGGCAGGGGAGGTCCAATCCAGCCGGGTGACCCGGCGCTCATCGCCAAGTACCCTGTTGTCCCAGAGGAAAGCACCGTGTCGCACGAGTGATGCAGAGCAGCTCATGATCTCTCAGTTCCCCAAGTTCATGTCTGTGCCGTGGACAAGCCAAACCAGGCGGAAACAGATGGCCAGGAATCCAGTGCCCAGGAGATCCCCCAGGGCAGTGAGGTAGGGGATGGAGAAATTATCCGGATCCAGCGCCTTCCTCCACATCAGGCGCACAATTAGGTCAGCCACATAGAGCAGGATTCCCACCTGGGGAGAGGCAAGACAGGCCCCGCTGTGAGGCAGAAAAAAGGTAATGCACAGCCTCCCTCAGTACCAGAGCTAACAGGGACGGCGGAGAATTAACGCCTTTCCCAGAGAACTGCCACTTCTCTCCGGGATGGAGCTGTGCTGGGATGGGTGTACTTGGCTCATATCCTTGGGCACTGCATCGCTTGGCATCGCCCTGGTGCCGCAGCCCCATGCTGCCAGCCACAAGTGTGGGGACCACGCCTGAACGGCTCACCAGCATCGCGTGCCCCAAAAGGGAGTCTGGCCACACCAAAAGCGTCTCCTAAAGGGACAGTTCCCACTTCCCATGCCATGAATGGGAGTGCTCCCATCCACTCCGCCAGAAACAGCACTGCTGCAAATATGCAGGCAGCCCCAAAGGATACAGTCGTAGTCAGATTTTTTCTCTTCATCCTTCTTTTTCCCATTAGAAATTCAGATCGCGTTCTACTTTGTTTTTCCTAAAAGTCTCAGTGGACAACTGGAGTTTGAGGCAGTTTTTACATCAAAGTTATCCCAAGCAGCACTGACATGTTAAAAAAAGAAAATAATTTCTTTTTTTCATCTCAACAGTTTTAAAATCTTTGTTGTGATTGCTTTTAATTCCTATTTCATTCCTGATTCTGATAAACAGATGGAGGAAAAAAATACTTCGGTTAAAGATTAAAGACTGCCTAGTTAATTGAATTAAGAAGGGAGAGAGAGTTTGCACCCCGCATCTGTGGTCCCTCCATGGGAGACCGCCGCACAACAGGAACCAAAGCCAGAGGCGGCATTTCTAAAGGTGAAAACTGCAAGCTGGATGGGGGGAGAGGGAGGAGGAGAGATGGGGGAAGCAAATTAAATAACAGGACCATGGAAACTCAAGAGTTTTATATAGACCACTCCTCTGCCTCAATATAAGATCAAAAATGCCCACATTTTTCCTGACGGTCGTTTGTTTAACCTATGCTAAACGACCCTCAAAGATGGAGATGCCACACACTAAGCAATCAGTCCCATGGCTTTTTTTTTTTTTTCTGTTCTTGTTTTTCCCAAGGTCTAACATAAATCTGCCTTTTTCCATCTGACACCCATGATTTCATGTTTCATTCCTAGTGACCACAGAGAAAATGTTCTTCTGTCCCTCCCTACAGAAACTTGGTAGTTTAAAGGCTGTTAGCAGATTTTTCTCAAGCCTCTCTTCTTTGGACTAGCTAACCCCAGTCCATTCAGTCGTTCCTCTGAGGTCATATTTTCTAGGCCTCTGATCTTTCTCTTTGGGCTTCCTCCAGCTGACCCAAACTTCCCCCTCTCTTTCTTTCTGACTTTCTTTATAAAGTATAATGGAGGGGAAGAGAGAACCAGGCTGAGCGTATTCTCCTCCACTGGCCTCCATGGGAATCTTTCAGGGTCAGTGGCGTTGCTGGGATTCTGGTCCTTACGCTGTCATTTATTCTGCTCATTTTCACGCTTGGCTCTGGTTGAGGAGCTACCTCGATGCATAAAGAGAAGAATAAATATTTTGCTTTACAACTATGGGTGTGCGGCTGGGCTTAGGGTTGTGCAAAGGTCAAGAAAAACTGATTGTTTACACACGCAAGGAATTAACCCACAGACACGAGGCTGCTTGTAAGGCAAAGCAAGAAGTCAGCTACCTCACCCTGCAAATTAATGAATCACTGATTTAAAAGGGCAAGTGAAGTCAGAGCCTCTGTGAGTTTAAGCAACAGCCGCGTGCATTTCTGAGTGAGATGACAAAGTTTACAGCGCAGGCAAAACAGCGAAAGTGAACAGGCAGAACACATTGGATGAACTGCCCATCGCCTACCCAGAATTTTTACTTTTAAAGACTAACTTCTCAGGCCTGGCTTTTCCCTTTGCTTTTGATCCATATGGCCCTGCTCAGAAGGATCCCTAGGTCTTCACCAGGATACGTGAAACTAGTTTCCAAAAGGAGTGGGGAAACCTGCTGGCTGGGGTTCACAGCCTCTCACTTGCCCCTCACTGGGCTGACCAGTGGCAGTCTAGAAATACTCGGGGCTTAGAGACTCAAGGAGTGAACGTGATAAAATAAGGTACCACCTACAGCAAGAGGTACCTCCTTGCTAAGCGTGTCTCTGCACACTTACTGCAGCTCAGCAGATGATGATAACTTGTTCCTCATCTCATGTCTGACCCCTCACTCAGCCTTAAGGGCAGTTGTGCTCATGTGGGAAAGCAGACCTGGCAATTTGGGTGAAGTATTACTGGATCCACATAAGATACATGACGCTCAGTAGGGAGCACACCTGAAATGATTGGAAATGTGGGCTGCTGCTGCAAGTTTTACTGTGACTCCTGTTTAGCCTGGAGACTGTTTTGTTTTCACAGTATCTGAGAGGTTCCTTTTGGATGAGAGGTTGGGGTTTACCTGCAGCAAAGCAGCAGTCAGATAGAACATCACAAAGGTGAAGGACAGAGACGTGTGGCCTCCCTGCAGCAGATGGATTGTGTACAGGAACACAAGGTGCCCTGGGATAACCAGGAGGAACAGGACTCGGGCTGACTTGGAATTCACCTCTGCAGAGGACAGAGACAAAAACAGTGATGACGGTGCTGCAGACGGTGGGGGAAGGACAGGACGCAGCGGCGTATTTAAATACTGGTACATAGACTTGGGGCTGTCTCCTCCCACCAACCACATTGCTAACGCCTTTTCTAGATCACACAGCAATCCGGAGCATCTGCAGTATCAGCCCGGCAGCTTTGTCTCGCACTGAAACTGTGTGCCAAAGATATGCTCCATGCTGATCCACTCCACTTCTTCTGAACACTCCTCTCAGCTGCTCTCTGCCTCCCACTGCTTCTGCTCTGCCTTGCTGCATCCACTTTCCCAGTTTTTAGTTTGCTTTAGCAGTAACTCCCAACCTAGCAGGGAAAATTAAGAAGAACCTGCAATCTAAAAAGGCAACAGACCCAAATCGAGTTTTGCTGATGCTTAGGTTTATCCATTGCTGAAGATGGAGGAATTGCTGATTTTCAGCAAGGTTATGCTCTATTCACCCCTCTGTCCACAGGTGATGGCTCTAGGCTGGCTATGGTTAAAATGACTTTCCATTAGATCAAATCTGAGATTCTTTTTCAATTACTTTCTTTAGTGCTCCCTGAAGGCCAGTTTCTTTGCATGCCAGTGAGCAAGTATACAAGCTTGTTTTCAAGCTGCCCACCGCAAAGATGCTTCCTCTGCAATCTGAGTATCTTCCCTGTAAGGGAGAAAGGGGTTTCTGCCTTTGAAACCCACCTAGTCCTTCGCCAACCAGGCTTGATAAACAAGCTATCTGTGATCACAGGCCTTGAGACATGGACACCTAGGGTTCAAGGTCTACCTGATGAGAAGAATGTGGTACATGGGTTGGGCCAATTCTGCCTCATCTTGTATGGCAAAACTCCAGGCATGCTCCAGAAGTGCAGGAATGTGGAAATACGGCTGGCCTGGATGGCAACCAGATTCCCTCCGACACCTACAAGGACAAAACACAATAAACCTGTAAACCACCCTCACTGCAGCAGGAAACATCAGTCTAAAACCCGGCCCAAGGTGAGTAGATCCACATTCACTTACAAGCCCACTGAGAGCAAAAGAAAACCTGATCCCACATGTCATGTCGATGCTGGTTTTCACTTGGCAGGAACGGCTCTTAAAAATCAGGAAGGTTCCAGTGATCATCTCCTTCTGACTGCTTTATGGGAAACATTTTCCCTTGCTTCCCAGCACCGGCTGTAAATGCCATGTGGCCTCTGAAGATGATGTAATTGCACCTGGTTTGACGCAGGTTTGCTGGGGAAAGCAGCGCAGGCAACGGCAGATGCTGCTCACGGACACTTCTTGGATTTACTCATCCACAGAGCCATTATCGTTTAAAAAACAACAAACATCACAGAGAGTGATTATATGTCTGTCTGAAGGCATCTAACACACTTGTTAAATGAGAAAGAATCTTACGAGAATGAATCAGAGCCCAAATATGTTAGGTAATTAAAAGGCAATTAATTCCTTCCAGACTGATTAATTCTAGCAAACATGAGAAAGCAGCCAGCAGAAAACAGAGGGATGATGATCTATGGAGCAAACCTCCACCACCCTGAGTATCTGCAGGGTAGAAATGCCACAGAAAAGATAACGGTGAGCCAGATCCTATAGGCTTCTCATGTTTTCCCTTCCTTGAAGAAGGAAACGCTCCATCATTAAATATGAGATTTGCCAGAGCAAAATCAAAGTGAAAATACTAAGACTAGCTCAACACAGCTCAAGATGGGAGCTTTCTGAATCGTGCGCTGCTACACTTTACAGGACTCCCCCGCACACGCCATAAAGAGCTACCTGCATAAAGACAGGGAGCACTGCGTAACTCTGCCACCAGCTCTGCCAAACAGGTTGCCCGCCCCCACGGAGCAACGTCTGGGTCAATCATTGTTCAACTAAATTGCTGTTGACGTACTTTCCTAATCAGGCTCTTCGGCTAACCATGCTGGAAAGAGTTTGTCAGCAAGGTGGCTGCCTTTACGCAGATCCATTAAGATGACAGCTGGGTGACACCCTCTGACACTGCAAGAGGAAACCATCTTTGAGGGTGGCATGAGGCCAAGCCTGCCCTAGGAACGTGGGTTTCCCCTGGAATGGGTCTGGTCTGCAAGAACATCACAATAGCAGAAAAATAACCCAGCAGATCCTCAGCGATGCCAGGATCCCCAGAAGTTTGTACTGGTCTCTGTGTGTATGAAAGTACTGTGAGGCTTCGAACAAATATAACTATATGCACAAAAGATGTTTGGGGAGATATATAAAAATCCCTACATATAATCCATATATATAATCTTTTTATACATATACGCACACATATGTAATCTTAATATATTAATCTTTAGCAACAATCTGTATAGAGGATGATTGCACAGCTCAAATTGCTGAGTGGAGAAAGACAGGGAAAATGGATTTATTGTGACATCCTCAGTAGGATGTTATCAAAGTAAAGGTGTCAACGTAGCTCTCGTAGACAACTATCACATGCTGTTAACCTTTCCCACAGCTCTGCCAGTATTTTTCAGCCCTGCCTGCTATTTTGCTCCAGAGGTGCTTCAAGATATGAGTAAGCAGGGATGTAACGGGGACCAGTAGTTTCACTTCCACTCATGAGAGGGGCAGGGACTTGAACACAGACCTCTGTGTAAACAGTGGATATCATAATCCTTGGGGAGGAGGGGGAGGTATAAAGAAAAGCATGCATATAACCCCCCCTGACCAACCTACCATTAATCACAGGTGTGAAAACTGCCATGCCTTCAAAGTTTGGGTCAGTTACAGTTTTGTCCAAGATGAGCCCACCAATGCTGTTAAAAAAGGACAGGCAGTGAGGGTGGAACAATCTCTCTTCCCAGGGCAATTCCTATGCTGTGAAAATAGCACACTGAGATGAGTTACTGCTTCTTCCCCATTGCCAGGGCTGGACTATTCCCTATTTACTCCCTTTACAGCTCAGTTTTCATGAACAGACAGCCTGACAGTTTTTGTTAACAGCATAATGAGATCAGGAAGACCTCCCTACCCCCTGTAGAGCAAAACTCATAGTAGCCAGGAAAGCTTTTGCTTTCCAGAAGTTTTGCTACACTTCTATACTCGTCTTACCAGTTTTTTTAAGTTCTGTCCCAGGTGAAGTCTGACTATTTGTGATGGTCATCATCTCACTTTTCGGTTTCCTGGCTTGCACCCACCTGGTGCATGGATGCACGAGTGAGACTTCAAATGATGACTTGCTTTTTCGAGTAATTTGGGGGCTCCTTACCTGCTATCTCACAGCCTGTTGGAGGGCCACCAATGGTGAAGCCCTGGAAAAATACCTTTCTCCTGTCCCTTCCAGTTTCACTTCTGATGGCTTTCTAAATGAGCATGGGGTCTCTCTGCAGCGTGCATATGTGTGTGTGTGGGCTTGGAGCAGTTCCTCAGTTTACCTGCTGATGCTCATTGCAACAATGACCGGCTGCCATCCAGACTTCAGGACTTCGGCAAGGGAAGGACTTTGCTTGGCAATAGCAACCCAAAGAGGAATCATAACAATGAAGACAGCACAAATCAGAGGAGAAAGGTACTTCATATCTGGCAAGGAAAAGAAATCTTGAATTAAATGCCCCTGGCTTCACAGGCTTCCAAAATGATATTGCACAAAGTCTGGAAGAAAGGCAGCAGGCCTCTCAGTCAGACTCAGTTATGTTAGCCGAAAAATCACATGAACCATGATATTCCCCACACAACCACCTCACTCTACCATAGAAATCCTTAATTAACCCCTGAAACTCACTGCTAGAGGATGTTATTTGAAAATCAGCAGGATTCAAAGCAAGTTATATTTGAAGATGAGCAAGTCTCCAATTCCATCTCCAACTAAGCAAGACAAAAAGTTACAAAATTTCTGGCTTCAGGGTACAAATCAAACAGCAGGGCAAGGGGGAAACTCCTGTGTGCAAGCTGTATGACAGACACTTCACGCCTTCACCTAAAACAAGAGGTAATAGGTACTTTAGTGACAAGCCAGCAGAACTGCTGAGCAGCTGGTCTGCTCTACAGGAAGAAATGCTCTCCTGCATGTATAAGCCAGTTAAGATCCAGGGTTTCTTTTTTGCAAGCTTACATGTGTTTCCATTAGGTGCTTTTTCCATTCGGTAGGGGTATAACCTTGAAGTGACCTTTAGAAGCAAAGGAATTAAAAAATAAGTAGATGTGCAGCACTAAAAGAAAATAAACATGACTCAGAAGCATGAGAAACACCTTCAAGCAATGGGGACGATGCCAATCCTTTTGATATAAAAATGCTTCTTCAACAAAGCCCTCCATCTGGTCTCTGTGTTGGGGCCAAAGCCAGCGGGTTATAATGCAGATTTTGCAGGTAATCTGGGAGACAAAGCAGGCTCAAAGTGTGCATTTTTCAAAATGACATTGCCAGGGCCTTGGGCTACCTGGATGAGACAGCACTGATGTGATGATATCTTCCATGAATCAAGGGCTCTTGCACAAAGAGGTGCACCCTTTATGTGGGGCTTTAGTCGGCACTGAAATGCAATCGCTTCTGGGGTGTAAAGAGCTGCAGTTTTGTCAGTCCACTTTACCACCTGGAGTCACTTAGGACAGATGGGTTGTACGGCAGACTTAGCTGCTCTCCTGGATCTCCTACCTCCGAGTCCTCATGGTTTCAGGCAATTAGTTCCTTCTTAAATAATGCAGACATAGAGCACTGGAGTCTATCAAACTTTATCAAAGCCCACAGAAAGAATCCTGGTAGGATGAATGGACTTCAGCCTCCACGTTCCAGTTCTGCAACATTCTCTCACATACAGACCATAAGGAAGCTGCAATCCTTTGGCATAAAGTACCTCCATAACGAAGGACTGGGAAAGACCAGAGTTGATTTCTAAAAAATTGAAAATCTTAATTGTCAAAACAGTGTTCTGCAGAAGGGGATGGTGCTGCATCAAATGGCACATAGTACTCCAAACTTTACAGACTCACTGGTATTTTTGAAGGATACATTTTGGTAGGACGCAGTTGTCATCACAGCACGACCTGTCCCTTACTACACACTGGGGAGGGAAATGAATTTATTCAACCACCATCAACAGTGCCTTCCTCCTCCCTGCTTCACTTCATGCTCCCAATAACTAGGTGTCTGCGTGCTGAGTATTTTCCATCTCAAGAGGCTATTTAAACAACTCTGAAAACATCACAAATGCGCTCTGGTCATAGGGGTTATCATTTTGTTCTGCCATCTGCTCCCTGGGAGATATTATCAGAGGTGTGGCAACTGAAAGACAAACTAGCTTTACAGCAGCAGGTGTGATGGCGTCACGGAAAAAGCCTATTCAAAAAAAATGCACCTCTGAAGCTCAAGGAGGACTGGATGGAAGCAATTCATGGGCCTCTCCCTGCAACGTGTGTTCCTTCGCTCCTCACTTGCTGGCATATGGAACGAGTTATGCAAACTGAGAACAGCTGCCTTGCTGCTTTTGCTCGCAGTCTGAAGCAACAGTTTGGGTTTCAAATGGTATTGAGTTTACTGGATCTTTTTATTTTCCTGTTTCTGTTCTAGGTTAGGCTCACGGTAAATAGGCTAGCATTTTACTAGCAACAGTCAGGCATGTATCACCAAGTCACAACATGTTTTGAGCTTTTCAGTGTCAACAGGTGCCCGTCTTTGCCAACCAGCAGCACAGCTAACCCCACAGCCACAACTCCTACTCAGAGTCCCATGAGCATGAAACAATGCTGCGCTGCCTCCCTCCCTCCCAGATGATAATATCTTGTTCATCCACGACTCTCCACATGAGAAGACACAAGAATATTTTACAAATGCCAAAACCCTGAAATAGCTTTGTGAGGAAGAACCTGCTGTTACCCACGCACAGAAAGTAGTTTTGCTTGGCTAACGACAGATGCAGGAACAGAGTCAGTGTCACATATGTTAACCTTCTGTTCCAAGACTATGCAATATACGTTGGTCATTTCTTTGACAAATCCCAGTTGTTTCTTAGGCTCTGCCTTCCAGTTTGCTACTAAAAGAGAAGCTGGAAAACACCTCTTTGGTCATTTTTCTACCACAGTGGCACGACAGCCTCCATTCTGAAATCCCAGAAATGGGTAAGCGCCCTGCAATAATTTCGCAAGGATTTATCCCTCCCTTGCTGAGCTGCAAATCCCTGCTAAACACTGTACCTATATATTTGAAGAGTGTACTGCTGATTCCCGCCAGCAGGGAAAGGGTTATCAAGTCTCCAAGGCTTGCTGCTATGGGTGTGGCGACATTGTCTGGATTGATCCCAACTTTCCTTGCTCCGATGATCACACCAATCATCACCAGACCTAGAGAAGACACAGAGCAGGCATCAGAGAACGTATCCTGCTGCGTTTCACCCCAGAGCTGCTGTTCTGGTTCCCAGAGGGACGCGGGGTCTAGGAAAAGCAAGAAGCAGATTGCCTGTAGCGGTACCGCACAGCTGGAGATTGGACATCCCCAGGAATTTGTCCTCTTGCTTTCACCAACCCAAAGGGCATGACTCTGCCCAAAGGCCCACAGGCACACAAGCGAATTCCAGGGATCAAAGGAGATACCAGCAGGCAGCCCAAATGCAGAAGCTTCCCTCCTGAGCAGCTTAATCTTTGCTGCCTTGAAGCAGGACCATGCACGAAGCACACTGATAGATAAGCACACAGCAGGCATGCGGCAGCCTCCTGGTGCCGTCCCCTGCTCTGGATTCCACAGCACAAAGATATTTTCCATATTAGACCAAAATTTCTCTGAGTTTGAACCACCAAGGAGCGAAGAGCTTCCTTACAGTAGCCTGAATGAGCCTTTCAGCCCACTCATCAGATTGACCCCTTGTGTCCCAGAATCTTTGGGGCTCCTTTAATTTGAACTGGGTGGATGCTGATGCTGTGAGCAGCTCCCAAGTCAAGAGGCCCACATCACTTCTCTTCCCCTGTCCTCTCAGCTGCACCTGGAAAATTCAGCTGCTTTTCAGCATTGTTGGAGAGGACGGAAGTTTTGCTTGCCCGGGTAAATTAATGAGCACAAACCACAAACCCTGATGAACTTGTGGGAATCCCTCAGCCATCAGATCTCTCACAGGCCTGTGGGAAAGCCACCTGGAATAAACCCGGCCTGGCCAGCCTCCACTGCTGTATGACTAGCAAGAGCAGCCTTGAGACAAGACACATTTCATCTCTGCAAAGTCCTTCTGTGGCTGACAGGACACGCCAAAGGAAGCCTGAGAAATGGTGGTTCCCTCCAGCTCACAGCCTCTCTGTGCGTGTTTGCACAAGCCCACCAAAGCTGAATGTATACAGGAGCATCGGCTCTCCCTTAGGAAATGCCACATGTCCACCTTCTCTGATACAACATGCCTTATACAGAAAACACATCCTCACACAACATGGCATTCTCCACAAAAGCCCTCCCAGACACCCACACTCCCCTCCCCACAGCACAGTTCATGCTGCTTGCCTCCCTGGTCACAAAAATAGCAGCTTCCCGTCGTGCGCAGCCACGCGCAGGCCGCCTGTGACCATGTCCAGGGAAGAAACTAATGCTAGCTGAAAGCCTGCGATGGTACAGCAGCAAAGCCTCTCTGTATCACACCAAGCAGGGAGATTGAGGGGAAGAGTTTAATGAAAGCTGGGCTGCTGTTTTTCTCTTTTAACAACTGCCTCATCCCAAGTTTTTCATCAAAGGCATCTACAATCACCCTTTGACTCCAGCTTCAGGATATGCACTTGCTCTAACTTGTCCCTTTCATTTAGAAAACTTGCTGTATCCAACTCTGCCAGCTCCTGCTATTCAGGGTATCATGCTGCCCTCGTATGGCAGACCTACAAACTGATCATCTTCAGGCGACACAGAGCAGCTCCTGCCTGTCCACCCCGTCACGTTTCCCTTGCAAGGGGAATAGCCAGGAGAGTGGACTGTCTGGCTTGGAGCTCAAAGCGGGAAAGCCACAGGGCTGGCCACAATCCCCTGCACGGTATTGGGTGACTCAAGTCCATCTTGAGTGTCGTCTGGAGTTGACTGCTAACAGACTCTCAGTACCCTGCTTTGTGCAAAGCATAAGTTCCTTCTCCCCTAGGAAAGGGCCAGTGTAGATGGCTAACACGTCACCCCAGACATATGGAGAAAGTGTGTGCACCTGTGTGTCCACCCACACATAGCATGTGGCATTTTTTGTGTGTCAGGTGAAGTGGGACATTTTTACTGCTGCTCTGGGCACCAAGAGCCGAGCAAACAACAGATCCTGGGAGAAGAGAAGCAAAGGCAGGATGCAGAGGGGGTGAAAGCAGCAGACATAGGACTAATGCTCCCTGCATCCTCCCCCCTGTGCCAGACCAAAGGGATGTCAGCTGGGCCTCCCTGGCAGAAGGGACAGTTTTTTCCCCCACACCTGAGTGCTGCATATTTGATCCAAGGAACCAAAACAACTCACCGAGAGAAAGTGCAGCTATGAAGGCCGTGGTCACGCTGCTGGCACACAGCACGGCAGCCTGGCTCAGCTCCACAGAGCCCTTGGAGATGGCTCCCAGGATCACAGCAGCAACAGCAGCCAGAAGTCCCACCACGGTGGCCTGGACCTGGAGGCCAGAAGACAGCTGGTGACAAATCATCCGCATCTGCTCCCGGGCAGTCCTGGCTCCACACGACCACAGCATTTCCATGCAGCTAAGCCTTGCAGAGATGCTGATTGCTTATGTATTTACGCAGCATCCCCGTAAGGCTCCACTACATTAAAAAAAAAATCCTGACAAAGTTTGGAGAAAAACTCTGGATGCCTGCAAAGGGCAGATAACATTTCAGCAAAGGGCAATGAGTCCATCAGCAAAGGAATAGCCTTGGTCAACACAAAAATGGGCTCCCCATCAACACAGCTCTCCTAGCAAGCTGAAAAGCTGTGGAAGGAGATAAGGGAAAGCACACAGACACATGTTGCAAGCCCTGTGGCCTTGCCATGTGCAACCTCTAGGCTGGTTGCTGGATTTTAGCAAGCAGAAAGAGCTACAAGAGTCACATTTCTCCCATCCCTCCCCTACTGCCCAAGGCTGATTCCCAAACACTGCCAGTAAATGACAGGCTTTATCTAGGGCCTGTTGTGAAACAGGGATTGTGCCGCAGCTCCCCCTGCAAAAGGAGGGGTTTTTTTTCATTATTTCCGTTTGTCCACAAAGGCAATGAATGTCTGGATGTGTTTTGCAGCTAAACTACAAGCTCTGGGGCCACACAGAGCTTTACTGGAGGTCAAGTCCTGGGCGCTGCTTAGCTCTGTTGAGAATACCTGCCCCAAATCAACAGCACCAGACCCAGCACTGCTGGGAACAGATGCTGCTGGGCTGCAGCACACCAAGAGAAAAGGGCCTTTTTCCTCTCCCAGCTGAAGTGACTCACCTGGATAAGGGCTAAATTGCAGGTGGCCATTTTCCATTGCTTCTGGGCATCATCCATCTGTCCAGTGTTAGCCTAGGAGCCAAGAGAGACATCCTGAAAACCTGTTTCTGTGGCACAGGTGGCTGCTGAAGGCAGTTTCACCTGGTTCCTGTTGGAAAGGGGCTGCTAAAGCCAGAGAGAGGCACGCGCAGGTCGGCATCTCCTAGCCTTCCCTGCACTTCTTGACACATCTCCATCATGCTCCAGCCCAGTGTCCCAGGGGTATGAGAAGCTCACACGGAGATACAGAGGCATTACAGAACACCCAGCTAAAGGTGGAGTGGGCACATCCACCACATTCCACACACATCAAAAGCTGAACAAACTAGACCATTTTTCCTCTTTTGTTCCCCCTAAACTGCTCTGTTAAGCACCAATTTCTCTCAAGACATACAATACAAACAGACCAAAGTATACAGAACTGCTTAACGAGATAGGAGAGATCAAATCCAGAGTAGGAAAAGCTACTGCAGGTCCCAAAAGGCCTCAGCCTGCTCCCCACAAGGCAGGATTTCTGGGAAGCCCTGGGTCTCTCAAGGGTCAATACCCACAGAAATGCAATCCAATACTGAAGCTGACAGCTGTGGAGCCCTGGCTTTGTCTCCTTCATGTATCATAGGGCCCCAAATATCAGCAACTGGCCACCCAGGGATTAATTCACCTTCAAAGTACAGATGGAAATTCTCTGTTCCAGTTACAAAATGAGGGCAAACACACTATTTTAACACTCACACACCACTAGTTTCTACTTAGCAGAAAAGGGCACGTCTCATACACACACAACGCGGTTATATAAAAGCAGAATCTCCTGCTGTCTCCTGCTATTTCCATCCCCCCATCCCCACACACACACCACCACCACCACCTTGTTAACACTCACAGCAGTAGAGAGCCTGGACGCCAGCGTCATCTCAAGATTACCCTTCAGGCCAACCAAGGCAGGAACCAGGATAAAAACTTCCGTGATTGTCCGAAACACATCCCAGTGCTGGAAGAAAACAAAGGCAACAACCTTAGTTTGTGATGCTGACTAGTCCAACGCTGTTGCTTCAAAGGGGAGTGGGTTCCCATCTCGCCACCTGCTCTACAGGTATCTGCTATGCACATGGAGGCAGATGGTGCCCTGGGCTGGTTGCCTTTTGGGAGCAAAGAAAGGAATTTTTAGCTTGCAATATTCTTTCTGATCTCATGGACAGCAAAGCACAGGGAAGGAACTTTCTTCCTGAGGGCAGCAGAAGATTTTGGAAAGCCACAAATTAAAATGTGCCTGTAGCATTAGCCAAGAACAACATGAAAAATAATTAGGGTTCACAAGCCAAATGAAATCCAGTGTGCTCTCCATCCTTTGTACTGACACTAGATACAGGAATGCCTATTGCTATCCAGAGTCATAAGAACAAACACAAAGATCTGGAAACGATCTAACAACAAAAAGTTTTGTCTGTCTTTTTTTACCGAACTTCTAACTAGGCATCTAAGACTGGTGGTGGGCGGGAAGGAGATTTTTGTCGCTCTTCTCCACAGGCGGTTCCTAAATCTTCCTGTTACCAAGCACAGTCCCAGCAGAGCTGGAAAAAGGATTTTGAATTAAGATATCTAATAAGCCCGAACTGCTGGGCCAATATCTTGATTATCGTTGCTCCTCTGAAGCTGAGCTGTACAAAGCTACTGAATCAGCTGCAACACTAGAAATGATCCGAAACCTTAAGAAATGTTGTCGATCAACATGTCTTCTCTAATTTATCTACCATACAGTGCCTTGGAACATAATTCATTCACCCCCTGTGCATTCAAGGATGTTGGCAAAGTCCCACAGTAGCCAGGGAGGCTCCCATCGGGATGAAATCACAGAACGGAGCAGCTCCCCCTGAAGTAAAACCAACTAGTCTGACATCTAAGAGCAGAATACATGAAAAAAACAGCAGCTTCAATGAGTCAGACCAAAGGTCCATCTAACCTATCCTTATCTCCACCAGCAGTCAAATTCAGATCTATAAAACAAGAACCTACAAATATGACAAGTAGACAGAGTAATTCTCCGGTGTATTTTCCAGCCTACGAGTACCTGCTACAGGGTAGTGAACTGGGGTAGGGAGGGGTTTCTGCACACTTACCAGTGTTCAAAGGATTTCTCTTTCAGGTACTCATCCAATCTCCCCCCTCCAACCCACGTACCATCCTGTGGCAAAATTTTCCATAGTTTAGCTACACATCATGTAAAGGATCAATCTGTTCATTAATTCTAATTTGTCACTGGCTAGTATCATATAATTGTCCCCAATTCTGCCACTAGAGGACAAAACGAGTAACAGATCCTCGCCCACCTTCTTCACATCCATTGGGACTCTATAAACCTGTAAATCCAGGAGGTTGGACAGACTCGGTAAACGTCAACATGTTCAGCTGTCAGCCTGTTGGGAAATATGTACAGGGTGTAACAGCTCGGTGTTTTGCTCTGGTTGTGCCATGGGAAGCTGTGGGAAGTCAGTGGTGTGGCTGTCTGGTGGGGAGAGCCCACAGCTTCCTCCTGAGTCAGGATGAATGAAAGTGGGGCTGAGCCAGCCCTGAGCACATGGTACAAGACACTCCTTAGAGGAGCAGATAACAGGCAAAACATTATTATCAAAATAAAAAGGCACATTTCCTGGCAGTGGTGACCTGGAAACGGGCACGTTTCAAAATGTTAGAAGTAAGTTACTCTTAAGTAAATAATAGACAACACGAGAATAGTCACCTTATTTGACACACTATAATTTTGTTTGAATTTGTTAACATGGAACTTAAAAATCTGAGAAAAGCTAGGGGCGGACATCTCTCTTAAAGATTCAAATCCTCCTCTCTCTTTAATTAAGAATAAAGATCCAAACACATCTTTGACACCTTCAAAAGAAAGAGGAGAAAAAACAGACTTCATAGTCACAATGTAAAAAACCCCAGTCATTTAAAACACACAGGCGTGCAGACATTCATATTTAAGACCTTGCATATTTTGCACATAAAAAGACATATAAATAAAAAGCAACAGAAAAACTTAACTATGTGTATTTTTCTGTTCAGTCACCTTTGGCAAAGATGACTTGGTCACATCAACGTAAGCTCCAATCTTTGTATTTATGATGAATTTTTCAGGTCTCAAGCCATCATAACAGAAGTTTCAGGATGCAAAGTATGATTTTTTGGGACTCTGCCTTACACATAATTACACTGAAAGGCTTTGAGCAATTAATAAAGAATCACACAACTGTACTAATAAAAAAACGACTTAATTGCCTCCATTTGAGTCTCATTAGTGACTCACCAAGAGCCTGAGGACATAATGATTTATACTACAGTAGCCAGGACTCCATTGTGTTAGAGACTGCAGAAATACAGAATAAACAGATGATCCCTGTGCATCGCCTTGCAGGACTGTCAGCTGGAGGAGCAGGTGAATGTGGCAGGTTAGGGCTGTGCAGGCAAAGGAGCTGCCTGAATGAAGACAGATGGATTAAGTCTAGGAAGCATCTCTGTCCAAGATGAAAACTGGCCTAGAAGGAACAGAAACATTCCCTGCAGCACTGCAGGGACACTGAGCCAGGACCCACACAGGGACACTGAGCCAGAAAGAGACTCTTTCCCATCCCCATAACTGAGTTACAGCCCTAAAGCTCAGCTCTGAAGAAACTTGGTTACCCCATGATCCACTGCAGCCGGTCCCCACGCCAGCGGGATCTGCTCATGGGGTCCCATAGAGGAAGAGAGGCTATGATGTACTGAGACAGTCTCCCCAGCTGCAGTCTAGCCCTCCTGTCCCTCCTTATACTGTCTTCACAGTCCCAACCACGTCCTGTTACCTCTCCAGGGCACGCATCCTCCCATGGCAGCAGCTAAGAAACCTCAGAGGTTTTCTACTGCCCTGAGCAAGTCAACAGAAAGATCAAAAGCTCCCACACTATAAAATGCCAGCCAATTCAAAATCCTTTTCAATGCTAATCATCTCATGGGCTTTTATCAACAAAGGACAAGGATATCTTATGTCTGTGACTTTCATTTGGACTGTGTCCCACTGTGGTGGTGTGGAAAGGGAGAATGAAAGGGAAGTTTTCCTACTGAATTCTCTAGTTTGAAATGTGATTGTCCAGCTTCAATCTGATTCTTCACCTTCCTGTAAAAGAGTTGGCCAAACACTGGCAGGGCCCTGCAAGGTCTCCAGCAATGCCAGCCAGCCTGGCATCTGGATCGACCAGCTGGCCAAGGATCACTGGAGCAGAGGCGGAAGCGTCCAGCAAGAAAAGACCCATACCATGCTACTGACCCGGCACAGAGACTGCATCATCTGCACAACCAAGAAGAGAGATGGCTATTTCTTCGGGCATCTTTGTATTACAGTATGAGAGTGCCAGGTTTGAGCCTTGGAGTCAACTGGGCTTAACAAATTTCTCTTGTTGATTTTTTTTTTTTTTTACCAGTAACGTGAACAGTTCTTGGTTTCATCCCAGGACAGATCAGAAACTGCTAAAATCCTGAAAAGTTTGATATGAGACAAACAAGCAATTTCCACTTTGTTCTCCTCTTTACAAAAAAATCAGCCCTACAAACAAGAGAGCCAGCTGGACCTGCAGCACAGAACCACATTATTTCAAGAAACTTCTTATGTAAAAAACCAGGGGCAGCGCCATTAAACTCATACGTATGCTCTAGATACCATCCATGAGCTTGCCCATATATCTGCCTGTCAAAGGCAGACATGGAGTTTCCTAAGAATGTTTTGCAAATAGGGCAAAGCATTCCTCAGCCAGACCATCCCCTGAAAAATGGTCAAATCACAGACTCCTGGACGAGCAAAACCTGTACTTTCAGTAGTGTGAGCCCTCATTATTACCAATTTGAGTCTTATGGTACCTGGCCTCAAGCAAACAAACTTAGTCTCAGGTTTTAGCTGGACAGCACAGCGAGTTTCTCTCTCTCACACTTGCAGGAAGAAAAGCTGAAAATAAGCAGCTCAAAGACAAAAAAGGCACCGAAGAATAATCCAAACCTTTAAAGGCTAAGATCTCTGGATTTTCCCAGCTACTGGTTTTGTTTTTAAATATGGGGTTGTTGATACCATGGCAGCTTACCTCACTGACATCTCTCCTATGCCAGTCGTGACTCTCAATGCACTAGCTCCCTCCTCTGGGAGCCAAACCCACTGACTGAAGGCTTCCATTTCAACACAGTTGGAAACACCTTCACCAAAAAAATACGCTTCCTATTATTGTGCTTCATGCATGACCCCACTTCTAAGAGTCTAGTGAGCAAATACACAAAGTAGACTGCACTCTGGTGTTTAAAGGACATGCGCAATGTAGGTATACATGGTTTATATTTTCTATTAATTTGGATACAGTTACATTTTTGAACAGAACCCAATTCTTAGCAAGTGTGTTTGATTTCTTTTAGACAAAGACCTATTCACCTGCCAAGGGTATGAAGTGGGTATGTACTATGTCTTTATCCTTCTATGAGATAACTGCTAACTGTTAACATAACATCTTGGGTAGTTTGAGAACTTCTGTAATGCTGCAAGACAGGTCTGTGCCTAAGCACAGCACAAGGTGGAGACGACAAACACAGCATAGCAACAGTGTGTGCCACTCCAGTTAACCCTTCTTTGATATTCCTCACATTCCCTTTAGTTCAACTTCTCTGACTTCTTTGTTTCTTCCAACGCAAGAAAAAACAGCAACGTATTGTCTTCCCAAACACTCAAGTATCCATATTTAGCTCCTGCTGTGGTACTAATGCCAGAGAATCCAATGTACTCCAGTGTGCTCAGAGTGTAGGATATATCCTTGGGAAACTCTGCCAGCCTTTTGATTTGTAAATCCACTGGCATGCGATGCCCAAACTAGATCAAATTTTGCATTTCTATTTGTGCCACTGGTACAAAGGAAAGACAGATGGGATAAATTCTGGTTATGGGCACAACAGTGTAAATCCAGCAGCACTCCTTGGAAGTCAATGTAAGTTACCCTAAATTTACACCCACCTCAGAATCTGGCCAAGAAGCGCTCCATTTGTAGGCGATGCTAATCTTTTTGTGCTGGCATGCCTCTCATCACAGTATCTAAATGCCTTCTAGACCAAAGATTACATTAGGTTGTTTGCAAAGAACTGAAAGCATAAACTTGCCTCTAAGTGAGTGAGACAGGTAGCTAGTAACAACCCCGACCTAGATCTCCTTATCAGCAATTTTTGAAGGAAAGAAATAATACCATGCAATAGGGAAATATGCCGCAGTTTTATCCCAGTTGCTTCATAGCAGTCTTCACTGAAGTGTTTAGCTAGATCCAGTAAAGGGAGCACCCAGTCTAACGCACTGAGGGCAGCGTCAGGCAGCCTGTCTGCAAGCCTCTACCCGACTTTGCAAGGAGCCCATGTACTGATCTAAAGAAGATGGATAGCGTCTCTCTAGCACAGGAAAAGCCTACAGCCATCCTGCTGACTGGCTGCCAGGACTACACACATTAAATACAAAAACGCACAAATACTCAAGGTCAGCGAATTAGCCCACCCTCTCACTACACAGTTGCCTGACCACATGTACCTACTTGAACAACATCCATCAAGAGGCCAGCAGCTACCATGCCCAAGCCAGCCAGAAGGAACGGCACGAAAATCTGGGAGGCAATGGAGAATGAAGTCTCTGGGAGAAATCCACTGGCTGACCTGGTCAACTTGCAGGTGAAACCTCTCAGCTTCTTGCCATGGAAGCACAGTTCCAGTTGTAACTGGGTGACCACCATGGTCAAACACCGTTACCCCATGCTCAGCAAGGCAAATGGGGGGAGATCAGGACATCACAGAGATCCTCCTGGTAGCTCTTTCTGAAGTCGAAAGAAATGTTTTTCCTCAAACAACAGCAACGATGCCAAATTGCTTTAGCTTCTTCTTCTCCTCGTAGGAGCACGTCCAGAGGGTTGCAGCAAGGGAATCCTCCAAAATCGATTCAGCCGGGTTGAGCCCAGGTGGCAGCCAACTTGACAGACACTATTTCTCCAATTTATATCCAGAGGGGAATTAAAAAAGAGAAAAGAAGATTGCGGAGATGTCTGTGGACGAATAGAAATGAGCCCACACCCCATTCAGCTCCCACCACCTCGGTAAAAACCAGTAAGACCTGCTCAGGCTACAGCACTGAAAGAGTGACAGGTCATGCAAGAATCCCTTAGCGTGCTCAAACGCACTAGTGTCCTTTCTGCTCAGGTTACATTTCTTGTCAGACTGCAGCTCGCCTTTGATACGATGGTTTAATATGTAAGCCTGCTGTGAACCGGCCCCAGTTCCCTCACTCCCACCATAAGCAACGTTGAACTTTTCTCACTGTCCCAAAGCTGAGGAGGTGGGGAGTTAACAACCGGGATCCGTTTTGCTCTTCTTCAAGGTGAAGAAAGGTCAAGGAAAACATGAGTCCGCATTTGTCACAGCTGATGATATTACGCAGGTCTCATCCCCAGGCAAGCCACACAGCTAAGCCGGCTGGTGAGAGAAGATCTGCCCTTCTAGACCCCAGCCCCTCTTGTCCCCTCCATGGTCTCCGCGGGATGTAACGATCGGTCTATGCCAGCTATACCTCTGAATGACTGGCTTTCAGGGGAAAAAAAAAATACAGAGAACCAGCCAATAAGCTTCAAAAGCGAACAACCTTATCTGCTGTCATCACTTCAACTTTCTGCTAGTTTGCAAAGGCCAAGATAAGAGGCATAGCCAGGGCTTATTTAAGGTAGCTCCGTAATCTCACTACACCGCAGGCAAGGGAGAGAAAGGCTGAAACGTTTCCATGGCATGCTGTGAGCTCGTCTCCCTTCCTGTCCTAAAGTGAAACACACTGCTGCCGCACGCTCCCAGGAAGATACTGTCTTTGAGAGAGGGGGATCCTACCCCCAGAGTCTCCATGGTCAAACAGCTGACACAAGGTCAAGAACCAGAGCTGCATTATGGCCACAAACGACCAAAGACTTTCTATCCTGCTCAGTAAAGACTTCAGCTCAAAGTCATGCATGCGGAAAAGGGAGTCAGGGTTATTTTGATGGGGCTTCTTTCTAACAATTAATTTAGGCAAGCCAATTGGATCAGAGGGTCCAAAAGCTTTAAAAGCACGATTTAGGATGGAAGGCTATAGGATTGATTTAGTACATGGGCAAGGGAGCTTTTTCAATATTCAACCACAGGTTCAAATCCAGCCATGCCCCTGTGAAGGCAAACAAGTGAAAGCAAGTATTCAAGTAGGCACGAAAGACAGAAGTTTCTGAGTGCAGTTCAAATTAAATGTTTAAATTGCATTGCCTTACTTTTTGTACTAATCAGCCCTTTCTCTGACACTCTGCAGAGAGACGTAAAGATTAATGGCTTGTGGACTCTGTCCTTGTGACAGGGTCCCCAGCTTGGAGCTACATGCATTGGCAGGGTTGGACAGAACAAGACATGCTTTTGCCTTGCAGATAAATAGGGAAGAGAGGAAGCTCTCAGCCATTTGGACGGTGTGTTTCTTTTGGTCTGAACTCACGCAAACCAAAGCACAGAGCCTAATGGGCTGGGCTGAGATGGCACGGCAGATCTCTCCGCAAGCATGGCAGGGTAGGAAACAAGCCCTAGCTACAGATGGGAGATTCTGGCCTTCGCTGCTTTCTAGGTTGGTATTTTGGTATAGCCCCCGAAACCTTCTCCACTCCCAGCTGGCTCAGTGTGTACGTGTGTCTCTTCCACCTAACAATGGCCTGGTTAGCTGAAAGCTAACAAGGGAGTACGTTTCAGCTAATCTAACTGGAAAAAAGGCCCACAATAGCTGGAAGAAGGAGGTTAATAAAAATCCTGTAATAACCATACACGACCCAATCTCTTTATACCAGCCAGGAACCGAGAAGCGACAGCATGAAGGCCCAGTTCTGGTTAGAAACTCACAGCAGCTTAGAGGAAATAAAGGACAATTTCTGGACAACTACCACAGGTTTTCAAAGGTCTGATAATGTGCATATCTAGTCCCATAAGCCACTGTATCTGCCAACTGGATTGCTGACAGGCAGAAACATTAATGTAAAGGAAATATTAATGAGCCCGAATGACTCAAATGCCATTAAAAAACACAGCAGCAACACATCCTGTACTGAAGCGTCAGCCTGGCAGGGTTTCTGAGTTTATCACGCTTCGGCTCGCTCTGTTTCTAAGCAAGCACCATAAAAAGCCTTCAACCGATGAATCAGTATGTAGAGAAGGTAATTGGTTCAGGTGACCTGCATGTGTACACTGGGTCATTTTATTAAGCACTTAAGGAGCCTCTGATAAAGATGCGCACCAGAGATTTGTCAGCAAAGAGATGTATCGTATTTTCCTGGCAGAGAGATATACCATATTTGTCTACAAAGAGATGCATCAGGTTTGAGAAGAGAGAGCGAGCTCCTGAACAAGAGGAAAGAGATTATAACTAGTTGAGGAAAAAAACCGAACATCTCATGGCTGCCATCACTCATCATGGCAAAAGTCAGGGAGGGACACTGCTACACAAATACGCTGTATCCCTACACTTGCAAACTAGCCAACAGGTAGCATTGCCCTGGAGGAGCCAAAGCAGAAACAGCCTCTTTGGTGGACTCTGATCTAGGGCCTCCATCCACTGCCACGGTACAAAAAAAGAACAGAAAAATGACAAGTGCCAAAGAGCACAGTTTCAGACGTACCTTATCATCCCTGCAAAGAAGGGAGAGGGATACCAGTGAGTGCGCGTACAACATGGCAGTGTTAGCAACAGACAGTGCTATTCTGACACCTCAGACTCACAGGGGGACAATGCTTTCCAGGGACCATACATCCCAGTTGTTGGAGTACTATCACTCCTGCCTCTGCCACACTTTGTGTCAGATCAGGCTGTGTATTTTTGTTTCTTACCTTGCTCCTCTCTTCCCCGCTTTAGGAAAGGGCAGAGAAGAGAGCTTATGTGGAGAGACTGAGAGCAAGCAGATGGAGAGTGCCTGGGGCCCAGAGCCTCGCAGCATCTCCTGCTGCCCCACAGAAACAGCAGCAGCAGAGGGCAGGACTGCCTTAGAAAGGGCAGGCAGTTCCTAGCAGCAGTGAGTCCACGATGAGAGTCCACAAGTAGTCTGTGATCATGCACGAAAAGTCACTGCGCTAACTGCCAAAGGCCTGCTTGTCCTATGAGATGTTGCATGGGTTGATTTCCCAGGCTCTAAGCACTAACATGAAAGCTCTTTCTGAAAGCTTTTTCTGCATAAAACAGAAACCAGACTTTTGCGGTTTCAGAGGACTATGAGACTTCACATTCTGTTCCTAAAAGGAAAAAAAAAAAAAAAAAAAAAAGTACTCTAAGGGAAGAACATTGAAAGAAAAACACTTCTTCACCATCATAAAGCCATCTGCAACCTATTTCATGCTTTAATACCTCACAACAGGAGGTAATGTGCATTTAATGTCAGAGATCCAGAGGAAGGGGCAGATCTGAACAGTCTGAAAAATAAAAATGAAAGTGGCTGCTCAAGGCTCAAGACTCTCAGAATGATGTCTTAGGAGACAAAAAGTAGCTTGCCACTGGGTTCTGGACTTGCCTTGGTATTTTCTAATCTGACTAGATATTCTGCTGGGTATTGAGTACCTGCTAAGGTCAATTAAGGATACTGTGTCACTCTTACGCCTTTATAGCTCTTATAGCTTAGGGAGATCAGCCCAGGACTAATAGCAAAAGAACACAGCTCCAGATTTGTGAAAGCTGTCAATGCAGACACAGTAGTTTCAGTGTCACTGTATCAGATAGGTCAGGGCAGTCTGACACAACAGCTAGCTAGTTAAATAACAAGGGTTAACAAAAAGGCACGCAGCAGTGAGAGTCACCTAGAATGCAAAGGCATAGCAATCTATAATCTGGAAATTCACTGCAGTTTTAAACTGACTAAAATTAGGAGCTCACCCCTACCTTAAAGCTCTGTATTGCTACACCATAGGAGGAAAGGTCTGGTTTGTCTCAGAATCAGAAATCGGACTGGAAGAAGACTCAAGGGTTTGAGTCATCTGCTACAAGGCCTTAGAAAAGGACGAGGCGCACGGGCTGGGCTGGGCTGCTGCATGAAGCATTAACAGTGCTGGGCTGGCTGGCTCCTTGCACAGTGAAGTGGGGGATGCAGGACTACCCAGAGCTACATCCAGGAGTGATACAGCTGTACCTAGTGCAGGAAAGTGCCAGCCCACCACAGCTCAGCCACCCTCTTTCCAGGACCAAGCTGAGATCTTTGCGCAGGACTGAATCTTCCTACAGAGATGCCTCAGATTCTTCACATGCTCTCTAGTACCCTCTTGTCTTTTACCTCCAAAGGAGAAAAAGGGGCAGAAAAACACCACATACTGTCTCCTGAGAGCTATACGTAATAGCCGACTTTGAAGG
Organism: Larus michahellis; assembly: GCF_964199755.1. Lineage (NCBI taxonomy): Eukaryota > Metazoa > Chordata > Aves > Charadriiformes > Laridae > Larus > Larus michahellis. The sequence continues at coordinate 4,628,023 of NC_133905.1, forward strand.
ACATGTTGGCATGTGAAACTGCTGCAAATCCTCCTTTACGTTGCCATCTGCAGAGCAAATCCCCTGCCCCTGAAGAAAAGTTCCCCACCTATCCCATGCCAGGTACATCGTATCAGTTTCTTTCCCTTACCTGAACATAATCCAAAACCATGCCTGCCAAGACCATGCCAAGCCCAGCTAGGAGGTACGGCAAGAGCACTTGCAGGCAAATTGCGATGGCTGACTCTTCCTGCGACTTTGCCATGGCCACTTTCTCCTCAGACAACAGCTTCTGCTGTGCATGCAGAGAGACATCCTCTGCCTCCTGGCTGCCAAGTCGGCTCTCTCTGTGTTTACCCTTGCTCTTTGCTTTGTGCCTGGATCGCTCTCCATTCCTAGTCCTGCCCTCTTTTCTCCTCTGACGAACTTCCTCACCTTTCATGGTGGCTTTCTTGAATCGCAGAGTTTTTCTGAAAAACAAAGTCAGAAACAATGAGATAAGAAAAAAAGGCATCAGATGGGTCAGAGACAGCAAACCCTTTGGTATTTTGTCCACTCCACTAACCTGAAGGCAAACTGGCACCTACTCCCAAAACCCTAGATGCTCTGCTAACCCAAATACTAGCATTTAGTTTACTTTCAACTTTGTATAGTCTAAAATCAATCTCCCTTTCTGTAATTCCATCTCTTTCTAGGTCTGTGTTCGTGCTGGAGTGCTTGCTATGTATCCTGGCTCTCACCCTGAGAACATCTAGAAGGATGCAGAAGATGCTGCACACAGCCTGAATTCTGGACCCTCCAGCTCTCATTCTGGGAGTCATGAGAACTGAGGAGCCCAGCAGAATCCAACCCTTTCTGTGGTCTAACCCTTAGCCGTTAAATGGGAGCAGTTCACATCCTAGCATCCTACAGTCCAGCAAAGGACTGGCATAGCACAGGTATGTACTATGTATAATACCTGGCACCAGGCATGGTACAGCTAACTGTCCGCCGCTCCTCGTTAACAAGATAACTCTTTAATCTTCTTTCTAATCTCAGTACTTTTTCTTCCCTTTACGCCTTAGTTGACACGCATGCACTATATGACTCATCTGTCTACAGAGAAGCTGCCATGACCCCACAGCATCTTATAAGAAAAAACAAACATGCAAAATTGTTACTAGTCACTGTTTTCCTGCCATCGCGTCTCATTTCTCTATATAACTGTCATTCATCCTGCCTGCCCCACTGCTGGCCCAGGCAGTGCCCCAGATCTTTACCCATCGCCTCCTGCCTGCACTCATCCGGCGTAACCGCTGGCAGATGTTCTCTGATGCTCTCATTTTCAGGATGGGCCCCTAACGCCCTAAACCCCTGCACTACCCCCGGCAGCATCAATCCTCTTCTTGACCAACATCTGGGGAGCAGAGGAAACAGCTAGGAGGCCCCAGTCACAGCTTGGAGGGGGAGGGAGGAGGGATAGACAAAACAAAGTGCCCCTCTGCGGGGAAAGGAAACCCGGCCCCCGATCCTCCCCAGCGCTTACCGGCTCCTTGCCCTGCCCGTGGCTCTGCCCTGCGCGGGGCTCTGCCCGCAGGGCCTCGGGCGCGGCCGGGACGATGCGAAGGCGGGAAGGCGCCCGCCACATCTGGGGCGCGGCGGCGCGGCTGGGAGCCCGCCCTGCGCGGCGGCCGCGGGTTCGAGCCCGGCCCCCGGCCGCAGCGCGGCGGCGGAGGCGGCGCGGCGCCGTGAGTGGCAGCCGCCGGGCCGGCCCCGGCGCCGTGCAGGCAGCGGGGAGCACGGCCCGGCCGCTCTCTGCAGTCCGGCAGCTGCTGCAGCCCCGCTATCATCATCATCATTATTATTATGTCCCTTCCTAACCCAGAGCAGCCAGAGGAGATCTCTCGGAAGGTGGGGGGGAGGGCTGTCACTAAGGACGGCTCCTGCTCGGGCAGTAGCCCCCCTGGAAGGATGCGCTCGGGGTAGCCGGGTGCCAGGAGCGCCATCCTGTTGCCCCCCAGGACGTGCCCAATCCTCTGTGGCTCCTGCCACCCCGAGAGCCCGTGGGGGATGCTGTCGGAAACGGTGACAACTTTCAGCGCAGGCAGAGAGAACAGGAGGCTGCAATTAAGAGCTGAGGAAAGACGTTTCCTCCACGTCGGGGTTGGGTGGTTTGTTTTTTTTCTTACTTTGGCATTTGCAAGAGCTCTTGTTGCACGCTTCCTGTGCAAAAGCCTGCCTCCACCACAATCACTGCAAAACTCTTGATCTGGTTTTTTTCCCCCTCCCATATTGAATCACCACGTTAGAAATGCGATTACAACATCCACCACATCTAAGCACATAAACCCCACTAAGCATCGAAGTAACCGTAGTCATGCAAGTCTCCTGAATCATGCAGCTCAAATTTCCAGAACAATTGAGGATATTAAATCGTACCTCAGTACCAGAGCACTCTTATATCCTGCTGAAGTCTCTCAGATGTCATGCTACGCTAAAGGGCTCTTACTGATAAAATGGTGTCTCTGGGCCTGCGGGCTCTGGCTCAAAGCAGGGCACACCAAAGGGAGTTGAAGGTTTTTGTAAGTGACAGTAACGAAACCCTGCAGCTGCTGCGTGTCGAGGGTGCGCGTTAACTGTTGAATGTCACTGCTGTAACGGCAAGGCTTAAATTTCAGCTCACTTGGCGTAATTTTACGTCTTCGCTCTGCAACTGATGCTTCCCTCAGAGCGGTCAGAAGACAGGTTTTCCTGTGAGAAATAAGAGGGGAAGGGATGTGGATTAAAAAAATAGCAACCCTGCCAAGACATTTTTAGACCTGTTAAATGTATTCTAGTATCACTTTACCACTGAGCTTCAAAGAAAAACATCTACAGAGCAAGCGGAAAGTCTCCTGGGGAACTTGACTGACAAGGGCATTCTGATAATGGTTCCAGACCAGGAACTGTTTTACAAGGGATCTCCCACCTGGGTCCAACCATCAGCTACAACAGGAGCTCCAGCACCCTGCCAGATCTCATTCTGCGTGCAGGAGGAGACATAACTGTCTGGTTTGTGTACCGTGATCTCATGTCCCAGTCTAAAACCCCTGGTGTGTCACCAGTGGGTACATATTTGAGAAGGCTGACTTTCAGCAGCACACAAAGCTGCACTTTCTCGGAAGTGCAGGAGCAGTGTTTCGATAGATTCTGGCTTTGACGTAAAGGAAGGGTGGCTGGACCTTGATTGCAAACAGAGCTCCTGTGACTCTTTCGATAGGACAGCTCAGCTGCTCGCTGCAGCCTGGGAAGTGCTTGTCGGCACGAAGCTGAGCAACTTCATGCTAAAATGTTTTATTCCCGCACCGAGCCAGAATGCACGTGTGCTGCTTTTCTCTGCTCTCCCACAGATGTGCAGGTAGTACCTGCAGTTACAAGGGCATTTGAGGGCTCGTTGCACTCGTTCCTGCTTCTCTCCACAGTGCTTTTAAAGATTGTTTCCTCCAGTAGGAAAATAAGAATAAGTCTGTTATTTCCTTCCTCTCCTCCATGTTACTTTGCTCCTGGACTTTCTCTCCAACAACTATTCCTTCAGCCAAGCAGAGAGGAATGTTACAGCTTTTTCCAGTATTCTGTCCAGAGATACAACTTTTTTTTCTTCCCACAGTTTCCTGTTAAATGGCATTTCTTTGATGAATAGGGAGTACTGAAGATATTTCTCAAATATAAAGCTCGATTTATGACTTCATAATCAAGTGAGAGACTTATTTTGACTGCTGGGCCATGCGAGCTCCCATGTCACCACTGGGGCTGTATTAAGGCTGCTGGGGGCTGCTCCCTGGCTCACTGGGCTGCAATCCTACCACAGGACACGTCTCTCAACACTCAACGGCTGCAACGCAGGGGTGCATAAAGAAATATGCCATCTCTAACTTTTCTCCTCTGTGAGACAGCGTTAGCTAGTGTGGCTTAGAAGTATTATTTGGAGGTCTCTGTGTAGACGGAAACAGGCAGTGCAAGACTGACACATGATGAATACTTACTGCCTTATAAATCTGGGGTTTTAGAGACAGAAAATACAGCAAGAACTTCCTAGAGCTGGGCAAGGGGGAGAAGATGACATCTCTCCTTCTCCTTTGCTTTTTTCCTTTATGTATTATTTGAAGGAAATTTAGTTTTACTGCCTGTTAGCCTTCGGACCCAATAATTTCCATATAGTTAATTTTGTGCTAGTCTGCACCTCCTTCTCTTTCTGTACCAAAGTTCTTCGAAGTACAGATGTTTGTGTGCACCAGTGGTACTCCGAGAAATTAAAAGTGCCATCTCCTGCCTGCTTTCTCTCGTCACCTCCTCTTGCCACAGGCACTCACCACTCAAGCTACTGTTTCCCTTGGGACAGTTGTTAAGCCAGGTTACAATCGTAGACTTTCACTCAGGTTTCATATATGGAAATAACCCAGCACAGAACAGCAAAGGCAGATTTTTGTACTGGGACACATCTTATTTGACTTGCAGCACAACAGGCCTTTGTCAAGCTGCTCTGTTGAGGAATAAAGCCAGCCTAAATCACCATGTATCCCCGGCACTCTTATGCCATTTGCACAGGTTATCTCACACACTAGACTCCCAAAGACAAGGTTATTTAATTGCATGAGGCCTTTCCACTCCCCATCTGCCATTAGATGGCAGCAACTAAACATGGAATGAGGGCATGCAGCTCTGTAAATCCTATTTATCCTGTGGCTTGTGCAGGGATTTCAAGCTTTTCACTTCTAGGTCAATGGTTCAAATCTGGCGCAGGTCAGGAGGGGCCAGAGATCCTTATAATCCGACAACTGCGTGGTGTCCTGTGCGAAAGCAGTTTGCAGGTTTCCGTTTCTGATCTTGTGGACGAGTTCCACCTCATCACTGGCACTAATTGGGACCCCTGCTTGACACACCAACAAAGAGGCGGAAGATGCTCCAAAAAGACTGATTTCTCCTCCCTGCACTCCAGATGATTTGACAAAGGGGAGCACTCATCTCTGTGCACAAGCCTGCCCTCAGTCATGAAGCCAGAAGAATGTGTTGGCTCCGTTCCTCCTGTAAGCAAAAAACTGCCCAAAATGATCTCATTCCGGACAGGAGGGTGACAGTTGGGGTCTTTCAGCAGATAAAATTAATTTGGGATATGATATTCAGTTAGACTAGTGATGGCGCAATGAAATCCTGTCAAACATGTTGTAACACATATGTTATTTACAGCCTCTTATAATTGCAGGGACGAACTCCATCCAGAACTGCCTTACAAGGTGACCTAATTTGGAAAAGAAAATAGATGCTAAATTTTCTCACATTAGAAGATACCTCACTGTGACTCCTTCCCTTACAAATTTAAAGCCCTATGAGGGACTGGAGCAACTGAAACTCTCCAGAGAAACCCATGAGATAAGAAATGAGCCTAGCGAGCATGTGACTGTGATATAGTTCAAGCCTGTGTGTGTATCACTCAGCTTGATCTGCTAAGATCTGAGGAGCATGTCACTACGTAAATCCCTTTGGGCAGCTGGGCACCCCTCCAACGCACAGATTTCCCTTGCTGCTAATGAATCAGCCTCTTTTGCTAACTTACCTCCAAAGCTCGTTTACTTGGAAACCAAGGGAGCTTAGGGAACAGGGTTCTCTCCATGCATAACAATGACCTATTTTAGCTACTTCTCCTCACGAGGTCATGGAGAAGGGGCAGCGAGAGAGAGTGCTTCTATCCAAGAGGCATTTCCTGGAATCGGTCCTAAACAATGCCGGGCCATTTCCATTTTGAGACCTGACATTTCACGGTGCCAATGCCTCTACACAACAGAAAATGCCAGTGTGAGCCAGGGATGGGATCCAGCTGCTTCATTCCAAGGACGCGTACCCAGGCGCTCTGCATACGTGGTTATTATTCTCACAAACAGCCCCCTTTCCCTGGAAACTGATAACACAGAATGGGAACGCTTCACAACACCAGCAGAGCAGGATGGCAAATGAGACCAAAAGCATGTTTTCCACCTCTGGGCAGGTTTATATCGCTGGGTTTTCTCAGGTATCATGAGCAATGTAGTAAGGGAAACTCAGACACGCATTAAGGAATCTGTCCTTCCTCACCAAGCCCTGTGCTGCTAGACTGCTACCTGCACTGAACTAGTGGTGTAGCTCTACACGACACCACAGGAAAGACGTATCTGGTAACCCAACAGCGAATGCTTGAAAGCAGGAAATTTTTCATGTGCTGTCTCGTCTCTGAGACGTGGGCTACTGCCTGAGCCCAGGAAGAAGCCAAACACTTTGTGGTTTTCCCACAGTTAGTGTCCTGAGGCAAAAAGAGAGGAACAAACACATGATAATGCAATCATTTTGTATTATATTTAACCCAAACTCCAAACCTCACCCGCCTGAGTACAAGGCTCAGATCCCAGACTGGAACCCTGTGGTTTTAGCCCATCTGTGGTTGATACCTTGCAAGGCCAGAAAGGACCATCGTCCTGTGTGACTCAAAGGACACAGTATGCCTTTCGATTAACTCCTGGTTAAACTGCAGTATTTCTGTTAGAAAAGTACCTGACCTGCAAAAAAGCAGTCAGTGATGGAGCAGAATCAGCCACAAGGGTTAAGAACGCATCCAGTCTGCACTTCTTTTATGAGAATGAATTTGACCTGTTTCAGCTTCCAGTCCCTGAATGCAGTTACATCTTTATGACTATATAAGCTCATTTCCAAACTGCCCTTTCCTTACTTGTGGTTCTCCTCAAGTCCGTCACCTTTAGGCAAGCAGATAAGCTTCCACTTACTCATGTGGCTCTCCTCAAAAGTCACCCCAATTAACTAACATCTTTCCAAACAGTGTGCTACTGAATGGGGCCCAGTATTGGGCAGTAGCGCAGAATCCGAAGAGAAATGAACCTATCTACACTGGCAGAAGGCTTTGTTTGTCAATCCAGTGACCATTTTTAGCCCTTCTAGACCTCTAAAGGGTTTTCTAACTAAAATGCTAGGTGACTGCATGTACAACAGGAGATCGTCAGTGTATTACAGTGTCACTGTCCGTCAGTCAAGTCTGTAAACTGTCAACCCAGCTAGATACTAAGTTAATTTGAAGGGACCTCTTTTTCTTAAATAAATGTTCACCGCTGCTAATTACCCAGGTATTTTCATTCATGAGTCACCTCTAAGCTCTTCCTTTATTTTGACGAATAACACTTTAGCAGCTCTCTTAAATGGAGACATGTAGTGTGGCCTTTTTCCCTTCTGCTTGAACACCCCTGTTCTCTGCTGCCCCTGCAGGGTCCGTTTCTTACCATCACCGACACTAAGGCTGATGAGTAAGAGGAATAGGAAAAAAAATAATAAAAAAATCAGAGTTTTCCTAGCTACCAAGAAGTAGCTACCCAGTCTGCTTCATCTCCCAAATTTACTAATGGCAACACCAGATATGCTCTATTCAGATAATGTAATTTTTAGTATTAAAAAGGGAGTCATCTTCTTGACCCCTGAAAATTCAGTAAGATGTCATGATTCTTAGTCATCTCAGCATGTTTTATTTAGCATAATTGCACCTATGCCAAGAAACAAGATGGCTGTATTTATGCTAAGTATTGAAATTAGTTCCTTGTAGTGCACATCAGAACATGAGGTAAAAGCTGGCAGCACTCAGTCTTTCTCTGGTTCCCAGTTTGTAGCGACCACTTCAAGCTAACTTGCAGAGCCATTCGTGAATATCTTACACCTGAAGTGTCTTGATACAGGACACAGCCTTATGACTGGTAACTCTCATCTCTGTTTTTTTAGGTGCTTTGAGTATGATGGAGATGGCAGCAGGAAATATTTCTGCCGGGATGAAGCAGCTCCAAAAGTAGGGAACAGGAGCATCATTTCTGCCATTCAGTTCTGCCTGGGAATGATATCTTAAAGTAAGGCAGCGAACCTTTTACTGCCTGTTTTTTGTAGCTGTTAAAATCTTTGAAAAACACTCAGTTTCGCAGAATTTTGGGCACCACTGAATATATCTGAAGCCGCATCATCGCCCCCAAGGAAGAGGAACAAAGCTATCATCCAGCATCCTGTCCCCACAGATAAATGCCTCTTACTTAAGGGGAATTAAATTTAGATGGTTATTCCTTAGGGCACAGCTGTGCTGAAGTGATTTTATTAAGTGACTCATAAATGATAATTTTGAAATATCTTTCTGGTTTGTTACAATATTTCCTCAGGCAACCATTTCATTCTTGCCTTTTGCCCATCTGTATTAGGAATTTTTGCATTTGATTCCTTAGCTGCTGGCTGCTGCAAATAGCAGCAAACATTCCTGTCTGAACTCTTTCCAGAAAAGCTGAATCTTTCTGGAGAAAGGATTTGGGAAGTCCAAGCAATATTGTTTAGCAAAACAAGGTACGCAAAGTGATTTGGGCAGATCTAAATAGCAGAGGGAATTCATCTAAGGGAAGAAGAAATCCCTTCACTCCCAAGTTACCGATTATAGATGTATCCAGAGCAGTAATGGCTAGGAGTCTTTAGAAGCTAAGGATTGCCTGCTGGCATCTGGAATGAGTTGTTGGTCTCAGTCCAGCTCCGGCTTGACAGGTGTCCCAGACATCACCATAAGAAATGGCCTCAAGCTTGGCCCAAGCCTGCAAGTCTTAGCAGAAAACACAGGGCTTAAAGAGGTCTATGAAGACTGAGCACGGACACACTCATGAGCAAAAAGAGGCTTTTAAAAAGGTTAGTTACAGCCATAGACTTTCAGGGGCACCTCTTCAAAGTCACTGTCTAAGAAGACAGGTGTAGTTTGTGTACCCTGTCTCAAGACTTGCCAATTTTGTATGCGAACTGCACATAGTTATTCTGCAAATGCATGTTAATCCCCAAACATCCCAACGCAAAACTCCCATAAGATAGCATTTAGACTTCTTGGAAACCTTGTGAGGCACCAAGCCCAACCCAAGTCCATGGATTTTTAAGTTAACTTAATAGCATGATTTGTACTTCTGAGATAGAGGTGATCAAAGAAAAACCTCAAGCAGAAGCCTTCTTCAAGAAAGTAGTTATCGCCTCCCTAACCAGAGGATGCCTCCTGCTGTGGCTAGCATGAGGGCCACTTGTCCCCAGTACGCCTCTATGCCAGGAGGCACGCTCTCCTTGCTAGTGTATTGCAAGAACGCCGCAACGAGGGAAACGGAGCGAGGAGGATTTTGCCATTTGCCTACGTCCACACAACTGGTGCCACAAGCCACTGTCCCGTTTCTACTCTTGTGCCTGTGGCCTTTCTCCTCTCCACTCCCATGCCTGAACCAGATCAAGGCACACACCAGCACATCTCTGACAACACCCTCAAATATTACCTACTTCACTCAGCCAACCCTCGGTCACCTGGGGGAGCACCATATTCCCATTGCTGCAGAACAGACAACAGAATTGTTATAGATTACCTTTTAAGAGCCAAATCTGTTTGAGAGTTGTGTAGCAGAGAAGACGTATTAGTAGCATAAGAATAATAGAGACATATTTTCTCCCTCAGTAATGCCTTCTATCCAAGAATCCTCGAGCAATTTACAGGCTTCCTCAAGCAGATTATTTGTTAAGTAGCATTATGAAAAGAAGATAAATGTTACATAAATGTCCTAATTCTGCTGTTATTAGGCCCAAAAAGGCAGGTTATGAATCCCGACTCAAGTCTCCTTCAAAATGCAGGACAGTTCAAATACCGAGTTTTTATTTCTCCCCATCAATTACCATCTCTCACATGCTCCTTCCTTGGGTTGCACAGCCAGCTGCAGGCCTGCACACCTGCAAACTCTTGCTCACAGTATCATTTATGCAAGCCCAAATCTGACAAACTCTCCTCACTGAAAACCACCAGCAACAACTTTTTCCAGCACTTTTAGTTCTGTTTCAGTCATGACTTTTCTCCTTTTTCTCCCAGACACCAAGCAAAGCACCAAGTTCCCTCTAGTTTCTTTTCTCCACCAGCGTATTCTCCCCCACAGGCAGGAGGTGGGGACAAACACTGAAGTCCTGGCCAGAGCTCACCCTTAGCCTCTGCAGCCCTGCTCGGAGCACCTCACCTACAGGAAGAGAGAAAGGAGGGGAAAAACTTGTGTCCCTGCTCTGCAGCTGAGGTGCAGCTTTGTTGGTCTTTTGACGTGTTAAGTAGGTTTGCAGCTGCCTGTTACAGCTCTGCAACTGAGGCTGATCAGGTTCACTTGGGGCCATGCCAGGCCCGCCTGAAAAAAAAAAAAAAAAAAAAGGTATTTATTTATAACCAGCTTGTGAGATGGAAAACTGGTTTCTATATTTAATAGGAAGTGCACCCAGCAGATTAACCCTGGCAGTATTGAGCCTGGGGACTCGCTGGATTCTTTTTTGAGTATTAGCTACTACATTTATCATATTTCTAGGTCTAATCCTCCACAGATCTAGGGTCTGATAGCGCAACTATTTACTTTTTAGAGAGGGGCTAATTTATTCTCAACCCCTCAGAAGATCCAGACTTAGAATTGTACAGTCTGGAGGAAAGGACAGAAGAACTTCCAAGGTTTTGATAAGCATTACTTTAATTTTTGAAAACTAGTGTTTGAACGCACCCCTGATGCTGTATGCTGCAGCCATAGGTACCACACGAACCCCTGTCCTATGATACTATAGCAAGACCAGTTCTGCCTTTTGAGGCCAAATTCAAGGGCATGTTCCCATCTAAACAGCAGGCTTAGAAACACGGCATCAGATCTTTTGAGGGATGCACACTTCAAAATACGTTTGCCCAAGTATTTCCCATGGCTGGAGAGTCACTAGATGCATCCAGCCAGGCGATACAGAAGCTGCAATGCCCCATGTGCAGAAAACAGCTGGATGCAGGCAGACACTTCACTCACAGCTGCTTCTGGAGCTGCCTTGCCAATGCAATGCAGCGTCTCTGGAATCAGTCTTCCACCACCATAGCACAAAGGCACAAAACCGTGTGAGAGGAGGGCTGTCAAACACGGGTGTAGACTGAAGGAACAAAGCTCGTTATGCAGATGATGTCCCAGCTCCAGCCTGGGTAAGTTACATTCATCGTATTTGGATTTCCATTGCTTCTTCAAAGGTATGCAGTGCCTGATCTCTCTGCCCTGTTGTGAAGTGCTGTGCCAGGCTGTCAAAAAGCGCTGCTGTAACATTCAGTCCCAGACACGGGTACATTCCAGGAGCCAGGGACACTATTTCTGTGTATTTCCTTCTACCCAGACCAGCTGAGCTTGTTTTGAACTTGACTTTCTATTTGTGAAAGACTTTGGGGATACTTGACTAAAAAATATATACAGATCTCCCTGTACAACTTGGGTTGCATTCCCCTTGGGGTACATTTAAGGAAACTGGGACACAAGGAGTTCTATCTAACTTAAGCAAAGCTACAGATATATCAGCAGCAGCCTACTAGCAGAAAAAACATTTACCTTGTTTAAATTCTGTAACCCCTAGATTGTATCACCTTCCATTATTCCCTGATCTCTTCTTGTCCAGTCCCTTCTCCCTAATAATGAGGAACATCTTTCCAGGCTCAGACTCTAACTTGGAAGGTTCATATACACCGCCATGCAAGGAGATCTCATCCTGACATAACAAGCCCAGATACGCCATCAAACTAGCTCAGAAATCTGACTACATGCAAGTATATACGTAGCATTACAACGCCAGAGACAAGTATCATTCTAGGAAATCCTGTTTCTTCATTTGCAGCCTGGAAAAGGGGAAAAGACAGTATGTTCTTGCTTGCATGCCACCACTCATTTTGTGCATGGAAATGCTCGGTTCCCGAACGCAAGAAGCGCATGTGCCAGTTTTGCGAGTGTGGGTCAAGAGCCTGCCCATGGGTACGCAGCCCACGCGCTGCCTCTAAGTCTCATACCATCGTACTGAGAGCAGCCACCACGTGCCCTGGCTTTTCAGGAATCCGTACCCTCAGTATTACCCAAACCTCTCTGTGCCTCTGGCCATAATCAGAACCGTTGCTTCCCTCTATTAGCACTGAACAGTTTGTATTAGATTCAAAGCCTTTCTGATTCAGAAACAATGAGAAGCATAGCACATGATATATGCTAAAGAGCTATTTAAACTGTTTACCAAAAGCTTTGATTGACCCTGAAGGATATTGGCCCTGCTGCACACTCCAGAGGCAGCATGGTCCAGCTGTTGAAAAAGAAAGCTTGGAGGAGGCAAAGCAAAGCTAACATTTACATGTGCTGCTAGTTTGAGCTGCATTTTAGTCTCCTGTGTCTCAGTCTTCTCATTTATGCTACCAGGATAATTACAATTAACAACTGAGCATGTTCTGTGGTAAAGCTTTCTTAAACACTTGGGTAAAAAAAGCTGCAGACACGTGCAATCGCATTTATGGATTTTTATTCCATTAGTAGCTAGCTTCTGCCACAAATAGGACGCAAACCAGCTTTGGTATCTTAAGGCAAGATCTATTTATGTATCTGTGTGCTAAGCAAAAAACCAACAAGAGTCCTTGAAACGACAGACAAAGAGGTTTCTCTGTTTGGAGATCCTGGCTAATAACGAGAACCAATCATCTGAGCATCGTGTGTTTAATACTCCCCTGTGCCACAAGAGAGAGACACTGGTGAATGGACCCTGCCCTGCACTGCCTGGAAACTGAGCTGGCAGCAAAGCAGCTCAGAGTAATGAGAACCATAATAGGTATGCGGGCCCTGAGCTTTCCATATTTGTGCCAGTCTGTTTGGAGCCTGCGGCAGCAACGTTAGTAGTGCATTACATCTTGTGATCTGCTCTGTAACAGACGGCGACATTAAGACCACGAGGGAACGTTTTGCAGCGTGCAGTTGGGGAGGAAGGTAATAACCTAATGAGCTTTTGGAGAATTTGCACCCTTCCAGAAAACTCTGGCTGTGAATGAGCATTAAAACAACTTCCTTCCCATCTATAACACTAGACTATCTCTCTAACTGAACAAATAACAGGTCACAAAGCTAAAATAAAGTACCAGAGAGAGTCTTGTACAGGTACAAAAAAGATCTTGATGAAGTTTAGTTTTCAAATCACTATATAATCAAATATTTTTCATTAACTTGAGCTGGGAGGGCCCCTCAAAAGTCCTTTGCAGTTTTTTTTCAAGCAAACTAGCTTAAAAAAAAAAGTAAATGTTTCAACCTTACTTCCACAAGCAGAACACCTCCTAAAACATTTTTTTTAATACTGCAGACAATCCCTATCACATCACTGCCAAAATCTAGCTATGGCTGCAGATGATATGCTGTATCAATAGTATTACAGTAAGAAAGTCAACTCCATCCCAGCCAACGCTACAACAACTATAAGCCTGTCTTCTCCTTTCTTGCCCACTTAAACATCTTTTGGGAATTTTTGTTTTATTTTGTTGTCGATTAATACACTAGTTTAATTATGCCAAAAAGCTAACCAGCATCCAGAAAGACATGGAAAATTGCACTTCAGCGTAGGAAAACCTTCCCAACTACAGGCATAATGAAGCATTAGGCCAGCATGCCTCCAATAATGGGGATCTTTAAGCAGCGGATGGATGAGATGGTTTTCAGAGTTCCCTTCCCACTCCACAATTTGCTAACTAGCTATGATAAGTATCGACTAGTTACCTCCTGAAAATAACAAACTATCAACACTTGGAAATACATCTTTGGATATTTTATAAACCACCGTTAAATGCATTTCTCATTCTCAGTCACAAAAGCGAGTTGCTCTGATTTACTGAGCTACTGCAAGTCAGCCGAACTACATAAATCTCTGCCTTTCACAGATAAGAGGGAAAACGTGGGCTGTGAGTGCTGCTAACCCAGTGTAACTTGACTAATGTCTAAAGCCCCTGACTGTGTATGTCAAAACTGCAACAGGCTGAATCAAACCCACTAAACATTAGGCAGGTAAGAGAGTCAGGGGACAATTAATCCAATCCATCTTAAACACTTCTCTTCAGATGGGACCCGGTTAAAGTGCTGAACTTTCTCTGCTGACCACAGAAGGAATCTGCCTCAAACGCTGCATTGTAAAGGGCAGTAAGCAGACAATATGAATCTCAGAAAAAATCTTCAGCACTAAACAAAGCCTCGCATCGCTGCATACCTCTCTGCTCGTACATGAGGAAGGCTTTTACCGCAGACTACACTGACCACACCAGCCAAGTGGCTTCTGGATTCAGCAGGGCTTATGTTTGTGGACTGAGATGGGTTTCTTCTCATCTGGTTAACTACTTTGGCATAACTACTTATCTCAGCACTGCAGCTATGCAGGGAAGTTTGCATTTCACAGCAACACTGGGAGAGCCGCTCAAGGGAAATCCGTCCAGCATTTGCCCACATTAAAACCTTAATCCCGGAAGTTCACACGCTAAGTGCCTCGGCTCACTGTGTCTATCACACATGCCAATGGATTCCGTGCAAGGAGACATCGAAATCTGAGTGTTAAGCATTCGTTTCACAATGTTAAATTCAAAGATCCTATTAAAGCAAGGAAAAAGTAAAGCACACAATGAGATAGAACAATACAGCTTGGTAGAGTTTGCCAAAGTAAAATATAGATCACTTACTCTTCCTTGTCCCCTAGCTGTTTTGCTTGCCAGTATCTGCCCAACATCCTGCCCTGTCCCAGGCAGAAGTTCTCTGTCTACCTCTGCATACTAGCAGTCCATTCTCTCCAGAAGTAGTACAGACACTTTCTTAAGACACTCGTTTTTCAGTGTATTACTTCTTCTTTACCTACGCCCAGAGAAACCAATTCTCAAGCTCAAAATTAATCAGAAGTTAAAAAACATTGGAAATGCTGTAAAAAGTTGGAACGGAGCAGATTAATGTGGTTCAGTGCTGCGGAGAGCAAGCTGGATGTCGGAACCCAGAGCTGCGGTCACAGCGAGCGTCGCCACACCACAATGGGATGTGGTCCTCGGCAGCCAGAGCGCAAAGTGCCTCTGGGCAGCAGCTGCTCTGCAGCTGGGGCAGGGCTGGCGCTCAGCCCCCTGCGTTCCCAAGCACACAGCTGCTGAGTGTGTTTTGGCAGTGTGCGTGGCTACACAGGCACACGAAGTTTGGCCACAGTGCAGGTGCAAAAGAAATAGGGGGTGGTTGCAAGAAGCAGCCCTTTCTCTTTCCACCTCCAACCTCTGTGTATCGACGTGAAGAACAAAAGCATCACCTTAATACAAGACTCTTCTTCAGGCAGAGAAACCTCACTTGTCCTTAGGCAGGAGAATGCTGTTAGATGCAGCTGACGACAGCCAGCACAAGAAGAGACTGGTTCTGGCTGAGGTCCTCAAAGTAAGACAGCCCCATGAAGGACTCCCACGCTCATCTGATCTCACGCATTTCTGAAAAGAGTGAAACTCTGCTGTCTGAGGGACATTTTTTGGATACAGGGACAAATGTCCTTCAGAGAATAAAATTCATTACAAGTTTCAGGAAATGCTGAGCTAACACGCTAAACCACTTGCAGTGAGAACATCCAATAAAGGGGATGTGTACACCACAGGGGTAGAAGATGGGGCAGGAGATCATGAAGTTTTCCCCATTGCCTGAGAACAAGACACAGGCTAAGACATTCTGAAGACAACATTTTTAATTATCTGCTTCTACTTAGGTCCTTAGGAAAGGGTACAAACCGAGGAACACTTTCTCCTTCCCTCCAAGCTTAAGTAAGGAGGTAAGCTCAAGTTGTAAATACAATCCTATGTTGAACCTCACAAGTCTGCACTCCTGGCTCCAACTCTAGTCACTGGAAAAAGTCCCACTGATTCCAGTGAGGGCAGAGATTGACCCCAAGATGGTCACACCTGGGGTTTTATTCATTCCATGATAAAGATTTGCTAAACTTGGAACCCGATCATGGATCAGCTTCCAAACACCACCCATGTTTGGGGTGGCTGGAGCTGAAGTTTCAGTGCTGGCCCTCCTCCATGGAACTGAAAGCCAGAATTGCGATGATGACAATAAATATTCAGCACTTCATCTTCAAAGGGCTGGGTAGATGGTTCAGTCAGCGGCTAGCTAATCAATGGCACAATATCAACCATGCCATCAATTATTCATGCAATATCTTTGCAAGCTACATATGAAGATAGTCAACAGGGTTGACAGGTATATTTATATTTATTTTGCCCTAAAGACTCCATTATTGCTAGATCCCCAAACCACAATAGTGGTGGTAATAAAAAGTTTTTTAAAAGGGGTGTTGTTATGACCTAAAGGCAAGCTGGAGGGGAGGTGTGAATGGATACTCCTAAAGAGATCACTGCTTTCTTTGCATGTGGTTTTCTGAGCAACTCCTGTGTCTCTCTTTTCCTCTCCTGCTAAGGGATTTGGCTGGAGACATCCTCATCAGCTGCGCTGCCTTCTTAGCTGTTTGAGATATTTGCTTGGTGACCAGAAAGTGGCACAGAGGGGTAATTGAACATGAACCCATTAAAGGTCAGGCACACTCCCAGTAAATGAGCTATCAGAAAAGCCACGCTTCTGAGCAGCCCGAGAGAGGAATGAGCTCTTTGCAAACCAACCGGGCTGTGAAAGAGGCACTGTGGGAGCTTATGCTCTAGTTCTTTTAAGTCTGAGGCTTCTTGTCCAGAGGATCAAACCAGCTGCACAGAGAAATACAGAATGAATGTCTCAGAGTACAAGAAATGCCTAGAGAAGATGCCTGCTCTCCTTCTTGGCTCAGGAAGGGGAAGTTTGCCTGACACACACCACTACTCTTATTAAGGAGATGATCTTGCTATGTGCTGAAGAGCTTTGGCTTTCCTACACATCAGTGACTTGAGGACATTCAGTATTTTGCAGGAACAGATCCCCTGGCAGGGTCGGCCTCTGAAGCATTTGATGTCCTGTCCACCCTTTGCTTTTAAACATGTCACGCATCTGTCTGAAAAAGGACCGAGCTCTCTCCAGGGCAAAACACCCTCAGGCCTTTTTCTGCTATGCTCTGCATTTACTCTTCAGTGCACGCCTGTGGATCACCTACTAGACTGTGGGCTGGACTGGAGCAATCTCAAAGCGCCCCTTGCACTGTCTGCAGCTTAAGACCAACAGGAGGCTATTCTACTTACACCACAGCCTGGTTTAGGAGACTTGAAATAGCCTCCTGAATCTCAATAAAATCTAGCTTAATCCATCTCCTTTCCTTCCTTTCAACAGGCAGTTTGCGTTGATTTCTTGAGCTACAGTCAATTCATAGCCATCTCCTCTCTGAAACTGCTGTTATTTTCTGCTTTAAACTCCTCCTCCTAAAGGGTGTGCAGTGTAAAATGATCATGTTATAGTTGAACCCTGAGCACTTTTTGGCCTGGGGGCAGAGGGACGTCACGGCTTCATGGCAATTACTATAATCAGAGAGACTTCCCATCACTCATGGCAATTTAAATTAAGACCTTTCTTCTAAAAGATATCCTCATAGCGCCTATACAAATACAAGACTTGCTCCAGGAATTTTTGGATGTGATTCTCTGGCCTATATTATGCAGGTCAGAGGACTTGATCGTAACGGTCCCTTCTGGCCTTAACTAGATTTTATTTAGTCTTGTGATCTGGTCTCCATTATGTCACTAGCTCTTTTCAAAACAACGCAAGGGGCCCATCTCTTGCAGAATGGAAGGAACAGAAAATCAAGACAAGACGACCATGAAACAGGCAGTCACAAGCCTATTATCAAGTACAACTCATTATCCAAAGACAACTGGTGATTTTTTTTCCAGTACTGGATGAAGTGAATTTATTCAGCTCAAGTGCTAGTTTGTAGTTAATATAGCTTCCTGAATAGTGGTGACCCTGCAGCAGCGTTGGGTTGATCTGCCTAAATGATAGACTTGGAGGAAGCCTGCTGTATACATCGAGGCCTGCAGCTGTGTTTTATAAAAAGGCATGTCAAATGTATCATAATTAACTCTCTGTGGACACAGTCATGAGTTCTGTTGACAAATCACAAGGAACAGGAGCTCAGAGGCACTCAGACTTGCTGGATACTGAAGCTCTATGGGGCTTCTTATACCTGCACACGTGAAGTACATCACGGATGTATGCATATATATTGAGTCTCTTACCATAGCCCCAGTCAGTAAGATTCTCCCTGGCAGTCTATCAGCAAACCCTTTTAATGGGGTAATTTAAAAAACCAAAGTCATTCCTTGGAGGTGATTAATCTGGTCATCGCCCCACAATGCAAAGCACGTCTTCTCTTATGTTTCCTCAGGGACATGAAAATCTGGATTTGAAGCTGGAGTCACACACAGGTGTTCCTGTCTAACACCCTCCTTTTGGGATCTTGCCCCAACCAGCAAATATTAAGGAATGAAGCTTCATGATACTACTGTAAGGTAGGTCATAATGATCCAGAATGGACAGAGATAAGTCTGTGGACAGAGATAAGTGCATTCTCTCTTTGCCCGTCCTTGTGCCACGGGCCAGGGAGTATTAGTCCTGGCACTGCACTCTGCTGCTGTACCTACATGGCACCTGGACCAGGACCAGCTTGCGTCTGGCCAGCTGGGAGATCAGGAAGCAGAGCTTAGCTCTCTCTGTTCCCATCTGCACAGATAGGCCCTGGAAAGATAAGGGAGGAGGTCAAGGATTACAACTGAGACCCTGTGCTGTGCTCATCATCCCATGTGAAATGCTTTAGCTGTCTGCCATATGGAGTGCCTATCTTCCCCTTCCTGAACTAGGGAGCAGAAACATGTACCACTGAAAGCCCCTAGAGCTTCTCAGCAACATATAAAGTCATGCTGACCATCCCCATATCAGGAAAACCACCTGGCTGGGGAGTTCATTAAATCCTGGGAGCCTTCTGGAGGCCTACTAATCATTTTCAAATGTTGCGAAATACGAAAAATCCTAAATAGTGATTGTTGAGATTGGGTCACGACTACAGCCCAGCTCTAGGAAAATCATGCTTTGCCGCTCTACAGAAATACTTCAGAGATGCTCCTCTGGAGGCTCAGGCACTAAGAAGCATGAAATAAGGCACTTATAAGTGGTAACTCAATTCCACCTTCATCAGTAACAGGGAATTAATGGCTAATGGTATTTTACCTAACCGTAATTACATATTAAGTACAGTAATGAATGAAGCTGAGAAACATGAGAGGTTTCGTATCCAAAATTAACCAAATTACTCAGTCCTCTTGGTTTGCTAAATAATCAACCAGCAAGCTCATAAAAAAGGCTTGTAATACAAGGGATTTCTGCATTTTACTGATTCTGCAGATATCTCAAGAAAGGCAGCATGTGTTGCCCAGAAGTTCAGGGGTGCATTTGAAGCACAGGTCATCTTTTGCAGCTGCGTTAGCTGTCTGGGCCAAGAGTTGGCGTAACTTATCATATCAGAGGGTAAGAAACCTGAAGTCCGACCTTAAATCTCACTGACAAAGAGGAAATTTCTTGTTCTATTCACATCATCAATGCAAGCCAGGGTTTAAACAGGGTGTGTATTTTAAGCTTATATTAAACTTGGTTAGAATCAAAATAAACAGCAGTTGACACTATATATTTCTTGGGGTAAACTGTCTGGCTAGATAATGAGCACTATATAAAACTCATTGAAAACGTATTAAGTTTGCAGAATATTAAGTTTGTGCTGATTAATGTTCATCAGGAGCATCTCTCAGTATAGCAGTCCTTCTTCTGCTATCCCTGTAGAGCTCCATATACCACTAAGAACCACCAACCTGTTTGCCTCCTAACCTATTCACCATCTCCTCTCAAAGGTTGTACTGGCAGGATGTCACCTCTCTGTACCCATGATGAACGGGTCTGGGAGCATAATGTGGATACATCCCCTTTCTGGAGAGATTCAGAGGCAGCAAATGGGACTGTGGGTTCCATTGAGTGTCCCAGTGCAATCTGGGAATCCCTTCTCTGCAGAGAGAGACCAATAAGCCCTTGGCAACTCTCCCACCACTGCTTTCTTAATAGCAAAACACAGTATTAATCAGAACACAGTTTATTTTCCAGGACCAGCACTGTGGCCCAGAAAATGGTCTCACCCACACTCTCCAGGAATAGCTAGAAAATGGCCAAATTAATTAAAACACATGCTGGATCATAGGGAAGGAAGTAGGAAGGGACTTGGGTGGGTTGGTCCCAAGTTCCCAAACTCCAAACTAGTTTGAGTGGTAGCACCAGGAAAGCAGAGCTCAGGAAGAGGAAAGACGAGAACAAAGCCTTTGAGTAAGTAGCTGCAGCTTGACAACTCTCATTAGTGCCACTGAAGGAAACAGAAAGTCCCTGTGCACTCACGCAAGTTTCTTCTTGTTGACACGATTTTCACGTACCGCAAGCTCCCCTGCTCACTTTAGGGGCTGTTTTACATCATTCCTCCCAGACTTGCTTGAGCCTGTATCAGACCTACTCCCTCTCTCTGTCCTCGCTTCACACCCACCCCTCCATCTCCTTTCATGACTCCTCTCCGCCACCTCTTTTTGCAGCACCATCTGTCCAGGATGGACTTTGTGTTTTCCCTCAAACCAAATCCTTCCTGAGAAGCAAGCGCATGATTTTAGCGAGACTAAAATAAAAAAACAAGCTACTGATAAAAGGAAATGTATCTTCCTTTTTGACTGCCCCCGGTTCTGAGTTCCCACCTGGCAGACATTTTCAACACACTGCCAGAGGATTGTTTCATCTATTGGATACGTGTTTCACCCCACAAGCCACTTCTTCCCCAGGTGTCTTTCATGCAGGTCCTTCCATGCCAAATGACAACCTGCCGCCTTTGTGCAAGATAGCGGCAGCAGTTCAGAGAGAACAAGCTTGGAAGCAGCAGGTTAGAAAGAAAAAAGCAGGGAGAGCTTCGAGATTAGAGGGAACTCATTTGAATCCATGCCAAGAAACTCCAAATGCTTCCAGTGATGAGGGGGGAAAATAAAAAAAGATTAACATTCTGCATGCCAAATCTACAGCCAGTGCAAGTCAGCACCGCGCCGCTGCCATTTGGCTGGTGTCACCCACAGAGCCCTGTCCCTTCCATGGGGAAAGTCCTACAAAGTACAGACCCACAGAACACCTATCCAAAATGAAGAGGAAAAAAAAAAATCCCAGCCACGTAAAATCAATGTTCATCTTCACAGGGCAATGTAAATTTGCACGAGCTTTAAACTTTCAGTAGTAAGTATATATTATATAAAGAAAAATCTCAAAAAAGGGTATTTAAGAAAAAAAAAATCAAGCTGAATTACAGCCAGCTTCTCAATTCCCTTAGCACCCTTTACTTAGGCAGTTTTCCAATTAGTGTCAATGAAAGTTTTGCCTGAGTAGCAACCGAGTAAAAATAGACTCAGAATATCAGGATTCGACCCAGAACTTTTAATATACAGAAACAGAAAGACCCACACACAAACATGCACAGAGAGGGTAAAACTCGGGAGTGATAATGAGTTTTGATTTTTCATCAGCCACAAAAATGTCAACTATGTTTCCAGTACATTCCACAATAGAGCAATATTTATATTTGATCTCTGCAGTGGTTTCACGCTGCACATTACATAAGCCAGTCATTCCCCATACAGTAATGGAAACAGACGGCACTTGCCACGGTTTATTTTTTGCATCAGGCATTCTTTGGCAGACATTCATGGGAAACAATATGGCAGGGGAATGGCATTACACTTCCCCTGTTGCAAACACCAGGCCGTGAACAAGAAGTACAGGACTTGCACTCTTTTTTTGGAACTGTTGCAAGAGCATTAATGGCTCATCTTGCCCCCTTTGCATACCTAGAAGGTCTCATGTTATGAGAGCAGATTCACTAACAACAAATTTGGCTCTGGTGCCCAGAAAATAGCGGTCTCTGCAGTGAGTTCTCCTCCTTTTCCAAAGTGGGAGGCCACCAAAGCTTTTTCTTTGCTCCTTCTACCTGTAAGAGTGAGATTCAAACAATCCTCACAGTGAGATCACCCTTCCCACAAGTGCCATTATTTCCCTGGAATCTCCACTAGAAAAACCCCATCCTGTACAGAATGAGTCCAAAGAGGGCTTGACTCCTTCACCAAGCCCTAGAACCTGAAATAAATTACTAGGCAGAGAAAAATGAGAGTTCAATGTTATTAAGAGGACTGACCAGTTAATACTGACACCAGCATTAACTATCCAAAATAGCTACTCAGTAAGATATTGCTGCATGGCCTGTCTGAGTTCATCCCTCAGCATACTCAGGTTATATAAACATGAGAGTCTAAAAGAAAACTTGGACCCAGAGTGGAAATGCCACCACAAACTTGGCTTCAGCCTTAGTTTTTGACCCATTACAGATGTGGAATCATCCAGCACCTTTGCTTGGGCTCTGCTTTTTTTTTTGAATCTGTGCTTCAGGTTGAGGCTTGGACAGGTTATTTCCACTGTTAGACATCCTTAAAGGGAGAAGGCCGAAATATCGAGAACTTCATGGAGTTGGCAGTATTGTCCTTGGAGCTTTTGGAAACAGGCTGAACGAAAAGATGCTTAAGCCTTCCCTCTCACAGTAAAGTAGGATCACCCAAGCCTGGAGTAAAAGCCTCTCCTCAGATCTGAGCAAGCCACTCTGTGCAGTGGGTCCTGAATACCCTGAATCCCACTGTCGCCCTGAGGAGGTAGGAGCACTGTGCATTTGACAGGCTGGGCCCTAAGCTCATGATTACACAGAACAACATCTCTCCGTGTGTCTCACCCCCACTTGCACAGCGCAGAGGGCCTTGCAGAGGGCTTGGTGTCCAGGGGACACCGTGCTCCACGAGTTGCAAGTGCTCCCAACGCTTCTGGGCAGACTGTTAACATCTGATTCTGCAACAACAGTGGCAGTGGAAAAATTGTGATGGAAGAACTTGGAATGTGCCCCTCAGTGAGCTAGCAAGAGCTGGAAGCAGTCTTTGCTGGTTTTATTGGCAGGGATCAGAAGATAGCCTCTTCCCTATAACCCCTGGTAAGCTATTTTTTCTTGGTGCATAATTGCTTACAAGCTCTGAAGGAACATAGCAGCTGGAGTATTAGCATGTCTTTTGCTTCTAGCAAACATGCGCAATTATTTTTTGCATCCTTGCTGGAAAGAACAGAGCAGACTGTACTCCAGGACTTCGTCACCTTAGGACATATGATCAACATTCGCGTGTGTCACACAAGACTTACACCAGCCTGTTAGCAGAGCAAGAATAGTAAAGGCAATGAGAGATGAGCTGCATTTCCACAACTCTCCAGCTGTCAAGTGCAGCAGAGACTGACAGAAATAAGCTGCACGGAGGAGACAGGCCAAACCAGAAATAATCCATCATGTGCCATGGTTCCCAGATTCCTCGGGATCTTTTCTGAGGAATCTGACGTCAGGCGTTGAGCATGTCAGTACGACTTGCACTTTGCTGATTTTCCATCTGTAGCTGCTGTTTCTGATATTACACACAGGGTTACCACTGACAAGTATCACTTTATGAACAGCTGGAGGAGCAGTGGCCAACCTTCCTTTGCATACCGAAAGTTTTGCGCAGCCAAATCCCACAAGACACACCATATCATTCTGCAAGCCTGGCAATACGTCACACAGGCAAGGACAGCAGCTCCACTGGGGTCTTACTGCTCTAGTGTGTGTTGGCACCAGGCTGTGCTTGCAGCGAGAGCAGGCTTACGCCCCTCCTGGTTTACTTCCAGATAAATCTGAAGTCACAGAGAAGTCTCCAGAGTCCCACAGGCCCCCAGCTGCTGATTATGTGACATCGTCAGTGTGTGAAGACTTCTATTTATGAGGCAACTCTGGCTCCAGAGCCACACAACCACCTTGAGAAATACCAAGGCATTACTGAGGGCAGCCAAGAAAGCCAGAGAGGCAGATTTCTAGTTCCTTAGTCCAAGTGCAACATCTGGGACGTTTTTGAGGGGAAAGTAGCTTGGGGTTTTCAATATCTGGTTTTACAAGCAGAATGGCCCTTGGAGAAAGCACTAGCACAAGAGGACAAGGATGCTACACAAACTTCCTCCACACTTCGTCTGCTACAGCTGTCCAGAGAGTCACACAAGATGGGGCACCCGCTATTGCTACCTTCCCCCCTCCATCATATCAGCATTGCATTTAGCCCTCAATGTAGCCAGCTACTTGCAAAACTCCCAGCTTTGCAGGAATGTCCAAATACCTCTCAAAGAGTTTAAGACTATCGTAAGGGTGTCCAAAGGACAGGGATATCCATCACACTAACCATGTTCAATGGTACAGAGACCAGTCTTGCATGGACGGACCCAGGTCCTCCTCTCCAACCTACCTCTGCCATCAGCTCCCCTGCATAGGAACAAATTCTCCTAGAAGATCCCTTTGTTAAAAGTTTTTGGAAGCAACATAAGCCCCAAACCCACAGAGGTTCCTCCATCAGTAAACAGTAGAGACAACACTTCTTTTCTGCCCCAAACCTGTCCATCAGTCTTGTCCAGCTCATTCACTCTAAGGCAGATGCCAAATTCCTGCAGATCTTCCATGGCACTACCCTCTGCTGCCAGATAGTCTTGGCCAGATATAGAAATGGAGAAGGAACCCAGAGCACATCCCTGCCCTGGAGACAGTAGTCAACAAAACAATTCCCCAGAAACTGAAGCCTGGATCACCCTCCCTGCACGCACGCACATTTCACCATCACTCTTCCACTCACTCTTTTCTATCTATTCACAACCACGTTTGACATTTAAACTACTCATGAGAAAAGGATACATGCAAAAGAAACAGTGAAGAATTAAATAAATTGGTACAATTAAGATTATTTTGGAAAGCATAATGCCCTCAGGAAATAATAGTATTAACGACTAGCCAGTTTCATCTCATTTCTTTTTGCTGTGTAGTTGGAGCTACAGCGCCACAAGCATTAGAAGGTGTGGAAAGATTCCACTCTCACATGTTCAGAAGTAAAACACTCAAGGTCAGCTGAATAGCCACTGAACAATATGCTGAACAAGAAATTAAAAGGTATCCAAGAAATGCCAGCCGACTGAAGAAAACACAGTCACATTTCTTAGCCACATGTCCCAGCTGAACTTTCTGTTCCCTTCTGTCATTTAATCCCAGCTTTTCCCAAGTGATCAGAGTGCTTCAAAGGAGACTGCTCACCAGAGTGCCCAGAAGCTGCACAGCCCTCCTGTTCCAAATTCAACACCTCCTGAGCTACTGCCTTTCATACCACTGAAAGTGTCTTACGGGCATATTTTAGGTGCTAAGCAATCCTTTGCAGCACTCACTGCAATAAGTTGACTGCTTCTCCAGTTCCCGCCTTCATCCAGGGAACTTTGGATTTTATTTTAAAAACCTTCTTCTCTGATGCCAGGTGGTTTTCCTTCTCCTGCCCACTCCCTCATTGATGTTTAATGTCCCACAAAGTCCCCTGCTACCCTCCTCTGTTGCTCATTTCCTTTTCCAAGTGAAGTTACCCTCCAGCCTTATATGCTTCTTTTGTCTCTTCTTAGTCAGGTGTTGCAATCGAGTTCCTCCAGCCAACGAGACTCAGTGGAGAGATTCCCACACGGGGCTCTCCTCAAATCTCAGCCCTCTCCCTGCCCAAGTGCGCTCCCTGTTCACACAAAGAGAATTAGGTCATCTGATTGCAAGTGTACACAACAAATGCTACAGCAACAGATGTTACAGCAACACAGAACTGCAGGTTGTTCAGTGATCCAGTTTACCATGACCCGGTTGAGTCGCTATGTGTATCACTGGTGGTGTAAAAAGTAGGGGCTTGATTT
The DNA here is from genome assembly GCF_964199755.1 of Larus michahellis. Classification (NCBI taxonomy): domain Eukaryota; kingdom Metazoa; phylum Chordata; class Aves; order Charadriiformes; family Laridae; genus Larus; species Larus michahellis. The sequence goes on from NC_133905.1 coordinate 4,653,660, forward strand.
AAAAAAAGAAAAAGACCACATGTATACAAAGCTCTGTGCATAATTACATGGCTGAAGTGCTCATACAGCTAAAGAATAGAGCAAAAAAGACGTTTGTGCAAAATAATATGCAGAGTTGCAACTGCCAGCATTGATTTCAAGACATCATGCTAACGTGTGCCACCTGAGGATTAGGCAGAGGTTCAGCACACATTGTAGTATGATGACAAAAACATACTCTAGATTGGGGTAGCCAAGCCATGGTAATGGGGATCATCACTGGTTTGTAGAGCTCACTTCTGCCACTGCCAACCACCTGCTGCAGTCACTGCTGACAAATGAAAAGTTTTCGGTGAAGCCTGAACTAAACCAGTACAAATTGGTGTGGACTAACCAGGGTGCACACTGCCCAGTCAACAAAAGCAGGCTTCTGCAAGGTAAAACAGCAGCCCATATTGGAAAGAGAACTCTTCCATCAGGGCATCATCCGCTAGTAAGGATGAAGGTGACAGTAGGACCAGGACTACTGCAGGACCACCATTAGAGTGCTTATTTGGCTTTTTTTTTTTTTTCCCGCGATGCAATTTCCCACATTAAGAAGCACAGGAACTGCAGTTTTCACTGGGACCCACAGCAAGAGAAAGCTGCATCTCTCCCTGCCTCATCCCCTGCTCCCCAGCACTGCCATGTGATCCAAGAGTTGGACAGTTCAGCCATCCATATCTTCATCTGTTTATTGTCTCATGTACCACAAGCCAGCAGAGATGGTCACAGAAACATAACCTTGTAGTAAAAGTAAATAATAACATGCTCTTCTACCTGGTGGCGTTTTTGGAAACAATCCCTTCACTTCTTAATTAGGAAACTCAACACCCTCTGAAGTCAACAGCACAACCTATTGCCACGAATTCCCAGCTCTGGCAAAGGAGCGAAGGTTCATATTTCTGATCAAGTCCACCAACAACGTCTGGTTCTTTCAGTGGTTCACTTGAAAATCCAGCCATGGAGATCCCATAGCATCAGCATCCTTTTTTTTAAAGTAACTTCATCTAGCTTGCTCCCACTCAAACCCTATCTCCTTTAAATAAAACTTTTCAGCAGTCTAATTCCAGCTCCAACTCCTTTCTCCATTTCTTACGGGGCCCTCTTGAAAGTCTTGGACTCGCCAGCATTAGGGATTAGACCGTACATGGCTGTCCTAGCACAGAACAGAGAGAACATCATGTAATTTCCATTTTTCTCCCGGTTGTGCTCTTTCAAAGCCTCACACTACTTATGGTTTCCACGCCACATATTCTTCTGTCCGTTGCCATGGTGCAGCCACTGGTTTGTCATTAATATTGTGGGTAACTTCAGATCCTTGACCTCGGGGCTTTCAGAGCTTTTCATGGTCTATTTTCCTCTTGATTGAATTGCTCTGCATTCCCAAGCACAGCTAAAACAAAAATAAAACACTGCTGCTTTTGAATGGGGAAAATGCATTTCACAAAGACAGGCTAGCAAAGGCTGGAAACCCATTGAAGAACAGCAGATTAAAAGGAAAACAGCCATTCTCTACAGACATAGCGACTGTGGCATGGGTTTAAATTTACCTACAGCATCTGAGTCAAGCTATGGTCCCCAGGGTCCATGCATGAACTCAATAACTGGCCCCGTTCTGACTCTAATAATATGCTGCCCCACTGCCAGAGGACCTCAAATGATTCTATAAATTCTCATCCATGAAGTTTTACAACAGTTTTGAGAAGTGAAGAGCTACTTGTTCCCAGATTGCAGATGGGAAGACTGAGGCACAGAAACAGTAAGCTAAATGATGGATGTAGCTCATGGTTTCCCATGTATTTGCCCCTGCCTTGTTCTGTATTCTTGCCCTAGGAGGCTACAGGGGTATTTGCACTCCTAGGGATACCTTACTCCCACAGCAGGCCTGTGCAAATGCTTTTGTGCCTATGATTTTTGCCCAGTGGGATTATTACCTAGACAGCAATTGGTAAATCAAACGCTGTCATTCTCTATATTCAAACCTTGAACTTACCGAGAGCAGAATTTCATCTTAAGTATTTTTTAATGCTAGTGATAATTCTCACTTCAGAAAGCAGTCCATTTCTAAAGTTGGCTAGAAATCAATAAGTTCATGTATACTAGATGAGTCTGTGGTATTCCTGCTTAACAGAAGTATGATTTATTTTTTTTCAGTCTGTAGAAAATAGCCATTACCATGGAAAATGTGATAATTGTCATACCAACAGCCAATTGCCAAAGCTAAACTACCCTTCAAGTTAACAGATTCTAAAAATTGCATGCACTTAAAGATCTTGCTTTCACATGAGCTCTTTCTGTTAAATGAGCTCCCAGAAACACAGATTTGCATTAAAAAGGCCTAAGCCATGGCATTTCTGAAGATACAACCCTCCCGACCAGCCTGATAGTAGTTTATTTGGTGAGGGGCCCTTCAGGATATAAAACCAGAAGGGAACGGCAGCATTAGGAATTTCCTTTTTTCTAAGGTATTAGTTGTTTAAAGGGAAAAACACATCTATTAGCTACTTGGGGAGGATGCTTCAGAAGCTGCAAACAAAATGCATGAATCTACATACGATGCAATAATGCACGCATCAGGCAGGCACTTCTATGCACTTAAAAATGCGTAATAGCAGGTCTGAGGATTACAATAACCACTTGATTCTATCAAAATCAATACAAACACCTGCCTGGAAAAATAAAGAGCAGCAGATAGACAGTAATATGCAAAGCCTGAGGGCTTTTCTGCAAATGCTGGGAGAACAAAGAACAAGCAAAGAACAGAAGGAAAAGTAGTACAAAATACTACACGTATGTATATGTACTACATATACAAGCAGTGTAAAGTAGCACATCCATCCTTCTCAGATTTGGGGCCTGGTCGAGGTTGAGCTCCTGTTGTCACTGAAGCAATTTTAGGAGTGTTCTCACTTCAACTCTGTCTCCCCTAGTCCCCTTGCAGGGCCAAGAAAGCCCTGTCCTGAGGACAGAGTACAGCCATATCACATGGTGTTTAGGGACAAAACCCTCTCCCTGCCACAGACACCTCCCTCTTGCCAGAGGCTGGGAGTAAAGCCAATCCCACAACTTCTTCCCAACAGAATAAGGACTCTCTTTATGATCTGCTCAGTCAAGAGGACACTCCAGCTGGCTTCGCTCCCTTGAGAGGCCTTCGCTCCTGCATATCTGCCCTGCCCGGCCAGCTATATCAGAGCCACACTTTTACTATTGCTGTGAGGATGAGTTTGCTGTAAGATCCCCCCGGCAGCCCGTTTGAAAGCCTTTCATTGGGAAGGCCAGTCACATTCCACTTCAGACAAAAATGCTGCCTGACAAACAGCCTTGTTCCTCAGATCCCCAGTTGGATAAGGCGAAATGGGGAGGTGGGGGGCAAGGGCTGTGAAATCCTGTAACTCCTCAGGGAAAAGTGTGTGTGTGTGCGTGTCATTTATAAGAATAAATATCAGGTGAGGCACAAAGCCACCAAAACATGCCTTTATAAAAGAAGAATTGGGGAGGATTAAGGGGAAATGCCAGATATCCCTTCCTGGGTTAAATCCTATAAGATGCTGAACATTGCCACCTCCTTAGGAGTAAGGCAGTTAAGACCTCAAGGTCATAATTTAGTTTTCCTCATTTTATAAGCCCCACACTTGCATGCAAGATGCTCTCTTTGGATCAAGGTACCAGCCTACCGCTTCCCAATATTGAGGTGAGAGGTTTTTACCCATTTATGAACAAAACAATGCTGCAAGTGGGATCTCTGTCTATATACTGCAAAAAGCCACATCTGTACCCACGCAGTGAATCATGCAGGATTAGCCTAATAAGCTCTGCTGTAAATCAGACTCAAAGCATCTGTACTATGCTTAGGAAGAGTGAAATGCAGGATACCTGCAGAAACCAAGCTGTCTGGCCTTTTCCAGGCCCAAATCCATCCATCCATCCATCCCAGAGCAGAACCAGTGCTATGAATGAAGCATGTGGGGCCTTTCCATCTACAGTACTAGGGTTGTGTCAGTGTCCAGAACAGGGGCCTGATGTGACTCTTTGAGTCCAACAGAGAACTGACCTTTGTTAACTGGGCTCATGCATCTCAGTAGCCTCATCTTTCTGCTTTTTCCGCACGCTGATCCAATTTTAAGAGATGAATGCAACTGATAGCATTACGTGGAAAAGTCATTGCAGATGCCTGTTAACACCCTCAAGGAGCTGTTCTTCTATCCGAGGTTATGTATGGCTCTTAAACATAAGCAAATGAGAACTTAACACATAGTTAATTTCCACATTGTATACGTTTTTGCTACCATGTCTGCTCCAGAGGGGTCAGGATCCAGTGTGGGCATAGAACTGCACTTCCTTACCACAGAGGAAAGAGATTAATGAGCTTCAGATCAGAATTTTTCACTTGGAAGCATTTAATTAGGCAGGCTTTCTCCCACGTGGAGAACATAATGCTGGAATAGAAATAGCTTAACCCATTCTATAAACTGGCACAAATCAAGGTAAACAGCAGGCATTGAACAGATTCCAGTTGTGGTGTTGCACGCTTCGTTTACTGGATGATGATATAATTTCATGACTGTTGATTAACTAATTTTCTTAGCATCTACAGTAGTCATCTATCAGTGCCTTGAGGTCTCCAATTATTTCCTATACCAAAGTTATGACCTACTTACACATCATCGAATTACTGAACAGTGACAAAAAAAAAAGTGACACCTGGTAGTTAAACTGCAATGGTGAAAGTTAGGAAACAGGAGCTTTGTCCCAGCTCTGTTACTCACTTGCTGTTTGTGGCCAATTCATTTAGGCCACAGTTTCCTCATATTCACTAATCTGGGGAGCCCTGTTTCAGACAATCAAGATCTCCATCTGACATCAAGAGAAAATACAGATACTCAACAAGTCAATTCCTCAGTGCCTCCAAGTGAGCCCTCAAATGCAGTAGAGAGTCCTAGAATTAAACTCTGTAACGATTCTTTAGCCATTTAATCAGATATAGCAAGCAGATATATCCAGCATCCCATGTGTTAAATGCACTGTGATAGCCACCCAGGTACGTTTCTTATGTGGAGTCAAGAGGAGAGGTCCTAGCTTTGCATTGCTTGGGGTTAGGCCACTTAACAGCCCTAAAGGCCAGAGAAGCCCCAAAAAACCATACCCAGATGCATCTGTACAGTGAAGAATCCCACAACGTGCTGCCTCATGCAATGTCGGGGCAGGGGAGAGCTCTGCAAAACAGAGACAACCAATATGCATGTCCACCTCACACAGACCCAGGCAGATCTAATGAATACCAACAGATTTTAGGTCCTTTATGCAAAATGGCTGCATCACTCTCCGTTCTTATGCTGTTCTCTAATGTGGAACAGCAAGACGCAATGTTTTCACAGGTTGTTTTTAATCCTGCAGCCTGGTTAAAAGGATAGACCGGTCCACCAAAAAGTGTGTGTGCTCTGGACAGCTAAGTTAAAAGCAGAATGTCATGCTGAAGCTAGAACAAGGTGAACCCTTTATACAGTGCCACCTACTCATGGAATAATGTTCGAGCATGAAAAATGAAACCAGCCGAGTTTTGCACAAAGTCTTTGTGTGTGTCTGTGTCTGATGCACCATGTGAATCTTTTGTCACAGCTCAAAGTGCTGTCCCCAGAGAGGGAAAACTTTTTCCCCTTCCCTCAACTGTGTTTTATGGTTTTACTCTAATTTTACAACACAATCTGTGACAGCTGGTCACACGGTGTGTCTGGGTTGAATAAAGCCCAGGGACCCTTTGCCAAGCCTCTACGCAATGTGCTGAGCGTAATGAAATGTGTCAGCTCCACTGTGAATCGTGCATTCATAGAACTGAATGAGTCTGAGTTTTCAAGGAAAACTTAAGGGATACATAACTGCACACAGCAAACCCCAGGGGGCAGAGAGAGGCGAGGAATCCCAGAGAAACACTCACCAGCTCCACTAATAGCAAAATAGATCCTTATAGCTGGAATTTAATCAACCTGTTTGAGCCATGATTTAAAACTATCAGTCACTAGTGAGGCCTCAGAGAACAAGTACCAAGTACGGTTCGGTGGCTGAGTTAAAATGCCAGGTCCCAGTGGTCTGGGTTATAGTGCAGCTCTGCCTCATACATCCAGCACAATCCCAAGCAAGTCACATCATTTTGGGGCCTCTCTCTCCCATTTATATAACAGGAATAAAAGTGCTTCCTTCTGGCTCAGTTTGCTTCTCTTACCTATTGAAGTTGCCAGCCCAGGAGGATACTGACCACATCTGAGCGCACAACAGCGCCCAGCTGGTACTTGAAGCTATTATCATATAGAGGAGAGAACAGCCGTCTGTAGGAGTCCCGTAAGTGGTGAACATAACATTGTGAGGTACACAAAACAAAGTGCATAACGTAAACTGGGTTGACCTTATTTTTTCCTCCCCTCAATGCTGCAAAATGAAGAGGACCCCGATGATGAACATGAAAAATGCTGATTTTAACAGAAAAAGAAGTCTTCAAAAGGCGTATTTCCTTGCATCATGTCAATCTCTGAAAGTCATGGTGCCACTGCATTTCTCTTCCTTGTAGTTTCTCCCTAGAAGTCAGTCTATCAGGAAACAAATTAATGGCTGATGCAGCTGGAAACAAAAGGAAACACAAGTGCGCAGCGTCCCTGAAAATCACACAGCATATGCTCAGGGAATTTTTCTGACATAAGAGATTCACAGGGAAAATGGGTAAATTGTTGCCCTAATTGCTGTAAAGGTGTGTCTCTTGTTTTCCTTTTCCTCAATGTTTTCAGTTACCAGTCAGCTGAAATGCCCCAAATCCAGACCTCTCTGTGTCATCTGTGAGCACTCTGCTACAAAGCAGGGATACCCTCTAACAGGGTACCTGATGTCTATGGTTGGACCCCACTGCAGTTTGCTGTCAAACTCAGTCTGACATTTCTGCATCAGAGAAGAAGCCATCTGACCTTGTCACATGAGTTTGACCAGGAAAATAGCAAACACAACACTTGCACAAACATTGTAAAACAGAAGTACAGATGCCAAAAGGTGGATGTCCTTTGGAGTAGAGTGAAAAGTCAAAACACAGAACTCTGGGATGCGTAAACATTTCTTTCAACATTTTCTACCTCTCACCAGCAGCTTTTACCTCAAAAGTGCTTTACTAAGGAATTAAGCCTTAAAATATCCTTTTACATAAGAAAAGGCTATGATTCTGTTTTACCTTAAGGGAAATGGAAGGTTAAATGACTCCTGCAAACCTTACACCTGTGGTGGGATCAAAAATAAAACCCCAGCTATCTTTGCTCCACTCCTTGGCTTTAGCCCAAGAACCGTATTTTTCCGCTTCCTTACACAAGCCGTGCAGAAACATGCTCAAGAAGAGAATCTTCCCTAAATTAAGAGCCCTCATCTGGAAACATAGCTCTGAACTGTGCCAACCTGCCACATGTGTTAACAATGGGGAAAAAAATGCCACAGCCATTAGAGAAGCACACTTTCAAATATGGCACAGCGCTGGCCACCCTATCTCCAGTCACCTTCTTTTTGCACCTGAATCAACTGGATCATCCTCCTTGTCCCTGAACTCTCCTTCTCCTTCCACATCTGTTGCCTGCAAATCTTCCTGTCACCACCTCCTTTTTTAAATGCCAAGGGCTGGACTGCATCCCCATTCCTTCGGGCCACAATTACTGCTGGCCGTGGAGAACAGCAAACTCCCATTCTCTCATGGACCCTCCCCAGTTGCCCAAGACACCGACTCCACCAGGTGCAGCGTGTAATTTCCCACCTTCTCACCCCATGCAGAAGGGCAAGACGAGGGCTCGATCCATCCCCATCAGAGCAGAGACGTAGCCTTGTAGCTTCAACTGCATCAGGAATATGAGATCCCACACGTCATAGGATGGCAACTAATGCAGCACTAGTGGGATCCAGGGCAGGACCCACAGCCCCCTGATTTCACCAGGAAATCTTTGATTGAAGACAAGTCTTGCCTGCGATATCTTATCTACACCCCACTGTTTCTGGGATCCAGTTCAAGACAATCCTTTTGGATTTTCTACTCCTCTCTCTCTCCTTGCTCCCTCTATTCCCAGTTCCTCTCTGTCATGACGCAAATGCACTGCTGGTGCAAGACCCTTCCATTGTCTGGAAAGCCACAGGGTCTTCCTCTCATCTTCTGCTAGTAAGTTTGTGAATATTCAAATATATTCTGCATATTTTAAACCAAAGCTTTATGTAATTACCAGCATCTATTCTCTGCCATCCTGTACATCATTCTGGAAATGATTTGGGAGTGAGATTTATTATAAGCCATTGCAGTGTGCTCTTTGTTAAGCCTAACGAAAGCAGGGTTTATCCAAAAGGAGGGATTAATTTAAGTGTCCTGCACCTCAGCTGTAGCAATATTTTTAATCCATATGTTTGTAGACAAGCCAATCTGTTCAATTCTAATGACCTGTGCAAGAAATGCATTTTTCAAACAAATTCTCAGCAGGATACTTTTCTTCAGCATCTCTGGCTAGAAGAGGCTAAGTGAGGTGATGGAGTTCTGAATCTTACATCTTGCTCTGGAAGTGCCCTTAATGATAGTTGTGTTCTGAGTTTGGGGAAGTGTTTTTAATTACTAAGGGAAAAAAATGAAGTCAAAGCTGAGCCAGCTGCCAGAGCTTCCAGAGGACTGACTACATTCACAAATCTTGTAATCTTTTTATATTCATTATGAGAATGCTACAAAAAAAAAGGGGGGGGGGGGCAATCAGATCTTGGCCAACAAATTAAATGCTTATTCAAAGATTAATTCACATCATCTGTGCTCCATTAGATGTTCTCTTTTGCCAGGGAATATAATGCAATATTTTCAGGGGGAATAGTTGTCGCTGTTGCCAAGAGCTTGCAATTTACTGGCTCTTACAGCATTGACATGGGAGTCACTGGGCTATGGGCACAGCTAGAGCAGATAGTGTAGCAATATACAGTATGAAACATATGGAGCAGATCTGCTTCATTTTGGTGTTAAAAGGTAATGATTATAACTCAGATGCAGCCAAGTGACAAGGGGGAAGCAAACCCATAAACCAATAAAAGTTTATCCTTCGTTGTATCATGAAGGGAACAATTTGTTGCTGCTGGGTTTCGGTTTTTTCCCCTAAGTATAAATACATTGAGATTTCGTTTGAAAATCAGAAGATATGGCTGAGGAAAGTGTGACTTAATTTTGGTGCATCTAACCTGAAACATCGTAACAGGGCAACCTTTCCAAGAATAAACGCACAGTACTGCTAAAGGCAGATCCCCAGAACAGTAATAAAAAAAAACCAGCTTCCCTAATCAATTTGTGATTCCTGTCAGAATACACAGTGCCAGAATGCAGTTCTACTATCCTGACTATTTTTACATTTGCTAAATATGAAGATTTTACCTTTTGTTTCCCAACACCAAAGGCCAAGCACTGTAGTGCCTACCTTTGTGGACCTTATGGGTACATGTCAGATGGGTGCATGCACAAGAGTGAGATTCATGAAAGCCACAATGCCCAGTGCAGAATTGCCTACACTAGCTCATGGGAAATCATAACTACTTAATTTTTGCACCTTAGGGAGCTGTTAATACTGGATTTAAGTAGTTACAAGGACAATTACACAATGCAAAGGTGTTTGCATCTTTTACTGGATTTAGCTCCCGATCCCTTTCCTGTGTCTAGAGACACCATAGCAATAAATGTCTTCAAATTGTCATTAATTATTCAAGACCTTTTTTTTTTTTTCCCCTTTTTTTTTTTGTTTAGTTTTGCATCCAGGGTTTCTCACATAGTAAGCACAATGAACTCAGAAAGGTAAGTCTTTTTTGTAAAAACTGGCAGCATCTAAATGACAGAAGATCGCACTGCAAAAGCAAACACAAAACACATCTGGGAGAACGGGCAGATAATTCCAGCTGCCAAACTCATGTGGAGAATTCAACTGATGAGGCGTAGGCTGACTGATACGCTGCACCCCAGGTTTAGGTAGACAGGTCTTGCTAGTGGAACATATGGTCCTTTCCAGATGTTCTGCTGTATCTGTGTTGTTGAAAGACATGAATTTACAGATGTCACAGAATTCACCTGCAGTTATATTCTTTTCATTCTGCAGTACTTACAGTAAACAAGTCATCATGAAATCTAGGTGCCACACTGCCACATAATATAGCCCCCTCAGTTGCTTTGTCTGAGGCCCAAATAAAAAACAAATGGCGCCCTCGTGTCTAATTCCCTGGGTTCGAAATCCTGCTTGCATTTGGCTCCCCATGGAAGCCAGATGCTATGAAGTGGCCATTTTAAATGGCTGAAGGGCAGAACTAAGTAACAGAAAGTTGTTTTTTCCTGTAGAAGCTATACAAGATCTGGGCTACCTAGCCAGGCTTTTAGATACAGAAGTAAATATGCAGTTTGTTCCCAAAACAATTTTCCGTAAACTGTTACTTTCTGCTAGATAAGTGGAGAATTAATCTCTACTCCCCACTACAATGCGCGTTGCCTGTTTCTCCCACTAGCCTCCCAGAAATAAAGGGGGAAAACGCAACTGCTCTGTTTAATGAGCTGCTATTATTCTTATTCTTGTTATGATGCCCAATAAAAATTAAGTTTTTATTTTACTGAGCTCTTTCCTTCAGGAAATGTCAGCCAAACATAACCCAGCAAAAGCGAACACTGTTTGCCTTGGCTTCTGGGACACGCCATGTTCCCAGAATGAGAGCTGAACAAAATATTGGGGCCTAGGCACACCTCCTGGATTGAAAATTGGGCAATGTCTGAAGTAGTTTGCAGATATTGGAAGTCAAAACTGTATTCTGGGCTTTGCCAAGTCTGGAGCTTTTCCTTCACTTTCCCAAGCCCGTGGTAGCCACATCAATATATGTATTTGAGAAAAGTTTGAGCACATCCAAGGTGTTATGCAAATACCGTCTCATGTTCTATTGCCATACACGTATTGAAATAACCTCTTGTAAAGGCTTTACAGACGTCAACATTTTTGGATTAATTACCAAGCAAAAGCCAACAATTTTCCTCCTTACTATACATTATTACAACCAATTAGCAGTGTCTAGTTGTCAAGCAGCGTCAAAAACAGGGTGTCATGCCAGGTTTGTGAAAAACAGTTTGGACACCATGCTCTCTGGTTTTGGCCCATGTGTTGTAAATAGGAGGACACCCTTATTTCTTCAAATGTGCCCCTGGTGGAATAGGTCCATACTATAAATCACTCCAACTTAAATTGTGTGGTTTTATTTTCTGCATTAAAAATTCCAGAACATGGTTCATTTTCTTGTCGCCGTGTTTTGACATGAATACCGCTCCTCCACAATCAATGGAGTCACACCAAACTGGGGTGCTAAAACAGGCTTTTAGGCAACACTGTTTTTACTAAACCTGTCCTCTAAACAACTTCTACTTTCACTAAGATGACAAGACTGAACTACAAAATTATTCCATTCCATGAAGTGTATTTGGGAAACTCTCGCAATCCAAGCGTGGATTCCTTGAGGTTGTTTTACACCCACACACAAACGCAAGCAAACCACAAACAGGGCATGAATGCACACCTCCCTACCTCAAGACCCTCTGCTTTGAATGCAAGCTGAAAATGAGGATGGGTTTAAGAACTATGTCCCCAACCACCTTTCTCAAGGGACAAGACAACTTTAAGATCTGATCTTCAGATAAATAAATTGTGCTTGGTTTTCAGCCATATCTGTTGTTAAAGCAACCTATTCCTACAAATGTAGGAGCTGTTAAAATAAGGGTACACTCACTAAGCCCAAAATTTTCAGCATATACAACCATAACCTGCTAATCCCCATCTTAACCAGGATAGCAAAATAGATATGGATGTGACAGCAAGACAGAAGTGTGTGCGCATCTTGCTTTTTCCAAGGGACTTGGCAGTTTCTTGCCCCCATCAGTCACTGCTCTATGGCCTATCATTAGAGTTCCTCCTCCAAGACGCTGTCTGAAGACTGTTTCATTAATTTACACTGTCTTCACAGATACTGAGACTTAAAGTTCTCTGAAATCCATGTGAACTTGTGCGCTTCAAAAAAACCCAAAGCAGGTCAGAGTTTGAGGGTCTTCCTTGGTTCTTTCTAAATGCATGTCCCGACACCTCTGTACGTTGCCGTGCTAGACCAGAAAACTTTCAGCACCATCACTCCTTTCTAATGGGAGAAATCTCCAGTGTTGTGATATCAGACTATTACCATATGCCACTTTTAAATGCAGATATGTTTTCGTTGGCACAATACTGATCTGAAACACGCTGGGCCTTTGGAAGTAAAATCTAGGGGGAGAGAAAAACAGAGGGAGGGGAAAAAAACCAACAAAACCTTATTCCTCTAACAGATTACCTTATAAGCAACCAGCTTTCTGTAGCTGCCCAGGATCCTGGCAGACTGGGAGCTATTCTAGGAGAGAGAAGCGGATGCTGAGACCTGCATGCAAAATGCAGTCTGTCACGTGGCAATGCTGTTTATCATTCACATTCCACTCCTGTACCATTGGTAACGCGCACGGACACTAAAGTTGGACTTTACCAGCACGTTTCTGCTCCTACACGAGACCATCATCAGAGAGCTTTGGCAACAGCTGAAGCGCCGAACAAGAAAAAACTAACAATAGTTTTTTCTATGGGCTCTGTAGTTTTCTCTTAAATAGCTTTGACAGGACTTGTTGAACAGGCAAGAGAGACCTGAAACTTTCAAGACGAAAGCAGAAATACAAGCATAACTGTCAAACTTCATTTGAGTTAACACCTCTGACACTGTGACCAGAAATGCTTCTGCAGAGAAATGCAGGGAGGAGACTAAATACGTAACTGAAAGACATTGCTCCTGGACTGAAATCCCAGCTCTGCCACTGTGACTCGTTCAGTGATTTCATTTGGGGTATTTAACCCGTGGTTACACCACCTTCACCACTGGCAAAAGGATACTGAACTTCCTGGGAGAGGAAGAGATACGCTCTGCCATACGCTTCTAAGGCAAGCACTGTCCTTGTGTAAAATATTCAATATGCTACCCATATGTTCATTCCTGCCTCCATTTTGCTAGTGCTGGCAACTCTGCTATTTATTTCAAAGGAGAAGCTTCACATTCCTTTTTCCATGGATGCACAAACTATACTACACCTCATGGGAAGCTGCTTCTAATAAACATTTCCAAGTATACCTCATTCTTGATTTAAATCCTTACTTTAAACTAACTCTGCCATGAAATCGCCCTAAAACATGACAATGACGAGGAAAGCTGGAACCGTCTCGTGTTACACCAAAACTGACTACCTCTGCACTGGAACAGAAACATGGAAGGGAGATGTCTGATCTAAAGCTCCTGCACATTTACATGAGTCGGCGTGTTCCCATGTTCCCGTACACGGCAGCGTGGAGAAAGTAGCCTGGGTCCAAGTAGGCTGAGAGCAGGATTGAAACAAACCAGAGGAAAAACTTTTCCACACAACACCAACTGTGGAGCTTGTGACTGCATGATAGGAGTTCAAAACGGGATTAAACACGTTCACAGAGTCACAGTCTATTAAATCTCCAACTCAGGATATGGCAAACCTGCCGGTCGGTGCTGTATCGGGGGACAGACCACTCAACACATGGCCTGCTCCCTGATCTCTTCCTTTGCCTGCTCCCTGATCTCTTCCTTTCAGCCTTTGCCACCAGTCATTGTCAGAGAGGATATCACGCTAGATAAACCTTTGCTCTCACCCCGTAGCATATCCCTTACATTTTTAGGTAACTAGTAAGACCCGCTTTTCAGCAAGAGCTCATTACCTCTGGCGCAATATCATGCTGTATTGCTTTTAGCAGCGTGGCAGCCTCCACGGAGCTGGGCACACTGTCTTGTTATGTTCTTGCGTTTCTCATCCCCACTTACTTGCTGATGTATTTTATTTAGCACGCGCGTTATAGGGAGTGGGACATTAGTTTGTTCCTGTGTTTATCGAATGGCTGATGACTACGTATAAATATTAGGCACAGTAGATACTAAGGTAAGCTGTCAGAAAGCCCCTGTGGAGGGAACGCATGCAGGCCCGACCTCCAGCCTCCTCGATCCATCACACAAGGTTAGCTGATATGATAAACACCGTAAATAGAAACGACTTGTTCTGAGCAAAAGCTGTTAAACCAATAAACAGCCAAAACTTCAGAGAAAAATCACTATTTTTCCTCATTTATCAAACAAGACTCTGTATCTTCCCTGCCCCCCCCCCCCCCCGCTTTTTAAACAAGTTCAGTTTGTGAAGATTGAAGAAAAACAAGACGTCCTTTCAGATCCCTTCTCTGGATCAAACCTCATTAGGTTTTGATGTCAATGGTGCATAGAAGGCTGACCGCGGCCAGCACAAGTATTTGGCAGCCCGGCTGTTACATAATACAATCCTGTCTTTCACAGAAGAGAGATCTTGGTGCTACTAAATGTGCTAAAATTTAACCCGCTGCTTTGCTCCTTCCAGCCAAAACAACTCTGTACACTTTCCATAGTAGCAAATGATGGTTATTAAAAAAAAAAAAAAAAAGGATCAAGCTACTGCTTAAAAAAATGAAATACCCAGAAATACTAAAAACACATATAGGTATTTATTTAAGGAAGTACACATTTCCCTTTCCCCACCTCTGACTGAAATCTGCTCTGAGAAGGGAGACGTTTGTCCCTATAAGCAAGAGAAGTATTTTAAAGAAGTTGTACAGCTTTTAGAAAAAATATACTAATGAAAATAAAAGAAGTGTGTTAGTCTCAAACTGTGTCACCGCTTCACGGAAATTTTTTGGATTCAGAACTCTGGAAACATACAGTGTTTTCCAAGGCTGTTTACAGTAAGCTTGAGTTTTCAGCTCCCATGAGTAGGAAGAAAATGTCTAACTTCAACTTTTTTTCCAGAATGGCTTTTTAGCTGTTTCTGTGTATCCTGTGATGCTAAAAAACAACAGTAAGAGCTTTGAGTGGTGGAAATCAGGGGCACTTTTGGTCCCATTCGTAGTTTCTGCCAACAAACTGACATGGCAATTTACAGTGCCAGATGCTGACAGGTGATATTCCCACTGCACCTAAGTTTTAAAAAACAAATTATCTTCTCTGAGCCCCAGTATAAAACAGCCCATATAATTTCACCCAGCCATCCCTGGACTAGCCCCAGTATCTTGTGTTCAGCTAATGAATATCCCCCCAGCAACAGTGATATTGGCAAGTCTGGGAAGAGAAATCCCAGTTATGAGACTGACTGAAACTGGAAGAAACGCCTTCAGGATTTGCCCCGTAGGGAATCAAGTGGAAAGAGCCCAGGAGGCCCAGCTCTACCCAGTCAGTTTACAACCGCCAGTAAAGATTTCCCAGTGGGCCTCTCTCAGAGAGCTGGAGAAATACTTTGGGGTTACAAATCCGTATTCGAGCATAAAGTTAAGTGGAACTGTGGGCTAGAACAGAGCGAAGGGAAGCGCACTTGACGCCCCAGTGAAGACAACGAGCACGGTGTGACCAGCCGTCTCTCTGGCTAGTGTCAGGCAGACAAAATTTTTTCCCCAAAAAGCCCTGGCATCACCTGCTGCTGAAAGACACCATTAGAGTTATAGGCATTTTTTTTATGCAGCATGGACACAGGTAGCCACAGACATCCGATACTGCAGAACTGACTGCATCGCCTGTCCTGGGCTCCTACAATAGCAAAGGCTGATCCTGGGGGAGGGAAGATATTCACTGAGGCACCTAAGGAAACTGCTTTCCATATGCCCCTCTGGCAGGAAAGTCCAGACAGGACGGTGACTTATATAGTCTGAATTATCCACTGAAGGAGCCTCTCAATCCATTGAGAGCAGAAGGCTAGAGAGAGCAGGGAGACACGAGTCCTAGGGCTCGAGCTCACCTCTGAGAACATACCAGCCCGAACGCCCCAGCTCAGCAAACAGGACAAGCAAAACAAGCAAAACACCATCTCCTAGTGGATACTGGCCAAGTAGGCCTGTGTCATTAGAGCGTTCCCATTTAGAGATGGTGTTACCATAGTGTCCAGCAAAATTCTCCTCAACCTGGCCTGAGGATCATCTCTTGGTGCTTCTCCAAACCCCAATTGAGCCCATTATATTTTCAGTTGAGCTGCGTGTTTCATGGGTGGCCATTTTATTGCACACAGGGAGGAGTGCAAGAGGAGAGAAAGTAGGTGGAAAGAGTTATTTAGCTTCAGGAAAACTTAGTTTACTTAAGAATTTATCTTTTGTTTCCCTGAATCAGGAATTAATTAGCCCACATTGCTCTCTTTGTTTAGATGTTGTGTATTATGCTTTGCTAGGCAGATAGTGGCCTAGAGCAAACACTACATAAACAAACACTTGTTAATGGAGACTTGGAGAGTGATGGAAAAGCTGGGGATACAAACCACCTAAAATGAGAGACAGACTAGTCCCGAGCTGGTGAACGGGTATTACACACACATCCAAAAACCTCAATACTCCCCTTTCACATACCATGCTCCCCACCACCAAAGTCCCAAATGACAGATCCAACTTGGAGCACGTTCCCATGGCCGCCTCCTGCAATGGGGTGCCAAGGCAGCCCTCCACTGACGAGAGGGTTTGGGGACAGGGCGTCCCTCTCGGCTCTGGGAACGGAGCAGCCCCTGTGAGCCCCAGCCCCGGCCCTTTCTCCCGCCTGCCCAATCCCTCCAAGGGATGATACAGCAAAACCCTGGCTCCCACCAACTGTTGTTACAGCCAGAGAGCGCAGAGGTTTCTCTTGGCTCGCTGGCTGACTTGTGCAACCAGGGTGAGGTGGTGTGGGGAGCACGAAGGATGAGAGACCGCATCTGCAGTGCTAAAGGAAATGGAGGGGAGCTTAGCTGCCTTTTACTGGGTGTGAAAAACATAATTAACAGTTTGGAGTCAGCATGGCTGTGCATGGACAAGGGCTGGGTTATGCAAAAGTAGTGACTATACTGAGCGAGCCGGTGATCGCTGCTGTGGGCAAGGACGTAAGGAAATCTTGAACCAACAACCCTTGTGCAGGTTCCCTTCCTCTTCCTACTTTACTCAAAAGCAGCATAGTTCTCCCTCGTCTTCAACATTTTGTGTTGGTTTAAAGTTGAATTCCTTGCACAGGTCCTCACTGGGGCATTATGGGTATTCTGCATACTCATAATTTCAATGCCATCTGTGTGTGATTTCCTTATCACAGGCAGCAATCAAACTGCTTCGATTTTTTTAACGTGTAGGCATTTCAGTAGATTGATAGAGACAGGCAGCACTTACTCCAACAAAGGACACCAGCCTCTCATGACATGTCCATCTTCTAGAAATCACACTGCCTGCCAGAATTTGCCACATTTCTGCTGAACCCAAAAATCTTTATTGTCTTTTTACTATTACAGTATCAGTTTACATTCACTCTTTGTAATGAAAGGTACTGAATTGTAATTTTATGATAGTCCCTTGATGCAAATAATCCATCAGAAGCATACCTGCACATTATTCACGCTTGGATATTATTAATCTTCCATTATCAAATAGAGTAAGTACTTATGACTACACATCTAAAAGGGGAACAATTTCAACTCCACACAGTATTTTCTTATGCAAACACTACAGTTTACACGCGTCACTCAAGGTTAATGCATACTGAAGATCATTTGAAAGCCTTTGGTGCCGAAATCACTTAAAATCACTGGATGAACTATTTTAAATCTCACTGAAATCTAATCTCTCTCAAACCCCTTTCTTTTTCTTCCTAATATCACATTACACACTGTTGCAGCCTACAGACATGTTAGGCCTGAACTTTAAGCCATACCAAGTAAAACTCTGATCTACTTATGATCACCTATGACCACACAAGAGGGTTTTTCACATGAAAAGCATTATTTGCTGACTGAGCTTAACATCTAAAATCTTTGGGCCACCAACTTAGTCCTCGCTTAGTCATAAAACAGAAAATACAGGTCTTAAAAACCACATAACACTTTTGCTACTTACATTCCAATTTTACTTCCTTGCTCTTGCCTGCAGTCACAGAAGACGTTAAAATAAAGAGATTCATTTAAACCCTCTGACTTCCCTGTGACTTGGGGTGCACTGAACAATTCAAAATACAGATGTGTTTGTTGAGCATGAAAGCACTGTATAAGCAACCATGTTGTTACTACTGGTTGATGCATATTTGTTTTCCAGGTAAACAAGTAGATAGCAATGACTAGACAAAAACCATTTTTAAACTACTCTCCCATTATATCATCCAAATATTTCAGAAGCACTTCAACTAACCATTGATTCATTCATTGCATCCTTGAATTTGGACTCCTTTTCTAGAGATGTCCCCTTACAATTATTACATATCTTCTTTGCAGATAGAATGTTCAACTGTGTCCACATCAAATAACAATAAATTCATATCCCAGAAAGTCTACCCAGAGAGACGGCCTTAGGCTCTCGCAGTTCCCTCAGAAATAAGAAACTGGGCTTTTGGTTGGTCCGCAGGCACCATAACTTACAGGCTACTAGTTACTGACACCTCAGGGCAAGGAAACCCTTGCAAAATCATTCTCCTCCTATTTTTTCTCAAATGAGACTGACTGATTTAATCCTAGTTCTGTGGAAAAAGAAAAAAAAAATCACACCAAAGTGAAGCTTAGCATTCAGGGCTTCAGGCTGGAGGGAGATCTGAACTGCACAAAAGCAAACATTTCTATGTAAATCTTAGGTGAAAAGACTGGTAAAACATGCAGTTTGACCAACATATCAAAGATCAAAGCAAGATCTTTAGAGCTTAAGTCATTGGTCACTATAACTCAAGCCTGCAAGTCCAGTTTCTTTGAGCTGGGCCTGTAAGAGTGAGCCTCTAGAGACCGAACAGCGATCTCTATTCTGCGTGCTCAGCAGATGACACATGCTGCCCCATGCCCTGCGCAGCAGACTGAAGCAGTGCCAGGACTCTGCCCCTCTGCCCACATAGAGAATCCCCTGCTCCACCCTCAGAGAGAAAAAGGAGTCTCATCAATTCAGAAGTGCTAAAAATAAATTCCAAATTAAATAAAAAGTTTACCAGGTTGGGAAATTGTGTGCTACAATATTACCCAATTGACAATTTATTTTTTTTTTTAAGCTTCATTTGGCAAAGCACCCCATTTCCCAGCATGGACCAGGCACCCTGGGTTACTTCAGAGAGGATGTAAAGCAGCCAAGTTTTTCAGATTTGCAAATTAGCTACTGCACACGTACATGTAACATTTGCAGAACAATTTCCCAACACGTACATTTGTACGAAGAGTCTTAATGTCCCTATGGTGCAGAGTGATTTATATCTGAGGCGTGTGTGACAGATTCATGTTACCCGTCCAAAGAGGCTGTGGTATACACCATGTATCAATTCTCAGGCTTGTTTTCTTTTCATTTTCTCTATTTAAAAAATTAAAGAAAATTAATCAGGGAATTAACAAATTCAATTTGCCAGCCTCCCAGATTTTTCACAGTGGTTTAAAATAAATCAAATCAGATTATAAAGGGCCAAGACCAAGAATAACTATTGAATTAAAGAACATTGTTCTGAATCTGGAGCCACTAGCAGAATAGCCTTGTGTCTTGACTCTTTTCTTTGAACGCAAGCTATACAGGAGCGAGGTTCAAGGAACGAGCACGAACAGAGAATTGTCTTGCTGAAAATGTATTACGCACCAACTTTTTTATACAACAGCTGGATGTTTACAGCTTTGGAAAGACACTACAGTGAGCCACACTGTCCCTGGCCCTTACATGGGACAAGCATGGCTGGGGAAAGGGAAGGCATGAGATAGAACTACTATCGTTCAAAGTCCAAAGACGATCACAATCCCTCTGCAAACTTCTGCTTGGGAACTTGAACGCCAGGGCTCTCCTTACATGGCACGTTCAAAATCAACTCACGCGCATGCACATCCAAGCATTGCATGTTCTCACCGAGAGGAGGCCAGATTTAAACACTCCTGAGTTTTGGGAAGGTCTGGATGAAAAACCACATGGCCCAAGTCCACTTCTCCCTGCAGCCAAGTGCCCAGTCCTGATCTCATTGAAAACAATGGCAAAACTCCTGGAGAACAATCCTGCTCAGAACTGGCCAACTGTCTGTCATCTTTCTCACTACATAAACTCTTATTTTTACTAT
Source organism: Larus michahellis (assembly GCF_964199755.1). Lineage (NCBI taxonomy): Eukaryota > Metazoa > Chordata > Aves > Charadriiformes > Laridae > Larus > Larus michahellis. The sequence goes on from NC_133905.1 coordinate 4,673,823, forward strand.
TATACCTGACTAGACTCTCCAAGCTGTGGGTTTTTTCCCACCCTGACCTCACTTGAATGATGTCAGATGGGGGGTAGGCAGACAAATACAGAAATGCGGTAAATGCCAAAGCTGAAACCAGCAAGTCCAAGAAATAAATATAATAAGTAGACACAGTGCCAGGGCTGGATACAGCAGCCGAGGAAAAAGGGAAATGTAAAACTTTCTTGGCTAGGGTACATGGATTCATCCAGCTGAAAGAGGCACATTCCAGCCCACACCATTGTAAGCAATAATCTATGTCTCCCTCGAGAAAATACAGATGTTTGTAATTTTTTTGATTTTTTTTTTTTAACTGCTCGTATGAAATAACCTTGTTGTCTTGAAAAATTCCTCTAGGACTTGGTATTGCAAATGCTACTTCTGTACAAACTGTAAACTGCTGACTCAAACCAAACACACAAAAAAATTACATACAGGACAGTTTTGAAATGCCTTCTAATAATAAAAGTGTACTTGAACATCGACTGAGGCTAATGAATTAAATACACATTCAGGCTAGAAAAGACGCAATTAATAATAATAATAAAGAAAGAGATTGCAATCAGATCTTTTCTTGCCTGCAACAGCGTCCTCTTCCTTTGCATGATCTATTTCAGAATTTTCTTTGCAGAAATGATACCCATGAAAACCGAAAAATATTCTAATCCTTTTATTTCAGTTGAGCTGATACTGCAGTAACTTCATTGTCTTTTAATCAGATGTTGCTGATTTACAGGAGTGTAAGTGGTTGAAGCGTACAGTCATCACATTCTTAGAGAGGCTTACTGCATTTGGCACCGAGTCCTTTGCTGGCAACTCCTATCATCTGGGCCAGAGAAATATTTAACTGAAAAAGCCTGATTCTTCTCTGCTTTCCACTGTGTATTGTTGTTTACATATGCATATGGTAACTGTCAGCTGCAGCCCTTCTGATTTTCACATCTTCTTGTGGATGCGAACAGCTGTGTGCTCTTGAACACACAGGTGAAAAAAGTTCAATGTGCAAACACATTTTAGCACACAAGTTTTCAGTTTCATAATTATTCTTTCTTTACATTGACCAGAAGTCTGTTTTGATTGTTCTTTTTTGTTTTCTGGCTTAGAAGCGACATGTTTTCAGTCAGCCTCCTGGCTGAAAGTCAGCCTTTGGTTTTTTGTCTAGCTCTAGGGAAGATGATGAATTGGAGAATTTAAAATACCTCTTCACAGAAGGGCCCACAAGTCACCAGTCTATCTGTCAAGCTCAGAATTGAAGCCCAAGGCAGTCACTGGGGAGAAGTGTCAAATCTGCAGCTGCTGTAAATCCTCCTGGCTTTGTTGAACACTGACAATTTACATTAGCAGAGAACCCAGCCCAAAATTTGAAAAGTGTCCAGGATGGACCTAAGTGTGCTTATTTTTGCAGTTAGAACACTTAGAGAAGGGTGAACCTTTGAGTCCCTACAGATAACAGACACCTTCTACAGATCAGACCACAAACATCAAGAATAAAAATGTGTCAGCTTCCGTATGGACATCAGTACCCAACACAGAGCACTCACTCCCGCTGAGTACTGTGTGCATCCTCTTCTCCCAGCGAAGGCAAATAGATGCTAGTCCTTTCTTTGAATGAGCCCTAAGTGGGATGAGGTAGCAGGGAATTCCCCGTGTAGCTTTGTATAATATTCCCTTTTACGTATCCCATGTGTAATCTTTTACTTGCAGCAAGTATCTCCTTAGCCATAGCAAGGCAGACCAGGAGGACGGAGGTGTGCGGAGAAGTGTTTTTCCACAGTGCTCTTCATTATCTTGCTACCTCAAGCAGATTTTAAGTGGTTCATCTTTTCTACCTGAACACTTCTCTGACAAGCCCTCAGTCACCCCCTTGGCAAACAATTCTGTGTCTAATTGATCACGGAGTCAAAATGCTTTTCAAAATTTCTCATTTAAATCTACCTGTGCTAATTTCACAATGTAAGTCTTTGTACGCATCACCTATGTCTCTCTCAGACATCGTCTCCTCCTGGCTTTAGCTTTTTTTCCACTCTCACTTATTAATATCCTGGTCTCCGTCCTAAGTCTTGTAGGAAATTAAAATTGGCCATTTAAGATGCACTACAAAAATAGGACCACTCCTTCCTGCTAAAAGGACACATGGCTTATTATTTTCCAAGCTCTGCTGTGTCAGCAGCTCCAACCAGCAATTATAAAAATGAAGCCGCCAAGGTTGGTAAAAGTCACTTTCTTATTAGTGTCTAATTATCTACCAGTAGATCTGGGTCCAGTCTTCAGTGCCATTGCACATATCTGATATTGGCTGTGGCCAGTGGAAAATTTATGAGTTCATTTTTAAGGAGTCTTGTGAATAGAAATGGAGAAAGAGTTGGAAAACACAAGGAAAGCAATTAAAAACCTGATGCAAACTTTTTGTATTGCCAGAATCCATCCCCTTCAGCTCATTTCACTCGCCAGATCATCCACTATGTCTAACAGACTCACTTTTCATATGAGCTGCAAATGTCCCACTGGTATAAGCCACCTGAACTGAGAGTGCTTTTGGGTGTGGAGCTGTATCACATCTTCCCTTCATCTGTTAAAGAAGAATCAGTGAGGAAGTGATCAGACAGTTTTCCTACCAGCATCTGCCAAAATACAACTCTGACCTGACATAACAGAGATCTCTTATCTGTGAAGAAGGCAGACTCCAATTCAGCACAGGGGGGATGTGGCTCCTCACACAACAGGTAACTGACCCGTGTGATTCCCTGCCAAAGCATGTTTTGGATAGAAAAAGTTTACACAGCCTCAACGGAAGTAATCGTGGATTACTAATTAAGACTATCCACAGAAGGTTCATGAGACCTTCTCAGTGAAAACAGTTGAATACTGAAAGGCTACCTTGGGGAGAATATCATGTATGTTTGCCCGGTTCCTGATCTTCCCTGAGTACTCACTTGGACTCAGGGAGTACAAGCAGAGATGGGATAATGAGCTGGAGGGACCCTTGGCATGTCCTCAGCACAGCCATTCTTATGTTTTTAAAATTACAATATACTTTATGTTTTTAAAATTACAATATACTTTATGTTTTTAAAATTACAATATACTTTATGTTTTTAAAATTACAATATACTTTATGTTTTTAAAATTACAATATACTTAGGGAAAGACTAGATGCAGTGGCCACATTTCAGGTGTGTATCATCCTCCTTTTTTGGCCCAAGACTGATCTATAGCCTAAGCCTCACATCTGGAAAGCAAACACCATCCTTGACAATGTGGTTCCAGAAGGGAGGCAGATGACAGGACCAGTGGTATACAGTTTTTAAACTCTTACAGCCTTGGGGCCCCAACCTTCAAAACAGTATCCACACAACAATACTAACTTGAGCTGCAGCGCAGGGTCTGAACCTCCTCTGGCCTCCTTCTTCCTGAAATCGAACTCTCCACAGAATCACAAAGCAATGTTCTTACCTCCCTTTCTCCACATCCAATTCTGTGCAGTTTCTTATTCATGCTCTTCTGACCTCATGTTTATAAGCCCTAAGATGCTCCATTTTATTGGAGCAGATCTTCAGGGCAAGGCAACAAGACTAAGGAAAAGAAAGCAAACACACATTTCTGAAATCAGTCCCTTTTACCCTTGAAATACGCAGATTATAATAGCTTTTCTAGCCAAAGCAGCAAACACCTGTCTCTTCCTCCTCTAACATGTTCAAGTCCTTTTGTTAATCCCCAGACCCACTTCATGCCTCCTGTTACCAGTGCATGGTTAATGAGAGAGAAAGGCAAGCTTTCACTATCATTAAACCATTTTTCAATGTTAAACTCAGCCAGGATTAGCTGGAGATGCCCTGCTTGCCTGAAACCCCAGCCCACAGATGGATCTCTACCTTTGAGGGAAGTCCTTGCTCTGAAAGCAGACACTTTTCCTTGGGATCCACCACAGTGGCCATCACAGCATGTGAATGAGGATGGCGCACAAAAAAAGACTTCCTCTTATTTTCCACACTCCTATGGCAACCCTCTCCATACCTGTGGACCTTGGAAAGGTCAATCAAAGTCATCCTAGGACTCATCTCTTTATACCCACAAGGGTTTAAAATAGGAACCTACCTCCCTGCTGATTTTCTGTGAAGACCCTAACCTGTTTGAAGAACAAGCTGGGGGGCGTGGGGGGTGATGTAGTTCTGCTCCCATCAGCCTCAGACGACAGATCCTGTCAGCAGGAAAATCTTTTTAACTTGCTTTTCCTGCTTCCTGCCAGCCCGCGCTTGCTTGTGAAGAACAAAGTTCACTTGATAACATTGTCCAAGATGTTTTGCTTCATTTCCCATTCCTCTGCGAGACTGTGAAGGGGTGGGTATTAGGAGCTTGTCTTCTGTAGACAAGCAGACCCTTCTTGCCGGCCCTCTCACACACCTTCCCCTGCACAAAGGATCCATTCCACGCCTCAGCACTCGAGTACTGAGACGGCATACAGAAAACTGCGAATGCACTGCTTTGTACCAAGAACCTGCGTGAGAACAGGCCTAGGAGGTCCTTCCTGGTTCCAGTTTCCTCCCAGCCTGCTAAAGCAGTGGTTTTCAAATCGGATAAATGAGATTGCCAGGGTATCACAACATAATCACTGTGTCCGGCTCTGGAGCCCCCAACATAAGAAGGACGTGGACCTGTTGGAGCAGGTCCAGAGTAGGGCCACAAAGATGATCACCTCTGTGACAAAGACAGGCTGAGAGAGTTGGGGTTGCTCAGCCTGGAGAAGGGAAGGCTCTGGGGGGACCTTATAGCAACCTTCCAGTACCTAAAGGGGGCCCACAGGAAAGACGGGGAAAGTTTATCAGGGAGTTTAGCGATAGGACAAAGGGTAATGGTTTTAAAGTGAAAGAGGGGAGATTTAGATTAGATACTAGGAAGAAATTCTTTACTGTAAGGGTGGTGAGGCACTGGAAGAGGTTGCCCAGGGAAGTTGTGGAGGCCCCATCCCTGGAAGTGTTCAAGGCCAGGTTGAATGGGCTTTAAGTAACCTGGTCTAGCGGGAGGTGTCACCCCCCGGGAGCCGGGGTGGAACTAGATGATTTTCAAGGTCCCTTCTAACTCTAACTATTCTATGATTCTATAAGGGAACAACATCAAATTCAGCACGAAAACACGGCAGCAGTTTCATTTCCTTATGGCATTCTCAATCAGAGCTGGGGAAACCCTGTCTCAGAAACCAGAACGACAGAACAGGGACACCTTTGCACCAGGCAGGTTGACGAGATTAGCTAGTAGCCTTCATTGGATGTACTTTCTTCTGGTTTTCCTCCACTGAGAGCTTATTACAAAGCCAGTTCTTCAAACAGGGAAAGAAGGAAAGCGTCACAGAGGCTGTCAGAGCACACCGTCCATCTGTATACACACTCTCATTTTCCTTAAGGCCCACTTCTGTCACTTAAGTCCAGCAGCACCTTATGCTGATAATGGCCTTGTAGTTTTAGACAGTTCACTGGGGAAAAAGGGACTAACCCAAAGTCCTCTGACTTTGTTTAAAATCCTCATAAACGGACTTTGAACCAAGTCCTTAGTCCACATTCAGTCAGTGCTCACTCAGTGATGCCTTGCTGGTGGACCACTGCAGACTTCTCTCCACTTCCTTCATGGACTTAACACTTTCAGATGATAACTCAGGAATAAAAATTAAGTATTAAAAAACCCAACTATTAAGGTAGACAGTGAACCAGCATGGTAATAGGTAAATTAGAGTGTGTTGCTTCAAAGGTCAATGTAGAGTACTCAAAACTATGTTTGAATAACTTGGGATAAATTCACATAAAGTGACGGCTTCTAAGTGTACTGAGAACTCAGACATTTAACAAACAGGATTGTTGTCTGTTACAAGTAACTAGTGGCTGTTAGGACCCTATTTTTTATTATTATTATTATTATTATTATTTTTCCATCAGCAATGGATTCAAGACACACTGTTTAGATCCAGATCCAGACAATCCCCAAATTCAGGGAGCTTGGATCTAAGATTTGAGTTTAATTCAATCTCCTCTTTTTTATTTCTTTATAGTTTGGTCTATCTTTAAGCATTACCAGGACCAGAATAACTATTTCCAGGATCCAATTCAAAAGGGAGCCCTCAAGCTGCTAAGAAAGGGGTTTGCCATTAAATTACCTCCTCATCTTCCAATTTTGCTGCCGAAAGAAATCTCGGCAGCTGTTAGCAGTTTCTTCAGAGTTCTGATTTGTAGAGTTACAAACTGAACAACATGTAGTTTGTACATGGCTGCTATATCTGAATGCTTGTCAGACACGGTTCTTACTCAAGACTGGTTAGCCATCAAAAACTAGAGAGAGATTTTCCTTCCTCAGCATGAGGAAACTTGTTTTTCTTTTCTGAATTTACTGCATCAAAAAGCCTGGCCAGCAATTGTAAAAACTTAACTCTCCAAGGATGGTGAAAATTACCTACTTATTACTTCGTAATTATCTGAAAGTTTTGGATGAAAATGTCTGGAGTCCACTATCCACATTTCATCCTGGCTGACAAAGCTGGCAGATGATCCGGCACCAAGAACAGAAGAGTAGGAAACGATTTGGAAACGTGCTATATCTGGAAGACAATCCTTTGAAACCGCAAAGAAGCCTCTGATTAAGTGGTCACTCTGACTATTCGTGACTGAGTCAGGTTAGAAGAAACAGAACAAAAAGCCACCTCATTTGGGACTTCTATTTTGAGCTAAACCGAACCCAGGGAATAGTCCTCACCCTGAGGGGCCTTAGTAGGGCTGGATCGATGAGGGCAAAGGGGAATAGGAAAGCCAAATATAGAAAAGTTCCAGTTTTCAGAAAAGAACAGGGGATTTAGTCTTACTGTTTTAAATTGCCTCCAGTTTATATCCTTGCACCTCTGATCTCTGAACCACTGCCCATCGTGTCTATGCAAAGGTTTGCACTACTCACGTCCCACAGCAATCTACTGTGCATAAAGGACATAAGTGCAGTAGGTAGGTCTCTTTATTATTTCCAGACCATGATTCTACAAAGCCCTTGAACATACCTTGGGAGTTCAGCAAGAAGGGACAAAGACTTCCTCTCCACACTTCCCCTCTACGCCACCGCTCAGAGCAAAAAGGAAATTGTGTCAGGCCAGGTACGACAGGGGGAACTTTGTAAGGGTCACATCTCATTCCCAAGCCCCTGCCTGCTGATAAGCACATCAGTCTTTGCCATGTGTAGCAGCTATGTGGTTCTTCAGTCCCCCTCCAGCTCCCGGTGCAGCTGCTGCTACCACCAGTCAGGCAACTTTTCTCAGCAAGGTAGATGGACGCCCATCGCAGCTCGAGACAAGCACTGAGAACAAGCCAACAACCTGCCTTGGGGACTTTTTCTTCCTTGTTCAGCAGACACATTTCTCAAGTGGTTTCCTTCTGTTGTTCCCCTTTAATCTAATGTTTTCCACATATCAGCACTCTTGAACAAAGACATCTCTTTCAACACCCTCCGTCCAGGCTCACTGCCTACGCAGTACCCACAGGAAGCACCCAAAGCATAGAGATATCTATTTGACTCTGAATGGGTTCTACCTCTCCATTTCCTCTCTTTCAGATGACAGGGACAGCATCTTGTAACGGCCCTTCAGTACACTAGCCAGGAGCATTGTAACTAATAATCCTGAATCTCCATCCCAGTTCCAGAGACTGGGGTGGGATGCACAAATTCGGAACCAGACATTCACGTGTACACACCTGCACACACCATACCATCTCATTTAAAGAAATATTCACACTTCTTCTCAAGGAATTTAGCTAAGTTATTAAATGAATCCAAATTGTTGCTAAGTTATGAATAAGCTGAGAGAAACTTAGACTCTCAAAAGTCTCAATTGGTAATAAAACTGAAGTTCTGTCCCTAACTTCCTTTCCTACCTCAGACTACTATAGCAATAACCAAAGCAGCGTTAAAAAGGACATTTTTTCCATAGCATTAACAGATTTTTTAAAATGTTTTTTTAGTAAGAAAATAAATTAAAAAATCCCTTGTTTCAGAATTTAATTGGCCGGTGTCTCCCCATGACAAAGTAAAAACACATTCATAACATGACATTCATTTATCTTCAAACCATTCACTTACAGTCAGTGCCACGGAATATGGATCTCATTGAGCAGGATGGAAAACAACCCAAGTATCTTTTGGAAAGAATCCTTTTTTACAATTACGGGTTTTCAGAACGGCCTGAAATCTGATGATTTCCGAGCAAAAGGACACTGAAGCATTTCCCTCCAGGGAATTAGCTTTTGTTTAGGGACATTCCAGGAAAACAGCCTTGAACAGATATATTCTGTTGGCTGTAGCTTTTTTGCAGACTTGGTTCTGAATGCCATCAATTAACTGAAGGGGCCCCAAAAGAAAGCCTATTCCACACAAAAGCAGAAGCACACCAGAAGACATGAAGCTCAGAGCTTCATGATGAAAGTCCTAACGCTAAGTTGTTCCTATCCAGTTCCGTTTTGCATCTTCCATATCCACCAAATTTCACTGCGGTACAGGACAAGATATTTTTCCTGAATGAAGTCAAAGCTTGCTTCTTGCTCTATTTTTTTCTTCCTACTCAATCACACCAAGGCAGCCACCTCATTGAAACCATCACAGAAGCTTTCTTCTACATGCAACACTTGCTTCTCAGAGTTTGTCTTCAAGAGAACTGAACAGTGCCTCAGACCTATTTTAGACCCCTCCAGGACAACACGCCAAACTTTCTGCACCTCACAATTAGAAAGGGCTGCTACGGCCGTCATTCTTGATGACATGAGCAGTACGGACCCATAGATGTGGTAGCCATAAGGCCTCTGGCCTTTTGAGACACAGGAAAAATAACTTGTCTCAAAACAAGACTTTTTCCTTGACAGAGTCATAGGGTTGGGAGGGACCTCTGGAGATCATCTAGTGCCAGAGCAGGGTCACCTAGAGCAGGTGGCACAGGAACGCGTCCAGGCAGGTTTGGAATGTCTCCAGAGACGGAGACTCCACCACCTCTCTGGGCAGCCTGTGCCAGGGCTCTGCCACCCTCAAAGTCAAGAAGTTCCTCCTCATGTTTAGGTGGAACTTCCGATGCTCAAGTTTGTGCCCGTTACCCCTTGTCCTGTCACTGGGCACCACTGAAAAGAGCCTGGCCCCATCCTCCTGACACCCACCCTTTACGTATTCATAAGTGTTGATGAGATCTCCCCTCAGCCATCTTTTTTCCAGACTGAAGAGACCCAAATCCCTCAGCCTTTCTTCATAAGAGACATGTTCCAGTCCCCTAATCACCTTTGTAGCCCTTTGCTGCACCCTCCCCAGCAGTTCCCTGTCCCTCTTGAACCGGGGAGCCCAGAACTGGACATAGTACTCCAGGTGCGGCCTCACCAAGGCAGAGTAGAGGGGGAGGATGACCTCCCTCCACCTGCTGGCCACACTCTTCTTGATGCACCCCAGGATGCCATTGGCCTTCTTAGCCACGAGGGCACATTGCTAGCTCATGGTCATCCTGTTGTCCACCAGGACTCCTGGGTCTCTTTCCACTGAGCTGCTCTGCAGCAGGTCAGCCCCCAACCTGTACTGGTGCATGGGGTTATTCCTCCCCAGGTGCAGCACCCTACACTTGCCCTTGTTGAATTTCATATGGTTCCTCTCTGCCCAAATCTCCAACCTGTCTAGGTCTCTCTGTATGGCAGCACAGCCTTCTAGTGTTTCAGCCACCCCCCCCAGCTTTGTGTCATCGGCAAACTTGCTGAGGGTGCGCTCTATCCCCTCATCCAGGTCATTGATGAATATATTGAAGAGGACTGGAGAAGCATTTATCCTTTCTTCCAATGGTACAGAGCACTTAGATCAGTAAGTGAAAACAGTAAAAACCCTAACACTCAGGCTTTACTCTCACCTCTCACAGTCTCCCCTTTGCACCCATGACCACCACCTCCAGCCTGCCTTGCTTGCACTCAAGGGTGCGTGAGCACATGTTTTTTCTGGTGGTTTTGTGAGAGGGTGTAATCCGTCTGTCAGCCTCACCATCAGCTGGACTCGCTGCACTACTCCTTTCCTTTTCTAGGCTAGGTTATAAACGGTTTAGTGCTTCATTCCTTGCTTTTCGATTTAGGCAAACCAATTTTACCAGCATTAAAACTAGGATGTTTCCTCTTCCCAGCTATTTAACCTGTTAGTACACAAGCAACGATGCTGCTTATCTTATCTATTGTTTTACATTTCCTTCCTGATTTCTTTTGAACTCTGTAAGTACACAGTAATCAGTTACAAACTCATAGATGCATACTACCTATTCAGAGGGGACACCCGCAGAAAAAAAACCCAACTCACGGACTGCATCTGCTCCAGAAGATCAAGACCAAGTTTGCAAACACCAGTGTATACCAGATTCATGCTTGCCCCAGGCCATCTTTCGTTTCCCATGGTGGCGGTTTCTCTTTGATTGGGCAGTACAATGGGCTCTCTGTACAGCCAATATGTTCTGTTTTTCTGGAGATAGCTATGTCGCCAATAATTTGGGGAAGAAAAAAAGAAAAAAGAGCAACAGCTGAAATCCAGATGACTTGAATACTCTGCTAACAAAGACAGACTGTTGGAGAATAAATGAGACTGATCCTTCCTAGAAAGAGCTATGAAAAAAAATGGTTAAACGCTAGATTAGGATTCAAATGAGGATTTCTGCATAGATCATAAATCAAACTTTGCAGTGAAAAGTGTTTGTAGAAGAGCAGAGCAGATGTGGAACATCTGCCTAAGTATTCTGTTATGCCCCTTCTAACGTAAGGGTTTTCTGGTTTAAGGGCTAGAGTAAAATTTGGAGTTATACTTAAGATCACGTCAGCTTTATGAAAGTCCCTGAACAGGAAGACAGGGGATAACATTTTAGATTTTTCCCTTTCCATTGGATGCAGGCGCTTCTTAGTCACAGTCTGCAGCCTCAGTGTCCGCTTCGCTCTGGGCAGTCCAGATGAGTTCCGCCAATGCACGTTCCCCTGAATTTCCTCCCTCGAACGCTGATATCAACCCTGAATGAATAGTCATTTGAGAGGGGTGCCTGTCTGACCTGGAACAGATGCAAACCCACACACGAGGTCTTGCATGGAGAGGCACATGCCTAGTGTTTGGGGATGATGTAACAGGAGGCTGCAGCCTCGGGCTGCACCCAGGGAGCATGCAGTCGGCCTCCCTCACAAGTACATTTCTTGGCAGTCTGGGCATAATAACCAAAGTTAAAATTGCTAATCGGGTGTCCTGTTTTCCCCTAGGCAAGAGGAGCTTGCAGCTGCGGGACCAAGAGTTCCCAGCCAGCAGATACCAATGGTGTTTCCTGGAGACCCTTACACCTAAATAAAGATGAAGGCCAAAAATACATATATGGGGGGTTTTATTAAAAACAAGATTTAACTACACAAACGCAGCACCACAGTCTGAACCTCAGACTTCAGTCTCCCAAATCACAGGCCTCTGATGCAAAATGAAAGGGAAGTGTTTCTTAGCTCTAGCAGTCCCAAGCTCTCCTCATTAGGCTTCCAGACTCAAGAGGGCATGTTTGTCCCACATACTTGAGCAGACCTCCTTTCCAGCTGCACATGATCAGTGTGGGGACCAGCTACTTGATCAGTCCCTGTGGGTACTGCCTTCAGATACGCACTTGCTGCACTGGACAAGGAAAACATGAGCTTTCTGCTGTGTTCACCAATAAACACGTGGGAGGTTTTTTTCCTCCAAAAAACAAAACAATGTTATGCTGAAGTGACAAAGTTGCTTGTGTGAATCAAACTCGGTCACCTTCTGCATATACGAAAGAAATTGGTTTGCTATCACGTGGTCCCCTGAGCCCTTTTCTCAGGAGCCCTTCTCTGTGTGTAGGGAATGGCCGGAATCCAGCACCTTTTGGGTGCTCGACATTTTGGGAACTTCCCCCACCAAGAATTTGCTTCCACAAGGAGCCACTCATGCAGTCCAGAAGTGAGCCTATGTCCTTTCTCCCTAGACCACATTAATTAACAGGAAAGTTTAAGCATTTGTCCTCAGCTGATGTCCTTTTCATAGAGCCCCTTCATTCCCTGACAACTGAGATCTATCTGCTAACAAGCCACATCCCCTGCAGAGACACAGGGTTTATTAGCACAGGCCCAGTCCTGTTGTAGCATGGCAATGCATCATCAAGGCAGCTCAGGACGTGGACACAGCTAACTCAACTTCCAGCCAAAGATCTTCTGGATGGAGTGTCCAAACTGCTATATAAAAATTACAGCTCCTCTGGTCTTTGTTTAGGGCTGTAACTGCCAGTCCAATGCCTTGAACTGACCATCCCATGAAGTGAGGAACACACCATTAGTGGCCATCCACAAGAAATGTGGCTCAAATAACTTCCCTAATAACAAGCAAAACTTTTAGGGGCGAAGTCTGGCATAGACTCCAGCACAGCAAGGTGCTATTCATCTGCCTTCATAAGGAGAGACTCCTGTATCATCTGTACTCCTTGGTCTTGTTCCAGCTCACAACACGCTCCTGCCTCTCCACCCAACACAAATTCTGCCCCAGAGTACAACCACCTTATGCCTTGAATGAAGCAGAGATCTTAGGTGATGTAAAGAAAGAAAACTGAACAATGAAAGACTATTACATACTTATTTAGAAAGTAGTCAAATTAGCCTTTTGTGTCCTAAGAAGTACATGCCCTTGCTTGAAACACTAATTTGTCCATACGTCAGTCAGAAACAGCGAATACAGATGTAAAAATAGGTAAGAAGTCATGTGTTTTAACGCAAGACTGAAAATCTATCACTAGAGCCACTACAGCATGAGTTTGATGGGGCTTCAATATTTTTTTTGTTTGTTTTCTCCAAATAGCCACATATGTGGCTGCAATATTTCTGTGGAGACAAATACATCTTTATTTTAGTTACTGGAGTCTTCTCAAAAACGCGCCTATAAATCCTCCGGGAGTGAGGAGGAGTCACAATGGAAAGACTGATGGATCTGCAACACTACAGCGGCTCACACGGTTCAATTGCCATAACTGTTCCTTTGTGGCCGCGGCGTTAGCTGTGTGTCACTGAGCCTTAAATACACATTTTGAACTGTCATATCCAATATAGTGGACCCTGGTGGATAGTTAAAGACAAAGCAGAAAAAATGAGCAGCATGGAAATACGACGTGAAGAGACTCACTTTTCACAGAAGAGAATAGGAGCTGTTGTTGAACATGGTGCCTGATGCCTAGCATATTCTGCTGGCCTTGAGGAGATAAAGGATTTAGTAACACAACCTTTATGGTTTCCTTAGTTGTACACTCTGAATGAAGAACTGACAGTATTTGGAGGCTCTCCTTGCTCCTTTTCTGTGTTCTCAAGACCAGAGTATTCTCCTGCAATGCGATTTCCAGCTGACCAATCCTGAGGCCAAATGCAAACAATAGAGAGAGATTAATGGCCTAGGAAACTTTGAAGAGAACAATAGCACAATCTTGGGATGAACTAGAACACGTGAAACATAATAATCTTGGGGAAAAAAAAACAACAAACAGTTCTGCAAACAGAGACCTTTTCCACGGCTTATTTAGCAATGAGCGTAAAAGGAAAACGTGCCTGACTGTTTTAATTTAAAATTTGCTGGCTATAAACAATGATTTTGAAATAACGTGAGTCAATATTATTTTTCTTAAAACGTGACACAAGGTCTAAAAGCCAACTTCTCCTCTGGGCAAAGCCAATACCAGTGTGATCAAGAGCAGAATTTGTGTTGATTGCATTTGGCACCTGGTGATGCTCACACCTGAGACACAGGGGCAAGAAGAACAACTTTGTGAATGAATGGGTTTGATCTGCAAACAGCAATGGGTTGTTCCAAGAGGAAACATGCTTTTATTATCAGTACAAAATGACTCCACGGTAAATAAATCATTTGCATCGCAACTGAAATATTACTCCATTATACACCAGTGACGCATGCAACCTTTCCACTTTTTTTTTAATTCATTCTGATTTTTTCCAGCTTGATAAGTGCCTCTCCAGGGATCTATGAACTAGCAGCTACAGATTAAAAAAAAAAAAAAGGCAAAACAAAAATATCCTAAGAAGTGTTCATATTATACAGAAATCCACCCAAGTCACAATAAAACAACACTTACGGAACACAAAAACTCTTTAACTAATCAGCTTAAGTTGTGGTTCTCCCTCTGTCTTCCATTGCATTATCCAAAATTCAGCTTTACAAAGCATCTGTGAAAAAAGGTAACCTCTGCAGAAGGCAACCAAATCCAAGCCTAGGCTACCCAAGAGAGCAAAGGTTTTCAAGAGTCTGGCAAGTGCTTCCATGACCTCTGGAACAAGCCATGCACAGCTTTCTACTGCATTGAATCCTGATGGTGGATCACTTGTCACTTCAAAATCGTTTATGACATATAGCTTCTCTGATGTGTCTCACAGTATCTTCTCATGCAACTTCTCTGGCACCTTTTCAGAGGTGGCACAGGCTTTCCTTTCTCTCTTTCTCATAGTTGCTTGCTTTTCTCTGAAGCAACTAGGAAGACAGCAAATTACTACCCCTCTGCCCAGCATAACTGAAACCAACCCAAAGGTCCTAGCAGGAGGATGAAGCCTGACACAAAGACAAGTGCCTAAGTCATATTGCTTCAGAAACAAGGTTTCTCAGCACGGATGATTACACTTCTACTAAGTGTGCAACAGGGAGAGAAAGATCCTAAAGTATTTTTAAATTAAGATTAGAAATAATCCTGGAAAGCTCTGAAGTCAGAACAGCTTTTAAGGTTTTGTTGCTTTTATGTGCTTTGCATCACTTCCCATTCAAAGAGATGGGTAAGAGGAGGAGATCCCCAGCAGAGAGAAAAATCTGGGCTAGATGCTGATACCCAGCTGTTGGGGCCTCCTGAAAGCAACTGAAACCCAGACTTAAATGAGTAGTGTGCACTCTGTCTGGAGCCAAGAAGGATGAGCTCTCTATGTTCTACTTGCCTCTTCCAAGTCCACCAGATTGTGTCAACTTTATCTAAATAGCATGAGCCAGTTTACCATTAACTAGGTGCTGGAAAGACATTTCACTGCACCTGTTGTGTTTGCATAATAGGGTTCAAGGCTCAGTAATGCCTTGAAGGAGTCAGTGGGTTAGGCAGACAAGTTACTTTTAAGAACCCCCTAAGAAAAATGAACTCCCAAACACAACTCCATTCATTTCTACTATGGCACCCTGGTGAGCCCTTTGTAGTCAACATATCAAAGCTGACTTACAGACGAAATAAAAGGAGCAGAAGCATTATCATCATTTATTCCCAGGAGAAATCAGATGTTCTGGTATCATCAGTGACATATCTGCTTTGCCCAGCTGAGAAGGATTTAGGAAACTTAGAGGATATCAGAAGTGTCCCAATTGCATTATTTTCATGACCTACTTCCTATTACCAAGCAAAGATGTAATATGGGTCAAAACAAAGAGGAACTCAGTGTGTGTCAGGAGTACAGAATGTAGTTCTATTGTTTTCACTTTTTTTCATCCAGATTAAGCCTCACGGCTGTTTCTCCTTCATGTGCAACAGAAAGGAGATGACAGTTCCCTTCACCCATCCCCAAGCATTTCCACATGCACAATCAGCCACTATATGCAAAAAATGAAAAACAAAAGGGGAAAAAGTAATCCAGCCTGTTAGAGGCATACAAACAAAATTAGCATGGACAGCTACACAACATCTTGAATGCTTAAACATTCTTCTTACGTTGGTATGTACTGTATATAATAGACAACTGTTGAAGGAAGTGGTCCGTCCTCTGAAGAATGAACAAGCAGAACTAGAGTCACAAGCAAAGGAAATAGCAGAAATGTTAGACATTTATCTTGCATCTGTCTGCACTACCAAAAGGAGAGACTGTTTACCTATGTTAGACGTCAGCTGCACGGCAAGGCTGGAAGGGCACGGATTGGGAAAGAATCCATCCACCAGCTGAAACCAATGTTCCAGGCTGCAGCATTTCCAATTTACAAATACTTGGGTAAGTTGCACAGCATGGGTGAGCAGACACAGCCCTCCCTCTACTTTGAGAAACATTTCGGGCAAAGAATAAAAAGGAACACTTTTAAGGAATGGCCAATACTCCCACAATAGTACATCCCTTAAGGTTCACAGATTTCACACACTCATTTCTGATGAGGATCCAAAGGCAGGGAAGTTGTCTTACTCTCCCATACTACTTTAGAACAGATTCCTCATAAAAGCGTCCCTGCAACTATCCCTTACTTCTAAGGAGAAAATGTAATGAAGGATCTTCCACAGCATATTGTGATTTAACTTTACAATCATCCCAGACTAAGGACCAGGAGAAACACTGCTCCCAAGAAGGGTAAAAGAACATGGGTAGTAACACAGTTGTTTCTTCCCTTTCTCTTCATTTCTCATTTGTACCTTGCTTGTTTGAATAAATCACAGGGATGAAGACTCTTTGCGGAATGGTTTTATGCTTTTCGTACATCCCACCATTCTCACAGAGAAACTGGGGCAGAGACAGAGAGCAACACCTGGGTTTCTTCAGCTCCCAAATCCCTGCCAAATCAGTATGCTCAGTTCATTAACTTAGTACGCATCAAAAAAGGAACACCTTTCACCAGTACTGCACGTGAGCAGCAGCAACCACAGAGGGGGCTGCAACTCCTGACAACCCAGCCCTGGACTGGCCATCCATTTAGGGTCAGGCACCAGTATCAGCAAGTAAGAAGCAGCTGAATAACAGCAGAGAAGACAGACAGAGATCGCTCTGCAGTTCGGCAGATACAGGCATGGCCACCCAGATCCAGCATATTCCCAACAATACCCCAGAGAGCTGCTTAAGCAGGAGTTAAGCAGCCTCATTTCTTTGAGGCTTTTGGCTTTGGTGAGGGTGGAGTTGTGATCATCTGATGGGTACTTCTCCAGTGCATGCCATGATGGAAGGGAGAAGCTGGAAGGGAAAGTGATGAAGGTGGGAACAAGAATCATTTCCATTGTGTGGGAAGGTGAGTTTGACATTGACACTTTAGAGGAATTTAACTAGTTGGTTGCAGAGCCAAGAGGCCACACTGGGTGGAGTGCTAAGTATACAAACTCAACCTGCAGACAAATGCCTTGCCTAGTCTGAGGACTCTTCTCTGTGCTGCAGAATGTTCCCAGCCCCACCTTGAGCTCTGTGCAGACGGGCCTCTACTCAACTAGTAAACACCAGGCTTGAGCAGACACGAAGCCTCAGCAGCATACAGTTCTTAAATGAGAAAGCTTGCTTTCAGGCAGCACAATGTGGTTACCTCAACATAGTTGGCACAAGAAGGAACTGGAGTTGAAGGCGTTTGGTGGTTTTGGAGAAACACATAAGGCTTTATTCCACCAAATACCTTTTCTCCCTCATTTTTTATAGCAAACTTTTTTCTTTTGGGGGATGTTATGACTGGAATGTACAGATTCCATGAGTTTGTTTTCTTCTCTTTTCTATTCCCTTGGACTTTTTCTCTCAGATGCTTTCTCCATCAGAAGACTTTACAGAACAACTTTCTTTGTGTGTGCCTTGTTTTCTACATAAGTAAATATATCCTCTGGCATCCTGTTTAGCAGAGATGCATCCTCCCTCCAACATCTATACTTACACACATTAAAACAATTAAACCTATTTCTCTTCTAACTTTTTTCTTGCTGCAGTCACTTCCTGCTTGATGCACTCACATGCTTAGAACTAAGATCAGCTCATCCATGCTGGAACTGGATCTCCTGGGCATATGTGAAAAAAATAATAAAGCTTAAGTTCAATGAAGAAAGAACACTTGGCCAGAGCCAGAGGTTCTGCCCCTTCCATTCTAGCACAGAAAGCAGAAATAAAGGAACACTAATAAGTAAATTTAACATCCTGGCTGCTTTGGTACGTGTGTTCCCTCCTCCTTTGCTTTATAGTGCTTTGGCTCGCTATTCGCTGTCATGTGAGCAGTACCGAAGAAAGCCAGATCCTTTTTACTTGGAAATTGATGATGTATGTACCCGAGTGTTGATCCAACTGTCTTTATGGCCCAAGAGTAACATGTTTATCTTTTTTTCTCCCCTCAAGCTTCTTAATATTAATAGGATGGGTCCATACAAAGCCGTAGCATTTATAAATGCCTTCACTCAAGCTTCCTTTTCTGAGGCTGCCATGCCGTTTGAACACAATCCCAGGCCAACTGTTTCCACATCCAAGCATCCCACCCTATTCTTACATTTATACCACTTGCCCTGCTTATTCTAAGTTTCTCCTGGCTGATTTCCCAGAATATCCTTTGCCTCTGGCAAGATAATTGCACAAGTCTGAAATACTGTCGCCACAGACCTTAGCTACAGTATATGCTGTTCTCAGTATACCCAGGGGGCTGGAAGCCTGCGGGAGAGAAGTGCTAGTTCCTGAAGAGTTAATTCTCTTTCATGTTCCAGAAATCACATGGTTTAAGACTGTCACTCCAAGTTTACAGTTTAGGTTTTTTTAAACCTGAGGGGAAAAAGTTCAGTTTTCATCTACCAAGCAAGAAATAGTGAGCAGGGGTAAAGGGGGCTGGTCTTTTGTCAGCAAGAAGAAAAAAAAATAAAATAAAATAAAACAATGAAAAGAAAGCCACTTTTAAGCAAAGTGGATATTTTCACACCTTTTTTTTTTTTGCAGTTCAACACCTAGTCTTCTGCTGAAGAGAAGGGCAAATGGAAAATTTTAAGATGCTGTCTTAAAGTATTTGATCCACTTACACTCCACTTCTCTTAACTGTGCCCTTAATATACTAACAGAGAATGACCAAATGCCAGTCAATGACACAGCAGAGACTAAAACCTCAGGTCAGTGACCTTTCATGGGCACCATGAAAAAATTCAGTCTTCTTTCCAAAACTAGAGGGTGGAGATGCTGATAGACAACACAGGCATGCTGGCAGACAGCATTTGAGAACTGGAAGTTTTAGCCTTTCCTGGAGGCAAACATTACCATCAGCCACTTACCTCTCTGCAAGGTGGCAGCCGCCAGTTCCTGCTACTTTTGGATCTCACCAGGGTCTGAGACCCATCTCATTTCCCAGCCCTTCTGCTGCCTCTCAACATCTGCCCACTGTCATCTTTAATGCCGTCTCCATGGTAAGTGGTCACCAAATTACATTCTCTACCACTTCTTTGTGGGCACTTGCAAAGCATCCTTCACGTAGCAGATTTTTTCACATTAAAAAAAAGACCATTTTCTTCCAATTTGTGTGCATTTCTGCAGTTTGTTTCAGGCCACACTGTACACCTTGGTAACACCAAATGTTAGCACAGAGAATAAGGGCTTTTTTTACCTTTACTGTTAAAGGCAGGCTCACCGTCTTCACTTGCACTGTTTTTGTTTTTCATGCGTGATGGGGAAGAAAACGAAGGGTGGGTCTCTCAGTCAGCAAGGTTCCCTGGCACTCAGGGAAACTTGAGGGCAGTCCCACAAGGGTTGTTTGTGTGATCTTGGGATAGGAAGCCAGACGTAGGCGTAATTGCAAGGACAACAAGCAAGGCATGGTAAAACTTTCTTGGTCCAAGCATTTGTTTTCCCTATGTCACAGCCCCAGAAATCCACAGTGGCAGCTGCTGAGGGAGGGCATAAGGCACCTAGAGCAGCAGGCACTGATAACAGATAATGGGAGGGTAACTTCTTGCAGAATAGCAGTTAGTGCCCTCAGCCCCAGGTCTCCTACTTCCATCTCAACTCCATGTATTCCTCATGACTTTCTCATTGCAAGAATAGCCCGACCCTGTTTGGGCCCTGGTTTCCAACTCCGCCCACACCCTAGGGAGCACTGTGCCAGGTCTGCTCACAACCTCAAGGATACTTAGGTATTTAACCTTCCTTAAATTTAAGGTGAGCTGGATCCTTTGAAAAATCTGGGCCTGAATATCTTAGATCCTTGCTTGCACCTGGGACCTTTGGACATACTAGGTCTTCTGACACTTCTTCAAGTTCATGAGTTCCTCAATCTACCATCATAAACATCTTTTTAGACTAGTATTATGTGCTAGTGTCTCCCCGCCTTCAGCCCTGTAAGGCATTCTCAAATGCTGACCTTTGTCCTACCAGGCTACAACATGAAAGTGCACCTTCCACAGAAGAAAGGCTGTTGGTTTTAAGCTCCTGGTGATCACGGTTTGGGCTGATGTCACTACACCAGAGCTGGATCATTAACTGTTCTCTACATCCCTCATCATCTCAGAAAACAGACTGCTGAGTTAATTCTCACTTGTGAATAGATGCACTTTCTGCTATTTAAAGGAAAGCACTTCACTTTAACAGCAGAGTAATTGCATTGAAAAATAAAGTGCTTTGCTTCAGCAGAAAACCCGACTTAGAAATAAAGAAAGAGGAACTTACTCAAACAAAAGATTAAACAAAGAACAGTGATTGCCACACTGCTCAAAGACACTGATCGAATGTGATAGAACTCTGTCCAGGACAATATTGATTATAACCCCTTGCTGTTCACTTTGATGAAGTTAAAGAGGTTGTATTCTACTCTGAATTACACCACAAATTCAGTGAAATCACTTTGAATTTGTACTGCTGTCACAGGACAGTACACACCCCAAGTCTGTAATTCTTCCCCTCCACAGTTTAGTTCCTCTTATGTACTTCGTGGCTGAATCTCCACTGATAAGGTTTAACAAGTACTGAATGAAAAAGGCAATTCTTCAAATACACATTCAGGAAAATGTTAGGAAAGTAATAAAATATCCAGTAAGTCAGAAGCACAAGTTTTGTGGTGTGTCAGAAAAGAAAATTTTATTGGGAGCTTGGGAAAGGAAAAAATAAAGCAATTCCATCAGTTGGTAGAAACCCAAAGAACAGTTTTATGTTAATACTCAAATTCAGAATTGCAAATTACACTAAGGAGTCCAGCATTGCTGTCTGGGCTGAAGTAGGCATAAATCAAGGGGAAAAAATGGAGTTAAAAAAACAACTTGCACACAAAACCCAACAACCCTTATTCTTATTTTACTCATCCACATGAGCAACACAGCTGAGGAGAGTATTTCAACAATCTGTGTAATTTTATCTTTCCTGTGTTCTTCTTTGGATATTATGCGTCATCCCTGCTTGCACAATAGCCAAGTGCCTGATCTTACTTTCTTTGCCAGCCATACAGGTCATAAATCAGACAGCACGGCTCCTAAATTATGTGCCACCGAATACTGGTGAAGACTCCACTTGGTAGGAGCTGCAGGACTGTAATGGGGCTGGGGGCAGCTGGGGTATCCCCCTAATACATGGGGATAGGCACAAGCACAGTTGTACTCAGCAGTAAACATCCCCCCTGCAGGGTGCCTCCACCAAGAGCAGGGCAGCTGGGATACGACCCAGCCCGCTCCTTATCCTTGGCCCATTTCAAGCCCATATCTATTCCCATCCCATATACGTGAACTGAATAATGCAACTTTTCCACCATGTTCCTGTAATCCAGTTTGTAAATATTCTGAGTGAGGGAAAAGAAGTCCATAAAACAGTTAGACTTCTGTGGCTAACAACTTTTGCCTTCAGTGACATGAAGGTTTCTTTCAATTTTCCCCTAAGCCTATATTTATGGGAAGGCAACCAGTTAGCGAACAACCCAGTTCTGCTCAGCAAGGCACTCCAGAAACATCCTTCCAAATCTGTAACACAGTCCTGAATGTACCACAGCTGCTCATAACATGCAGCCAGCCGGGCTGCTCATATGAGCACTCCTCAATCCAGGCAAAAATGAGCCAGATCAGTTTAAACACCAGATCTTTACAATCCCTTCCCTTTTCAGCCCTTTCTTCTGCAGTGCATGATGAAGCACCTGCACAGACATTGTGCCACAGCTGGAAAGAACCATGCAAAATGCAGCTACAAAAATATATATGCAAGGATCATCAAGAATGGGCTCAGCATCCAGCCCGCACCCCTTCTCACAGCTCTTTGCAGCAATACATCTCTGGATGTGGGTGGGGAACATGCTTGTGATTTGGGGACGAGCAAGCTTGGAGTGACTCAGTGTTGTTTTTGGCTCTTTGTTTTTAGAGACATGGGGAGGAGAAGCTAAAAACATCCCCAGTGAGCTGAGAAAGTTTTCATTGTAGGTCTTTCTCAAAGCCTGATCTCTATTGTCCTGAGTAGCGCTGAAATACGTGGAAGAAGGTCGGTCTCTTAGGGAACGTCCTAGATGATACTGGATGGTAGGTGAACGGTGAACAAAAAAATAAAAAGCTGAAGGCATGGGCACAAAACCATGTGGCAGTGCCACTTTCTCCACAGCAACCTTTATCATGCAGTGTGCTACACCACTCTCATCCAAGTTTGGTGCCATTCATGCATACACAGCCTTCTGCTTGTGCGCCCGTACAATCATCTCAAGAGAGCAAGGCAACTATCTCAGCATATCGTGGTAATAACTATTCCTGCTATTCCACCTTGTTCCTCTCCAAATCCTGACTTAAGTAATACGGGGAAACTTTACAGACAGAGAAAATGTAAGTATTAATCAGTGCGCAGATACTCACGCATCCCTACCATGCTGCTGGGAATAGAGCCCACGTGCCCCAAATTTTCTAATGTCCTGCTCAAACTGCTCTGAGCCATACAGAAGAAAATTAAAAACAACACACTATAAGGTAAAGCGTGCCAAATTCCCAGCTGGTGGAGCCCCACTGAAACCTGGGAAGTTATGTAACAGAAGAAAAGGCCCAAAATTGAATATAAATATTATTTCCATAAATGATGGCAAGATTTTGTTCCCAGTAATCTTTAGTGGTATCCACAAGCCAGAAAAATCTGCATTTGCATGCGGTTCCTTTCCCCCCACCCCTCAAGTTCAGAAGAGTTTGGATCCACGGGCTTGGTTCAGTTGTGAACTCAGGCTAGGAAAGGGCTAACGTTATCTCATAAGCTGCCCACAGAGGTAATACTGAAGTGCATACGTTGTCCACAGAAGGTTAATCTCCATTGGTAAGGGAATTAGGCTGAGGCAAAGGAATGACTCTACTAGGAAAAGAAGTTCTGCTGCAGCTGTCGTACAGAGTTTTATATATATGAGCAGGCTTGCGGTTAATCAGTACTTTATTTTGAGTTTGAAACGGTTGGGACTTTGAGGATTTTTTAATTTTTTTTTTTTAGGTTTATTATTTCTTTTCAGAGTCTGAATCAAGCTCCACTCTGCACCCATCTGTCAGTTACGCAAGGGACTCATTTGGAGCTATGACGGTTTCATTACTGGAAACACAGACCTTCCCTCTGCCGAGGCAGGCTTCAAAACAAGAAGCTGGGTGCCTTGGGACACACAGAGACATGCGCACTTCATCCAAGAGATTTCAGAACCAACATTCGGAGGCTTGGAGCCCAGCTCCTGCTGGACACTCAAGAGTGAGAAAAAGCCCCAGGAACCTCTTCTAATTTAATGGCGTAGCTAAAAAGGCAGGCACAATAGCAACATTTGGCCCCATCTGGATCCTCCTCAAAATATAACCAGCTGTGGAGAAAAAGCAGAGCACAGCATTGCTGAAGGCAGACGCAGCAGCTGCAATCCTCTGCCCTTTGTGGTAGCTCCAGGTAGCACCATACTACCTAAAGACCTCTGAGCTCCCTCAGCACATACCAATCAAGGTCATCTGGGTACTGTTTTGACTGACAGACACCTGCTGCAAAGCACTGTTTCTCACTGGCAAAGCTTTCAGTACTTTTAGCAAAACACCTCCATCACTTGTTTCAGCTTCTCTCATAACCATTGTCATAGGTTGCAGGCCTACCTGAGACTTGTTGTACATTAAATCTCATTTAAGTTTTCAGGATGTCACGTGGCAGGAACTGCATGGGTGAAGGTCACCACCATGGCCAAGACACAGGGAGAGGCTTTCTTCACTTGAGTACTGTCCAGCTAACGTGGCAAGATGTTGTACCCTCTATGCATTGGAGACCTGGAAAGTGAGTCAGATGCTGACCAATGTGTTTGGTGAACTAGCCCATAGCACTGCAAGATCTGATGTCCAGCTTAGCAGAGCCCAGCTCTGTGCCTACATCCCACCTAAACTTTGCTGGGTGTTTTGAAGTCAGAACAAAAAGAAGAACTTGTTTTACCTTCAAAACCCCAGCAAGTTGCATACAATGAACACAGACATCTGTCACAAGCTGCCAGACGATTACACATTTGGGTTTTCCTCACCTTACATATAGACACAGCATCTGCAATACATGAAGTCACTGAACCAAGGCCATTCATTTCCCCAATAGCAAGTGAGTTAAACTGAGCCGAAAATGTTGTTATGGTGTATTAAGACTAAGTGAAAAATTGTGGTTTAGCCACAGCCTACTGACGATATGCTCCTGAAGCTGAGGTTGGGGAAAATAAAGTCTGTTGGTTACAGTGAGAGAACTGCAGTTTCTAGAGCACAGGTAAGACCCTTCTAACTCTAGAAATCAAAACACAGGACGCCAAAATACCACTACTCTATTTCCTTATCTCCCTGTAAGTCGTATCAGGTACCGTCATATTTTCATGCCTACAAAAACCCATTCGGCTTTAAAACAGACTGTTTTTTCTAGGTACAAGATACCCACATCTGAGGATAACCCCCATGAAATAAGGGATAGAGAAGGATGGACCAGAGGAACTTGGCTCCTGGGACAGATCACTGTGGGTTTCTGGATCAGAACAATGGAAGGGAGTTGAAAAATGGAGGGAAACTCCCCACTCTAATGGGGTAAACTCCCAACACATGCCTGTACCCACCTTGCCACTCAGGTAAAAGATTTTGCTTTAAACTCATGATCTATGGGTTGTATCAAAACAAATGTAAAGTGCATACAGTTACTCTGTAACCAGTTGCCTCTAGTACAGTGTAAACACTCCAGGATGCACAGAAGAGAGGCTTTTTTCTCCTTATCTTACTTTTCTTAAATTTTGGGTTATCTGCTTGCTAGTGAGAAAGAACACTAAGTAGCAGCAATAGTACAGTGCCTTCCCGCAACAGTATTCTGAAAATGACACTTGTAAACAGCTCCATCAAGTAGAGAACAATAATGCAATTTGGCAGAAAGAATCTTAGAAGCCAAGTTACACAGAGAAATTACGGTTAAAATTACATTAATCAAAACCAGTTAGGAAAAGATGAGAGGAAGACTCTGGCAGAACATGTCTGGGATGTTACCAATTAAACTTGTTTTTCTTCCTAAAAGGCAATAGCATTTTTTTTAATTAGCCTCTGTCATTGTAATTCTAACAATAACCCACGGCGCAATTACTATTTGAGCTACTTGAAAACTTAAAGCATGTGCCCGGTTTCTTTTAAAGACTCCTCCGTGGACAACCAATGGGGCTGGGCAGAGAGGAATAAACAGTTTACTTTTTCATTTCTGAAGCTAAGTTTATTACAAGATTTATTCAAATGCTGAGAAGCCATTCTGGGAATAGCAAAAAACAATCTATAACAAATAAATCAACTAGCTAAGAGTCAGAAATAAGTTGAAAGATGTTTCTTTCCAGATTTAGCTTTAGTGTTCTCTGTGGAGCAACACATGGGCATTTATGAACCACCACAGAGCTCCGCACATACTGCTGCCTCAGATGAGCTCACACCAGGGGAAGGCACACGCTGGTACTTCTCCTATTCCTGCTGATGCCATTGGCACTGAAGAAGTTAATGCCTGTAGGCTGCAATGCTAACCCCAGCTTGGCTAATCCTCTGTCATTACTACACTTTGCAACATAAATGCTGGGCTGAAATGAGATTAGAAAACTTAATAGCCTTAATGAAAGCCTGACCTATAAAAACTCCTTAAAACACAGAAATACTGCATTTTTTCAGGTTCTCTGGGCTAAAACGCACAGATTCTCCAGTTTTCTCCACTGATGCAAGTTCAGAACTGGAAGTAAAATACTTCAGACCTTCCAACCTCGCCAGAAAAATCTGTGATTCTAACAAAGAAGGTTCATTAATAAGTTACATTTTCTCTCACTGAATTTGTACTAGATTCCCGCATTCCTAGTTCTCTTTTCCTTCCCCCATCCAAGGGCACATCTCTTCATTTGTATTCACTGTGGCATGAATTACAGAAGATAGTTAGGGAGGACAGGAAAGGTGACGGTTTGATAAAAGTTTCATCATGTGTCATAGGAAAATCGCGCTTCAAAGACAGCTGATAAGACCTGCTCTAGAAACACATATTAAACTCTTACATATTAAACTTGTGAAATGCACCTGTTCTTGTTGATAATTCCTTTTATATCCTGATTGTGACCTACTATCTGTGCTGAAATATCTTAGCAGGGAAAAAAAAATCTGCAATATTTTCAAGTTCTTTCTTTCCTGTGGAAATAAGTTATTGCTAAAAAGGTTACAGAACTCTTCACATCTTTACTAGAAAACAGAAAGCATAGCCAGAAGATGTATCTGCTTCTCAGCTTTTTCAGTGTTTTCCTGCAGCCATCCATACAAATGGATAGTTTCCCCTTAGAGAATGTGGTTCTCTGAAACCCATTAAAGATCTAAAGGCGGCTTTTACTGTTAGCTCTATATTATGAATGTTCATTGTGGTGGCCTTTTCCCCAAATATGTAAATTAGCCAATTCCCTTCTGGCCACTTTTAACTTCCTTCTATTGTTACAGAAGGACAAGACACAAAGCAAGATCATGAGTCAGGAGATCTGAAGTGGCAGAGATTATTTTTGTCTACACAAAACATATCCCCTCCCTTCAGCTGGTGAGATACTCTCCCCAACAAACAGCATGAGATAAAAGTAAAACAAGCACTACGAGATACAATGAAGCACACTGGAGGATTGAGAAAAGGATTCAATGGTTATAAAGATAATGAGAAAACATTCACAGTGACATTAAGTAGGATATGAGATATCTACCTTCAGGCTCCGGGATAACAGCCAAACATTAACTGCTAGAAATTCAGAGGAAAATGTCTCTAAATAATGATACCATATAATTATTTAATAGGATTTTACACCTTTCTCTGAAGCATCTGGTAAAGCATTGCTCTGGATGGAGTACTTGGCTTGACCAACTGATGTTCAAAAGGGTGGAAATACTCATATTTTGCCTGAGAAAGGACTAGCATGCAACGCATAACAAAGGCTATACCAACCATGCTTTACAGCTTCCATATTCTAGTCATGTGCCGTTTCCGTTAGATGCTAATAGATATTTTTAAATTGTCTCAGCTCTTTTACAGAATATAGTCTTAAAATAGCGCAGCATAAGGCTTGTGGTATGCTGGCAAACACTACGTGTTGGCAGCCAATGTAAGACCACTGCTGGCATAAACAGGACACCTGTTGTCAGTATTCTATCAAACAAGATCATTTTAACATTGAGAAAGTTTGGAATGGCTCCATGAAAACCTGTCTGATGTCAAATTAGCATCCCAGTCAACCAGCAACTGAACTAAGTTTTCAAAGTGTCATCAGTTGAGTAATGAAGAGGCATGAAAAGTTTAGAGAGGCTTATGGGTGAAACATAGTGCACATCAACTTGAAATATTTACTTGCAAAAAAAGGCATATGCTAAAAATAGTATTTGAAAGACACCTAAATGTTTCCAACAGGTATTTCTAGTGAAAGCCTCAGTGAATGAAAAGGGAATGACTAGAAATGCCTGGTGAAGCAGTCAGAAGAACATTTTAAAAAAAGCTACGTCAGAGGCTGAAGACACAGCCCTAAAGCTCCTGTTGCTAATCTGGGAACTGATGAACAAACAACAGGAATGGAATAGCCATAATTCCACCAGCTAGGATAGTTCTGCCTTTTCGTGCTCTCCTCGAGTGCCTTTTTTTGTATTTTCTTTTTGGAAACAAGTGCCATGTCGGTATGAGTCAGCATGATGGTAGCTTGAGAACAACTTCAAACTAAAGCCAATGAAAATGAATCTGTGAGATGCTCTGGAGAACAGACACATTTTGCAGAAGTATCTTGCATCAGCTACTGCAGCAAGAGGGCACATAGAGGAACATAGCTCAGCCAGAGCAGAAATACCCTGGGCGCCACACTTTCTATTCCAAGGAATCCCAGAGACAGCACTGTTTATTTATGAGGCTACGTAGTTAGAGATACCCCAAGGCCAGCATCCAGAGAACTTGCCTTTTCCAGTATGTATATTGCTGCAAATTCACCTAAGGCACTACTTCCAGAAAGAGCCTGAGAGAGGAAAACATCTGTGATTCAATACTAGTGATTTCAAAAAATGCATTGTGACCTACCATGTATGTAGCACCACCCAAGACTGCCAACATTCTTTCTAACACCAGTTTAGCTACGAGTTTGATCAATATAACTCTGGTTCTTACAGGAGAACCTCATCAAACCCAAGGCTCAGCTAAGACTGAGGATACACTGAAGGACTGAATACAGCTGAATATGAGCCAGTGGTGTGCCCAGATGGCCAAGAAGGCCAATAGCATCCTGATTTCTATTAGAAATACTTTGGCCAGCAGGACTAGGGAAGCGACTGCCCCCTGTACTCAGCACCGGTGAGGCCCCACCTCGAATACTGCGTTCAGTTTTGGTCCCAGTTTTGGGACATGGTAACTTAGCAGTGCTAGGTTAATGGCTGGACTTGATGATCTTAAAGGTCGCTTTCAACCAAAACAATTCTATGATTCTACTCTTGAGAATTAGACCTGTAATATAAGAAATCTCTCTCATATTGAGAGCAGTAAGTTTTTGAGAATGTAAGGGGAGCAGCAGAAAGACAAAGCTACCCTGTTCATGTTCCCAACAAAGCAAGGGCCTTGACAGCATGCCCTTGGTACAGTACCTAGAATCCAATGGGAATGGTCATGTTATGTAGTAGAAGCAGCTCCGATTCCTCCAGGCACTGGATATCACGGGATAACAGTTTTACTGCCATCGGCCTGAACTGGTACCCTGTGGGTAACGCTCAGCTCCCAGATGCAGACTCAGCTAGATAGGTGTAACCTGGGAATGACTTCACTCATCTCCACATTTATGTTGGCACAGTCAAAGCTGAAATCAGTGCCTTTGGAGAGGGCTCAAGAAGAAACACTGAGCAGAAGGGTAAGGCAGATCCATAACTGGATCCATAAATTCTGTGATTCTGTGATAACACAACAGAAACAGACAGGAATCCAGCACAACATAAAAACAAAAGGAAGTTACTTTCCCATACATTTCTTTTGTCTCCTTAGTTATTATTAATTCAGTAGCACTGTAAGGCTCCAACAATGATCAGGGTCTCATTTTGCTAAGCACCGTAGAGTGGCAGGGTGAAATCTAGGCTCCAGAATCAAATGAAATATAGTTTTGTTACTCCTATCAGCAGAGGCAGGATTTCTCCCAGAGCAATTGGCCACCCCTGCCCTAAGGTGTTTTTACCTAAATAAGCAAAACTAGTAGGGAACAGAAAAAGAGGAGCTGACAGAGATGAAGTTCAAAATTCATAGAGCAGATCAGCATCAAGAGAGAAGAGAACCAGAAGTCCAAACACTGCTTCACGCACTGCAGTCCATCACAACACAGCAGCAAATTCTGCTAAGTTACATGATACCGGCTACAGATAACACAGGGGAAAAAGCCTCCCCACTCCCCATCTGCCTGGAGTCTGATGTCCTCTGGTAATGCAGGGAACAGCTACAAGTCAAACCTTACCAGTGTCCTTAAACTCTGCCATTGAAGAGCTGCCTGTAAAGGTCAAATAGCCTCTATGGTTACATTTGTCTTGACTTCTCTAGATAAACAAAATCCACTTACTACCAAGAAAAGTCTGTGATCTTGACATTGAAGTCATAGTGATTAACGTTCATTTAGTATGGCAAACAAAGCAACAAATCTATAATTTCTGGAGTCAATTCCAGCTCCAGTGCACATTTCCTGAACTACTTTGGCCTTCAGTGCCTTTACTTTAAGCACAAGCAAGTTCAATAATGGAAAATACCCACAGAAGAAGGGCCAGAGATCAGAGCACAGCCTTTAATATAAAATTTAACACAACCTGTTCCCAGAATGCACTAAGCCGTTACGCGTAGGCAGCATTTGGATGCACAGCCTGTGGCAAAAGGCCCCAAGGGCTGTTCAGACAGCTTTCTCTTCTTGGGAACTACACAGAAGTACAGAGATCAGGTCCTCCACAACTCAAGATGATTTGTACAAATTGTGCAAAATTGCCTGCGCAAAGAATAGGACACCTTTTTCTTACAGATGTGGCAATAGCATAGTCACCAGTAAATCAGTGACACCTGCCATAACCCTGCAAATCAGAACCTCCCAAGTAACCTTCTGTGGAATAATTACTAAATTGGCTAAAAATACAAAAGTACAGTATTGTTCACACATTAACGAAAAGTATAAAATCAAGAGGCTTCTGAGGTAGAAAACAGCCGCAGCTGGCATGAAGAATACAACACCTGTGTTTCCCTGATAAGGGTGCTTGTGAAGCTACATGAGGTACGGGATGGGATGCAATTATTCCACAGCTTTACCTTATGATGTATAGCGGATACGGGAATGGGATGATACCATGAAACAGATAAGCTGCCAATTAGCTGCCCGCTAGATGCTCAGAGCCAACATTTTGTCAAATTTTGATGAAATGCTGTCCTTTGTGCGAACTTTGCTCATTATAACGTCATTATGATACCAAAACACACCTCCAACCCAAAGGCTACCCGCCTCCAAGGTGCGACCACTCCTTCTTGAGTCTGCGCCCTGAATTTCTCATAAACTATACCTTTAATTGTGAAGCAAGAGAATTTTACACCATTCATAATAAAAGTATGTATGACTAAAGTCAAACTCCACCTTGAAAATAACAAATAGTATAAAAATAGCCCAAGGGAGGGGGGATACCCAGAGAAGACACCATTGTGAAGAATTCCATCACTGATTTCTCAGATCAGTTGACGGGCTGAGCCTTTCTTCCCCCCCACAGGGACGCCTTTGGGTAAGAGTTAGATTATACCGACTGCTTTCTCGGGGACTTAGAAATTTTTCTAGAGAATCTCTATCCTACATTTAGAGCCAGGCTGCATCGTTTATAACTTTGTCCCACATTTTGTATACTTTCATTTGCACTTGCTTTGCAGACAGTGTATTTATCACCGGCAATCCTAAGAACCTATGTATCTGTTGTTTAAATAAACTGCACTTTTTAAGTAGCTAGTCATTTTGGTTTCTCACCGAACGCGACCAAAGATTCGAGAGTGGCCATGCTAGTTCATGAGCACGACTAGACTGAAGGTGCAGTCCACTATTAGTGTACTCAAATCGTAATAGTTTAATACATATTAAATGCCATTGGACTGATAGTGCTGAATTGGGCATCACTCAGAATTTAAACCTAGCCGCACCTAGCCTCCCACCTTGGTGAGGAGTGTTAGAACGCAAGGGGGTTTATTTTCTGCCAAAACTGCTTTGCCCCTTTTCATACAACACCTTCCCAACAAGCGTGTGCAGTGCTTTATCATTTTTTATGGTTTGTTTTGACAGTGAAGGCCATGATCTGGTGATATCCTGCAATATACAGCTGCCTGGCTGACTTCTGATCCTGCACGGTCTCGGTGAAGGTTCCTGTTTTACATGTCTGGCTGCTGTCACAGCAGAGCAGCAGCTCCTCAGAAAAATGATCCATCACTGTCAACTACTCAGCCAGGAGAAGAGTGGGAAAGGTCCTTAACACACCTGGCATGTCATTCAGATAGAGAGAGAAGTCTCTTCCTCATGTTATTACACAAGTAAACTGTGTCCTCAGCAGTGGCATGCACTGAAAAACATCTGTGATGAAAACTACGAACTTTCTCCACCCCAGTCTGAGAATTAGGTCTGATGTGGGAGATGACTTTAGTTCTCACCCATTCAAGCCACCCCACCACTCCAGGCTGCAGGAAATAGTACTCAAAAACAGTCTGAGCTGCCTGCAGTGCTACCTCATCATGAGGAAATGACCATTTCCTATCAAATAAATCAGGTCATTTCACCTGTCTCCCTCTATTAAACTCATAAGCAAAAATACTGGTAGGATCATAACAGTTTTGTATGGAGAAGAGCTCTCTGCCTGTATGCCCACTTTGTTATAAACTGGCGCGAAGAGAACCTGGACACTGCAGAAATATTTTAAGTCGAGGTCAACAAGACACTTGTACAGTCCCAGCTACTGGTGCTAAAACACATATAAAAATAATCACATGCAGACACACACAACAGATCTAAACCAATTAGAGAACAGAGTTACATCTTGTTTGTTAGTTTGGCTTTAATTAAGTTCAGTGTCATGTCTTTGTGAGGCATTTTGCTGGAGGCCTCCACTGCTTTATAATTAACATCCTTTAACTATTCCATGCCCAGGCAGCAGTGATTTTTAACCAGGGATTTTTCCATGCAAACACACAGCCAGCCAGCAGTCTTAATTTTGTACTACACTATTTATCTGCTTTTTTTTTTTTTTTGGCTTCTTTCTTAGGATCTGTCATACGATACACTCAGGAAGAAGGCAGAGTCAGCATACCAAGAAAAAAAGAAACCACTGTTTTCTTTGGATAGGCAAGATCAACATGATTTTCATGCACTTGTACGTGTATCCATGATCCCAAAGTAAAGAGTCTCTTACTCTAATCACCTGGAATGTAAACACTATCACAGCTGCTAATGTGGGTGAAAGGAAAGGAAGGACAAAAAGAGATGCTGAAAAAGTCTCTTCCTTTTGCAGGTGTTGTTCTCAAGCACTTGACCTGATTCTGGTTTCATTTACACCAGTAGAATACTGCAGCAATCGAGTTTTGTGTCTGAAGCAATACAAGCTTGAGATCCGAATGTGGGCTACAAGATTATTCCTTTTTGAAACTGTACAAATTAGATCAGTTTAGACAATGAGATGCTACTCCAGCCTGAAGCTCATCTGCGTACCTTTATACATTAAATACTATGCCCTAGCTTTGTTATAAGGAATTTTGTCTTTGCACATGAATTTCCTCTCCATTGGCTGACCTCTCTCTCAGAGGTTTTGCAGTGTCCTCAGGAATTCAGCTAGAAAGCAGTTCCCCACCTTCTGTCTTCAGTTTGAGACTAGCGTGCAGATGAAGGAGCCCTTTCTGACTTGAATGGCTGAGGAAAAGTAACAGCTGCTCCACCAGAATCACTGCAGTTTATTCCAGGGTAACTGCAATCACAGTTTGTGGCCAGTCCTGAAGGTTATGTAAATTGCCAGAGTAAATAACAGGTCTGCAGCAAACAAGCAACGTAGCCATCCTCTGACACAACAGATGAAGCTTGAGCACGTCTGAATGAGTACGTCCACAAGAGGGATATGGAGTCATGACTAACATGAAAGAAACAAAAACTATGTCTTTGTCCTGATACCCTAAAGTCAACGTAGAATGGGCTCAATTCCAGCGTATTCCAAATACAATGCCAGGTATCTACACTGGTGCCTGTAAATGCTTGCAATTTTGCTGTCATCCCCAGGAGTATCTGTAGTGGGCACCCTCACTGCAGCCAAGTCTCACCTGTCTCTAAAAGACTGTGACAGGACTCGCCAACCCAGTATGTTGCAAGAGGGATTTAAGCATGACAGTTCTGACATTAATGTGCAGTCCTGCAGAGAACAGATGCTGAAAGGAGTACATATGACGCCCTGTGACATTTATTTATAGCTTCATCTTCTGGCAATCTCCACATAGGCCTGGAATGCAGAAAACTCCTAAAAACATCGCCACCCACTTGGTTTCCAACCAAAAAAT
Source organism: Larus michahellis (assembly GCF_964199755.1). NCBI lineage: Eukaryota > Metazoa > Chordata > Aves > Charadriiformes > Laridae > Larus > Larus michahellis. The sequence continues at coordinate 4,707,548 of NC_133905.1, forward strand.
TATTAAATCAGCCACTCTCCTTCACGGTTCTCTACATTTATTTCCCTTCCCCTTCCAGTTCTCCTGGCAGCTTTGTCTGCACATGGCAGAGTCTGATGAGTAGGCATCCCACCCTAAACCCCTAACCTTTTCCTTGAGCCTAACCCACTGCCCCATTCCATCAAGGCTGACCATGTTGCCACCATCATTGTCATTTGGACCTCAACCCAGCTTCAGGGTAGCCGAGTTTTCCATCTTACATCACTGCATCCTAATGTCCTTTTCTTCCATAGTTCTGAAGTTGTCTTGCCCTTTTGTCCATCACAGAGGAGTACTAGACTAAACAAGCTCAACTATCTAAGCTTCTTTCCTGCTATTCTACACGAGCTAAATCTGTTATTCTACTGCTGGATTAACACCGTTTTTTCAACCTCCTTTGCTTGCATCCCCTCCTCTCCGCTTTGACTGAATACCTTCATTGGCATCCCAGCTTCTAGTCTATACCTCTAGAGTCTTCAACTCTGTCCTGCAATGCTCATATTCTCCTCTCTAAGATTATGGGGTACAGAAAAAGAAAATGGGTTTAGACCATACTTATAGGATGTGCAATGTTTTCTCCCTCCCACTGAAGTTCCCTAGCAGTCTTGGGCAGTCTTTGGGAAAGAGGTAAATACCTCTGCATTTGCTGTGGCTGATAACAGCTGATTTTGGTCAACCTCTTTGGCTGACGCAGCAGTACATCATCATTGCTATCCTTTCCATGGAAGGGACATGTTTCACCAGGGTAATCTCCCTAACACCCTAGACGTACCCTTCAGGAACCCAGTAGGTTTTCAGGAACCCTTTTTGCTGAGTAAATTTAATCTTGAGTAAGGAATTTAAGGACACTTAATACATCTCACAGGAAGTACCATGACTTTCCTCTTTTTTTTGTTCTTTTGTTTTGGTGTTTTTGTTTTGTTTGTTTTTTTTTTTTAACCCTGGTGTTTTTTAACACTGGTTTAATCCATATCACTGACTTGACAAGAGTTGTTCTTCGTAATTTACTAGTATAAATAAAGCTAAAGAACATAAAAATGTAAGGCCTGATTTACTTCTCACATGGAGCAGTTCTTTAACAACAAGGACCACTGACATGGGAGACTTCCACAGTCATGCTATTAACTCTCTTACTTTTTGGAACAGGCTGGTCACACCTATGCAGAATAGTGTCAAACAGGACTAACTCCTAAATCATGCTGAGGAATTGTTTGGGAGAGCGCTAGATGACCAAAAGCATGCCAGGGATAATGTCAATATATATAAAGGTACAGATGACTGAGTTCCCATCTCCAAGAACATTTCTAACATACTTTAGCATAGACATAGGCTTAAGGACTTAAGTGATTTTTCTCCTGCTACCACTGTGTAAGTACCCATACAAAATAACAGAGAGATAATACCCCCTCTGGACTAACAGCTTAGCCACTGCTTTTATGAACAGTACCGGGGGGTGGGGGGTGGGGGTGTGTATACAAACATATACATATAACATTACAGATTCTCTACCTTATAAAGTCGAAAGTTGTTGCATTTGATAAGTTTATACATAAACGTTGTATTTTAAAGACAAAAGTGTTCAAAAGCAAAGTCCTAAGACCTGTACATGGCTAGGAATATTAAAGCTATTAAATATACAGAAGCGTACGTTGCCCAGTGATGTGTTAATCCGTGGTCTATAATAAGGCAGCTACTGACAGTGTTCAGGAAGAGCTTTCACAGCTTATATGGGACTCGGCTGACACGGATACACTAACATTGGAGCAAGCTTTTTGCACTTCTGTGCAAAAGGTGGTATTTATACAAACGTAGAATTTGTAGAAAGCCTTGGAACACCTCTCCTGTGACATCAGGTAACCAGTGAAAATATGTATTGTATATTCCAAAGTATTCTCAAACTATGTATTTAGGACAGGACTCTAGCAAATCCTTGCACTTAAAACTTATCCCCCCTTCCCACCACTGAACTATTAATACCAACAGTCAAATGATGAAGGACAAAAGAACACAGTTTGGTTTCAGGAAGACTGGTGAAAATCTGGAGCAACTCAGCTGAGGCCAGCATAACTGAGATCAGAATTTGGCCCAGACTCAACAAACTAAGCCAAATTCATTACCACACTCTTTCCCTACATGTCTGCATATTAAAGAGCACGTTTTTGGTTGGTTTTTCTTTTTTTTTTTTCATAAGTGCACATTTCAGCCAGTCTAAAAGTACATTCTGTAATTGTGACAAAAATGCCAACTGACGTAAAGAAGCTCCACGGATTTAACAATATTTTGCTTGGAAATGGGTGTAGAAATGCATGCATTTTCTAATCCAGTCTGCCTTGGCTCCGAGCTGTAGGAAACACCTTTCTGAGAAGGAAGAAAAAGGAAACTTTTCTCCCACATAGAAGGCTTCAGCAAAGATCTCAGCAACGGCAATTATTTTAATCAACTTGGACATTTTCTTTATCGCCTGGATGAAACAATTTAATCAAGATAAACAAATGAAAAGCAGACAGAAAAGAGACCAGAAGATTTTGGGCACGTTATACCAGTTCAGTGTCAAAACCTTTCTTCCTGCCATCTTTCCTAGGTTCCAGCCCACTAAGCGTCAAAGCAATGAATGAAACAAAGCAGTTATCTGTCTGCCTCTGTGGTCTTCTTGCAAGAGAAAAAGTTACAAACTTGCCAAGTTCTGCCTCCACATAAACAAGTTATTTGCTAGTCAGTCTTGGTCCACATTCAGGAACATGGGATGTAAAAAACCTGGGCACAGCTCTGAATCTGAAAGAAGTAAGGGGAAGGGGCCATACTCATACAGCTATGAGTGCACCAGATCGAGTGCAAAAAGCCATGGTGGAAGGGGAAGGATGTCTTCATCTCTTAGCATCACCTACTCCTGTACACCATCTCAAGATCAGACTTTGACTACACTTTCAAGCACTAAGATGGAGCTATGCCGGACAGTTATTTTGGATTCAGACAACAGCAACTAAAAACAGAATCCAGTTCCCAGAGCCAGCATACAGTTTGCTCAGTAGCAGCAGAATCATTCAGTTTGCCTCTCCAAGAATGACAGAGGTCATTCATTTCATTTTCTCTTGTGCTGCAGCAAGTTCTGGAGAAGGTGATTGGGACCCACAGAAATGTCATCTGAGGAAGCATTCTGGGGAACCTTCAGAAGAATTGGATTTATGGTCAGTTTGTCTTTTCTGCTCTATTCCTTCAGTTTTTCTCATTACCTCAATGATTCCCTCTCCTTATGCATACACTCTCAGGACACTCATATACCTTCTCTCTATGCACGCTCTGTCCATGCAATAGCTGTGGACTGTTTCCCGGCTCCTCTCCACCTTCCACCATGCATCACCACATACCTCTCTTCCCATCTTCAGCTCCCATCCTGGACCTGCTAAGCTGCTGAAGCATGAAAGAGGAGGTATCCAGGTCTGCCCAAGAAGGGAACTGTATGTACGCCAGAGTACCATGGAGCACAGGTACAGACAGCCACCTTCAAGGTGTGGAGGAAACAAGCGGCAGAGGCACCAACCCATCTACCATTTTTCAACCCCAGCAGCTGCAGAGGCAGAAGGAGATGGACTATTTGCAGCAATATGCTGTAATTTTTCCTTTGCTTTGGGCAAAGAAGTCACTTGCAGCTCAATGCAGTTCCTGGATCACCTATGCCAAAGCCAGCACTCAGCCCTATTGTCACACCTGAGACCATTAGCCCAGTTCATGTTCCCATTGAGGAACATTTACACAGCTGTGGCCTCAAAGTCAGCACTAGCTACTTTTACATTCACTTTAAGGCTGATCCTCACTGCCAGATGTTCTCAAAGTGGCTGTGGAGTAAATTAAGTCTGGGCTTAATAAAGCCTATTTATGCTGTCTCGTTTAGCAAAGCTCATGTTTATGGGGATTTATTAGGCACTTAACTGCATGAAAGAGGAAAATATTTGCTTGTAATTTCAATTGCTCTGTATGGCTCTCTGACTCAGTGGCCTCTGAAAGCACACAAATATTTTCCAATAAACAAAGAACTTGTTCAAACTGCTGCCCATTGAAAATAAGAGACTGAACACAAACAGATTTGATTCATAAGCTTCCCCCCCCCAAAAAAAAAAGAAACTGGAAAGGATCCAACTTTTTTTTTTTTTTTACTGTCATGTGACAAAAGTCTTCAGTTTGGGTATCTACACAGGGCAGCGACTCCTTCAGTCCTCAAGGAGCAAGTGACTTAAGTAGGTAGTGAAACACAGCATTAAGCTTGCTCCTACAGTAATCTCAAAAGTCCAACAGCACGTGGTCATCATTTTGACTCTTGCTACTAACCAGCTTTGGTGAAGATTAAACCAGAGATTTCTTGCATGCTTCCAGACTGAATCCAGGTGTAGAACTATTGGCAAGTGATTTTCCTTTGCAAGTCAAATTTATATACATGTGCACCCACATGAACAGGACCCAAAGAACTCTCAAAAGCAGAAAAATGGAAATCATAAAACCAAGTAATAAGTAAATAACTGAGTCACCATATCAGATTAGTGACTAGGCTGAAGAGGCAAAAATCAATGGAGTCAAATAAGCTGTGCCAGTTTGCACCAAGAACAGTGCGTTTCATTACCATTAAGGCTCCTTGTTTCTTTGGTCCACAGTGACTACGGCAGTTTACTTAACAATTGCTATTGGCTTTCAGTTTTCAAGTTGCCATAAAGCTTTTTAGCATGTTGTCAGCTGGGCTACTTTTTCCTATTTATTATGTAAATAATTGTCTAATTGTTCTTGCTTTGTAGCTACTTCCCTACATCTCCTTTCTGACTACAGAACAGCCAAGGCACAAGCCAAAATGTCAGAATATTTGTAGGCTGGCATCCTGAATTGTGTTTTCTCATCAAACAGAACTCTTGGACTTCAACTGGTATTTGTCGGTATTCACGCTGGACTGAATCTTCTCCACTTCCTACATTTTTGTATATTCCCCTCTGAATATACCTTGAAATCTTCATATAAGGCCACTGAAACTCGCCCAAGGAAAGACTCAAGAGTCAGACTCCATCCACTCTTCCAAGAGAATAATTTTGGGGTGCACGGGGTGGTGGGTGTTGTCCGTTTTGCTTTTTAAAACTAATCATTCATTTACTTTGGGAGGTCTTTCAGACTTACAAATCACTGCCAATGCAAGAATCGTATACCAATATGAAAACTGAGATTAAAGTATGAACTGTTAAATTTTATTCAGAGACTATTCATTGTATTCTATCTAGGGGATCACAATATATGCAGAACTCCTCTGGAAACTGATCTGTAAGTGACTTTAGGCAGATACAGGGAAAAAAATAAATTTTGAAAGGAAAAGCCCTCATAATTCCCTCACTTTTGATAGTCACATCCACTTCTCCGTTTCTCAGCATTTATTTTGCACCTTAGTAGGCCACATTTCCCTTTCAATGTGAGTGCACAGTTTCTATACATGAAATATTCACAATGATTGACAGGATAAGCTGTTAGAGTGAATCCTATCAGTGGGTTTAAACACAAAAATCAGATTTAGAGAAGATACAATAACTCAATACTCTGAGAATGAGGAAACTACAAAACAATTCAATTACTAGCATTATGGCTTACAGAATATTTAGCAAGCCATATATTAACACTGGCACTAGCGTCTGCTCAACAGACTCTGATGTCCCCTGGGAATGGATTTCTGTATCTGTTCGCTCTTCATACCACAGGGCATCTGTCCAAAACCGTGCACTAGGAAGAGTGTGCACATTTTTGCACCTCTAAGAATTGTGACAAGTCCTCTATATGTCAAAAGTTTTGTTCCTAAACTATTTCAATCACTTGTTTCCATTTCTATTTTTCTGGTTTATTTTTAACAAAGGAATTTGGTATTTCATGAGAACCTTGCTCACCACACAGTTAAGGTAAGCTGCCTCTTCCTTCTCCCAACTGTTTTCAGTGAGAAACAAGGTCTGTAAATCAACTTCCGTGTGAAAGTTGCTCATTAAAAATTACTTTTTTTTTTTTTTAAGGAAGCTTCTGGATCCAAAGCAAAAAAGTAATCATTTTTCATTTTTTGGCAGAAGACAGATTTCCCCCCCCAAATGGAAAAATTTCAAAACTCATTGCAGCAATAATATCTTAACTCTGGATGGAGAGAGACAGTATTTCTCTTGAAATACTTTTCTCAGAGGATGTTTAGAACAAAATGAGAAATTATAGTTAGAAAGAAAACAACAAAATCTACAACACACAGCTTCCCACTTCCATTTAAAACAAAAGAAGGTAAATTTCTTTTGTATAGTGTCATTTTTTGTTGAGAAATAGTGCTTAAGGAAACAAAATTAGCTTCCCAGCAAGTGACACACAGTTAACATTTTCAATACAGAAGACACAAGAGAGGCTCAAATATGACCTGCTTGATAAGTGATACAATTGTCCCTGCTCAGAGCTTCTTTATGTTCAATTTCTTCCCATAACTGCTGATTTGTCAGGCAGCATAATTACCAGAGAAGCAGAATGGCATTAAGAGGCTGCAGGGGACACACCTTTATCAGGAGTAGTATCTCCTTCCCCTCCGAAACTGCTCCCATCAAAAGAACACTACCTTGTGTTCACATCCATTTCTCAAAGGTAAACCATTATCAGTAATAATTTAAACCTCTTATTGGGTTGCCACATTATTCTTAAGCCAGTCCCTGAGCTTTATGATTTATAAGACTTCTTTCTATTATACACCAGCATATTAATGTAAGATTTTTTGCATCATCCTTGGCATTACGTTAAGATTATGCATCGCACACAACCGTGAGAGAAGACTGATATATGGAGCACGAGGCTGGCACAATCCAAGTTTTTCCACACATTGCCTTTTGATTTTAGAGGACTGTCACCACGAGGAAGACTCATCCAGTTATTTATCATTTCTCCCCTTTCAGAGATTACAACAAACCAGGATCTTTACCATGGACTATGAATCACGTAAAGCTATGCCACATTCTGGAAAGTCCTTGATCTCATATGGGTGCAGATCAAACAGTCTGCCCTCACAGCATTGCAAATCTCATGATTTCACCTTGGAGCTTGTGATCAGCTCTCAGTCTTGTGATTACCAAGAAGTTCCAGCTTCCACTTTAAAAAGTCAGTGTCCAGTTTCACTGTCCAAAGAGAATGGGATAATCCTATGGTACCCTAAAATCCCAAATGGTTCAAAGACTAAGCCACAGGATGCAACATATAACTCTTTCTGAGGGAAAAGGCTTCTTTTCACTGAACTTCAGAATTAAAAACCTTTTATAATTGCTTTTCCTGCTTTGTGGAAAATATATCTCCCAAAAAACCTGATGTTAGAAAACACACTTTGAAGTATCAGAAGCACTTCTGGATTCAGAAGGCTACTCTAGATCTTTTTCTTACAGATCCTCCATGGTTTTTCATTACTCAGTGTTCTGATAATTACTGCCAGCAGTATTTAAGAAGGACTTCAAATGATATTTCAAAATTTTAACTACTGCTGTCTCAACTACAGGAGATTAAAAGATCAATGTATTTTCAATTTTGCAACAGTCACTACGTAAATCACTGCTACAAAGTGTAGCATTTATAAGGATGTCTTCATTTAAAATTTCATAGTACCTAGAAACTATAAGTTTTAGAAAATAAGTTGTTCCTTTATGAAAAAGAGCAGCCTGCAGACTAAAAAAAAAAAAAAAAACACCACACAAAAAAACCCAGACTGATGTGTCAAGTGGCATTTATTTCCTTCCCTTTTCTGATGCTTTAAAGTCAAACCTTCATTATAAACTATACTTAGGGTTACTGGGATGGATTTACTCTTAATCGAACAAATCTATCACTGCGGATTTTGCTGACGAGGACTGACAGGAGCAGCCTTGAAAGTCATAACAACTGGGCGGCTTCTGCTTTGAGATCACATAGGCTTGGAAATTCTCTTTTCATTTATACCCATGGTTTTGAAGATCCAGTATTCTCCTAGACAAAAATTTAAAAAAAAAGAAAAATCTGATTTTTTTTTTTATTCTTATCACCCTTAAACTTAATACATGCAATCCTTTCTACAACAATTCAGCAAAAGGGACTAAAGCCTTACACCTACCATATGTTCCAAATTGTCACTGTTTGAAGCTTAAGTGGCAGAAAGGATAAAATTAATTCTTCTTTCACTTTAAAAAAAACACCATACTGACAGAATTAAGAGGATTCCCCTCCAGCTGCTTCTAGTCTAAAGTCCATCTTGCAGAGAGAAATTCAGATTCATTTCAGTACCAAAAGTGATACGTGGGAACACTAACGGTGTATAAAACCCTAAGAACAATGAACTTATTTTTAACTGTATTGTACTAAATTAGACTGGGAAAAAAAATCAAGTTCTGAACAGGTCCAGATAAAGCTAGAATTCCACACCTGATACATAGATTGAACCAAATTAGAAATTAGACACTGACAACAAGCAGTCTAATCTCTAAACTAGTTCAGGGGATGACTCAGTCAAATATTGTACAAAGCTGTCAGATTTATACTGCACAGATCAGTTGAAAAGGGTTATGCTTACACTAATACTTTGTAGGCATCTATGCCATGACATTCTTTGTAAAGTGCTTTTGCAAGCCTCCCAAATGCAGAAATTCCCCTTATACTTTTAAAGCAACAAAGAACAGATCACTACCAGAAAGCAGAGAGTACTCCAACCAGCTGAAAACAGAGGGGAAGTAAAAATGGGTTTATGCAAATTACAATCTGGCCAAGGATCTGGGATTAGAAACAGGGAGAGAGCTCCAAATCTCCAACTCTGTATCTGCTGATCTCATCACTGCAATTCCTCCCACCCCCCTTAATATCTTGCCCTAAAACAAAAAAAAAAAAAAAAAAAGACTACCGGAAATTCCACTGTTACAACCAGGAAGGAAACGTAAGTATTGGATTGTCCAATATCACAACCAGCAGCTTTCAAGATCGTCAAAAGGTTTTCCTTGACTTCTCAGGACAGAGCCTTCTTTCTTGCTACATCCTATAATGAGTGAACAGCCAAGCAAACAGGCATCTTGAGGTAGACAAAATAGTTAATCCCAACTCTTTGAGAACAAGCACATTTGTTTCAGACACAAGTAAGCTCCAAGGTAACCAACTCTGCTTTAGCAGTGATGCTAAAAGTGGTGAGAAGGCCCATCAAACATGAAGGAAGAGGAGAAAAGCAAAGGAGGGTTCAGAAGAGTATCACTGTCACTTTAAAAATCACTGTGTATCATTGCCTTGGGCCTCAGCCCACTGGTGGAAGGATGAGCACAGCTGGGAAGTTCTTGAGGGTGGGCTGCCTGACATGACTACTCTCACATGTCTGTGAAATTAAGGGCTCAGTGATGTAAGGGGACAGCCTCTCATCAGGAGCCACAGTCACCAACGATGTCTATCCTGGTGACCAGAAAAGATCCTACAGCCATCTGGACACTGGTGGAGAAGATCCTGGATGTCTATCCTATGGGAGCCAGATATGAGGGCTGTTGGAGCCACCAGAACATCTATGGGCAGTAACACAATTGCTGACAATGTCTGTCCTGGTAACTGGAAAAGATCCTCCAGCCATTTTGGCCTTGCTGAAGATCCTGGATGTCCATCCTACAGGAGCCAAAGATGAGGACTGCTGGAGGTGGTGGAAGATCTGAGGGCAGTAATTCTATGTTTTATACATAGAATTGCACATGGATGTTACTGTTATAATCGATATTGTAACGACACAATTGTGACTGTTAATAGACGGAGTATGAAATAGGGACAACAATGGGACTCGCAATGATTATATATCACGGTGCATCACATGCCCATAATTACCCATTACCAGCTATGTCTAGGTGGATAGGCCACCTTCACTTTACCCCAAAAAGGAACATGTATTCTACATACGTTTGATAAATAGCCCCAAGCCATCTCTAAAGAAAGGCAGCTGTGGTGAAAGGTGAGAGGGGTGGACAGTTTTACTGCCTCAAACAATGTGGTTATTTTCTTTTTTTCTTACTCATGGTCCAGTGTGAAAGGAATGCAGCTGTCAGGCATCCTAATGGTTTTATTTCGTTTTGTACTAGACAATTCTCCTTTTAAGCTCTGCTACCTCCTTTGTGTTAGATGTACTGTCTAGGGTAACATATAAGGCTAGAAGGACTGCAACTCAACCAGCTCATTCTTTATAGCTATTCCAAGCTGCAACGCAACAGCAGAGAGCACTCTAGCCCTACAGGCTACACTAAATGTCCCCAGATCACCCACCATTAAAGTCTTCCTTCGGCAAGCCTTCCCCCAAAGTTTCATGTTGCTGCACCACCACCTTCCTTGAAGTAGAGGTTTCAACCATCTGCAGTGGAGTTAAGAGGAGAGAAGAGATTCTCATTTCACACAACCATCTCCAAAGCTCCGGTCTGCCAAGTACTGATCTTGTTCCCAGAAAGGGGACAAATGAGTTGAATCTCCTGAAGAGATGGTGGCGGTCAAGTAATTCCCACCTTGAAAGCCTGAGCAGTTGAACCTAGCAGCCATGGCAAGAGCCAACACCTCCCTGCATCAGCCCTGATCATAATATGAGGCCTGTGGACATGCTTTTATATTTAGTCACAGAATAAATCCATAAGAAGCTGAATGTTCACTCTTTCAGCACAGTTCTTAATCAGTTTCAATTCCAGGTAAAACACTTATTTTATGGATAAGAAGTAGGTTAAAAAAGCATCTGCTTATGGGTTCCATGACTTCCAGCCAGTTTACTGGCAAATAGAACGTGAGCTCCCTCTCGGAAGTAGTCCTTCCCAAAGAGCATCAGGTTTTAGTCAAACTGTTATTCAAAGCACGTAACAGGGTTTTGGTATAGTTCAGTTTTGAGTTCACTTTATCAGAAACATCAAAATGAGGTCAGACTTGCACTGTGGTTCCACAGACATTTCCACCACACCTTCTGTCCACCACAGCTGTCCCCTCCACTTTCCCAGAATCTGCTGCCATATCGATGGCCCACCAAGATGAATCAGCTGAGGAGGACTCACAAGCATTAGACACATCAGCATCACCATGACTTCCTCACACTTCCCAAGCTGCTGAGCAATATGAACTACTCTAAATAGGACAGTCATAGCAGGCAAACTGTACCCAGGAGAAAACAGCTCTGTAGCATGCTACACCCTAAATCAGGTATGATTTTGAGGGCATGAATTTATCTGCTGGGGAAGACCTGTATTACATAGCTAACTTTTTTTAATTTCTTTTAAACATAACTGCTCTTCCTATCCCTGGTATAGTGGGTCCTGTTGTTTACCCAGCCAGGTACAGTGAAGACCTGTAACCAGAAGCCCCCAGGTACAGCACAGTACAGGAATTAACCAGTAGCCAGGAAGGCTGCCTAAGCACACTAGTGCTCTGGCTGCTTGCAGGAAGAGATCTGAGCAGGAACATCGAGCCCCTGGCTGTTCTAGTCCTATCTACAGGATGTTCTTTCTGCTTTTATCCACAAGTCCTTTTTTGTAGAAGGGCTGCATTTGAAACAGCATCCTCAGGCACACCGCATGTGCCATCACTTTGTTTCTGCTGCTCCCATTTTTTATATTCGCCTTCACCAAACTCTGTACCCAGAAATCATTCCAACTCTTCCCTCCAAGCTAGTGCCAAAGGTACCATCTGCCAGCATGAGCATGCACGTGGCAGTGGCAGGAATGCTGCAGCCACTCTACTTTGCCCTTTAAAACATGTTCTGCAGGTTCCTGAGTTTAACACTCTTGGGGCTCTGCATAAGACGTTCCCAGTTTGGGGGTGGGTGGGGTGTGTTTGTTGTTCATGGGTTTGTTTTTTTAAAAAAGAAGAGAGGAGAAAAAAACCACATTGCTCAGACTGCAATTTTACTGCTCCACAAGTTACAGTTTGCCTGTCAATACTAAAGCCAGCAAGGTCTGTCTTTCTAAACCTCTTACTTAGCATCAATTTCCTCTTGATCTGGCTTTTATCAGACAAAGACAGAAATAAAGAGTTTAACTGCTTAAGTTTAAAGGGGCAAGAAGTATTTCTTACCACGTGCTTGCTTCTCTCTATTTTTGCCCCTTACTGTTTAGCTCTGTATCTGCATCTTGTCCCGGCCTGAACCATCATTCCTTTCTCTGCCCCCATTCCCTTTTACAGCTACTCCTGCGTAAATCAGATTTCTCCTGAATAGCTTCTGTTAATCTGACAGCTCAGCAGGGACTAACCCCGTCACTTCCTGCCTAAAGATAAATACCTGCCATGGCATAAAAGCTGAACAGAGAAGGATGGGATGCTCTAGGTCAACAGCTATCTTTGTAGCATTGAGGGGGTGGAGACGCAGGGGAAGAGGAAAAAGCACCTCGAACACTATCTTTACCACCAAAACAATAGGGCTGCAATACGTACAAGAGGTTAATCATGTCTACCTATCCCCTGCTGAATGTGGTGTGCAGTTTCTTATAAAAGCCAGTGTGGATCTTCACCATTTAACTCTCTCAACTTTTTTCTCTTATTGACCATTACTTCTTACACTCTAAATAAGGCATCCAACCAGTTATCATTACCCAAACAGTGATAATCTTGAAAGGCTACAACCCTCATGTTAAGGGGCAATAAGCCAACAGAGAAAACTCAACCTAGTACATAATCTCTTCTGCCCTATACATATGTCCACTTCCAAGTTTAGCAGAAGAGATTCATACTCTCCTTTCTTCCTCACCCGCCACTCTTGATGCACTCTCTAGAAGTTTTCTGGAGGTAGAAGCAGGAGGTAAGCAGAGGACAGTGCTTGTGGGTATTCTGGGGTATGAGCTTGCACTGTTAACCCCATCCGGCTTGTACCCCATATCATATCAGAGGTGCCATACAGCTCACACTTACATTCAATCTCAAAGTTGTCAGCCTGAGGGTTTTGAGAGAAAACAGAAGGAAGCCCAGATTTATTATGTTCAAATGATCACACCTTAAGGTACATCCAAGCCTGACACATGATTTGGGAATGACAGCAGCAGATGCTGTAAAATTCATTTAAAGAACAACACATAATTGTGACAGCTCATAACACCTTCCCTTCTACTGGCTGCATTTGCTGTAAATCCTCCTGCTTTTTCATTCCCTGGCAGGTAACAGGAAGCCTTACCTTCCAGTGGAGTATCTGCACCGTTAGCTAACCTCCATCAACTAGGCAACAGGAAGGTAGCCACCTTGAATGACAGTGGTTTCTGGAACAAGCACCCCATCAAGAAACCCAGGAGGTGATTACTGATCATGTGTTTGCACAAACACACACTGACTCCAGTCTCAAATGACAAGAAGCCAACGGCTTAGGTCCACTGTAAGCACCCGGCCAGTCACTGGATACCCCGTGTTTCTGAGCTTGCTCCATGACTTCAGTCTTTCTCTTTTTGCTCTATTCTCACACCCAAACCCACACAGATACTGAGAATCAGGCTGGCCTGGCCTAGAGAGACATAGGAGAAGCAAAACAGCAATAAACAGTGACATCCACAAACAGTGGTGGTCCTGCTGATTTACAAGCAAATGCTGAAAACCATCAAGACATGCCATCACACTCAGATGAGGTGTCACTGGTGGCAGCTGAGCAGAGGTTTAGAGACTGAGGGACATCTAGTCCTCACCACAGCAGCCTCAAGTGGGCCCTGCCAGCCCACAGGCACAGCTTGAGGCCAGTTTTTAAAATACACATTTGCAAATGTCACACCCTGGAGAAGACAGTGTCAGCTTCAAGTTTGGTTTGAGAACTGAGGAATCCAATTTCTGTTCTTATCCTAGCTGGCATCAGTCTCTCCCTTTATAAGGTCACATCCTAGAGGGAATAATCAGCATCTCCCATCCCTAGAAAAGATCATCAGAGTCTTGGTTTCCTCTTGACTGGTTACAATTCCAAGGGAGACCATTGTGAAATCGCATCATGTAGAATAACAGAGCCTCTGAGCTGGGCATCAGAAATAACAACACTAGCTACAAGGGAAATGCACACCGACACATCTTCTCAGTAGTAAATTGATGATTTTGCTGACAGTTGAGCTGTACGTGACCATTTGAAGGAGATTACAGTCCTGTCCTGGGCTTAAATTCCCTCCTATCCCACTATTTCTCAAAAAAAACCCACAAAATATGACCTAATGCAGTAACCTCGCAGAGAAATCAGGTAATTTCTGCCTATGGATTCTGCCTTTGCTACAGAAAAGGCTACATTTTTAAAGACTTTTGGGTAACTGTCATGCTGTTATATTACCAATTGCAAATATAAAAATACAGCAAGGACCAGGTACTGGTGTATCATTGAGTTAGTTTGGCTGGAAAGTTTACGTCATATTTTCGTGTTGGAAAAGCTGATGTGCCTTTGTTACTCAAGAAAGGAAGCATATCAACAACAGTCTCAACTCTATGGAGAAGCTGTTTAAGTACTCATTACCATCCTGTCCCTTTGAGATCTCTCATTTTACGTTTGCATGAGGTTTGGTAAATGAGAGAGAATGTAGAAATTCAACAGGACAGCCTTCTCCCTCTGTCATTCAGCCCACTGCAGCAGTAACACAGCACTGGGAATATGCTACTTGGACAAAAAAAGAATAGTCACGTCCAGTCTTAAAGGTCTAAGCCAGTCTCCTAGACTCAAGCACTTACATTCTAGAAAACTTTATTCTTGTATCCTAGCTTTACAGCCTGGTCCTAGGTATGCATCTAGTTTAACCAAGTCCATCTTACCCCTTGGGAAATGCTAACAACCTCAAGGAGTTAACCACCAGGAAACTTTTTTTCTAGATATACATCCTTCATTTTCCACTGCTCAATTTAACTAACTCCTACAAGTTATAGCCTTGACCTTGGCTGCTTCTTGAGCAATCCTTTTCCTCTGTCTGGATGCTACAGTCTTTCAGAGAGTCTGTAAATTGTTATTAAACATTTCACTATCTCCCTGATCAGATCAAGGCAAGATTCTAGCTTTGCCTGTTCGGTACCTGCTAAGGGGAAAAGCAGGTTAGATGGCAACAAGGCTCTATGGATAGAGGGAGGAACATGTTTAGTTGAAGAGATCAAGACATGGGAATGGAGAATAATGAACACAGAAGGAAGACCAGATTTGTGTAAGGCAGCACTAATTCCTGCATGTAATTTTGCCTCACCAATTTCAATTAGAAGAAGCTAGGAAGGTAAATTTGTTGAGTTTATTAAACTACAGGCCAAGAATCAAAGGAAAAATCAGAAAGAAGAGCAGCAAAAAAATGCTACTGTACACAAGCTATTATTACAAACAGATATAGAGAACTTTGTGTCTCAAGTGCTTTGCACACTGTAGTTCAGTAGGGCAAGCCCTACTTCTCAGTGGTTAAAAAGGCTCTGCACACTGCAAGAATCTGTCAGTCAGCCATAATGCAGGCTCATGAACAAAGCAGCCTTTATGACCCAGTTCAGCACTCCCCCCGCCTCCCAGCACTGCACTAGGCAGGGTAACCTCAGGAAGTTGCATATGCAACAGAAAATCATCCGCTTCCTCCTTTAATATGGTCTCACATCAGTTTCTATAATCTTTACAGTTTTCCCTACCTCTTCTCTCTGCAATGCATACATCTCACTTTGGTTACCAAGAAGTCCAAAGAAGCACCAAAGCAAGCCTCATGACAACTCCAAACAGATCAAAATTACCGAGCAGGAACCAGGAGTTAAACCATTTGACCTTAACAGTATTCATTTCAGAGGAGTGAGACAACTCTGAGGCAGACCCCCAAAGCAACAGGTTAAGCAAACACTGGGTGTGATTTCTCAGCTGTTGGTTATATGTCAGTGTTTGAATTAATTTGCCTGACAAAAGCCACTTATACACAACAGTGATCAAGCAAGGTCACAATGACATCTGGCCCTCTCAGAGCAGCTGGTTGCTCCTCTAACCCCTTTGCTCACTGCGCTATGCACAACAGCTTTGGTCTCAGCCACTTTGATTATCAGCTGAGCTATTCTCAGCTACCAAGCTTCACATGGAAGCAGAGTCTGGCCTCAGGCTTTTAAAATACACCTGCAGCTGACTGAATGCAAGACTCAGGCAATGAGTGCTGTTGGAGCCTACTTTCATCAAGGGAAGCTGGAACATGCAGACACACACGGAAAACCAAGATCCATTTCATCAGAAATCCAGCAGGGTTACAACTGTGTAACTGTTGTCACAAGTTAACTAACACATCGCAAAACAACACAATAAAAAAGTTCTTGTTTCACCCCCTAGCACAAATATTTCTTCAAAGTTTGAGAAGGACCCCAAACCTTTCTGTGCTGAAGAGGCACTTTGGCATCTCTTTCCGCAGGGCTGAGCCTTCACCAAACAGAACATGTGATGGAGTGTTCCGAGCCAGGGCACCCTGAAGTCAGGAGGACATCAGGATGGTTAGTAGCTCATCCAAGGCATGCATACCTGAGCAGGACAGGACTAGTTATGCAACTTCATTCTGCTGCTGGTGATTGCAGCATTAAAAACTTAGAACAGAGCTTTATGCATATGAACAAATGTTTTATTTGCTTCTAACCTCATCTGTACTATACTTTCTCTTATCAGACTTTTCCACCTTTTGGTTGCTTATTAACATCTCAGTTCATTAAGTCTAAAGATTTAAAGCTTTGACCTTTGCATCATTTGCAGAGACACTTTCCTACTGTGTTAACATAAAGGTGCTTTTTCACCTTGTTTTCCCACATCTTCCTGGCTCAGAAGTGGCAGAACACCTCTGACATGAGACACTCTGGAAACAGCCAACAGGAGAATTATGCAGAAAATCTACTCGGGAAAGACAGATGTTTGTACAGGAGAAGAGCTGCCGCTAATCACAGCTATTGCAGCACTGTAAGCTATCAGTAGAAGCCTATGTGTAATAGAACAGTATGTTACGGTACAATATGTTCTACAATAAGATACCAAGGCCTGATCTGACCCAATTCCCAGAAGCTGTACTTTATCAACAAGTGTTATTAACTTCAGCACAATTACTCACGCATACAAGGGTATCCACAGGCAAGTCCTGATTCAGTAACCTCTATAATATGACTAAAGTTCTGTCATATGGGGAGTCAGCACTATTGAGGATGACTCAGGTCACTCTAAATATAAGATACCCACTTTGTCTTACAGCTTTAGAGGTTTTTAAACTACATGTAAAGTGATCTCATGTGCTTCTTTGTATCTTATTGTTCAATCGGGTATTGCTAACTAGGACTGTTATGTAATCTATTGTATAGTAAACAGTACTCCGTAGTACTTACACAGTACATAGAACTCCACTCTAATTCCAGCAGCAGTTTGCTATGTAATTCCTGCTACAGGCAACAAAATTACTGCATGCAGTATACTTCACATTTTAAGGGCTGCAAAGAAGGCATTACATAATCAGTGACAGATACTACAAAGTAAGTTGCTTTGATTTTGAAACAGTCAGAGAAGCTTCTGATGTTCAGCACCCAAATGGCTACTACAGAAACATCCCTCTGTCATTACACTTCTTTCTCTGTCACTGGGCAGTGACAGATCTGTTAAGACTGAGATACAGTGATGTGTAAAAGGAGGAGACTACGCTTGCAAGTCTGAACTGGGTCATGGCCAGTTAGTGGAGTTGTGTGAATTTATACCAGCAAAGATGTGGCCTTGTGCACAAAGTATTCCTCAGAATATAACTTTCCCCAGATTAAGAATACATTTCTGGTGTTAAAGCCTTTTAGCCTTCCAGGAGGTCACGGTTTCAACCTTAAGAAGTAGGGGGGAGACAGGGAAAAGATCCATGGGCCATAGTTCTTCCTATTTCAGATGCTTTTTGTTTTTTTGGCCTTTGAAAGTGTCTCATATCTCATTCCCCCTTGACTGATTCCTTGTGCTGAGGTAGAATAGATAATTCAGCATTCCTGTGCTTCAGACACACCAAAGCATGGATATTAGACTCTGAAACATCATCCTTTACCTAAAGCCAGCGAGTGCAACAGCTTAAGGAAGAGCCTAGAAGAATCCACTATGAAAGCAGATCACCTGAAAGAGAACTATACCCTCTGATGCACACTGAAGTTCTGCATAAACTTGTCTGCTTGCCGTAGCTCTAAGGGAAATCCTTTGTTCTGAGCAGAGTGCCAGCACCATGAGGAATCCCGCCCCTCATCTGTCCGTGGAGCTGTTATTCCTTAGCTGACTCAGATTCAGCAAGGAGACATACAGAGTATAGAATACATTGCTTTTGTCACCAGTCTACGCTGTTCCTCTGCAGCAGAGCAGGAAGGTCTTAGCTAAATGAGATTAGCAAAAACCCCTGCATAAATTCCCATCAGTTATGCTAAGTAGGAAGTAGGTACCATATACACATCTTGCTTGGGAGACAGTGAGGATACAAGCCCATCCAGGAGAAACTTTTGTCTATCAGTTAGTGTCTGTCCTTTAAGAAGGGGCCAGCCTGGGTTGAATCCACTCATGGATTCAAGCCTCAACTCTTTGGCTAACCATCTGTCCCTTGCAGCAGGCTACAACACAGAACAAAAATGCTACTAAAAAAAAAAAAAAAAACAAAAACAACAGTGCAGGGTCTTCAAACAGAAGTCTAGCGTCATTGGTGATGACAAACCTTGAGGTGCTTTCACCGATTTCCTAGACTCTACTAAAAGGATTTGTAGTAGAATTTGTACCACCACTCCATGTGCCATTAAGTTCTGCAAACACTTTTATAAACTGCCTTTGCTGCTGGGGACAGCCTTACCCTTCAAGCCTAATGCCTTCCCCCCCCCCCCTCCCCAAGATGGGCTTTCTTAGCCTGGTTCATTTCAATATTCAGATTTACTTTGAGGCCCTACAAACTGTCACATTGGCACGACCCAGCAGGAACACTATGGGAGAGGAGCAGACATTACTTGGCCTAGCTTTGCCAACCAAAATCACATTCCTACACCACCTATAGACTGAACAGCTATAGTCTACTGAGCTCCCTGCAGAGCTCCCACCCCAGACAATACAGTTCTCGCAAACCCAAGTTAAATTACCTTCAAGTTATATGTGGTCATTTTGCTTCTGAAGTACAAAAATCATACAATACGATTCCCACTGCCACAGGGAATTTGCTCCCATACTAAACCCAGCTCAAAACAACCCTAGACTTCCAAGCAGTGCAAAGACTTCAGTAACAAGGAGCAATACAAAGGGTTGCACCTAATGAATTAGGATCCAACTCAGTTAACAATTCTCTGTAGACACACTAGAAATACCACAGACAAAAGCCAAGGAGAGAGACAGTTTTGGGAAGGTCTTGTTGGACTTTGCTATGATTAACAGGAAAATATTTAGGGGAAAAAGTAGCAAGAGACAAAGAAATTACAAAATGGGTGAATTGCAAATACTCGGCTGAGCACAGGTTGTTTTGTTTGCCTGAAAGGGAAGGTGTTTATACGAAGAACCATCACTCTTGTACAGGCATCCTCAGAGACAAGACACAAACACAGTTGAGTTCCCACGGCAGCTCATGACTGAGGGTGAGCACAAGCAGTTCACAGGCCTCCAGCGGGATTAACTGAGCACTTTCTCAGTGTTCATCTCCACCCAGAAGCTGGCATTCTCAGGCCTGCAGTAAGTGATCCACCACCAGCCCTCTGTCTTGCTGTCATCCCCATTAAATTAATCATGTTTTATTTCTTACCGTTTACCTCGCCTTTATGCGTCACTGGAAAACAGAAGCGTACTGTTTGGGAAAATTACTCCTCTACATAATTTGAAGACTTGTGGTTGGATGTAACACATTATAAGGAATGCAAATCCAAAGGTCAGTGCTCCTACAAGTACTCCCTTCCGTCACCCCAGGAGTTGTAATTTGGCAACGCAGGCTGGGCTTTTATGTTGGCATCTTTCACAGTCCTGCAGAGGGTCCCCTGACCCTTTCCTGCAACAGCTCCCCAGCTGTGGAGACATGCGCCACATGCCTTCGTTGCCAAGATCTTGCACAATTTACTTGCAAGTCTTTAAGGCAGACTCTTGATGCCTGTTCTGGGCCCTGGCTGGAGAGGAAGGGAAAGTGAATGCTCCCATTTTAGCTTCAGATTATTTTAAACACATGATGACAGATGCTCTGCAGTGGGAAGGGCCTCCGGCTGCTACTGCAGCACGAGAACACACAGACACACGTGCACGTAACTGCAGGAGATGGGGAGAAGAGCTCAGCACGTGTTCTTGCCCAGTGAGGTGACCCTGCTGCCTCCTGAACAGCAGTGACACAACGTGGGCTCTGAATTAGGTGCCACCTATCTCTGGGTCACAGGTTTCTGCCATAAACACCATATGTTAAAAACCCCACAGCAAAAAAATTAACATTAAAGTAGCTGAAAGCTCCCTCCCTTCTTGGTATTTTTCTCCTTGCCCTCAGTGCTAAAGCCTGGGATTGCTGCAGCACGATGACACTTTCTGCCAGGCTCCAAGGAGGAGCAATGGCTACTTCTGGTGCAGGGAACTGTACCATCTCTCTTCTGTGAGCTGCTATAGATCAATCTGAACATATCTAAATCCCCAAATCGGGGCAAAAAAAAAATATTTGCAAGCAGATCTAAGCATCACAGTCACTCCCCTTTTCCAGAGTGGTCTGGGCTAGCTTTGTCACCTTTTTGACTGCCAGACAGTGCTGAACTTTGCAATCCAAGCCCGTCTTCAAGTCTCCACAGCATCGATGCCTTCCATAGGCACTTACTTCCCCTAAAATCCTACACAACACAATTTGTCCAGTATTACTGGAAGCAAGCATCAAACAAATCCAGTCAGACACCAAAGAGTTATATTCTATCAAACAAGTGTCACACTTCAGCATGCCACCAAGTTAAAGAGGATTTCCCATAGTTTGAGGATACTGTCAGTTTAAGTCCATAATCATCTCTCTACCCGTTAGTCAGCACAGGGTACAGTTAGTCTCAAGAAACCTTGCTCAACACAGGACAAGGCTGAAGATCAGAGCAGGAACAGGAATTGCAGGAAACCAGCATTTCTGAAAAAGGCTTAGGCACCACTACACCAGGATGTTCCTGCTGAAAAGGTGCCCACTGGCAACAAGCACTGACGAGAAGATGGATCTTCATGGGGTATGGCCTGATCTCTACCACATGCTCCTAACTCTGGAATTGTGATAACTGTTCCCCATTGCCTACAGAAATAGCCAGGCACATCCAGATGTTATTTCACCGAAGGTCTTAGTACAGGCTGAATCACCCTGCAGGTACACAGTACTGCCTCACCAATGACTCAAGGAAGACCTGGTAAGTAACAGGTATCCGATTCCTGTAGCAGTGATGATTGTCATCTTTGCAACAGTAGTAATGCAGTCTTCAGTCACTTGGAAATCACAAAAAAATCAAAGGAAAGAATGAGAATGCACAGAAATAAAGGAAATTTTTTTTATTATTATTTTCTGGGTTTTTTGAGTTATGACTGTCACTGTGATTTATAACTCCATATGCAACAGCTTTAAAAAAAAAAAAAACACCCCACAACAAAGGTCACTAAAAAAGCCAGGGCACTATCAGCACAACCCTATATATAGTTGCCAATCTGTAAAACTGTACTGAAAGCCAGTCTTCCATTTCAGAGCTTCATCCCAGATCCCTAAGCTTTCCTTCAGTTGTTTTTGCACGTCCAGAAACATTTTAAGATATAGACCCTGAGCACACAGTCTCTCTACACCCATGAAATCCATTTGTCACCTACACAAGACAGCCACATATGTATTCTTCAAAACTTCTCACACTGCAGAATGACACTGGCTCCATGCCTTCATAAATTTCCTACAGACAGAACTTAAGAGGCCCCTCCATTAGCCATCCCAGGTGCCCTCAAGAGACCCACTATTTTTCTGACATTGAAGATCTGTGCCCATAAAACCCCTACACATCAAGAGATGCTTGGACAAGACCCTGTAAGACAGGGATGATTACCTTGTCAAATTAGAAACCGATCCCACCCCCTATCAAAACCAACTATCACAAACTAAAACATTTCTGTTCTTCCTTTTGTTCCTGGCAAAAGGACTACCAAGTAGATACAGCAAAGTGAATGCATTTCAAGAACAAATTCAATGCACATACACATCAGAGGGTTAAAAATGAAAACCACAGGCTCTCTGGGACATTCTGTTTCTGTTCTCTCAGGCCCCAGTTCCACAAACATGCACACCTGTACTTAATTTTAGTACAGAAACCAGCAGGTTTTTGTAGCACACTCATGGAAACTAGGGTAAGGACACTCCCACGTACAGGATCAGGGCCCAAGGCCATGTCCTCTCACTGGAGTGTACACTGGGAAGTATCTCCCTCCACAAGATGGAAGTCAGCAGAAAAAGGACACACAACTGGAGTAGAAATGCAGGAAAAAAACTGTTGGTAAAGGGCAATGCCATAGTGGATGGATCTGCAAGACCACTTTAATGTGGTTCTCTACTTCAGGGAAAAACCTGCAGTCTGAAGAGCTTTCCATTTCTACCCAAGTCCACCTGGGGCACTTAAACAAGTGTTGGTATAAAATAGTGCATAATATCGCAAAAAAACCCAAAGGGTTAAGCCCTTAATCACACAAATGGGAACTCGGGACGGACAAGCATTCATCTGGAGAACATGATGAAGCCTAGAGCATTCCTAATCTCAACACAGGTATTGGAGCAGCAACTTTAAGCGAGTGCCGTGGCCACCTTCTCACTGTTGTCAGGCTGGAATCTATTCAGCTGCATCTTGCCTCCCAGAGGCAGCCTTGCAAAAAGACTGTTTTTACAATCTGGGAGGCATCTGCTCAGTAATTAATAGCACAGCATTCATTTAGCAATATCTCCTTCCTCCACTCCACTCAGCCTGGGCTTAGCTTTGATCACCCCATATTCTACTCATTCTTAAAAGTCATCAGGATGCAAACAAGTATTCAGTGGGGATCAAGGGCCTACACCTTCTTTTATATGAATCATTACAACAGGGACTTACCACATGAGTCTCAGTAAAGATACTTTCCTGAGAGGTACCTTCCAAGAACATGAATAAAACAATTGACAGCAACATACTTGCCTATGTAGGCTTTTGAAATACATCAGTCTCACCTCAAGTGCGTGGCCCTGCGATATGTCAAGCATCATTAGTAGGCTGGTTTGGGGAGTCAGTTGAACTGCTATTGTCTGATTGCTCCCTTCCCAGACAGCATGACTTACATGGCAGGATTTTTTGCACCTTCATCACAACTTAAATGTTTCATATCACGAACTATTATCTATGCAACGTTTTAGACAGTTTCACAATTTGACTTGTATTGCTGGTCTTCCAGAAACCTGGCATAACATGTTGACAGATGGTCTATTTGGCATTCAACGAGCCTTGCTTTTTCGCATTGGTCAGATTTAGGAATTTGGCCTGCCCCAGGTAGCATCTTATTTTACTAGTCTTCTGTATTGATATAGAGATAAAAGATCTCAGTCGTGAGCAGTCCTGCTGAGCAGGAGCTGTACAAATGTAGAATAGAAAAAGACATCTCATGCTTTTTACTGCACTTTGAAATAGATTTTTAGGTATCTGACAACAAGATCTTTCTTTCTCACAGCACGCACATGGAGCAGCATGAAGAGAGATGGCGCACAGAAATTAAGACCGTCCATGAAACTCCCCAGAGGAAGGACTGAATAGATCAGTAGCAGGCCTAGATCTGAAACAGGCATTGTGACGCTTCTTAAAAGGGATGGTTCAGTGCGTTTTCTCCTCCCGTCACTTAAAGTCACCCACATGCAGACCCGTCACTTAAAATACATACACACATAGAGCAAACACAGATTTCACTTATCACATTCCCACCACTGTCTCATTAATTTTTTTAATGCATCCATTGCTTGCTCATAAAAACCAAGCACTAAAAAAAAAAAAAAAAAATAATCTGTGAGTTTCAATCTTCCCTTTTTTGGGTGGTGACTTTACTGGTATGACTTCTACACGCACTCCTGGCAACTTTGTAGTTCCTCGCAATTCCCAAAAAAACTCAGAAAATGCTGACTAACTCTGTTTTTGAGGACAAGAATAAAAGATCATACAGACAGCAGTGAGACATAACCTGGTCGAAGTATGAAATTGCAAGGCCGGGAAAACAGAACTCGTGTACATGCCTATAGACAGGGCAGTACACATGCCCTTGCATGCTAGTTCTTACCATCACAGACACACTATTTTTGCATCAGCTATTGCTCTGGACCTCAGATCTAAAGAGCTGCAGAGGCCATTAGATGCCTAATCACCCATGATTAATCCCGATGGAGCTTTCCCATTCACAGGAACACTCCCTGCTTCCGAACAAGAACAGCAGAGCATTCTCAATTTGTGTCTCAACATGCTCTATGAAGTGTGATGAAAGACAACAAGAAATTTATCCCGGAGAAACACAACGGGCTACTGGCATTTTAATAAACTCGCACATTTAGTTCTTCATGAGTGCAGCCTCCTATTACCTGTGGTGAGCCAAACTGCTAACCAGCACAAGCCTCTGGGACAGTCCCCTTAGAGCTGTCAGAGCCCACATTAACATGCCAAACACGCTAAGCTTTAACTTCTCTTTGTCCCTTTCACTGTCCCATCTGCTATTTCCTTAAAGTGAAACCCCAATTCCAACAACATGCACCAGTCACACACAGAAAGATACACTCTGACAGGTCTGTGGCTACATCCACTGTTCCCTGTATAAGTCCTTCACATTTTAGGAATGCTAAGTCATGTCCTTGGAAGCCCATACTCAGCTGTGCACTACAGCAAACAAAAGCTAAGCAGGTTTCTCTGGATTAGGCTCTAGCTTCAGCATACATGCATGTGGAACTATTTCCCATAGGTAGTCTTTCTTACTCAAGGATGCAGGTGGATAGCAAGGTAAGGATTTTTCAAAACCACATATTATTCCAGACAATTCACTTCTACAGCACCCAACAATTTTGCACTGGAAAGGTACCTTATATCTTATAGATAGGAGTGAACATCTCGGGTGGGGAGAGGGAGCAGGACAAGGGAGACACAGACAGGGACAACACAAAACAAAAAAAAAAACAAAAAAAAAACAAATCACACATCCCCACCCCCCCAAGCTCTATTAAAACTCTCACATTGAGACACCCAAAATCATCAATTCTAACCAGACGTCACAGCCAGAATCCTTAGGTGACACTCCAAGCTCTTTCAAAGATTTCACGTGTGGTTTTGGCCACTCCCTGCCTTAGTTTCCCCAATTACACAATCATAAGTTTAATTCTTATTTGCTAACACTGAAGGAATGTAGATAACAGTCGCTTTGGGGGCTTGTTTTCTTGCCCATGATTTACTGCTTTGTTTCATGCTTGGGACAACCAGTTCCACCTGAAAATGCCCAGAAATGCTGTCCCCACCCTGAAATTTCATATACAAGAACCACGCCAGCTACATCTGGCAAGTTCCGCTTCTGTGGCCACAAACTTAAAAGTGAAGTGTAAAGAGATGCATAAACCCCATATGCATAAAGAAAAGCAGCTCCAGGACTGCACCTAGGCATAGGACAACATATGCACACTGCAGTCAGGCCTTTCTCTTGACATCGTTTATATCAGCTAACCTCCCAATATTTCAGTTCCAGCCAGCCAACAATGCAAACTCACACCCCCTTACCTAAAGTATGTTGTTGCAACAATAGAAAGAGACACTGTAAGTTTCCAAGCAAACGGAGACAGACAGGAAACTAAGATGGATAAAGAAAGCAGAGTCAAAAGAAAGCAACCAAACATCACAGAAATACGCACCCAGGAGCTCCAAATTCTCATGGCTCAGTCCAATTCTCCAAAAACACCAGAGGGTGAAGCAAGCATATGTTCCCACACACATGCTGTGACCGGTTTTTGCACCACCAAGCCAACACTATGCAAATAAATAAACCCCAAAGGCCTGCAGAGACTTACCTACTCCCCTAGGCACTTGTCCACCAGGCCCTGCAGGCTCCACCGGGACAGGTATCTCCCATGGTGATCCTTGGGATCCATGCTTGGGATGAGGAGACAAGACCAGTACTTCACTTCTCCCACCTCCAGAGCAGCCAGACTGTTGTTTTTTTTTTTTTCCCCCCCACAGTAAATACGATTTCACACAGCTGCTCTTAACATACACACTTGGAAACTGAGCAAGCCCACTCACCACTGCTGACCAGAGGACTCACAAACCCCCCAGCTCCCCTCATGGCCCATCAGCTAAAATGGCTTCCCCGGTCACATGGGGCACCTTCAGCCAATCAGGAGCCCTGACCACCGCGGCCTCCTTCAGCAGGGAGGAAAATTGAGGTATTGCTAGAAAATAGCCACCTTTTTCCCAGTGCTTCACCCAGGGCTGCTAATTAGCTCCCCACTGAGAGAAGCACGCTGGTCCCTCATCACTTTTTACAAGTAGGCTCTGGAGCCTGTGGAGAAGTGAGAGCTCTCCCCAGGGATGAGGCTGGGGTGGGCAGAAATTTGGAAACCCCTTTCTCCACCTGGTAGCCTGCAGTGTGTCTCGGGATTTGTTTTCAAATTAGCAAGGTATTTCAGAAATCACAGGGCTGGTACTTCTGCAGTAGACAAGAAGCCATGGGCTATTTTTTAAACGGCCACCAGCTGAGGCATAACGTTGGTTTGAAAACCAGGAGGTGACACAAGGCCAGAGCTGAAAGTGTCAGGACTCCAGTTCAGGTTCTTCGGGGTAAAAACCCTTCTGAAGCCTGCACATGGTTAGTGCAGGTTTTATAATATCACTGTGCATCCATGAGTCACATTTTTATATCCTGCAGGTGCCCAGGCCATGCTGGCAAACCATCCTTTTACCTCTCCCTTGTATTCACATCCATCTTTTCTGTAAGTATGAAGACAAAAGAAACCTTTTTCAAAAGGGGAGGTTAACCTGTCTTCTCAGACAAACCAAAGAAAATGTGAGGTTTGAACTGTGAGTTCTCCATCATCCGCACTGTGAGTGCATCAGAACCATCATCCAGTTTCACAGAAAGCACCACAGAGCTGACAGAAGGTTTTGACCTAGTTGATTGCCTGGGAAGAAGCCTTGGTGTTCATCTGCTGTAAAGTCTATCCTTCTCTAACAAAAAAAAAAGAGAGCTGTAAGACTAACACTTAATTCATGCCTCTCACACATCACTCCTTTACCAAACCACTGCCCTAGATGGATATAATTTATTCAGTTTTCTTCATTGTTCCCAGCTTGTTCTTAGAGCTCACGAAGTCACTTGTCCTGTGACTTGGTAGTAAAATTCACCAATTCAATGCAACAAGCTCCCAACTGGCTGCCAGATAGCAAGAAAGCCATGTGATTTCTAACTTTATTGAATTGGAACCTGGGAGTTGAAGAGCCCCATATCTCACAGCCCGTCCTTGGCTGAACGCGTTCCCTGCTGCCCTCCTTTCTTTGAAGATTCAGATTTCATTCAGACAATGAGACCTGTCTAGCCAAATACCACCTCCAGCCCTCGCTAAACTAAATCCAACTGTCCACATGAATGATGAGCACAACCTTAACTATGTGAATCTCCAACCCACAGCGTCTGAGCACACACTTGGAGGCGATTGCTCCTGTAAGAAGTATAGCCAAGCCACCTGCACTGCAATGATATTTATGTACCAGCACTATCTTCCAGAAAAAGCACTTTAAATATAGTAATGATTTTAGATTCACAGCTAAGTGTAACTGCTCACACCACTTTGCAGATGAAAAGCCCTGAGGCAAAGGTATGTTAAGCAACCCAGATCTATGGCAAAGCTTGGAACAAAACACACTCTCTCTGCTTTATAGTGTTAAGCTGTAACTAGAAACACAATCTTCCTTTATATTAACACCTCCTCTGCCCGGTGTCATTGAGAATAATGAGATAAAAATTGCAGCAACATAACTGGAATGGAAATTAGTCGGTAGTCCTTGATAAGACTGTCTTCGTTGCAAGGTGATACTGCTTTGTTAGTTTCCAGCTGACACACATAGAACTGGCAATAGCCTTGCGGTCTTGCATAGAGCCTGAAATGGATGCATTCCCACTTTTTTGGTTGAACATTGAATGTCATGCATTGATTTTCTACTCAGCCCAGAGGTGTCCTTCACAACCTGGGGCCTCAGTTGGCCCGAGAGCTCACCCTAAAACTGGAGATTTTGACAGGAAGGTTCTGTTAGATGTTACACCATAACTTTGTTGGTTAGGGTGTGGAGGAAATGCTGTCCAACCTGCTAACTGAGTAAAAGGTCCTTTGAACTGTAGTTACCTGTTGGCACAGGTTTAGTTGTCACAGAGTTTAGTTAGGCAATCTTAATTGTTTGCATTTGATTATACATATAAAGAAAATGTGAAGCTGCGTCACTTTGAACTGAGATATTTTCAAAAAGACATGGATAAACAGCTCAGGAACACACTGTAGGAACACCTAGATGTCTCTACCAGGGGAAAAACAGATGAGAGAGACCTCAGGACAACCCTTTATGTTCATTCATTTGGTTGTTCATCCATTCATACTGTTACCATCCTCCTCTTCAGTGCCAGTGGTTTTTGATAGAGCACAAAGGAGAGTCTTGGATGGACAAAACACAAAATCGGTATCCCCATATGGTGGCCAGTCCTCATATTTGGACTAGATTCTTCCACAGTGTCTACATTTTGTGGGAGTGAAGGTTCACGTTGCACATGGACCATATCCAGACCCACATGCAAATGTGCAGAGTCCCAGCAATGGGCAGTTTTCAAGGGGTTTTATGGGACTGGTGGTAGCATAAAAACACACACAAGAGAACACAAAGTATTCTAGTTACCCAATACACAGACATCCCACACTCCCTGTGGCCAGGCTCTCTAAGGGCATTTGTTACGTGCTGTGGGGGTGTTGGTAACGGAGAGAGTACCAGAGATATGGAAAGGTAGGTAGCTTGGTTCACAGAGGAAGCACTGTGCCTGTATTGTAGAGGAAAAATATAGTGATGACTAAGGGAGGGAAGACAGAAAAGGAAGAAAATATTTAACGTCAAAGAGCTCCAATGCTCATCCTGATTTTTAGCATCAGCCCTTTTGTGTCTGCCCACATTTATCTGGAACAATTCCTGGCTGGTGAGAGAGAAAATAAATGTAGTTCTGTAGGCTACATGCCAGAATATTCATGAGAGCTGTAGATGATTTATAGCTTACCAAAGACACTGAGATCAGTGCTTGGACCACATTGGCTCTTTTTCTATGACAAGGTACCGGTCTATATAGCGCAGAGGGATTAGGGCCTATCCATCCATCCAAGTTACACATGGGACATCAGGTTGCTGATACCAGGGGAAAAAAGCTCCCATTTGCTGCCTCCTGGCTCTGCCCCATGAGCTGCAGTGTGTCCTGTGCACCACTAGTATTTCAGCCTCTTTGCTAACAAAGCAGATGTTTGACAGGCACAGAGATAATTCCTTCAAGATCTGTAACAGCTGTGGCCAGCATTCAGATAAGAGGCCCTATATTTCTACAGCCACCCAGCCAAGGCCTTATGCAACTTGGTTAAACTGCCCTTTGAGACGCTGCCTTGCCAGCTCGAGTAAGTGGCAGACACCTCTCCACGGGAGAAGAAAATCAGTCTTTTGTTAGACATCAGTTTGCTTTTCCTTTGGGCTCAAATTTTGAAACACTTTATTTTTCCCTCTGTATTGTTTTTGGGAGGTTTTCATAATGTAGAATCTTCATGCATCCAAACATGGGCTGCTTCTGCCCCTGCCAGTCTTCAGTGCTTCGGTGTGGAGGCAAATTAGCTCTGTCTCTGTAGGAACACAGAACTTTCATGAGGTCCATGGTGTTGAGTGGCCATTTTCGTAACCCTGATCCTCTTCCTGTCTGCCTGACACTTGTTTGCTCTGTGCAGGGTGTACTCTACAATTGACACGTGGAGTTTAAAGGATGCTCTTTCTGGAACTAAAATATCATTCAGTGCCCATTCATTAAGGAAGAGAGAAGAGAAACGAGGCTGAACTCAGCAGAATCCCTTGGGTGCTCCTCAACAAGCAGAAGAGTGTCCCAAGACATTTTTGCACACAAAATAGGAAATGTGGGGAGGTATAACACAGAGGTACTCACATTACGTGGACACAAGCCAGCTGCAGTAGCCTAACACTGACCTGGTATTGTACCCACTTAAAAAAGAAAACCCAATGTCAGGTATTAGGGCCTTGGTCTCAACACCACCAAGTGCAGCAGATTTGGCTTTTACTGGCTTAAACATTTCTGTACTATAGTTCATACCTGTGGTGTCATCACAACTTCTTGGTTCACTGAAATCCAGGCTTGGCATACCTGTCTCAGAATTTAAACACAGACCCCGTGTACCCCCATACACAAAATGCCAGGCAACAGAAAGCCTGCCTGGCACATTTCACATGTGGTTTTGGGATCTCAGAAGTAATAGAATATGTGCAGATGACATGGAACAGCTGACATCAAAGCAGCCAGAACTAATCTACTGATCTTTAAATTAGGAAGGCTTTGGAAAAAATGCAGGTGGATGAAAAACTTCCATATTCTCAGTGAGGAGCTGAGAATAAAACTGAGCTTCATCAGTCCAGACATCGATTTCTTCAGGGTTGATTACTCTGGGAGTGGCCATCACAAAGGCAGATCTAGGAAATAGAACACACATGAGTGAAGTTCAAAACAATAGCACATGATCAGTCTTTGCAAAACAGGAGTCATAAAAAGTCAAAGAAACTATTAACACTTCACCCTTCTATTGCACCTCCCTTTGGAGGCCTTCAATAGGCTTCACCAAAGACACGTGTCAGATTATGATGCCTTTACTCATGCACCGTGCTATATATGTGACCTCATTTGATTTTATGGTTCAAAGCAGTATCTTAAGTACAACGGCATCAGACTCTTGCCCTGCCAACGCAGTGTCAATCATTTTAGGATTGTTTTTTATTGATGAAAACGCTGAGTCAGAAATTACTGCCACTTTCTCTTGTCGTTAGTTTTTATAGTCAGAGTCCAATGTAACATCAGTTACAAATACAGAAGTCTGATGATCAAGATACTAGTCGAGGAAAAATGGAAAACTACCTGAGGTGTTAAGTGCTGCTCTCAGTAGTTGCTACACTGCATATGCAACATTATTTACTACTTTAAAAGGTATGAAGGGCTTTGCCTATTCTTACACTTGCTCTTTCAGATTCAGATGGGGGATCATCTTATCTCTTCCTTGCATACATGTGAAAGGTCACTAAAGACAGGCCCGTTGAGGTACGAGTAAACTGAATCAGGACCCTGTTCTCTGCTACATTTTGCCCTTGCTGAAGGAAATACCTTCACCCACAACAGCAGTTCCACAGTGGGTAAAATTTAATGATCATCATAGCGTGGCATATTCCTATTGTTGTTATAGTGATCCTAGTAAAATCTCCTGGCTGTAGCTGTCATTAACAAGGATTTCCTCTTGCAACATATTGTGGTTCAGTTGAATGATAATTCCACTAAGGAACGGTGTCCATATAGCAATGGATATGTGTGACGTGATCCTGCAGATGGTCAACATTTAAAAGAAGTAAAAATGTCTTAGATGGTTTTATGGCCATTTCACAGTAGTGAGAAATGAAATTAGATTAGATGGGAGTGGATTAGAATAGATTATTTTTGCTCTGGCCTATATTCTCAGGGATTTCTGGGAGCTTGAAATCACATTATGAATCCATTATTCCAAGTGGAAAAAGCCAGAGCAGAATTTCCGAGAGCTTTTCTGCTGTTTTCCTCAACTCCCAGGTGCAAATTGTGTTGATTTTTTCCCTTTGGGCCCTTCCTCTGAATATGCTTAAGGGGTGTTTTGGAAAAGTCCTGCTGAGCTCTGGCCAGGCTAATTGAGGCAGGGACTGCCTGCGTGTCCCCTGCCTACACATCACCCTCACAACGCAAGACTAGGCCGTAATCCAACCAACATCACTGAATACGCACTAGACTCTTTCTGACCTTGTGTCATGTTCAGGTGTTGAAGTGTCCACTCATACCGGAGATGCTTCAGTAGGTTGCTGTGGGAATCAGATCCAATTAAAACACAGTACCTTCATGTTTCAGCCACTAGCCCACACTTTGAGTCAAAGAAAGCAGCTGAAATGCTGAGCAAGGGGAATTGGGTCCTCTCATTTATCTATTGCACAGAGCAGCTAAAACCATAGCTGCCCAAAAGGATGAGGAAGAATGCTTTGAAGTACCAGTGCAGTCCTGAGAGCTGTTTCCCAGCAAATATCTTCATTAAAATGTTGCTTGTTAATCAAGTATTTCCATTTCTGGAGGTTCTCGTTGCTTGGTTTTTAGCTTATAGATGTTCTTCAGAATGGTTAAATTCTTTTCTTCCCCTGTACAATTACTCAATGTGGTCACAATTTTGAGACAAACTGTATTAGTGGAGGGCAGAACTTGTACTGCCATGCCAGAATTTTGCATTCGCAACTTTTCTGCAAGCAGATTTCTTTGGTTTAACCCTCAGGTCAGACATCTAGCTGATATATATAGAAATGACTTTCCATGGACCCAACTAAAATGAATCTGAATGTCCAGTGAAAGAATTATTGTTTGCGACTGATTGCACTCAAGAGTTGCAACACAGGGGAGAGTGGTTTTTTGCTTTTTTTCTCCTTGTCGCCTTTGGAAATTTCACAACCTTCAGTTAGCCAGACTCTGAGTCTGAGCTGAGGATCTTGCAACACTGGTTTTCAATGCCACTGAAAAACAAATCTGTACAGCGTCATAACTTTCATTGATCCACCAGGTTGGATCCAAGCTGATAGCAGCTCAGATGAGATCTCAGGAAAATAAAAGTCAGACTTGTTGATTCAAACTGACATCGAATGGAAACCTGGCAGCACATAAGCTTTCTGGTTAGCAAACAGACCACATGGCCCAAGACTTCACTCAGTGCAAACTCTGACACAGTACAGTAAGGCTGGCACCTTCTAGGGTAAGGCTTTTCTGGTCCAGGACTTTCTCTTCAAAGTCACACGTCTACTCAGAGTAACCAAGAGTCCAGTGGCCAGATGACTGCATGTTGACAGAGACATATCTCTGCACTGCCTGGTTGATACAAGGGACTTAAACCTGGGGAACAGTTACCTCATGTTGTCACGTGGGCAAGGGAGAATGTGCAGAAAAGCTACATACTAATACGTATATTTAAAACAAGCACACAACTATATCTCACACTGAGCCTCATGGACGCATGAATCTGCTTGCTGCAGGATGTTATGGAGTCCAAAGGCATAACTGTGTTCAAAAAAAGGATCAGCCCACAGCTGATGTCTGGTATTAACCTGAAGACCCACAATGAACTTGTGGCTTAGAAGATCCCCTAGTCGCTGCTGGCTGTAACTGGAAGGACAGAATTTACCTATACCCATTTCTTTTTCTCTTTCTGCAGGTAACTAACCACCACTGGCCACTATCACAGTGAGAGGAGCTAAGGCCCTGAGATCAGGCAGTATAGCTAATTTTAAGTTAGAGTCTAGACTTTAGCCAGTGGATCAGAATTTCCTGAAATTACTGAGCTTCCACACCAGGTGCTGTAGCTATTTACCACGCTGCAGCCACAGGTTTTCTTGTCATAACATAGCACGTGCCAGATTTTATATGCACCTGTATTTTATAGTCAGTGTGCCTCAGGAATGAAGATTGTGCAGACATTACTGACTTTCCTTATTGCTTCTCCAAATTTTGTATTTGCTCCATAATCCAACATGGATTTGTGTCAATGGAGCCTAGAGTACCTACTGCTCTCACTTCATGGCGATAGAGCCGCAGTGTGTTCACTGCATGTTGTTGATATTTTTCCTCCCTGCAACTTCACCAGTGACCCTTGCAATACTGACACAGCGCAATGGGACTTAGTATGGGTGGCCTGAAGAGATGCGTGAGCGGGTTGCACAAGTGGAGGATGCCTGGGGAACGCTCTAAATTCTCAGCTTGCTGCAGGTCTCCAGACAAATGTATTCTCCAGCAGATTTGCCCAGAAACAGAGAATCATTGCGGGGTTGGTGCCTGAGGCTGAGTTTGAGCCTGGATCTAAGAAAGGGCTTAAGCATGTGAGTCTTTTTACAGGATTCTTGCGAAAACTTAAGCATGCTTGTACATGCTCTTGTTGGAGAAAGACCAGAAAACTCAGCACCTCAAAGCACAAAGACACACAGCTGCAGGGCAAAAATCTAGACAACGGGAATTGTTGCTGTTGACCACGAAGTTATCAGAACGAGATTCAGTATCTATCATCACCTAAGGGTTCTCCTGCTGCTGCCAGCAAGATCAGAGGGATGGAAGCAGTGGCTACAGCCTCTAGGAGAGATTCAGCAGCAGCTCCCCAGGATATATCCCTCCCTCATAGCAGCAATAGCCAACGTAGCCTTGCAGGGCAGGGCAGCCATCGGATGGCCACTGCAGGAAACTCTCTACCTTGCTCATTCCAAAAACCAACCCTATGAGTCTTTCACTGGATAGGTGACTAGGGATTTCTGTTACATTTTCTAGCACTTCATTCCATCACACCCATTGTCTTCTTTGCTGAACAACAGCAGGTTTCAGCCTTGCTCATCCTTCATATTCCATCTCATCCAGGACCAGGAACACCTTGAGAGTGACAGAAATCATGACTGCAGCATCTAAAAAGACAAAGTCCTTGAGGACTCCTCCTCCTTGAGGAGGCCAAAATGGCTACATCACAAGGAGAGAGATGCCAGGCTCCTTGGACCTGGGGGCACAGCCAGAAGAGGCACTGCAGACTGGCTATAGTGCAGGGTCTTTGAAAGCTATAGTACAGGGCCAGGGACTCAGATGCCAGCCATCCAGATAACCCAATACGATCAAGGTTCACTAGTTCTGCTCATGCACAGTGAGAAGAGTTTTAGAAATGCTCTCATTGATGCTTTTGGCATATGGGACCTTTGTTTGTGTTTTCCTCTTTATTTGTTTTCTGTTATTATACTGATGTGGTCCTCCCTGCATGTACTTTGCCTGGATCTGTCCCGTGGTCTTCTTAGTGATGTCACAGGCAGGGTTATGGCCACTTGTGACAGCACGTGCAAAAATAACCCTTCAGAAGATAAGAAAGACACTGGAAAGTCTGCCAGGAGGCAGGAATCCTGCTTCTGTGTGAAATGTCCCATGTCAATAAGTCATTAAAGAGGGAGAAACATATAAGGAGTGTAAGGAATGCATCAAGCACTACATTTTCCTTTAGATCTCATCTGAGGCTCGACAGGGAGACAAAGGATCAGGGACCTCACATTAGCTTCACCTCCTTCATCCTGTATTCTTGACAGGAGCAAGTGAGAACGTGAGGACTGAGCTTTCCTAGAACCTCTTCCACTTTTCCTGGAAATAAGTCTTGAGTCACATGATAGTGTTTTGCTGCTCTTTAGGAATTCCAGATCCTGAATGAGGCAGACTGTAAACAAGGAAACCTGATACCTCAAGGACAGAAGGAGAGAGAGAACAAGATGTCCATAGACACACTGGAGTGCGTTCAAGCACTGCTCTGTGTTCTGCGGTTTGTTTATAAATGTGCCTGTCTCACACATATATATACACTCCTACAGGGTACATACTATCATTTTTTATCTCACATCACTAAAAGCAGCCCAGAGAGAGTCAGTCATAAGCAAAATGGTGTTCTCCAGGACAGGCACTACTCTCTCAGCCCAGGGCTAACCACAGCCCTGTCTTTGCATCTGCAGCTCTGTGGTTTTAAACCCAGTTATTTTCTGGCACGAGGCAGGGATTGCAAGGCCATGTTTGTGGGTGCAAGCAGGTACATGAGCACCCACAAGCTGCCACTCAATACCAGCCTCTCTTGGCTGGCTGGTCACTAAAACCCAGTCTGGCTTTTAAGGAACATAGCTGAGTTTGTGGCTGCTGGGGATGAGACATCGGGTGGGCGCTGGAGAGCAAAGAGAGGATTTTTTGAGCAAATAAGCAACATGGTTAAAAAAGAAATGGGACAGATTCCTCAAAAGGCATAAGGAGAAAAAACTTGGAGAATCAGGGGTAGCAGCTGGGTTGGTACACGACACCACTGAGACCCTTGCGCAAAGGGAAAAAGGTAACCACAGGAGAAGCCTGAACCTTTACATGAGGAGCACGCTCTTTCTCCTCCGAGTCAGGTGGAGTTTGCAGTCCTATGCCAAAGACTTGCATTAACTCCAAAAAGCTCCTTAATCCTAAAACATTTTCAGTCTTAACATTAAACATTTACGTCTTATCAGAAAATCAGCCTTAAGCCTGATACAGCTGGAATCCATCCATAAACAGGGTCAAAAATGGCTTTTTCTCCCTCCATTTATAATAGAAAACTTTTAGACAGTTGGAGACAAACCTTTGCTATCGAATCCTTCCCAAGTGAGTTAATTTGTTGCCATTTGCAAAATGTTGATCAAGAAGCCCTGTTTGCTTAATTCTTTTTTTGGAGGCACAACCCTCAGTGGTACTGTGAGAGGAACATGCACAATCATAGCAACCAGGCCATTAATTAAAGCCTTATAAAACCCCAACTGAAGTTACTGGAAGGATTCCCATTGATCCATTAGATTTTGGATAAGGCTTGAAATACAGCAATTGAACTGAAAAGTGCATAGAGACCTCTTCCCTCTCTCGCCGGATTTTTCCTGTTATTGGTATTTTCCTTTGTGTGTCCAATGCCATGGGGATCAATGATCAAAATCTCTGCCGGAAAGAAAAGGTGGTTTGTTTTGCATGTGGTGCCTGCAGCATCGGTGCTCAGGCTTGGTTCCAGCTGCTGGGTGCTGTCTCCCTGTCCTCCGAGTGCTGTGGTATCTCCAATACCAATACGGCTGTGACTAACAGTACTGCGCAGTGACATGGGCGTAGCACAATCTCGCAGGGTAAGGAAGGGGCCTCACTGCAAATTTGGCCATACCCCACTGAAATGGGCCAAGCTTTACTGGTCGATGGGGGCAGCAACCTCGGGGGATTTCGCTGAACGACTTCGCATAACAAAACTGGTTTTCTCATGCTGCAAGTAGAGCCACTGTCCAGAGCCATTCACAGAATCTTTCCTCAGTCCTCTCCATTCTTATACATTGGTTTAGCCCAGAAAGCACCAAGACCAAAACAGTGGAGTAGCGTAAATACGGAAACTATTGGAAAGAAAAAAACCTCACTCATCTCAAGAACTATGGCAGTACATCTTCTTGGTTAGAGAGCTGCTGGAGACTCATTTTCTTCTAGCCCTGAGCTAAGCACCTGACAGATCATTTTTCCGCTGCAGTATTACTTTCTGTAAAGTACAATTGTTTATTATTATTTTATGTCACCAATATGACTTGTACTCAGCCTAAGAGGCCTAATAAATACTGGAAAATTCATGAGGAAGTGCACATAGAGTTGCAAGACAATGTTAATACTCACCATATAATTGAAAACTTCAGCTCCCCCACCAAACCAATGGGGCTGTGTCGTTCCTGCTGTGCCCTCCTGCCTGAGTACAGCTACACAAACAACTCACCGCGACTTTGCCATCCTGCAAGAAACTGCCTATCTGCAGTTGGATATACTCTTAGATAAATGTCAGCACGCTCCCTTGGCCGCGGAAGCTGCTTTATACCCTCTGCAGTATTGATAGCGGGCAGCTGGGCTGTTACCGGGGAGGAACAGACAAGCCAGAAATCAGCCCTAATTTATCTCAGGCCAACTTATTCACGCAGCCATTGCCTGGAGCTGCTGCAAGACACTTCTGGGCCCAAGTTTTCATCTCTGGATCCTCAGGAGATAGTTCTAATGGGCTGAAACATCTCAGAGGAAGATTAAAAAAAACCAGCCAACAGTGATATCTTTTGCCAATCAGCAAAATCTTTTCCTGACAATCCACCAGTGTGTGGATGCCTGATGGTTTATATCCCTTCTGATATTTCCTCTCCTATCGCTTAAAACTGTGAATTCTCTCATTAGTCATACTGTACCACTTCCAGCACATCATTTAAACTTTCTTCATCAAAACAGCATTTAAACAAAGATTAACCTATTTGAAATGTGGCTGCTGTCGTCACTTCCCTCTGTGCTCTATTTATTCGCTGCTCTGTTCTTTTTTGGGGTAGCCGTGCCAGGTAGCTTTTGATGAGTAACATATTGTTTGCGTGTTACTGTCATGTAGCCAACAAAGCCCCAGAGACACCATCAGAAGTAAAAAAAAAGACCATTGAGCGATTCTGAAATAAGCTTTTCTGCATGAGCGTGTGCACCCTACCCCATCAGACAGCTCTTTTCCGTACCATTCTCTCAGTCCCTCTTTGGAAAACATCCTGCTCCCTTGCGCAAAAAGAAAGCACAAATCCCCTAGATTTAACTTTAAGGAAGCATAACGTCTCACTCCGAGTCATTTGTGAACGATTAAAAATGCTAATTGTAGATAAAAGGTGTGAGGGTGCAGAATGTTTTCCTGCTGCAGCCACAGCTACTGTAGAAAGGCAAATTGTCTCTATTTAGGTTAGTGTGAGCGCATGCCCATTTCTTGGCTAAACAGTCGTGCATGCACCGTGGATGTTTGCAAGCATAAACTAAGTTATGCTGAAGTTGCAAATGTGTTTGCAAATATAAGTACTCAGCTTCAGAAATCTGTTCTTCTGTCTTGCTGCGTAGAAGTGGCCAAGCAGAATGCACTCTACGTGCAGCACAGATATCATTTGGATCATTACTCAATGCCCACAGGGCCAGGGTTAATAAAGCAAAAGGGAACAGAGCACCAAAGCACTGTTGATAACTGTATGTGCACCAGAGACCATTTTATTGGCTTTGTGGAGGAGCTTTCTATCATCTAATTGCTCAATATTCAAAGCAATACTTGATACTGCTTATCCAGAGATCTACAGTTCCAACCAGAAAAATATATAGACTGACAAAAAGGGCAGTGTTGGGAAAGTCACAGCAGGAGTTGCAATGAAAAAGCATCTAGCCAAAGAAAAAATTCAGTGATTCAGGGATCAAATGCTATAAGATAAAGGTTGGTCTAGGATCTACGATAAAATTCAAACTTTGCATAGCAAGGGTGTAATTCTGGAAGGAATTAAGAGGCCCCCGCTCTAATTTGAAGGAAGCTGCACACTATTCCCATCACAAAGGTAGGAACCAAGGTCAAGGGTCTGCCCAACGCCATATG
The DNA here is from genome assembly GCF_964199755.1 of Larus michahellis. Lineage (NCBI taxonomy): Eukaryota > Metazoa > Chordata > Aves > Charadriiformes > Laridae > Larus > Larus michahellis. The sequence goes on from NC_133905.1 coordinate 4,746,721, forward strand.
GCAGAGGACTAAGCAACTGTGCAGCCTAATCATTCCTCCATATGATACAATTTCCTACCAGATCTGGTCCTATACGGTGTTTGGCACCTCCTGTTTATACACTTCTGAGCATCCTCAGGTTCTTTGAGAAAGCTCTTGGAACTGGTCTGGGATGACCAGAAGTCATTATCAAGCATATAGGGACACTTTCTCCTTGCTTAGAACAGTAGTTCATTTGTAAGAACACCAGCAGAGAAAGAACTTGTGATAAGAGGAAGATTCTAAATGGAGTACAACAAAGAAAAAGAGACTGAATACCTGCTGTGTTTTGCTCATGGGAGAAGTAGAAGCAGCAGTGTAAGAGAAGTGTGGTGCTGGGAGTGCAGAATGAGACAAGACTGGACTGAGCAGGGCTGTCAAAACGGCATCAACCATCTCTGAAGGGAAGGCCTGGGAGATCCCCACATCCCCTTCCTCGCCATACAGGGAGGGATTTGGGGATCTGAATTAAAGGGCACGGGGAAAAGAGGAGCAAAGAGAGACACTTGCAAGCTAGAGGCAGGCAGCGTGTCCCCTGAAGTCAGGTGCAGCTGGGGGAAGGAGGGAACCTGGCCAACGTGGGACCCAGCTGTAGTTATAACAACCAGATGGCAGGCTTGATGCCCAGCCTGAGGCCAGGAGCCTGTGTGTTCTCCTCCAACAGCTAGGTCACCTTTTCGTTTCTCACCCAGCACCGACAAGGTCCACTTCAGCACAATTTTCTCTGTTGGAGACAGAGCCCAAGCCAGACACTGCCAGATCAGAGAGCTTTGGGACGGCCACAGTCACACTCCTGTTGATGGGGGAGAAGTTTGAGTCAGTCTTTTACAAAGCGGCCTTAAAAGCCACAGGACAGTGGCTGCTTTCAGGAGTCTCTCACTCTCGCTTCTCTCTAGCAAAGGCTCGCAGAGGGTCTCAGCTGGCCGTCTTGGCTGGGCAGACTTCCCCAAGGCGGGGAGGGGGCAGGACCTGACACGGTTTGTTTTGCACGTGTTTTAATCAGCAGAGCGATGCTTCATGAGTACTCTCGTACACGCCAGAAACAATCCTCCTACACAGAGTTGTCAGTGATACTAAACAGAGCGAGAAGGCAAGAAGGCGCAACCTCATATGGGTCAGAGATGCTATTTTCAGGGTCGGATCAAGAGCCTGACGGCTTAGGAGAAGACCTTCTTCTCGATTCAGTTGGACAGACGCAGTGAACAGGGCTCTGCCCTGGGGCAGAGGAGGGGAGGGGGTGACAGGAACCCCCTGCAGAAGCCATGGCTTTTTATGACAAGCAGTTAAAGGCTGGGGTTTTGCACAATTCCTTGAATGCACAAGTGCACATCTTTCCTCTTGATGAGTTCATATTTGTCCCTCTCAGCAGTGACAGATCTTTGTTCCACTGCAGCCCCGTAACTGATGATAATAAGATAATGCTGAGTTTGGACAACTGGAAGCTTGTAATTATGTCTTTTTAAAGTCCATACTGTGTGTATGTGTGTGTATACATATGTATGTATATATATGGAGATGAAGCTGTGGATCACCTGTTGATATGCTGTACATCCTCTTTAACAAACAGAGAAAAATAATACTGAATAAAAAGACGCAGATTGTAGGGGCTTAACCCTACTCATGTTGCCACCAACAACCAAAGCCCTGTTGCTTTCAGTAAGACAGTAAGCCTGATTGTGCTTTGGTACTGTGGTGATCTGCTCCTAAAACAATCATAAATCAATAGATCCATACTCGAGTTTAGATTTTAAACTCTTTTGGGCAAGAAACACTGTTTTTAGTGTGTCTGTAGTAATATGAAACCCCTTCTGAGTATTATAATAAATCCATTACCACTGATAGCAATTACTGTAATGATGAGTAGCAAACTCCTCCATCAAGACACAAGAAATAGCTGTAGTCTCCCCCAAAATGGTGGCAGGGAATTGCCCAGAGATATACCTACTCATGTTCTCCTGTTGTTTACCCCACTGGAAGCAGGAAGAAATGCCAACAAAGCCAATGAACCACAGACAAGTTGGTTGTTCCCCAAGACACCCACCACCAAATCAGGCCGAGACACGCTGGTGCACAAGTGGAGCCTGCCATGGAAAAAGTCTTCCTCCCAGCAGCTTCCTAGGACTGCTGTGGGGAGCACAAGATTTCTTATCTGCGGGTCTGATCCTGCCCAACACAAGCAGTTTAAGCACAGACTGCTAAACATCTCCTTGCACGGGCTCATGATCAAGTTGTAATTGCTTAGCTATTGCATCTGTTTGCGTAATTAAAACCAGCTGTCTCTGTGCTAGCTTCCATCCAAGAAATAGCTGCGCAAATACATTTTTTACTGTTAATGTAAAGAACAGTTTTGTGACCTCTGCCCTAATTGGCCCTTCAAAAGTAGCATTGGTGTTTTAATTCATTCCAAGTTCACACAAAAATGTAACCCCCCAAAACAGTCAGTTCCTGTCCTTTCCTATTATCCAGCACAAGACCCGAGATGTTTCCCACTTGTATGGATTTATTGCCTAGTAATTATAGTTCATGAAATCCATTCACAGTAAAATGTGTCCTGGATACTCCAACTCTTCCTGGCAAACCAAATGTGTAACATCATGAGGGGTATAAAAATACAAGCAATTGTGTTTGAGTCACTTTTAAGACAACAGATTAGTTTGCAGGGTCTGGCAGTGGTAATAGCATAAATCACACTTTAGAGATGGGAAAATACTCCTAGACTATCTAGTTCAACTGCTTTTTGCAAGTATGTATTCTCTGCTGCCTCCATCCAAACCTAATTTGAGAAATATCTCTACGTATGAGATTTCCACCACTTCCCTGTGGGATTATCCAACAACTTGACAGAAATGACTATTAGGAAACATATCCTGACATTTAAACCTACAGTTTCCATTGCTCAGTTTAAGCTTTTTACTCCTAATGCTCAAACTTGAGTTCGCATCCCATTCCCTTCCCTTTCTTCAGTATCCATTGCCTCCAGACATTTGCAGCTGGTTCAAACGTCCTGTCATTGTTCACCTTTTCTCCCAGCTAACCAGTATTGGTATGGACAAGGACACTTCTCCAGCTCAGCTTCCCTCCAGGTCAGGAATCACCCTAGAGCTCTTGAATGTGGTTTTGTGAGGAGAAAGAGAAAGGATTGCTAAGGACAGTTCAGCAGCCAAGGCAAACAGTTGCTCTCATACGAGGGGGACATTTCCAATATTTTGAATTGTTCCACTTTTAATAGGTGTTTTTCCCTTTCTGGTAATGGTTCAATCACCTTTCCCTTAGTTGAACCACTCCTCCGACAAGAAAACAGCAGCAACCTACCAAGACACATTTGGAGCTAAAGGCTGACGCTATTTACTTGCGTATTTTGCTTTCTCACAAAAGTGCTTGGTACATTGTGGCCTTGACGCTGAGTGAGGAGAGACCGCGTGTATGGGGCACGTAAAGTACCTATTCGCCCTCCGTGGCAGGAGTCCCTTGGCAGCACCAGCTTAATGCACAGTTCAGCGCCTCGACTTCCTCCTCCCGACCCCACTGCTTTATTCTGCACTTGGTACACGCGAGCGCTCTCCCCTCTGCTCGCTCAGTGCCCTGGTGGGGACGCGGTGGAGCAGCCGTCCTGGCTAAAGTCAGTTCAAAATTCCCACCTACTCCTCCGAGGCCGGGATTTCACTTTAAATGACTGTTCTTCAAAAACAGTGAAGGATTAAAACTGTGCCACATGAGCGCACTGGTTAAAATGGAAGACTTGCTAAGCAGTTACAGGGTCCAAAAAGAGTTACAGAGGGTCAAGTTTCCAGTTCAGTGAACCCTATCAGCTGTCCCAGGGCACTGCCTCGCTCCTGGGGAACGGACTTGCCATCCAAACACACCAACGAGAATTAAAGGCTGAGATTTCCAAAGCTCGGTGCCTCAGAGGCACAAATTCTGTTTTTATGCTGATCGGGAACCAGATTCCTATCAGACCTCAGCCTAGGAAGGCACGTGCTCTCCAAGTTCAGTTACCTGGATTTGACAATGTCTGGCATTGCCACAGCAACCCTCGACAAATCCACTTGGCACCACGACCCACGTGGCTCCTGGAAGACGAACAAGGTCTGCAGCATGCTGCTCCCAGGGGAGAGCCATGCTGGCACGTGCAGTCACCGATTTGGTGGCCCATCCGAGTGCAGGGGGATCAGGCGCTGGCGTGGTGCCAGGCTGCATTGCTCCCTCTGCATCACTGTTTTTTGGCACAGAGGAAGCTGGCAGCAAGAAAATCGGGGAGGGACTGAGATTATTGGAAAAGAAAGTGATAAAGGAAAGAATTCAAGGCAAAGATAAAATCTTTCCTCTCCTTTTTAATCTCTCTGACCTTTTAGGAGTTGGGTACCTACGCGCTCGTACCACTTGAATATAAAAAAAGGCCACTTAGGGCCCGCATCAGGCAGTTACCTGTGTTGCTTTACATATGCACAGGTATTTTGTGGCAAGCACTGAACTGTCTCATTGACAATGATTTAGCCATACTTTAAATGAATGCAGAATACGGGGTCTCTTTAAAAGTGTTTGAAAGGAGCACCTGTGCCAAACTAGACTTCTTGGCCCTCTTTTATTGAGGGCAAAGCTCCTGCACGATCATCTTCCACCACGCTGCAACCTGCAGATGGGAGGAGAACAAAATCCTTCTCCTGGAGATTAAGTGTTTACAACAGTGACCCGCAGCAACGGTAAGACAACACAACAGAAAATATCAGGTTCAGCTACTTCTGTGCCCACTTTCCCTGTGTGGAAACGTCACCAACTGGATGAGGTTGGAGCATAGCCAGAGAAGCATCTCAGCCCTTCCTACAAACCCCTGCTCTGAGGCAGCTCCCTTCTTAGTCCCCAAGACAGCCCTCTCCAAGGAGATGAAACGCTGACTTCGCAGACTGACGGAAGGGCCCAGGTGAGGCAGGGTGCAAGCTACAGTACGATCACAGAATGCCACGGAGTCAATGTTCAGCTGAGCTCCTGCATACACCTCTCCTGCTGACAGCCTGCTGCAGAGCCTGTCCTGTGAGTGCAACACAAGCACGGGCGTGTGCCCAAACCCCCCCATTTTGAACAACAGAGACCCGGGCACACACAGCTCTACAGGGGCGAGAGGTCTTTCACGATGCCAGCCAGCCAAATGCCCTCACATTACCTCCATTCCTGACACGTGCTTGGCACACTGATCGTTACTCTGAACATATACCACAAAATGCCTTTGCAGTGGCGGGATCCCAAATTTATAGGATGGAAAAGTCTTAAGATAAAAAGTTCTAGGGCTTGAACAAACAACTGTTCTGAATGCAAACTTGAACTCAGCGCAAGGTCAGAGGAGTTTTTCTGGTTCACAACATCAGATCACGACATAGTTCGTAGCGTCAATATGTCAGTCAAAGTCTGAAGCTTTCTTACAGACCCTGTCCCATTGCAATGCACAGCTGTCTCCGGTGAGAGTGCAGTGTGAAGATCTACGCTGCGTCCTGTCACCTCTGCAAGGTATTTCATCAGCCACCAGGCTGTACTGCAATGTGCTTAACAGCAAAATTGTGTAAGCTCAAAGAAAGCTAAGGCAAAGAGCAACTTTGGCAATCCCTGCCCAGGACAGTGGAGGTGATGAAGGCTGAGAATGGTCCCGCCGTTCACTGACATTACAGGTGGTGATTAGATATTTGCAGAGAGTTTTGCAGGTGTTTGCAATCCTGAAACAAGGAAGCAAAGGCTCTGGAAGGAGATACATGTGAGCTCTTTTATTGCGTCAAGCTGGTTGACTAAATGCAGCAAACAGCATGAAGTTTCGTGTCTGTGGTTTCTCCCTTTGCTGGAGCTGATACCACAAGATAAAGTTGCGGTTTATAATACCTTTATCAAAAAAATGGTGATCAGCACTAATCGTAATCAATGCTCCTTTGCAAAACAACAGCCATGGAAGGGAGCAGAGCCCAAGGGAATGGATTTAATCAGCTTCATTGACATTTGGCCTGATTAGTATAACTGGAACTGGGCTCCTATCTTGTTTAACGTAAGAAAATCTCGCCAAGTCACTACCTGTAAACCCCCAGACTGATCACGTGAACTAGTTTTCACATTAGATGAGGGATGGGGGGAAAAAAAAAAAACCCAACACCAAGCCACATTTGTCTTGTGCTTCCACAAAGCTTTCTCCTGTTCTGAATGATACTGCAAGAGCCGACAGTGGCTTCCTCCTGTCCACAGTATTTCTGTGAAAAAATGCCTTGTGCTTCTCACCGAGCTCTCTGGAAACTGGTGCGTTAAGTTAGTTCACACTAGAACATGAGATGGGGCCATTGCATCCTCAGTCTTCCTTTCACTCCCCATGCGTGGCTTGTTGGTTGTTTTTTTTGTATTGGTGGGTTTCCCCCCCACACTGCTCTCCTGCTTTAAGGGGTATACACCAAAAGCTAGAGTTTCCAGGAGCAGAGGCAATGCATCCAGACAGGAATCACTACATGCAAGCAACCTGGACAAAACATGCATGCTGCCCTGGACGGGAACCTGGGATGCACGTGGATTTTTTTTTTTTCCCCCCACATGTTAAAAGCGTATGAGGATTGTTCCAATGAAAGGTGCTGAAGTGGCGGAGAGTGAAGTCCTGTATTGATCTCCCTAACAGGCAACAGCAATGCAACGTGCCCTGGCCCTGACCCGCACGACCAGCTGCAGGGGTAGCCACTCTCACTTGAGCACTGGGCCTCCCCATTGAGAAAGCCAGCACGGAGGGCAGATAATGTCACTGCTCTGATGACCAGGCAGAGGACATTTGTCAACTGGGTATGTGCGCTTATTCCCAGCAGGAGATAGCCATGCTTAACACTGCTAAACATCGCTGAAGTATTTTTATGGCTCATAACCTGGCATTACATCCCACAAAGGAAATCTGCAGGGTGGGTGCTTTTTGCAGAAGGGTGGTATCGGGGTCTGCCTCCGACAATTCATGCAGCAGCATCTTTCCTGCTCCAGGGATGCTGGAGGGAGCGATACCAGTCTTCTGATCACAGACAACGATGCAACCAGTCCACAGAAAACCTTACCTTCAGTAAAGGTTAAGGCAAATAAAAGCTGACTCAAAGGTTTGGTGATGAAATACAAAGTCTTCTTGCCTCTAGATAACCGGTGCTAATTATATAGATTTTATTTTATGATGATGTTGCAAGTCATGATAGCTCAGATAGTTCCCAGGTGAAATGTGCCCAGCTCTCCTCAGGCAGGGCTTCAGGCAGTGAAAGCCCAAAAGCAGTTGCCTTCAGCCAGGCCTCCAGCTTGTGATCTCAGCTTCAGGGACAAGGCTTGGCAATGCTGGGACAAAGACTCACCTTCAAAGATGGCTCTTCCCTGTTGAGAAGTATACCACATTTCTGCTGTCCTCCCAACAACACAGTGGTAAAAGGTGTTTTAGAGGCAATCTTGGAGACAAGATCCCCAAGATGAGGGTTTCAGTCAAAATAAAGTGCTAGAGAAATAAGAGAACACAAGAGAAAGAGGGAAAAAGAAACAAAAAAAACCAAACAAACTGGAAAGTGACTGGAGTGCGCTGATTGGGGTCCTTCGAGATGCTCTGCTGGAGTTGTCCTGGGGACGACAGATAATCCTGGGGCTTTGACTCTGACAACTTTTGCCAGCAGCAGCCTTTGGTCCTAGTAACATAATAATCCTCAAAAGGGGCTGCCGGAGACATTTGGATTCCCTTGTGGCTAATTATAGATTTTAAAGCTGTGGAGGGAGTGGGCGTTTCCCCCATTAAAAAAAAAAAAGTATAATTGTATAACTCCACACCCCCTTGCTTTCTAATGCAACGCACATAGGGAATCTCATACATCAACTACAAAGTGCGTATTGTTCCATGTCAGCAGATAAATAATTCACCATCTGAAGACTTGGAAACATTTCTCTTAGTTCAGGATTATTGTTCCACTTGATGCATGAAGTTGGCAGCTTTACTTTCTTCTTCTTCCCGAGAGAACTGGATCACTCTAAGACTTGAGTAACTTCCAGGCTAATAGCTCACCAAGATTTTTGTGTGTGTGCACACTCGCACACATTCCTATGGAAGAAGTTAGGTGGAGAGGTGATTTAATTTGTCTTTTATTATCATTCGTTCTTAATTATATGCTTTTTAAAAATAATAATAATAAAAAACCCCATGATGTTGCAACTGTTGCCTCTTGAATTTCTTCCAGCCATCTTTAAAATCTATGACGCTCTACCAGCCAAAAGTTTCAAGGGAGGAGAAAAGGGCTGTGTTGCTGGTTGAGGGTTGGGTTTGGTTTTGCTTTAACAACAAAAAGTATGGGAGTGAATTTGTATTAACACACATCTGACCAGGGTATCGCTGTGTGATCATGGTTGGCCTTTACAGCAGCTTATCCCTTGCTAGACTATTCCAGCAGTCAAAGAAATACGTGCTTTCTGGCAGGCATGAACTGGTCTCGTACCCCATTTTTCAAATCAAGGGGAAGTCCAGATCTTTATCCAATAGCCCCATATTTTTCATTAGTGCAGAAAAAACAAAGATCAATATATATCTCCATCAAGGGAACAAATTCCTAATGTGATTATGCTTTTATTCTGGTATTCTTAATAGCAGTTGAAATTCTCTTGAAGAGGAACGTTTTTCGTTGACTTCAGCAGGCTTTGGATGAGAAGGAGTCTGGAGGTTTTTGACAAAATGTTATTTTGATAGAAAATGCAGACTCACTGAAATTGAAACAGTTCCTGGGAATAGCTTTCACAGTGACAGCTCAGTAAAAGTGCTGTTATCTCAGGTCCACGATGTACTTTGTAGAACCAGAGCAAGAAAAGAAAACGTGAAGTAGCAAAGTACTGTTGGCCAGGCCACCCGCCCCGATACAGGAGATTCAGAGTCAGGTTGAGACTGTGGATTTAAACTTATCTCAGCTTCTCCAAGAGAATCCAAATTACTGGGGCTTTAGCTAGTTTCAATGGGCTGCTTCTGCTCTCCAGTTTGGGAGCCGTCAGTCCATCTCAGCACAGAGCAGGACTATTTTTGAATGTTTCAAGTGTTCCTCGGGATAGGAAAAAAAAACATTTCCTGCCAGCTGTACTTCAAATCAGGCCATAAAGCTTTACGTTTAAAAACAATTGTGAAACACGACTCAAACAAGGTGCCCTCCAGGCTGCACACTAAAGACAGCAGCAGCTTTGCTATCAGCTTTGATGAGCACTCAGCTATACATCCGTAGCCCTACATTTCATTAAAATATTTATACCTCTATAAGAGAGAGAGGGAACATTCTAACTAGAAAGAAAAATGCATGTCTCATTCCGGACACTGCTTGTATCAGAGATGGAAATGCAATTGCCTAGACATAGAAAGAATTATTGTCCTTGAAAATTAAAGAGAGAGAACTCCAACAACAGCGTTAAGATTAACAATCTGAGAAGTAAACAGAACTGAGGAGGTTTCTACTGCTGCAAAAACAACTGGCTAAAACCTCATCTGACATGAAAGGGCATGTCTGCAGTGAATTCAACAAGTTGATATTGATTTACACCAGCTAAGAAGTTGTCACAGAAAGAGTTTGTAAAATAGGAGCAGCATTCAGGGGAAATTTTGAATGCTTTAAGTCTGGGAGAGGTCCAAGAAGAAAGGACATTCTGGCCAGAAGTTGTATGTGAAAGGGACAGCAAAGAAGCAGCTGAGATCTGGCACAGCTGAACGCTGTCCTTCCCAAAGTCAGCTTATCTCGCACCTCAGGCATTCCGCTGGTACACGGCACACTGAGGGCATCCACATTCACGGGCCAGAATCACGTCGTGTACAACGATAACTCAGCAAGAACAAGTGAGTCTGTTTGCTTTCTTAAAACAACATCACGGAATGGCTTTGTGCACGCCAGAGGAGGGTACAAAATTTAAGGTTTGTTGGGTTTTTTGAAATTTTTTTTTTTTTAACAGTGCGCAAGAGCCGATGCATTGGGATGGGGTTGCGCAAGGATTGCATTAAACCCTATGGTACGTTTCCAAGCCTTGTTTGTCTGAACAATTGACTCTGAGCACAGACACTTATCAATAAAAGCCTAAGCAAATTTCAGGACAAATTTTTTTTTTTTTTTTTGCTGACTTGAACATCAAGGTCTTCCAAGGCTGCAGTTTCTGTAGCAACAGGAAGGAATTCATTAAATGATCAACCTGAAGGCCAAAGCTATCAGAGTTGAAATGACCAAAAGTTAATATTTAACCTAAATCCTCTTATTTGTTTAAAAACATGCAGCTCACTTAGTATTAGCAGTTGCCCGGTAGACCTACTTCAGAAATAGCTATGGAACCATGAGACCACTGACATTTTCATACATGTCCCAAATAATGTGCAGCTCCTCAGCAGTGCAGGCTGTGACAGCTGCCTCCTACCAGGAATCATGCAACAACATGCTTGGGTAGAGCACTATTTCCGCTGACCTTGTGTGTCGGACAATCACTTAATATGCGTGTGTCTAAGCATGTTGTTTTTAATGATTTCCACAGTCTAACAGCATTATGCATCTTTTTTTTTTTTAAAGAGATAAGGAGAACAAGTGTGATCCGTTTTTAGCCTCATTAGATTTGGACAAGCGTTCTGGGGTGAGTTATGCATTGCCTTGGGCCCAGCAGAACCAAATGGAAATAGATTGCTGCAGCAAAGTGACATGACCCATCCCCTACTATTGCTTAAACACGTCTAGCCTCCCTCGCTGCTGTTTCAAATGTCTGGCAGGCCACTCTTTCCACAGCTTTCGATATTAACTGCTATTTTTCATCAATGAAGTAGCATCTGTGGACAGCCAGGAGGGACCTATTAACTGGGGCTACTTTATGCTTGTCCACCAGTAGGACAAGGATACTCCAAGGAAGGACCTCACTTGGTCAGCTCCTGCTTTACTAACATAAAGCAACACATCTTCTTCTTCAGTACGTGGATGCCAAAGGACCTCGGCAGACCACTGCTTTCAGTAATTTCCTGTGGCTATGATATGGCCAGACTAGGTCCCACGTGTCTCTGACAACACTCATCCCAACTCAACATAGCTTTTAGTGAAAGCACTGGGAGGAAAAATGCCTCTCTACTTCTCGCTATTAATCCTGGCTCAAAGAGTTCTGTCTGCCCTGGAAACATTCCTCTGCCTACAGTTTCTTTTTGTGAGATCTCACTGCAGGTAGTAGCTGCCGACACAAAATATTTAGATACAACCAGAAATTATTAAGGTAGTAATTTGTCGGGTCTGTCCCGTCCTAATATGAAGGCAGAGAATATCTCTAGGAGGGACAGTGGATGGCAAGTCTATTTCACAGGACTTCTCCAGGCTATACAAGGATTTTCATACACAGAAGAGGTGACAGTTCACTGCCATTTGTGACCTAATTAAATATAATTTTGCGATTCTGATTAAACATCAGCAGATCATGCAGGCAAATACAGTGACATACGCACCACTGAATCATAGCGCTTTCTAATGCTTCTGATCCTCCTTCCCCAAACCCAGAGCCAAGACTACACCAGTAATTCAAACATACAGGTTTGGCACATGGTCAGCAAAGTCGCCATGTAAAATAAAGCTGTGAAACATGATTATGTTATCCAACAGCTTCATAAAAACAATCTTTACTGCCACTGATGATGGAGTGGGGGGGGACCCAAAGCTTTATAAATACATTAGAGGAGCCAGTCCTAGGTGCAACTGCCTGTCATGGGCTCAGGTCATTTTTATTGTGACATCCTCATTGCCCACTACAGCTGGAAGCAGTTAGATGGGAGGCTTTGTCTTAGTCCAACGCAAGACTGTTTGTTTAATTATAAGGAGGTAACATTCTTAATTGAACTGTGGAGTCTCTTGCAGAGCTAGAAGACAGCATACAAAGACCTGAGACACCCACCCACACAGCCCCAGATTTGGCCACACATCTTAACATGTCCCACATAAACAGTTCCTTGCCTGTGGGGGTTTTTTTGTGATCCTTTTGCCCCTTGTTCAGCATGTTTCAGCTGACCCTCTACGGGAGCAGAAATAGCAGCGTGGCTGGGAGAGCCGTATACCACAGCTTGCAAACAGGAACGGGAAGGCAAGAAAAGAAGCCAACAGGATGGGTTCATCCATTGGTTTGAGGTTTTTTTAGCTACCCCCACCTCCCAGCACACAAGTGACACTTGTCATCAGGACACCCTGATCTTGCCTTCCCAGAGACCCTGCGCCAGGCCCTGGCATGTCCTGGGCACACTCTTCCCCCTGCTTCCTCCTGCGTGTGCCTCCTTTGTCTGTTACCTCCACGTTACGGCTCTGCCAGTAAAGGACTATGAATCCCACCAGGGAAGGTTTGCCTTGAATCACCTCTACAGTGATGCTGTGAAAGGACTGCCCTGCAAGTCAGCAGAGAGATTTCTGCAAGGGTGAGGACTCGAGCATGCACTGAGCCTCCAAGAAGTAAACCCCATCAAAAAAAAAAAAAAGAAAAAACCATCAAAGACACAACACACACACAAAAAAAAAACCAACCAAAACACACCAAGGCTCAGTTTTGCTGTTGCGCTATCTCCTGGCTGCTTTCTGAAGCCAAACTCCAAGGAGGAAGTGCACTTGGACTTTACGCGCATACGGCCAGCATGAAGAGGGGCTGGGAAGGATGCCTGCGTGTCCCTTCTCTCACATACTCCCCCCGTGTGATCTAACCGCGATCTGCAGATCTGCAGCTGTTGCAGAGTCGGCTCGCGCCGTGTGCGGTAATCTGAGGCTCTGCCGGCGAGGGGTAGCTGCTCGCCTTGCCTGCCTTCCCAAGGCAACACTTGCCCAGCAAACACAAATCTGTTTACTGTGGAAACTTTGTACTTGCCTTACTGCCCTCGCTCTTTGCCAGGTGTTTTTCTTTTTATACCCGCAGGAGACGCAGAGCCATGCTCTAATATAGAAATATAGGTTCATCTGCATGTGTTATTAATAAACAGGTGGGCAAATCTATTTGCTTACTGCCTCATTTGAGTGATTTATTTAGTTATTTTTAGACCTGTTAGATATACAGGCTCAAAGCAGCAACATCAGGGACTGGCTATTGTAATATAGCCAAGCTACGTTCACAGACTGATTTTTCCGGAGAGAAAAAAGAGGATACATAGCTACAAGGGCACCCGGCACCAGCCAGTCCTTTTTTCCTCTCACCAGTTTTAATCTGGTGTCATCATTATCTTCTGTGAGGTTGCCCTGGGGATAAATCAGGAAGAAATTCAGTGGTCAGGTAGACCAGGATCTCCTCTAAGAGCTGCAGTACAGAATCAAGCAGTGCTTAGAGCAGCATACTTTTGTACTATCTGTAGGGGGGTGTATATACATGCACACATACCTGAGAAATCATGTTTTTATCTTCTGGTATAAAAACAGAGCTTGAGGTACTGCTTTCATAGCCCCAGCTTCAGGGGAGATCAGAAACAGACTGCGTGGCCCCAGGAGTAGGGCACACGATGCAGAAGGGAATGAGAAGTCAGTGCCAATGTGAGACAAGGGACTATAGCCCCCAGTATCTCCCCTTCTTCCCCCACAAGAAACCTGAGATATGCTGGACACGCAGCCCAAAACAGCCCTGATCCCACTGAGATCAGGCTGCTTCGGGATTCTCCCAGACAAAAGTCATCTTAAAAAACCCCACTAATATCATTTGCAAGTGAAAGAAGATAAAACGCAAAGCCTCCTTTCCGCCAGGGACTGTCCTCGCTTCCCGAGGACACAGTCCTACCCGGGTCCGGGAGGACACACCGCACAGAGGGGACCTGAAGTGGCACAGTCAGACAAGAGGAGGCTCACGAGATGGGCCACAAAGCAAGAGCTCCTAAACAGTTATGGGTCAGGCAGGATCTCCCCAAAAAGGTTTTGCTACGACAAGACCATTCCTGCTGGTTCCTGGGCCCCATCCTCCTCTGAAAATTGCACAGGGCCTCCCCGAGGTGGCTGCCATGGGTTTCATACCCCTCTCGGGATGCAGACACAGCTGAACAGGCACTTTTGCTGTTCCTAGCATCCTCCCGCTACCCTGTTGCAATAAACAGAGTTGATTGTCAACTTCAGCCAAATAAGCAAGCATAAATGCCAGTAAAAGAAAACATTGCATACATCCCTCATCTGGAAGTTATTTTTGTTTGTATTTATGTTCCCACATGTTGTCAGGGTGATGTCTGGGCTCAAGCCCACACGTGGAAAAATCTGGACTGTGCCCTGTACTAGGAAACTCTCTAGCTCAGAGGCTAAACTGTGCTTGCGCCTCCTTGCCTCCCAAAAACACAGCCTGTACGCCTGCCTTTATTGTTCAGAGCCCAGCCTTTTTTATCCAGGGAAGAGGAAAATAAAGAATTACCAAGAGGTTTGTTTTTACGCTAGGACACTGGAGCAGGAGGAAGCCCTCTCTTCTGTGCCAGGAGAAGAAAAAGAACAGGACCAGAAAGGAGCACGTTCCCCTGAGTCACACTTTGTGACACAGCCTAGGCCCAGCCACCTGAACTGAACCAGGGATCAACCTTGCATCCCCCTACGCAGGGCCAAACATGACCAGGACCCCAGGCTCAGACACCTTGGTGAGGGAACACCCCATCTTCCTGCCAGCCAAGCACAACGCAACACCAGCAAACAGCCTTCGTCCACCAGCCTCAAGCCTCTTCCACCAACCCTCTTCCCTCAAAAAAAAAACAAACCACAACCCAAAGAGGTTCAACCATGTCAATCACAGCCTCCCTAACACACTACCTGCTGAAGGTCTGTTCCTCAAAGCGTCTCACCGCACAGGCCAACTGCTCCTTACTGCAGTCCCCTTCCTCCATTGCCCCCTGAAGGGCTCTGCACCCAAACCATAAGCACCCTATTACCATTCCGGCTCCTCCCCTTATGGGAGCCTGGAGATGCCCTCAGGTGAGACCTCTGATTAGCCCCAGACCCAGGTGAGAATACCATTTACCTCCCAGATCAATCCAGCAAGCAAAGTCATTAACCCTTAGTGGGAAGGCTGCTTGAGTACAAGCTGAGGGTGAAGCCATGGCTCTGACAAATGCAGTAAGACTTTAGCCTTCCCTGACAGAACACCTGGGCGAGAGCCCTTTTTTTGTCTTAGGCTCTGCACCCAGATCCCAAAGAGGAGAGGCTCCAACTCCACGTGCTCCTTATCAACCTGGCAGCCACAGGCTCGCAGATTAAACATGAGGCAGGACGTCAAAAGTTGCAAATCAATTTTCCACCTCTGCTGAGGAGGTCCACCTCGGTCCCTGTGCCTGTCTGAAAAATTAGGGGAGCCAATACCACTGCACTGCAATACCTCTGACCAGAGAAAGCAAAGCACGATGAAGAATGACTGAGTTTAGGAATGACTGGGAATATGACCTTGAAGTTCTAAACATCTTTTCTCTGTTAGAGTTTTTCTGTCTTTTCCGTCATGACGGTTGCTGTCACATCACAACACTAATCAGAAATAGTCTAAAGACTGTAGCTGAGCCTTCGCTTCACTTCAGTGTTGCACTTCCCCTGGAGTATGAAAATGGCCTTCATGGGTGGAGTCTGGGTGCTGATGCCAGGCAAGGGGAGCGGCAAATGACTTTTATCATATGGCTGCATGTAGAGGTTGCAGCCATGGGACTTTGAGGTGGATATTTTCCAAAGCCAAGCAGGAAACAGTGGACTTTTTGTCCCATGAAAAATGTCTACGAACATGAAAGAAATTTGTTCCACTGAGCAGTTCATGCTTTGGTCATAAAGATCACATTTCTGGGGCTGCTGAAAAGTGAAGGAAAAGTCAACTCCAAAGAGAACTACTGAGGTTTGAACAAAACCCCACAATTCTTTAAATTCCCATTTGAGAAAAAGCATAAAAATCTTGTACAAACACTGGAAAAAAAAAAGAAATTCATTTGACAGAAGAGTTTTGACTGGTGGAAGACCTTGAACAAGGAGAGAAGAGGTGCTGAAAGCAGAGACAAGTGGGTTATGGAGAGCCCGCCACTGCCTTCGCACCCCCTTGTCCCAGGACTCCTCCATTAATGTAGGTACAGATGTGGCCTCCTGAAGGGTCCTCAAGGGCAAACTAAGAGAAGATTCCACTCCTCGTTCTCTCTGCTTAGCTGCATGACCACCCCAAATCCCCGAACAGCACCTCAGTTAAATAACCCCCCATCCGGCTGCGACGTTCTGCAGTAGAAACTTTATTTGTTTTTAACATCGGCTCATCCGTAGAGTCTTTCTGGTAAAATCACAATGTCCTCCGTTCACAAGGGGAGCCTCCGCGGAAAGAAAACGAGGAAGGAGCATCACTTCAAAACAGCCAACACTGGCCGGTCCAGGCATGGCATGGCCACACTGGGGGTCCAGTCCAGCAGCTCTGGGAACTGAACCAGCACCAGCATCCCTGGTGACTGCCTGCCACCGCACTAGCAATTCTACTGTCTCTCTTGCTCCCTTGCTGTCTCACATCTTCTGGTAAGGACTTTCTTTTTTTTTTTTTTTTCTAATGAAAAGGAATTATTTTTTCCTGGGCAGCCCCAAATGTGCTTTAGTTGTCCTGCACATCTTGTTAGACTGCCAGCTGACTCAGGCTCTCTCTTGCTCTGCAAATATACTGCATCTCTGACACAGAGATTCTATTTGTGAGGTTTCTCTGTGGGTTATATATACCTACTTAGTCACTATGAATAAGACAGGTAAAAACCTCTCTCTCGACAGCACATCTCTCTAGCTAGTGACTAGTTATTTGTTGAAACAATAAACTGCCTTGAAAGTAATAATTAGAATTTATCACAACAAAGAGCAGAGTTTATTAAATCCAGTGCAAGTTATCTAGTTGCAGAAGTCGAATAAAAGATCAGAATAAACAGCAGGGATTACATTGGACTAGATCTTCTCTACTAACTTTCAAAAGGGGCACTCTTATGCAATCTAAAACGTTTGTGTTAATAGATAACAGCTAGATAGCTCACATACAGTGCATCAGCGGCCAGTCATTTTCTTTAAAAAAACTGTGTTTGAGAAGAGTCCTGATAAGCAGAAAATATCAAAGTTAAGGAAGGAAAGATTGTAGGTAAACATACAGGAAGGTACTGCAAGGTGCAAGTTGGATTTTAGTGCAGGGAACCCTCTGAGGGTGCTAATCGACCTCCTTTAGATCACACCATAAGGGTGAAGTCTTAGGCAGCGTGGAAGTGCTTTATGGGGTGATAAAGTCAGGGGAAAAAAAATCAGGCTGAACTTCTTGCTACTTACTGTGGGAGCCAACATGGTCCCTGTGGGAGGTGAAGAACATGAACCCACCTGCAGAGTTCACCGAGGGCCATTGCAAGGACTCAAAAAGTCACAAGCAGATACAGCCAAGTTGTTCCCCTACTGCTCCCCAGGTTCTGCAGCAGCTGTGAGGGCCACGGCTCACCTCAGCCAACATCACTCACACCACATCAGCAAAATGAACACGTTTGTCATTCCTTGTGCTTGACCTCATGCAGGTCTTAAGCCTATCCAGAGGGCTAAAAAGCATCCCCACTTCTCCCCCAGTGTGGTTCGATTAATTACATCTATATATCAGTGTGTGCACATCCCAAAATCGCATCAAGTGATAAAGCCCTGATTAAGGTCCGGGTCTGAGAAGGAATTGGTACGTTTGGGTTTGCCCTACAGCTCTGCCACAAGCTCCCCAAGAACTGTTAGTCAAATCGTTTAAATCCTTTTTCTGACTTTGCGCAATGAAGACGACAACCACTCTTCAGGGGGCTTGAAAGGCTTAATTCCTCATTGGGAAGCATGTTCTGCTCCTCAGCTGGAAGGTGCTAGAGAAGTGACAAATATTAACATTAATTTAGCACAGCTGATTTGTTTCACTGAGATTAGCATGAAAATGCAGGAGCAAAGCAAGGAAGGTGGCTCCAGCTCTCCCTGGATTCACGGTCCTCCACCACCAGGGATTTCTCACAGGGTATCAGGTAACTCACATGAAGTCATCACGACCAATTCTAATTTGCTAATCATTCCTTTAGGCATGACATGGATTGATTCGCATTAAACTTTCATGGGTGTCACTGATCTCACGCACAAGCCTGGATTATCTACAAGGCAGTGCCAGCGATACCGAGTGAGGGGTAAGTGCCCAGGCAACCAGGCAGTGCTCGACAGGGCTGTTGCGAGCTTCGGCGTCAAAGAAAATCCACGGTCGCTTGAAGGGAAATGTGTTACTAATGTACATTTATTTATCAGTTGTTGGAATAGCCTGTGAGGAGACTAAAGGTCCTGGGTGGCAGGTAAATGAACACCCTCCAGTTGTGCTATTAATTCCTGGGGAGCAAGAGGGAGAGTTTACCAGCAAACTTGTCAGCTGTAACTAACTCGATTGTCTGAGAGAGGACAGATTGCTCATCACCCCGCGCTCCCCTTCCAGCCAAAGCTGACCTTCCCCAATAGCGTCTGGCACTTCCAAAAGGAAGGAGCCCGGACCAGAGGCCATTTCCACATCCACCGAGGCAGAGAGGTCTCATTTACAGCAAGGGGCTCCCCACGTCAGCCCTGCCCCGGGATGCCCACATCCGTGTCTCAGCTCCGTGGTGCCACGGTGTCCTAGTCAGGCCTGAGAACCGGCCCAGCAGAGCCGAGGTCCAGCACAGGCGCTGGCCCACGAGACCCCTCGCTACGGCGCTGCCGGCATCAGTGCAGCCCGGGTGTTTTTCCAGCCGCTCTGGCCGCAGGACGGCTGTTCTGGCATAACGAAATTTCCAAGCCCTTTGCCCTCCCCAGTGCGTTATCTGCCACTAGGGACGCCCGGGCTGAATGAATCCAGCTCCAGCCAACTCTCTCAGGTCCAGGACATGTTGTCCATGGAAAAACAACGCGCACCAGAGAAACAAAAAGTGAGAGACTACCTGGCTGCCGTTTATAGACTTCTCAGAAAAAGTCAGCAGTCAACAGCCAAACTCGAACGTTCACGTCACTCCTTCACTTATGGAAGGCGAGTTTACTAAATGCCTGGATACTTTTCAGCCCAATAGCCCAATCCCTGTATTTGCAACCATAACATTAGAATAACGAGCAGGGCTTAAGCTGGTGCCCGCTAGACTCAATAGGAGAGGCAGATGCCAGAGGCTTTTTTAGATACAGAACAGTAATTCTTTGTACCTTTCTTTTTGTGGACTCCACCCTCAGTCCCATGCAAAACAATTCCTGGATAGTTGTTTCCACTAAAGATCTCAGAGTGCCTTGTAATTATTGAGGTTCCCGGTATCTGGGTCATATGGATAAATAACATTTCTGCTTTGGGAAGTGCTAAGACTCACTCGAGGCCGCTCCAAGAATCAGCTACAGAGTCAGGAGGAGAAAAGCAGTATCCTTATGCAAGGAAGGGGACCTGGAGGACCAACAGCGAGCACTCCCAGCCCCTTCTCTTTATGTCTGCCGACTGTCCACGGCACAACCTACCACTAGAGCTCCCTAAGCCCCCTGCCATAAAGCTGCTCTTGCCCCAGAACGCTGCACGGCAGCTGGTCTGACGCTGGCTGCTCGCTCAGACCACCCTCCTCCTGCCCAACAAGCAGAGCCCTTTCCATGAAAAGAGCCTGTCACTCTATTTGTGCTGGAAAAGACAGAACAGAGCCTGGTACACCATAATTTGCTTCAGTTTCTGTTTTCCTTCCCCTGCTCCCTCCCAGAGGACTATAGGCCACGTTCACCTCAGTTTTCTTTCCCTTTCAGGATGGTTATGACTCCAACACGAGCAGGGAAAGAGTTACCAGACGCGGACCAGTGCAACAGGAGAGCTGGCTTTCCCAACTGTTACTTGCCATTCGGGTATTTCACTCCCATTTTACCTAACGCCTCGGCTTGCTGTGCTCAGCAGAGATGCAAACACAGCCCTCTGCTCGTGATGGCCAGAGCCTTGTCAGATGTCGCTCTAAACAGCGGGACGCTTACCTAAATAGTGAGCTGGGGCTCAGCAAGGTGCTGCCCAAGGCATACACACTCCATGGGTCAGGACAGGTGAGCTGATGAAAGCTCTCCGCAGCAGACTTCTCCAAGGGCTAAGAAGTTCATCCAGCCTTAGCTCTGTAGATCAAGTACTTTCATGGGTTTTGAGCCAGCCTAATCACAAAACCATTAGAAAAGTGATACTGGGGTTGGGAACACAGCAAGAGATGAAGGATGTGCTCCAGCTCCAGCTGGAGGAAGGCCTGCACTGAGCTGGCAGAGCAGATCGAAGCTCAGGCCTCTAGAACGCTGAGCACTGAGGAGCTACAAAACTCACGACATAGGATCATTTGACCAGAAGAGTCATTAAGTGCCATCCCTGTAGCTGTATGCAAACACACACTGGATGTTCAGGCTAGAAGATTCTTCAAAATATCTATTTTTCACGCACCACACACTCTCAAACACCCCCACCCCCTCAAAAAAAAAAAAAAGGCAAGAACAAAACTAGAACCTGTGGGATAAGAGGCTGAAAGCCACAATAACACAGATGTCCCATAAGAAATGAGCAAGAGAAGCCAAGGACCCTCCAGGATCTGCAGTCCCTGCCTTAGCTGGGATAGTTTTTTTCCCTGGAAGAGCCGCGGCGGTGCCTGTCCTTGGCTTGTGCTGAAGTCAGTGGGAGCTTAGCACAACTCTTTCTTTAAAAGCAACGTCTCTGACTAACAAGCAAGCAAAGCATGGCAATCGCTGAACCGAGTGAGTAACGGGTTTCATAGGTGCTGTCAAAAGGGGAGAAGGAAAATCCCGGCTGGCTCCAAACAGCTTTCTATGTGTGTTGGCAGGTCCTTGGTATTTCTCTCAGACGGGGAGGGCACGTCCGAGCCGGGGGCCCGTGGTACAGCACATGCGGGCTTACATAACGCAAGGGGCCCGGGGTAATCATTAACGCTGGCTTATTGCCACCGGCTCCGTGCTGGAGTCACCTGGTTGTTTGGATTAAATGTATAGTGGCCATTTAGACAAGGAGAAGGCTCCCGGCAGAAAGACGTAAGTGGAAACAACCCCCCAGGGGGGCGGTAAGCAGGGGACTGTTGCAAACATCGCAGGGGCTAAACCCCAGCCCTCCTCCAGGCAGCCAGATTTGCCGCCTTTCATCACCCCCCCTGCTCAGTGGGCTGGGTGGCTTCCCATAGGGGTGCAGCTCCCTGAGCTCCCCCCCAGGTTGCCAGGAGGAAAAGCTCCTCTGTACCACAGGTCAGGGGAGCAGGACCCTTTTTAGGGCTTTTTACCTTGGTGACTCCCAAGTGCAACACACCAGCAAGGAAGCTCTCTCGTTCCTCTCCCCTTGGCATCCTTTCCAAAAGCAGACGTTATCAGCGCAGCCTGGCTTTATCTCATGCCCCGTCTTTACCTTTCTTTGCTTATCTGATGTCTCACTTACGTGTCCTGTTACTTTTTGCCTTCTGTAACCCGCTGTGTGTAAATGGTGTGTGGTCTGTGCCACCGTCTGGGGCAAAGGAGATTTGGGACTTCTTGGTTCTGTTCCCGTTTCCCCTCTGCGTTGCTCTGTGGTCTCAGGCACATCACTCCACCGCTCTGTGTTTATCCACAGGCCACAGAAGTCAGGTCACCTTACAGAAATATCACTTTACTCTTATTCCTTCTGCTTAGTCCTTACCTAAAGCACAACCTTCCCAGCTGATGGCTCCTCACCTTTCATAACATTGTTCCTTCACCTCTAGCTCTGAGGAAGAGACTAGGAACAGCCAGAAATTCCCAGTAAAACTTTTTAGAAACTTAAAGAAATCTTGCAAGTGTTAGGAACCAGATCACGCTCCGTATGTGAGAGGCTCTAACACTGCACACGTGTCCATGCACACCTCAGAAACTCAGTTATTTTAAGTCAATGAGATTTATGTTTAAGTCAATGAGATTTCTGCATATGTACGATGATGCCATGCTGTGTTTTGCTGTGCAGAGTTGCTGCATATGGGACATAATAAACTAATTTACAGTTGTGGCATCAAAGCACTGAAATATATATTTATCTTCAGGTGGGTAAAGAGTAATCAGGCTTAAGGCAAGGCCACGTGTTTCTCATGAATCAGCACACCCTAGGCAGGCCAGTAATTCCACATAAAGTAAACATCAAAATCTTCGTTTGGAAATGTCTACTTTTTTGTGACAAACCTCTGAAAACACCATTAATTTTCATGCAGAACTAACTCTCATTTCACAGCAAACATGACCCTACTCTTCTTAGCAAACTGTTGCAACTTTTACATAAACTTAAATTTCATTACAGGTATTAGTCAGAAAAACCCACACAACCCACACTCGGAAACCATACTTAAAACAGAAAAGAAAAAGAAAAAAAAAAAAGAGAGAGAAAATAAGTGTTTCATGGAAAATATTCCAGGCCAAAACATAGCTTAGATGTTAGATTTCTGCACTGCTGTGCTCCAACAGCAGGTATTTTGCGTTACTCCACTTCAGCTTTAAGTATTGCCTCTTGCAGAAAAATAACAACTTCTGCCCCGAGTGTCTTGCAGGGTGAATTGCCCAATGTTACAGCAATATCAGAACTCCAGATGAGATGGGGAGGAGACCGAGATGCTGGTTAAAATAAAGCAGCTGGTTTAATGCATGATGTCGATAGGGTGAGAACAGAAGGGAATCGGAGGTCCTCTCGGTGCAGGCTTGCTAATTAAAGCATGTACGCGACTAGCACTCTTAAAACAGCTGTCCTTAGGACTCTGGTCTTCAGGCTGCATCTCAGGAGGTAACAACAGCCTGGCGCAAACAGAACTTACTCTGCCACATCCCTCGGTCCTCTTGTCGGACTGATAGGGGCTCTCTAGGAAAAATAAGCGGGGGTCTGGAGATCCCTGGCTCATCAGCTGGCGTTTTTTGGTGGCCGTTCATCAGGGAGAGACTTTAATCGCTAAGTGCCCATTAGTCTGAGAGTGATTCTTCTGGGAGAAGATCTGGACCCACTGCACCATTGCTCCCATGGAGACTCAGAAGTGATTTTAACACTTAGCAACGTTGATGGTTTCTTCTTCCAGTGGAGGCCAAGCAACCAAAAGCACAGTGGAAGGGATGTCCTGGCTTGCAGATCGCAAAAGCATCATGTTCATGCCCCTGTTGTTACGACTGGGCAGCAATGGTTGTTTCAGGACAGGTTGTCTTCTCCTCAGGCCTGAGGCATGCTTCGTACCACAGATCCTTCACATCACTCTTTCAGACATGGGATTTACAGAAGAGCCAACTGAAGCGCCTTGGCACCAAGACCTCCGCCGCGCTGAGCCTTTCTTTCACAATCTAATCCTGTGACTACTGGTCTTATTGCTTGCTCCTTCCATCCAAGGATTACACAAACGTAAATTAAGTCCCATAGTATCACCGTGATGCATTATTATCCCCATTTTACAAGAAAGGGAACTGCGGCACATGGCAATTGAGTCCTTTGTCCTCGGTCACACAGTGAGTCACCGTCAACAGTCTCAAGCAGCCTCTGAAGCCCTTGCTCTTTCACACTAACTACTAGAGCTTGAATTTCCTCAAAACCTGCTTGCTCTAATTTATTAACCACAGTTTTACTACAGCTGCAGACCTGTCCCACAGCAGTCAGAAACCACGGAAGGCATTTGGGTCCCAGCGCGGCTGCCAGGCGAGGCGTGAGGGCTCTGGCAAAGGGAGAGCTGAAACCTCTCGCGCCTCCCAAGAGCTTTCTGAGATGAGAAAAACTTCTGAAAGCAACTTCAGATCTGTTCCATCATCTCCCTGTGACCCAGCACCTGAAAAGTTATGTTCAGGTGAATCAAAATTTCAATGTCCTGATTACAGAGCTGGCTACAAAGGAAATTAATGAATAATAATTTCAAGAAGGGATTTAAAATTTCCATTTTCATTTTATTGTCAAAGTAAATATATTTTTATGAAGAACAAAAGAAAATATACAGAATTGTAACTTATGTACACTGGCTTTATAGGTATTTTTGTTTCCAATTTACACAAATTTTGATATGTTATTAAAAGATATTTTATATAGATATGCATCTATGTACAGTTTTATTTACATACATTCATAGGATGTGATATAGACCAGTCAATAGATGATAATTCATTTATATTAATTTCTAGAGGACAAAAGGAATGCATTCGCTTTAGCTAGACCTGCTGTTCTTGCACAGCGCGGGCTCCTGCTCTGCCCAGCGCTCGAATCGCACTTTCCTATTTCCCATTTTGCCAACAAAAAGACAAACAGATGCCGTCTGCAAATGGAAAGGAAATGCAACATCCATTGTAAAATCGTGCCTAATTACTGAATTCTATTTTCTTCTAAAGCTTCTTACAATCGCCAGAGTTCAAAAGGAAAAGCAAAACAAGAAGAAGAAACACAAACAAAATCACTTGCCTGCTACCATCCGATTATTTGTTTAAATTCCCTTCTTCGCCAGCTACCACACAAATTTGTTTCAGTTGGCTACTGTTCTCACCCATTCGCCCACCCTAGCTGCGTGGAGCTCTGACATGGCTGTTGGTCAGGAGAGGATTAGTGCTGAAGATCACCCTTGGACAGAAGACCTCACGGGGCGGTCCCACCAGGCCATGATGCCTCCCACCCTCCCCTGGGTACAGGTACATCCTACAAGACCCTGCCGGCCAGCAGACAAACGGAGACTTAGCTCCAACCAGCGAGGCGTTGGCTTGCGGTGGATGCTCGGGATGCCTGGTGCTCACCAGGACCACCGGGCACCCCCAGGGCTGGCGCTCTGGTTTCTCCCCCACGCTCACACAAGAGGAGAGGAGCAGGGACAGGAGCAGAGCTCAGCCATTCCACAAATGGCTTCCCGCTGCTTTAGGTGCTAGACAACAGCTCTTCTGCTAAAGACAGTGGGTGCTGCAAACCAAAGTCAAAGGAAAGCAGCGTTTCCTTCGATGCGTGGGCATCCTTCCCACCCCCACGGCAGCAGAGGACAGGAGAAGCATGCACACAGTACACGCTCAGCCACACCAAAAAGGCCCCGCTCCAAGCCATTTCATCCAGCCTGAGCTTCCAGGTTTGCTTGGGATATGCCTTTGCTTAAATATATATATATATGTATGTATGTATGAATATATATACATAAATATTTATATATAGCCCTAGCCAAGGAAAAGGTAAATGCGAGCCGGAGAAGCCAGAGAGGCACAGAGGCGCATTCCAGCGCTCTCCATACCCTGCCTCCCCCTGTCCCCGACTCCCACTGTTCCTCCTCCTATGGCCAGCCCCTACAAATCCTTGGCTCAGGCGACCCAAAAACAAAGGAGTTGTTTTCATTTCAAAAGGAATTTGCTGTTTCCAAACTGGACAAATAGAGCAGCTTAATAAAAACTCACAATGAATGGCCTGTACATGAGCAAAGCCCTTAGGAATGCCAGGGCTATAATTAACTAGCAGCAAGCAACTCTTACATTTTCCTGTGCAGCAGAAAACAGCTAAAAATAAAACACTGTAATTTCCAAAAGCAGCAGCAGCAAAGGAGGGAAAGATAGAAGGAAAGGAAAATAACATCCTTAAAAAAAAAAAAAAAAAGACAAAAGGAAGAAGCACCCCCCTCCCTTGACCCAAAAAGAACTTCATTCTCAAATCATCTTTAAAGGACATGGGACACTCAGACGTGGTGGTATCAAGTAACAGCATTGACTGTTCTGCGGAGACAAATAAATTATCACTAGAAATATAGTGAGCAAAGTGCTGTCATCAGCTGTTGTAGGATGGCTGGGCGGGAAGGGGAAAGCGGGACCAATCAGTTCACGGAGCGGACGGAGCGGTTGCTTCGTGGGAACCGATGCACCTTGACATGTTTGGACAAGTGGTCACTTCGAGCAAACTTCTTCTCGCAGACAGGACACTGATAGGGTTTCACCCCTGAGTGGGAGCGCCTGTGCCGGGACAGCTCATCTGACCTGGAGAACCTGCAAGAGAAGAGAAGCCTTTTCAAATAAATGGGTTTTCACACTGCTAAGTCTCTCGCGGTGTGGGGGGGGGCGGGGAAGTCCCCTCAGGTCACTGTGAGACTCCGCTTGTGGCAAAGCCCAAACGTACAAAATGAAAGGGACACACAACAGGCCCGGTCTGGTCCCAACCGTCGGTCAGCAGCAGTGATGGAAACACACAATTATCAGCCTCATCCCACATCATCTCTGGACTCGGAGCAATGCATGGAGACAACGTTTGTACCAACCTTGCCCTAAACCCGATAACATGGGTACAGCTCAACTAAAACAGTGCTGCTCGTGATCCCTCTGCCAGTCCCCTTCAAAGCCCGTCCCACAAACTCTCTCCTGCAAATCCAAGCACGGACCATTCTCAAGCAGAGATAACAACCAACATCCCGCAGGTGAGGTCTGATCCAAGCTCCCACTGGCACGAGCACGACAGACGCCCAGTAGTTGCACCTAATTTGAGGTGGACCCCAGATAACAGCCAGACACGTCGGTACCCAGGAGCTCCACAGCTCATCAGACCCAGCTGAAAAAGCGGCTTTTGTACCTGTTCCTGCAGGCTAAATAAAGAGTCATTAACATCTCAGTACCAGAGATGCTCAACAGTGTAACAGCTGACAGCCAGGTGGGCCCCAATGGCCATTAGCATAGTTACTTCATGGGTAAATTGAAATCAAGATTGAGCCTTTAATTACCAAAACTGTCTCCCAGAGTCATTTCAATGTTAGATATTTCCCACCTTCCATCTCCACAGAAAAATCCCTAAACAACCACCGTGAATCGCACAGGTTTTACTGAACCCAAATGAGCTAATCCTTTGGTCTTCACTGCAGGACTGGCTCTATTTCCAGCTTGGACCTGACCGGGAGCCACAGGGTTAATTAATAATGCCACACTAAACCAGCCCTGTCCAGATGGGTACAAAAAATTTGCTGCCTGACAAAGGGCAATTAAGTGCTTTGTTGCCAGAGCAGTAACAAAGAGCAGCACAGAAAGAGAGCTTGCAAGAAACGGTATCAGCTGTTTATTTACAATAAATAAATGAAGTCATGGGCACTAGCTGAATAAATGGGGGAAAGAACATGTAGAAAAATGCACCCTTCTGGAGCAAAATATCACATCACCAACAGAGTGAATACGCTATTTTTATGAAAGGGGGAAAACAGGACTGCTGGGCTCCTATGAATAAGTCCTTCATGCAAGAAAAATAAGTTTCCACATAAAGGTTTTAATTAGCTCTGATCTCCCGCCACCAGTTGAGGAACAGGGCACAGGCACTGGGAAAGCTGGGGATGGTTTCCACAGTTCCGCAGCTCTTCAGTCTGGTGAGGCTCTCTCTACCCAGAGCGCTCTGCAGCCGCTCAAAGCAGATGCAGATACTTGCCATGGGTAAGATACGGCGTGGACATATCTCTCCCAGCGGCATTTCTAGGGGAGGTTCCTTCACCCATTCTCTTGCTTTTCTGCCTGGTCCTTGCTTTGGTATCCCCATGGTGAGAGTCAAATGCACCATTAAGTGCAATAGACAGATGCCCTAATGGAGCCATCAACCTGTTCCTCACCTGGGATGCGTCTTCTTCATAAAGGCTGCAACAGGGCTTTCTCTTCGCCCTAGTACCTGCTTTCTCTAGCAACCCTGGTCCTTCCAGCCACAGCTTCCCAAAACTACAGTCTGGACCTGGGAGCAGCAGGGCCAGGGATTTCTCCCCAGTCCTTAGCAGTGAGCTAGTCCCAGTGCCACATCCCTGGAGGGATGCTCTTGTAGAGCTACGGATGAGTGGGACTAAACATCTTTACGGAGAGGGCGGCACGTTGCCTGTGCAGACTGCCTCAGTGGGACTCAGTGCTGGACAAGGAATGGACCTGTTGCCAGTGGTGGCAACCATGTCCAGGGAAAAGAGGGAGCAGCGAGGGAAAAGGGCCTTTGCAAAGAGCCGTCCTCTTATATACAGGCTTATCACTCAGAGAAGGAGTAAAACCAGATGTGGCCGGGTTGCCTTGTCCCATGTCCTTGGCCATTAAGGTCACCATCTGCAACAGAAGTGCAGTAGCACATGGCTAATTCTGCACAAGAGCTCCACAAGTGCATTTCAACGGGGATTGCATGGATGCTGGGGGAGAAAGAGGCGCATATCAGGAGTGAGCAGCTCCGCTCATACCCTGGGAGCTCGGATGAGTTCATCTGACAAAAATACGCTCTGCCTCATAACGATGTCCTTAGCTGAGGAGGCGGGAATGTTGCAATACTGTTCCCCAGCAGTCACAGAAAGATCAACTTACAGAGCCCACAGAAATAAACCTCGAGCTGTCGGTGTGTTTACAAAAAAACAACGCAAAGGTTAGGACAAGGAAGCCGGGAGGATCTGGTGGCCTGGCCCTGCAGTGAAATGGTATTTGCAGCACATTCTGGCACTAAGATCACCCCAAGAAAACTGCAAATCATACCCAATGGAATGCCACATTCAAACAAACACAAGGGACCCCCAAGGAACACCTCACTATCCCAAGTCACTGCCATTTGCAGAAGGATTCCTCCTTCAAAAGAAAGGAGAAGGGATCTGGGCAATCCCAGAGCAACTAGAAGAATCTGCCTCATCCGTCTGTCTAGTAGGACCCCAAAGGACCTGTAACTACATCTCCCTTGGAGACAAATCCTAGAGTTCCCTTGATGTGTATGATGTGTCCCATGACTCCTGGCCAAACAAGGACATCACTATGTGGCTCAATAGGCAAGAAAGGTCAACAGTTTCAGCCTAGTACTCCATGGTCCCTACCATGGCCACCAGCCATTGAGACTGACCTAGGCTGTACCTCTCCTCCGCAGCGGAGGGGAAGCTATGGATTCATCCTGCCCATCCCCAAAGCATGGGTATGGTAAACCAGCACTCCTCCAGCACACCTGAAAACCCCTTTGCGCAGCACCAGCAAAAAAGGCCACTGCAGGATGCCACACATGGTCCTCCCCATGCTCACCTGGTGCCATGCATTACAAGCCTTCAAACCCTCCCTACCAAACCAGGCAGAGCTTGCCTTGCACGTTGTCACCTGCGGAGCCAGCTGCGCCTCCAGCGCGGCGATGCGGCAGGGCATTTACAGGCCATTGCCTAATCCCCCAGCCCTCACAACACCTGCAGCTTTGTACGCTGCTGCGCCAGGGCAGGGAAAGCCAGAGCTGCTCCTGCTCCGTGCCACGACACGGCTGCTGGGGACCGGCCCACGCCGCTTTTCAGTGGGGGCCGTCGCAGGAGCAGCGCTAACCAGAGGCTGCCCTGTGCCAAAGGTACGGGCTGGCAGGACACAGATCAGCGGTCCGACCGGTACAGCGGGCTATTGAACGCAACGGGTCACCGGCCACTTATGAACCCCTCTCTGCGACCAGCCGAAAACAGCTCTCACCCCGTGCCAAGGAAGGGCACAAGCAAGCAGGGTTCAGCCTCCTCCAGGGAGGTGCTTGGGGCTCTCCAGCTGTCCCAGGGGTCAGCAAAAGGGTTTGCTGCGCGCACACCCCTACCTTGGTGCAGTGAAAGGGTGGAACTTCACCACAGCAGGACTGCCCAGAGCGCTGGGGAAGCTTTAACCCCCCGCAGCTCAGCCCCTTCGTGCTAGGCAACACTTTGTTTTGGTTTTCAAACTACTATCTTCAGTGAGGTCAGATCTTAAGTGTCTTCAGTGAAAAAATAAATACGCAAGCACAAGAATGCAGGGAAAGGAGGGGGAAAGCAGAGCCCAGCAGTGTTTTAGTGCTTAAATTCCAGATGATATAAAACTGGGAGCAAACAGAGAGTCCAGATGCGTTTGACTTAAGTCATATGAGATCACAGCTCTCGCTGAACTTCTGGAAAAGGTAAACACGCTTTATTGATGAAAGGGGACCGAGCAATTCAGCGCTCAATTGGGTCTGGCCTTTGATGTGGGAGCAGCGCACAGGGGATGTGCGGGAATCTCGGGATGGTGCTACGGATTGCTGCGAGCGCAGGGAGCAGCTCCTCAAGCGCTGCCTCTCCTGCCGGCTATACACCTGCCC
This sequence comes from Larus michahellis, assembly GCF_964199755.1. NCBI lineage: Eukaryota > Metazoa > Chordata > Aves > Charadriiformes > Laridae > Larus > Larus michahellis. The sequence goes on from NC_133905.1 coordinate 4,776,670, forward strand.
CCTCGGAGCAGAGCCCTGCCAAAGTTTGGAGGTCTTGGGGACTGGGATACCAGCCTGGGCTGTGGAATGCACCACGACAAACAGCAACAGAGAGTTTGAAAAGCCCTCCCAGCAGCTGTTTGTGGACAGCACACACGTTCCTCATAGCTAAGGTTGATTAATTTCTCACTCCTGTCGGGCTCCTCATCTTTAAAAAGTTGTGGCTGACAGAGTGAAAGTTCAGGGTGCTCCCGGTTGCGGGACCTGCGCTTCTCTTGGCCCACCTTACACCTGCATCCTGCGTTTGATCCACACCATTCGCTGTAATGCGAATTTACGCAAAAAGGCATTTACGGCTCCCGGTGTAAATTCAATCTCCATCCCTTACCGCTTAATATTTTTTCTAGATGTCCCTCTTGGCTTTGCAGCCTGAGAAACACCAGCTCTGTAGTAAGACAGAGCTGGAGAAGGTCACCCACAGGCAACACCTCAAGCTTCTGATCTTGAGCCACAAAAGTCAGTGGTATAAATCTCAGCGTGGGTCAGACAAACCCTCATGTGCCACATGCATTTGTCACAAAAAGTGAGAGTTTTGCTCACACGCCAGCGCAAGGAAAGCCAACGCGACACCCACAGGCCCGTTCCCAGGCAGGAGGCCCGTCTGCTGCCTGGGCGCACGTACTCTGGCCACCAGACGAAAAGCAGCGAGTGCCTCTGCTGCAGGTCAGGAGCGAACCAGCCTGCGGCGTATGGGCCCATTCAGCTAAACAATATGGCTTTAATTTCAGCGCATCCGGAGCGGCAAGCCACCGAGCAGTGCCACCAGCACAAAAGGAAAGAAAATCACCACCAGTTTGTAGAGCCACCAAAAAGTGAAATGGGGGGGTGGGGGGGGGGAAATAAAAATCATCAAAGTAGTTAATTGTATTGATCTCCTCAGTCCCGCTGAGGGGCAAATTTCAGACTGGTCCCATTGGGGAGCGGAGGATTCAGCCCCATTCCGACCTTTTCCCTCAAACCAATCCAGCCATCTCTAAGTGCTGCGTGTCTCACATACTTGCATTTTTACACAACCCCCTCCTGTTACTTTTTACCTCGTCTGTTCCCCGTGGTCACAACCCATTTCCTCATTAGACACTGCTCACTGAAGCTCTGCAGGATATTCTTTGAAAGAAATCTGGTTTAATTTAATACAAGGGAGTTAAGATTTTGTTTTCTCCCCTCATAACTTGTGGTGCTGTATATTAACGCTTGCCAGCAGACAGGCCAGTGATACAGCTAATTGGAAAGATGGAGGAAGGCTTCTGCCAGTTTTCTTGAAATAAAAAGTTGATTTTTTTAAACAAAGTTTTGATTTTTCATCTAGTATTAAGAATATAATGAAAAAAAAGAAAAATCAAGAGATACCCTCTGCGAAACGTTTTGCTCAATCAAACCGGCAATCTTCCGTTCAAGCAACGCTTAACTCCACCTCAGCCTTCTGGTGATGTTGTTACATCTGACAGCTTTTTGCAACTTTGAGTGGCACCCACGCGTTTTTCTGAATCAACGCGGAGAATAAACCCCAGAGCGTGCCGGCGTGTCACCGCCAGCATCTCCAGAAGGAGTGGGATGAAGTGCATTTTCTATGAAACTGCACAGAATACCGCTTTTCTTAACCACGCTCGCTTATCACAGCCCTTCAGTGACGACGTCCAGCCCCGTGCGGTGGGAGCCGCACGCAGTGGTTCTGCCCTACACCATCCAGTTCACTTACAGCCCTCAGCGGGTACCAGCTGAGCATCTGCTGCGGCTGCTGTGTTGCAACCGGACTGATGAGAACGCAAGGTATTGCCTGCGGTAACAAGCTTAACCCGACCCTCTTGGAACGAAACGCTAATTACGATGGACTACTTTTATTTTTTTAAGACATTTAAACAGCTGATGCCAGCAGATGATGCTCTGCTGTTTAATTTATCAGAGCCCCTGGATTACCTAACAGGAAGAAAAAGGTTCTTAAATTCTCAAACCAACCGAACGAGTTTTGGGAACAGAAACGCTTTATAAAATCAGAGCGCAAACCTCCTCGCTCAGGAGGTGGGGTCAAGTGAGCAGACAGGGGAAGGGGGGTTGGGCAGTGCTGCACCCCAATACTAACCTCCATCCGCAGCCCGGCCACGTGCACGCAAAAGGCTTTTCTCCTGTGTGCCTCCTCAGGTGGGCTTTCAAATGGCTGCTTTTCGTGTACATCTTGGTACAACCAGGAAAAGAACATTTGTGCATTTTAATGAGTTCTGCTGCAGGGTTCTTTTGAAATTTCTGACCCATGATGATCCCCGTCTGACCCTGGATCATGCCTCCTGGCCCAATTGGCTTGGCGGCGATGGGGACGGGAGCAATGCGGACAAATTTAGAGGACAAGTTCAAATTGGATGACTGAACTATCTGAGGCACAAGGGCAAATGTCTGTCCTTGGATGTTGACTAGGAGCTGTGCAATTTTAATGTTCTCTTGTGCTGGTCCTTGGGAACTGGGGCTCGTGTTGGACTCCTGTTTGATCTGTACAGGCTGAATTTGAAGCATAACTGGTATCCCATTCTCCAGGGACATTCCTCCATTTGAACCTTGGCCACCTTCCGTCGAACTGCTCAACTGTTCATTTTTACTCTCTTTTAAACTAGCGCTGGGTAACATATGGTCTTTTTGCTGTAGTGAAGCAACAGAAACTTGGCTGCAAGCTCTCAAGTCCTTGGTCTCGCTTTTAGGTCTTTCTTTGAGCTCCAACTCCATGTTCTCCTCCAGAAATTCCTCAATTTCCTCAAGCGTGGGCTGAAATGGTCCTGAGTCTTCCATATCCACAGCAAATTCGGGCAACCTAAAGTACTCCTCTTTCACTATCGGCTGAAGTCTCCTTTTGTCCCACCATGATGCAGCGGTGTTCCCCAAAGATGCCTGGGACAATAAGTAGTCTAAGATACTGTCCTGACCTTCTGCACTGGACGTGCTTCCATAGCTGGAGCTGAGAACCTGGGAGTCAGGGCTGGAACAGGAACAAAAGCTGGACGAGTCGCTGTCATCTTCTGAGAGGGGTGAGGGCAGCATTTGGTAGGACCTCACCCCTGCTGTCATGTCCCCAAAGTATCCAAGAGAAGATCTTGTAGATGAAAAGGATTCATCAGTAGGCAGCAAGTGATCCACCATTCCTGGGCGATCTCTTACGGATATCCCAACAGCATATACCAGGCGGTGAAAGTTCAGGTGAGAGCCTGAGCGTAAGAAAACAAAACAGCAACAGTCAGAAGTCGGTTTAATCATTTATCTCCATGAGCTAAAGCTCGTAAAGCCCTCCAGCTCGCAGGAAAGTCCAAAGCATCCAGTCTCACTGAGCACACATGCTGCTACACGCGTTGATACGTCTGTACCACCCTCTAAGGACTGTCAGGGCCAGAGCGTTTTGCAGGATTGCACCACGTATTTGCAAAAGAATTCTTTCAGAAATCATTTCCCAACTGTGTGTGCTCTAGATTTACAGCTCCCTTCCAGAATATTGCTGGCAAGAGAAAATAAATGATGGGGTTTCACCTAACAGTGAAACCTAGAGCCAAAGAAGGGAATGGGGAGAAAAAGAATAATAAAGTGTTGAAATTTTTACCACCCAAAAAGAAACAAATAAAAAAATGAAGTTTATTGCTGGTGGCTATAAAATGCAAATCCTTTCCTTATCTTGTAGCTTTCCACCAACCTTATTTTTAACTTCCTCAGTTCCACAAATATAGGCTAATCAGCATAATGCAAGGATCAATCTGTCAGGAGCCAAAAATATTTACTGTGCTTCAGCATTTACTAGGCGGATTTTCCCCCTCCAGATGTAATGAATCAGTGTGCCAACGTCATCATCACCTGCACTGCCCTTAATAAGGCTGGCACTGTGCTGAGCTAATTACCACGTCCTGGCAAGCCAGCTGGTGGCTGGTTTCACCCCATCGCTCCATGCTCCTCTCTCCCTGGGTACGGAGATCGCGGTGATCTGAACCTCCTGCCAGCTGCTAAACTGGGAGGGCTCGTGTGGACCCCCCGACACCTCATCTGCCGTCACCCACGGCGGGCAGCCGCGCTCCCTGTTTTCCCCCTCCCCGTGCCGAGGCAGCGGGCGGGCAGCATCCCGCAAGCCCCTACTCACGTGAACCATAATCCCGCGGCAGCCCCACGGAGGCACAAGGGCAAAACCCATCCTTCCTAGCACAGCCCACCGTGACGCTCGCCGGCAGCGGCGACCGTCCTGCGCTTTCCCAGTTAAGCCAAGCAAACTTCCTAGAAAGGTTTCTGGGGAGGGGAAGGCAGGAGGGACATCTGCGTCTTTGTTTTCTTTTTTTTCCCCCCGCCGCCAGAGGAAAAAAAAAAAAAAAATTGCTTACGGACAGAGACTATGCCTCTTAGAGAGCAAACGCAGAGACCTCCGGACGGAGCGAACACTGGCCCTCAGTCATTCGCTCAAGGTGACTGATTGAAAACAGAGCTGTATATGTGCATAATAAAACAACTCTTTCTGTGGAAGGTATGTGGACTGCAGAGATAGAAGTCATTTGATCAGCCTATGAGGTTTTGTGTGTGTGTGTGAATTCGGAGGCATGTGACCCAGCGCGAAGGAAATGCCAGTCAATCTTGTTACACGCTGTCATTTTCCACAGGCTCTGCCGCTGCGCTTTGGACGCTTTGCCATGAATAGTCAATAGCTCCCAGTTTTGTGCAGGGAAGGGGATGGTTGTTACCGCTATTGCCGAGCATCCTTGCTGCCTGATCTCCAAAATTTGCCCTGTCTTTGCCTTCTCCGGAGAAAAATCAAAAGGCGTCTATGTGCTCAGTGCTGCAGCGAACGCAGAGCGTGATATTTTACACAACACTCTTAAAAAGCTCCATCCCATTGGCGGCATCTATTAATATTTCACAGGAAAGGGGGGGGGGACGGGACACATATTTCTTAAAGACACAGCTTCCTCCTTCATACGCACATGGAGGAAGCAGGGGCAGGTTGAAAGACAGACTTAAAAGTAAGATTGCACATTTTGCTGGTATGCGTGGCCTGTCAGTCAGCTACGCCTCTGAACCGATAATGAAATACCCACATGTGCCGAACACGAGGAAGTTCAAACAGAGGTTAGTGCCTCTGTTTTGTGACCTTAGCCTATAATCATGTCTTATAGTAAAAGTGAAGAGTCAGAAGAGAGGAACTATTTCTAACACACAGGACTGTTTTTTTAAATCTCTGTCGATGGAAAGTTCCTCCAGCAGCAGTCCTAGGGCTGAGGTATTCCCCGTTTTGAAACAGAAAACACAATCTGCTTCTGAGAAGTTTGTACTGGCTTCCAGTAAGAATTCACCCAAGCAGCTCGTTTCTGTCTTGCGCCAGGAACTGGTGAAGTGTGGGGCAGAAAGGAGGACTCGCCCTCCGATCCGTTCTGATCCTCCCTTCTCTGTCTCCGTTGTTCCAGCTTGAACTTCGGAAGAACGGTGCTGGGAGAGAAATCTGGACTGCAACGTGGGTTTTTTTTTTTCAAAGAAAAGCTGGCGCGCTCTGTGCGTGCGGGGAAAGAGCCTGCACCAAAAGCAGTTGGTAAGGTTCTTTTTATTAAAAAAGAAAAAAAAAAAATAAAGTTCACGTTTTCTTTACATGGCTGCGAAAACTAGGAGGCCACATATCAAAATATCCATATATTCCACTGGGAATGGAACTATACCCTAATTTGAATGAGGGCTGAAAGGAGGGGGGAAAAACCCGACGAACTCCTAGCAACTGCTGTGAGCGACGTCCCTCAGCAGAACGCAGCCAGCACGCTTATTTCCCCAGCTCTTTGGACAAGGAGCAATGTCACTCGGTGTAACCAGAGTAATTTTAAGAAGAGAGGGGACTGTCAGAGGCAAATAGATCCGGGCCAGATCTGCTTTCTGTGCACTCTCAAAACTTGCAGAGCAGCCAAGAAGATTTTGGGGAATGCCTGGAATGCAGGATCGGGCCCGGGCTATATTTTATCCTAAAGGCCAGACTAACAACCAAAAGGCTTTCATCCCTACTTCGCCTGAAGACACGGCCAAAACCAGAAGATTAAAAAACAAAAACAAGAAAAAAAAAGGCAGGACTACACAAGCTGTGAAAACTGATGGTGCTGTTTACATAGAGCACTTTCATCTCTAGGAGCCCTGAAAACACGTTAGAAATGTAAGCACCTATAGAGGGACCTCAGTGCCTGAGCCACTGAAAAACAGCTGCTTCTGGAGTGAAATACAGCAGCTGTTCAACAGCACACGGCAGCACGACCGTCTCCAACTTTTAAGAGTTCCCTGGGTTGTTATGATGTCCTTTCTGCCAGAAACATGTTCTGTTTAAAACCTGCCCGTCTAATCGCCAGCTGAAACAAAATAACAAGAAAAAAAAAAACCAAAAAAAACCACCAAAAAACAGAGAAGGTATATTCTGACTCAGAGTAACATTAAAACATGAAGTCCTGTGAACTTGCTGAAAACACTGGGACATATTTCCCAGCTTGTCATTTCGGGATGGTCAGTCCAGCGCAACTGATAGCCCAGCAGTACATGGGCTCTGATACGCCGCCAGTCATTTCCTATCTATGCTGCTACAGCTTTTTCTAGTTTAGGACTGATCTCTTTAGGGTTTTCTCTTGTTTCCCTAGAGGATTTTAAATCTGTTCAGGCTTGACTCCTGCTCCGCAGACAGAGCCACAAACCAGGCTGTGAACCAGGCCCAGCGTTTCTAAGAAATTAAAATGGAAATGCACGGGGGGGGAAAAAGCCCCCCAAATGACAATATAATAATAACAATAATAAAAGAAGCCAAGAGCCAGGAGGAAATCTATTTGCTCTCATCCCTTCTGCAAGGTGGCTGCGCTGCTCCCCAGACACGGAGTGGGGCGGGGGGGGGGGGGAAGAGGGGGGTTGTTTAGGGTCTCACGCTGCTTTTTTCCCCAAACCCACCGCCTCTGGGAAGCTCCCAAAGCTTCATTTTCTGGAAACTATCCCCCCCCCCCTTCACCCCCAAACTTTGGCTTGCACAAGAGGAAGCACTTTATCCGCCGCGGGCGCTGGCGGCGCCCCCCCCCCCCCCCCCCCGCACCCCGGGCTGCCCGCCCGGCACCCCCCGGCGCCCCGAAACAACGCTCGGCATCAGTGATGCGGGACGGGGTGGGGGGGGGGGGGGGGATACACACACAATTCCCACCCCAGCACAAGCACAGCCAGGTTTACACGGCTGCAAAGCATTTGCTTGTTTGTGGTGGGGTTGGTTTTTTTTTTTGTTGTTGCTGCTTGTTTTTGGGGGGGGTTAAAAATTATTATTTTTATTGTTTTCCTGCTCCCTCCATCCCTTTTCAAGAGGCTTTGTGGGGCCGAGCTCTCCCCCTCCCCCCCCCCCCCCCCCCTCGGCGTAGTCCCCAGGTCGCGATGACCGGGAGTAACCCCCCACCCCCCCCGCCTGTCACACCATGTCACGACACAGCTCCAGCCTGAAAACAGCCCCCCACCCCTGCCCGCAGCCCGGCACCCCCGCGCCGCACCGCCGGGGGGGGTTTAACCTTCCACCTCCCCGTGACCGGGCAGCAGCGGCACAAACACCACCGCCCCCCCCCACCACCCCGGGTACTGGTGCGGGGCCACCGCTGGCGGGACGCGCACCCGCGCAAACCTCCGCGCCCCTCGCACCCCCTTACCTGAACTCCTCTGCGAGCCGCGGAAGGAGGGGGGGCGGCGGGGTGGGGGAGAAAACGCCAAGAGCGACCAGAAGAAGGCAGAAACAATAATTTAAAAAAAAAAAAAAAAAAAGCGAAAATAGCGATAGAAATAAAAACCCCAATAAAGACGCAAAATTAAAACCACCGAGACGCGGCGGGGAGCGGAGGGGGCCGCGGAGGGAGCGCGGAGCGGCGGGCGGCGGGCGCAGCTCCCCCGGGAGGCGGGTGCGCGGGTGCGGAGCGCGGCCCCGCGGCCGTAGTACTATATCCCCCGCACGGGACGGGCGCCCGGCGGCGGCGGGGGAGGCCGGGGAGAGGCTCGACCGAGTCCGCAACCACCATTGGCCCCGCCGCGGCGGGGGCCGGCCCGACACCGGCCTCAATGGGAGCCCGGCCCGGCCCCCGGGGCGGTGCTCGGGAGGGACAGCACACGGGCGAGCCCCCGCCGGGGCCGAGCATCCCTGGAGAAGTGTGTTGGGGGGGGGAGGGGGGGTCCGCACTGCTGGAAGCGTGCAAGCCAAGCCCCTGGGCACCTCCAGGGTGCCGGAGGGGTGGAAGTCGATGGAGAGGGATCTGCTCTGGGTTTCGCTGCTGACTCGGTGGCACCAGCTGATCGTGATGGTGTGGCTGATGCCGGGCAAAGCCTTTCGCTCTTCTGCCTTCCCTTGTGTAAAATTGTGGCTGTTTAGCTGTGCTCTTTGGAAAGAGCGAAATATTCCAGAATAGCAGGGTACATCTTAATTTTAGGAACGTAGTTATGATTAAGCTTGTCAATCAACAGCAAGTACCTCGGTAAAAGTTGTTGATTAAATATGGGAGATTTCTTGTTCTGAAAAACTTAGAATGAATGGGATTTTCCTCTCAGATGGTGGAATGTAAGTATCTCGTGTAAGCTGTCGCTGTGGTCAGGATGTCTCCTCAATACAGAGGCCAGTTGACTTAGGGATCAGTTCATCATCATGGGGACAAACTTTTTAGCAGGGCCTCTTGCGATAGGACAAGGGTTAATAGTTTTAAACTAAAAGAGGGTAGATTTAGACTAGATATAAGGAAGAAATTTTTTTCAATGAGTGTGGCGAAACACTGGCCCGGGTTGCCCAGGGAGGCGGTAGATGCCCCATTGAACGGGGCTCTGAGCAACCTGATCTAGTTGAAGATGTCCCTGCTCATTGCAGGGGGGGGTTGAACTAGAGGATTTTTAAAGGTCCCTTCCAACCCAAACTATTCTATGATTCTAAGTCCCTGGAGATCAGCAGGTCCCACACCCTCACTCCTGCCCCATGGCCTCACGCCTGCCCCTTTCCTGCCCGCCTGCTGGAGCTTGATGGGGAGCACGCTGGAAAGTATTGGGCTTTGGGGTACCCCTGGATTGTTATTACGGTCATTACATTTAATATAAATACATGAGACGCCATCTGGAGTACTGCATCCAGCTTTGGAGTCCTCAGCACAAGAAAGACAGGGACCTGTTGGGACGGGTCCAGAGGAGGCCAGAGAGATGATCCGAGGGCTGGAGCACCTCTGCTATGAAGACAGGCTGAGAGAACTGGGAGTGTTCAGCCTGGAGAAGGGAAGGCGCCAGGGAGACCTTATAGTGGTCTTTCAGTGTCAGAAGGGGGCCTACAAAAAAGCTGGAGAGGGACATTTTACAAGGGCGTGTAGCAATAGGACAAGGGGTAATGGCTTCAAACTGGAAGAGGGGAGATTTAGATTAGATATCAGGAAGAAATTTTTCACTCTGAGGGTGGTGAGCCCCTGGCCCAGGTTGCCCAGATCCCTGGAGGGGTTCAAGGCCAGGCCGGACGGGGCTTGGAGCAGCCTGGGCTGGTGGGAGGTGTCCCTGCCCAGGGCAGGGGGTGGAACGAGATGATCTTTAAGGTCCCTTCCAACCTAAGTCATTCTATACTTCTGTGATTATTTTCACACATATATGTACATACATGCTATAGTTATGCAATGTTTATAGCATGAATCAGGATCCAGGCAGAAACAATAATTTAAAATTATTTAATTTCTCATTGTCCTGCAGCAGTGAGGCCCAGCAGAGGAAGCAGGCAGAGGTGTCAGCTGCAGCAGCAGTAAGCTTTTCTGCTGAAGCAGTGGTTTTTCAATTTCAGTTTTTCATTTTTCAGACCCCTGGGAAGGTGCAGGCTAGGATACCAGAAGGCAGTCTCGTGACAACAGGTCTGCGGACCTTTTTGGGGCTACGTGGGACAGAGCACCATCCCTGCTCTCCCACTGAGGGACTGTGGGCCTCATTGTCCTGCAGGGAAAATGAGTTATTATCCTCATTTTATGACTTTATGGGGAAACAGAGGCACAGAGGGTCGAAGCAAACATCTGTGGCAGAACCAAGCCGCAGCCTCTTCTCTTTTCAACTCCAGCCCAGGGCCTTAAACTGGCAAAAATATCCTCCGGCTCCATGGCTTCAGAATTGCCAGTAACACGTTTCACAGTTTGGCAAACATAAACCAGTCTCTTCCCAAGAGGAGGTTCAGCCTCGGCAAGTCCCGGCAGCCCCATCCCAGCAGCAGCGCGGAGGTGACCCCACGGGTGCTGCCTCACCCCGGTGGGTGCCACCGAAGGACCCGGGGGTGCTCCGGGCTCTGCTCTCATGCACAGACCTCGCTCTTCCTCTCCACGTATCTCAATGAATAATGCATGAATACACGCTCATCAAATTCCCAGATACTATATTTATACAAAGACATCAGGGCCAAATTCTGCATTAGTTTAACTTCAGCAGTATAAAACGCTGGCCTTAAACATTTTTAACCAAAATAGGGTTTTGGCAAACCTTGCTTTGCTGTTTTCTCTCAATTAAAAGCCCTTTGTTCCCTGAGTAGGTGAAGTTTAGCTTGATGCAATGCAAAGGGCAGGAGATTTAGATACAGCTAAAATCCCAAACCCTCAAGACTGGGCTTAAATGGAATTTGAACTGTTGGCTGTACAGATATGAGATTCCCTTACGATGTTTATTACCGTGGAAACAACCAAAAGTTACAATCTTAATTTTATCATTATTATAACCTACACATGCATTGGGATACATTAGAGGTTTCTCTAAATTTTGTTTTTCCACATGCAAAAGACAATTTCTTTGTATTTCAGTTACAGTCGTTCCCAGCTTTCCCTAAATTGCTGGATAGGCTGTGAAGACCCACATTTACCTCACGCGGAAATAAAATAAATGTGTCCCAGTTCTGCTTCTCAAGTTTCATCCGCTTGACTAGCCCCACAGCCTTTCCCCTTCCCTAAAAGTACCACTCAAGGCTGGGTGCGTTTCCCATTACACAGCGACAGGACTGCGCCGTTATGTGTCGCTGAAGCCAGTGACACGAAGGTGTGATGACTTCAGTGGGCTCAAGCAGATCCAAACACGTGCTGCTGCCGGAGGAGATGTCCAGCCACCTTCCCTTTGGCCGGCGCCAGCCCTTGTGCGGCTGCGCACTGCGACGGAGGAGGGATCCGATGCTTTTTCACATCTGCAATGGATCAGTTGCTTGGACAAACAGGTTGTTAAACGTGTTAAGTCAGGTCAAATGCTTCTAAGTCTGAGTCCAAGGACACCTGTGGGATGAAAAAGCACAACTTTGGTTCACGGTCACTTGGGACAGCTCAGGGATGAGTAACTTCAGCTGCACTGAAGAACCCTACGGAGCATCTTACCCATTCAATAGAAGGCAACAGTGACCACTGGGAGGTGAAATGTGATGGAAATAATCAGGCAAGCGTAACTAAGGTTTCTGTATTTCTCCCTCATATTTCCCTGGAAAAGATACAAAAAATGCCAGCAGGCCGTACAGAGTATTCGGGAAGCGAGTCCAGAGCATCTGGGATGAACCCCTGACCTGGGCACCCTCACGCGACGATTCTGGATGCACCAAACTTTTTGCATATGCCCAGATCCCCTTTGTCATGCACACACTATCAGCTGCACTTCAGCAAAGCCCTTGCGCGTATGTTCAGTGACTGTGTCTTAGGCATTTCTGGATGTCCAGCGCTCCTGTAGAAATTACTGCCCTGACCAGGCTATTGGACATCAGGACACCCTGGACAAATATCCAAAGTCCTCTTTTTCTGCCCAGACAGAATTTCTAGGCAGAGACAAAGGACACGTTAAAAACAAATAAATAAACAGGATATATGACGTCACGAGTTCTGATATCTCCCATCAGCACAAACCCGTCACTCTACAACAGAGAACAGTGAGAAAACATGGAAAAGTCACTGTCACTCGTAGCCCCAATCTGGGGTTGCCCTTGGTGAAACATGTCCACAGCTTCATCCTCTACAGCATCTTCTCTGAGCGGAGATTTTATCTGGGAAGCTTTCTTTCCCAGGATGATCACATTGTTTTACCCGTGAGTCTGCCGTGAGGGCCTTGAACCACGCTCCTGGTTTTGGGGTCCTCGGGCGCACTTTCAGACTGAACCCCAAAATTGAAGATTACAAGCCAGAGTGGCAGGTGCCAGCCTCTGGGCTGACTCAGCCAACTCTCCGTCCCTCGGGGATACCTGAGTGCACTTCCCAAGCTGTAAACTGGTTCACTGATTAATTCTTCAGAGCCCTGTGACAGTAAAAGCACATGGACACACACCTAAGTTTTGCTCAAGGTTGTGGAAACAATACGAGCTTTAATTAACAGCAGGAGAAATGCACAGTTCTAGACAAACATAACGACTTCTGATCACTTTTGGCTGCCAAGTTTTCATGAGAACCAGGAATGGCCAGGACAGGCTTTTGGGGATGTTTTGTGCAGTTGTGACCAGCGTCTCACATCAGCATCCCTCATTTGGTGCTGCAGCAAAACCGAGCCCCTGCTCCCCACCATAGACACACGCGTCTTTTCCCCTCCCTCATGCTTCTCGTGCATCGCTGAGAGATTTCCTTCCCTCTGTTCATCTCTTCGCCAAGTCCTTTTAAAATCTATTATTGCCTCTGTCCCTTGGTCCTGCCTGGGGATTTTCCATTCTCTCTTTTGCCACCTTTCAGGAGAGAACTTAAGTCAAACTGGTTTCCCTGCCCGGACAACCTTTCCAGCATTCCTACAGCCCAGTCAAACACCGGGGCTAATGTAAAGTTAAGGTCCTTTTCATTGGCTTTTGTCTGATGGCTGTGTGTTAAAGATCCAGTCAGGAAAGGCAAACAAACCTTGGCATTCAAGCCTTTTATAATTTCCCTGAAGATAATAATAGCACTGCACTGTAAAGTTAAAAAGAAGCCGTGGGCTGAAGTTGTTCCCGAGTTGTTGTGCCACGTAGCACGGACCCGTTAAAGGTGGGAAAGGCAGCAAAAGGCTCGTCCGCTCCGCGCTCAGCAGTTTACACCTAACCATTTTTTGGCTCTGCCCACGCTTTGCCTTTCCATATGTGGCCGTACAAGGGACGATTTTTCCTGCCGTAGGTTTTCCCATCTTCCGTACGTTGTTTGCGCAGCTTTGTGTTACAAATGACTTCTCCTTTTTGAGGGGACTGGAAGGGAAAGTGTTTGAATGTCATGGACGGGCAAGAAGAGGGATTGTGGTGCACAGGGTAAGTGCTTTGCTGTCGTTAGAGGTCACCTGTGGTATTTCTGCCCCAGCCCCTGCTGTTCTCCACTTACCGCAGCAGCAAACTATTAGTAATCTGACGAGCCAGCCGCCACTTGGCAAAACAAGGGTTAGTCAGGCTGAATTGATTACTTGCACATTTCCATGTGATTCACGCATCAAGGCTGCTCCTTTCCAAAGAAAGAAGCAAAAATAATCAGGCAAAGAAAAAATTTAAAAGGAAGTTCAGATTCTATTTTGGGGTTTTATTTTTTTATTTTTTTAATTAGCCTTCTGCAGACGGATCCCTTCTGCGAGCCACAAAGCCGATGGCCGTGTCCGGCCGAGCTCCGCTGGGCTGCAGCTTTCAGCACCAGAAGTTACGCGGACACAGAGGGAACAAAAAAGCCTGTCAGACTCTCCAATAATGTTATGATCACTTTAACCTAGCAGTCCTTGACGCTCGCAGATAAGGACTGCAAGTTCTCTCAGTACTACAGAAATATTGACACAAAGAATATGTTTATCCCCGACTGTGGTTCTGCAGGACAAGGTGGAAACACCAACAGCAATCTCAGGACTTAATTTCTTTGGCCTTGCGAGGGCATCCGTGCTGCAGGGCCAACAGTTTATTGATTTTTTATTTTTTTTTTTTGTCTTTCCTTCACTAGTTTGGAAATTATGTTGTCTTTTCAAGTCAGAATCATAGGTCTAGGGGGAGATAAGTTGGAAGAAACTCATTTTAGGATTTTTTTACGTTAATAAAACTTTTAAAGACAGTGGGGAGCTGGGGAGAGTTTCTGATTTTCTCCCAAACTTTCTGTTCATTAATATACTGAGACAGAAAACATCAGCTGACTTTCTGGCTGGTATTTCTCTAGGCCGTCTTTAACCAGGTCCAGCTCCAACCTCGGGTTTCCGTGCAGAACCCCTGCATTTTAATCTATTGGCAAAAGCAGCCACGAGCAGAGCTGCACCTGCTAACATTATGAACGGCCACGGGAATCAGACCGTGTTCCGCAGGGATCTGGGTGTGCTGAGCGCGTGACAGACAAGCTGTCCCATCACTGCCTCCCCTGCTCCGTGGTGAGCTGCAGCAGAAGAGCTGGGGCTCGGCTGTTTGAACCCCGGGTTAAACCCTGAAGCTGCACAGAGCCGATGCCTTCAACGTGATACATGAGGCTCGTTGCGAGAGGTTCAAGAGCAAGGGGAGCAGCCGAGTCCAAGCTACCCCTCCTGAAGATGACTCAGGGACCGGCAGGTCTGTAAATGTGACAAAACCCACTGACTCACTTCGAGGACATTCAGCACCAACCTGCTCATCCGAGTCTAGGAAAGCAAAATAGACTGGAAGATGTACAGGAAGACCTGGGACATGAGGAATGTGGGCTCCAGTTCAGGAGTGGATCCGCAATAAACTGTATTCCCCTGCCCTCTCCTGGAAGGAATACGCCAGAGCTGGGTGTGTTTGTGCAGGATCCTTGTGCTGAGCACTCCAGGGAAGCGGCTCAAGGTGGTGAGAGGAGATGGTGATTTTGAAGACAATGTTTACAGGAATGAACAACTATGACCGCATTGTGTCCATCGTGCATTGCCAACACCACGTCTGTCAGAAACTGGCACACCTCTCAAGAGAATTTGAATGTTTTCAAGGAAGAACTGCCTGCCTGTCTGGCCGTTTGCATTGAATTGGGAAACAGAGAGGATGACTCAACTGGTGGAATCCAGAGCTCACCTTAAATAGTAAACACAAAGCCTACATGAAAACACCAGTAACCTTTGCTCAGGTCACAGCGGGGCATCACCACATCGGAAATGCAACACCACAGCACTAACAGACAATGCTCTTGGGGGTGCCAGTGCAGAACGGGCAAGTGGGACCCCATCACTTGGCCAATGATATGGTGAGAGCCCAGCAGAGAGGTTGACTCAATCTCTTTGGAGATTATAGAGTAGAGACAGAGACAAAGTACAAAATCCTCAAAATTGGGAAGATCCAGATCTGGGGGTCTGGTCCTGAACCTTCAACTGTGATGTTACTGTTAACCCTCCAGACACACAGTTCGGCGAATACGACCCATTTACACAGATTCACACCTGAATATGCTAGATGTTTTTGCAAAGCTTCCTTCTTCTACAGTCACATGAATTACATTCTTCTTTTTTCTGAACACCAAACAACCGAAGCAATACTAGTCCTGTTCTATGAAGACAACTGATTAGCAAATTGCTGCTGTTGAGAAAATAATGGGAGCAATGAATGACAAAAGCCGAGTGTAGAAACTCTACAAACAAGTCTACAGTTCTACAGTTACAGCACAGGACTATGCATCAGGAGCTCTGGAAGGGCAGGACCAACCACATGTGCACTATCTAACCTCACAAGTGTCTCACATGCTTAGAGTTTTCTTTGCAGTTGTATTTCATCAGGTCTTTGTAAACCCAGCAAAGAGGCATGCCAAGGTGCTCCAACACGCTGGTAGGAGAGTCACCTCCCATAGCTGGGGCGCTGCGCAGCACAGAGGAAAATGAGAGCGTGCTTTGTAGACTGCAAGAAAATACTCATGTTAGGGGCAGGGGGGAGAGGGGGCATTATTTTTTTAAACCTTGGCTGATTGCTTTGCCTTCATGATGGGGGAGTCGCTGAAGACCACAACAAGACACTACATGATATCTCAACCAGTTCCACGACTGGTTTCTTTCCCTGCTCCACCTGAGTATGAGTCCCATCTGCTGGGTTTGCAGCATCTTCAGCGCAGTTCTTTACCCTCCCCTTCACCCTCTTATCAAAGGGATGAACTTCAACAAAGCAGCTCCAGCTGCCTTAAAAAGAGAGAAGGTTCCTATTTCCTGCTTCGGTACAGGGGTTAAGAACAACGTTTCTGTTCATCACAGAAATAAACGTTAAATGAAAGTTGAGTTATATCCCTCCTGTGACTAATGTTCTAGCTTGTTTTCTAAAGTTAATTCTTCATACACTTTTTTCCCCTCTTGTTCTGTCTTACATTTGTCCAGACTCCTGTGTTCCTGAGGGACTAATTACCCACTCAGCAGTTACTCTGAAGTCCAATTGTAATAGTTGGCGAAACTCCACTCTTCCATGCAAGCTTTCAAAAATAATTCCTCATTTTTTTTCAAATAGCATCACTCTCTAGAGCTTCTTCCCAATTTGTGTTGCCCTGGGCTGAGATTTATTTTGCTGCCGTTGACAGCTGACTGCTTTGTTTGTCTCAGGGCAGATATTCTCAGCAGAATCATTAAAAACAAATAAACAAACAAACAAAAACCCCAAAAACAAAAAAAAATCCAAACAAATGGATTTCTCATTTAAAAAATGATCCATTGTGATGTAATCTTCTGTTTTCTTGTCTAATGAATCCTTAGTAGCAATGTAAGCAATGAAGAAAACACTGATTCAGATTTGGATTATTCTTCCTCAAAATACAGATGTGATCACAGCCAGTGTTTTCATTCACACGAATGTGTCAAAAAGTTTGGGGGAAATTCAGGCATGCATCCTGCGATCTAAAGACGCACGCTTTCTTATTCTGTAGGTCTTCGGGAGCAAAATACTCACCCCTACTGGTGTCACAACAAATAATGGAGAGCTAAATTCAGATTACTGGTACATATTTTTTTCCCCATAAACACCGCTCGAGAGGAACCCATGTCCTTTCCCAATCCTGCTACTACCTAACTGTCTACACAGCCAGAAGCAACACACCTCATCTCCTTGCTCTTCACTTTCTCCACCTGTTCCCTGAGGTTAATAACCTTGACGCTGTACAATACTGAACAAATGAATGTTTGCACTTAAATTATCTGTTGAAGAATATACAGAAAAAAGATGATCACAAAGCCTTTTTTTCAGGATGCCTGAATTGTGCCGATGGCACAGGGAATATGGCAGCTCCTATGAGAAGAACCTGTAATCACTGAACGGGAAAGAACATTGCATCTTATTTAATGATTTCATTCTTCCATAACCTCTACTTAATGACATGCTAATTCATTTTCCTAGAGAAAAGATAGCTCTAGACCTCTGCACATCACCCAGTATTTGACCAAGCAGACTCGGGATCTGTCTGCTGCCGAGGCATGGCACAGTGGCTCTAAAGACAATTTACTTGCTTGGGCAACATTTAGATCTGGACTTTTTTTTTTTTTTTTTTTTTTTTGCTTAGGCTTGCATTTAATTGTGATCATCCTGGGAACTCATGCAGGCAGTAGGGCTTCTCTAGATAGCACCGCGGCTCCTGTGAATCAACAAGTATCAGCACAGTTAAGCATCGATCATGCAAACTTGTCAGAGTTACCTGAAGTTCACTATTGTAATTCTCTTTGGAATTCTTGTCTAAATATCACAGCCCTTAAGGTAAATACTGGCTAATTTCTGCCTTGCAAAGAGCAAAGTATTGTCACGCCAGCCCTTCTTCTCACAACCTCGCTAGCACAACCAGTCAAGAAAACTAATTTTACTTTTACACTCAGAAGTAAGATAGTTATCACCATCAGAGAAGAGAGAAAGTTGGTTCTGGGATATCAAGTTTTTCACTCTTAGCATGTAAAATCAACTATAATCACACGTGTAAGTTATTTGCTGAGGGGACCCACAGCAACACCAGGACTTACCAGTTTCATTGGCGGGCTCAGCAGAGGCTAAAGAAATCAATCGCAAACTCTGGGTCTTTATCAAAATTGATCCAGTAATTAAATATTTACTTTCAAGACTTGTCTCAGTCCTATTTCCAGTTCAAAATTACAAATTTTTAAAGATACCTTACCTATGCTCCTACGTATTAAAAAACAATCTCTCCCATTTTTGTAAGCCCAGCAATTTTTTTTTAATACCGTTTTCTACATCTTATAGTTTTCTCACCTAATGAGCCACCAAAAACGTTCCTGCTAACATTACAGATTGTATTTTTTTACTTTCCCCGGGGCGTTCAGTACGTGCGGCAGCGCCCAGGGTGCAGCTACCGCCGAAGAGCGCCGAGCTGCCTAAAGGAGAGGACGCTGTGCACAGCCACAGGCCCGCTGGAACTCCTCCTGCTGGATTTACAACTTGGAAAATCCCAGCATTTCCAAAATCAAAAGTTGGGAGCTGTTCTTAATCTGTCAGCACCTTTTTTAAGAAGGACCTAAGAACTGCCCGGGCATTCATATAAAAATGGAAATCGCCAAACACTCCTTCCTTCCCCCTGAACTATGTGCAGAGCTGTCAAAACGGACCATAGCTTGGGCCAGCGCACAGCCGGCCGAATCAGAAACGTCATTTCACCGATCTGGGGCTGGACTGGGCCCACTTCAAACTGGGTCTGGCAGATGTGAAATGTCAGCAGCCGCCTTACCAGCGGGTCGGTCCGGCGAAGGGCCGGAGAGGCGCAGGCAGCGCTTGTAAGGATGCCAAGAGGCTGCAATGAATCACGTCCTGCTCAGCAGCACAAGGGCATTTCACAACTCTCCCGCCCGGCCGTAGCCTGCGGGGAGCGCAGCAGCCCTGGGGTGCCTCGGGGCGCGGGG
This sequence comes from Larus michahellis, assembly GCF_964199755.1. Classification (NCBI taxonomy): domain Eukaryota; kingdom Metazoa; phylum Chordata; class Aves; order Charadriiformes; family Laridae; genus Larus; species Larus michahellis. Next base: position 4,795,420 of record NC_133905.1, read on the forward strand.
AACCCGCTCGGCGCTGCCCCGAGGATGTGCCAATCTCTTCCTTCCCTGCAGCGCTGGGAAACCTTCCCGATCGCAAACAGCCAGGTGTAGCAGTGTGTCTGTCAGCCTTATTTCACCACGGCTGGTCGGGCACGAGCTGAGGCTGCGGCTTTAACTGTCGCTGTTGCCTTCAGCAGATCTCAGCAGCGAGCATTCAAAATAGCTGCTTATACATCATGTGCTCTTATTCTCTTAATCAGTGCCACGGAGATGAGCGCCAAACCACAGCCAGGGATTTACTGGCACCCTCTGTCGCGCTGCCGGCTGCAGCTCCGTGATAAATGACATTGGCTTGTGCCAGCCCCGGTTCCAAGCACGGGAAAGGCTGCGAGTTTGCTGGAGTTTTATCTCCTCACAGGTCAACATCGGAGGATGCTCCTGTAAAAAGCAACTCCCGTTTGCTTCCAGTCAGAGGTTTCTGGAGCAGCAGGAGTTTGCAGGGAAGAGCCAGGGGTCTAAGCAGATCTCCACCGTGCAAAGCAACGCAGGCCACCTGTGCTGTGAGTCTGGTAACCTATTAATTGCGCTGCGCGAGTGGGACCAGCAGCTGATTGAAGCGCAGCTGCATCCGCTGCAGCGGCACGTCGCCAGGCCGGGCTCTGCCAGCGCCGGGGAGAGGTACAATATTGCAACCTTTGACGTCATTCCAGCGGGATCAAGCTCAGACGTCTGTCCTGATGGGAGATTGCGCACAGTCTCCCCCCTCCCCGGGAGGGCAGACACGTTGTGCAACGCCAAAACAGACTTTACTGAGGAATCGGGCATAACCATGCCTGGCGGCAGATCGGCTCAGCACCCCAGGATCTGGCCTTTGGTGTGTAGAAACGGCAAGAGGCTGGCAATGAAATGGGTGCAAGCCTCCTCAAAAAGCTGTTAAATAATTGGCCTTCAGGCAAAAACACTTTAAAATAGAGGGGACATCACCATGCAGCAGCAAAATGATGGACAAAAGACCTGTTTGCCCTCACAAGTGGGGCTGTTTGCATGGGGTGAGGAGAGGGTTTGAACAATCCTTGGATTTTTTCGGGTTTTTGGGGCACTGCCTAGTAGAAATGGGCTTGGGCAAGAGAAATAAAGGCTAGAAAAATCCCAGGAACCCATCGGTTGGCATGAGTGCGTGGAGGAGTTTACGTCTTCTCTGGGGTAAAAGAATCAAGGAAGGTTTATGGGGAAGGCAAAAGACGGTGATGCGTTTGGGGGTGATGGGAGGCAGAGAAATCAGAGCACGCAGTGCAAAAAAGCGCTGAGGCAGCCGAAGGAGCTGGACACAGGCAGGAACAGAGAAAGCCCCGGGGGCTCCCAGGCAGCTCGGCTGGCTGCTTGGGGCAAACGGCTCAGTGCTGGACTCTGGCGTGGGATGTCACCTCCAAGGAGAACGCTGAGGGCTAGCACTTCTGTCGAGATAACAGAAGACGAGCAACGAAGGGGCCAGTGGGCTCAAAGATGACCAAAGAACTCAAGAGAGACGGAGGCTTTGCACAAAGGGAATGAGAGCATGCAAAAGTTTTCTCAGAAAGGGCCGAGCTGAGCTGCCAGTGGAGCTGCAGCCTCCGGGGCAGAGCCGGACCGTGTCCAGGATCCCGGGTGAGGCTCAGCTGCAGCAGGGCTTTTCTGGAAAGAGGGGATGGGAAGGTGGCCCAGCCATCAGAGCCCAACGGGTGAGATGTATCCTCGTAAAAATACAATCCAGCAGAAAAGCTTCAGCAACCCAGAACGAGAGCTGCAGCAAGGAATAAAAAAATACTGAAAAAGCACCTTGAGCAGAGGCTCCTGAGCCACCCTGGAAGGCAGCCTCCACGTGGGACAGGGCCAGCCCCAGGACTTGGCACTTCTTGACCCTCTTTGGAGCCCACTGAGACCCAGACAGGAGACAAAAAATTTTGTCAGCTCAATTACTGCAGCCTCCTCCTCCCTCATCCCCACTTCTCAAGAGGAAAACGTGCCAGGAGCCTTCTTTGGCTGCCTTCAAGCCCACATGCCTGCTGAGGAGCCACACGGGCTGCTTCAAGGGGCCGTCTCGAGCAGCCGTACATTAATGGAGCTGCAGGATTTACCCTCTGCAAAGGGATCAAGCTGTGAGCCAGGATAAGCATAGCACAAAGTCCTGGGTCTAACACAGTGTATGGGGAGTGGAAGGTAAATCAGGCAAACTGCTCGAGGTTTCATTGGGCTTATCCCAAAGCGATGCTATATATTCAAACAGGGAAACTTAGAACAACTCAAGAGACTTTCAGTTAGGAACCGGGCTCTGTTACGTCTGCTGTAACAAAACATAGCTATATTGTAGTGCTAAAACTCCTCGCTTCACCATTTAACACGGCCAAAGGCAGAAGATGATTTACAAGATGCTAGAAAATGTATCAAGAAAATAAGTCTTTTAACCAGAATGGTTTAGCCATAGGCCAGGCTCAGAAAGCACTGAAATGACTACAGGAAACTAAATAACAGAAATCTAAACATTCTTATTTTACAAGACCCTTTCCCACAGCCACCGCCAATCTGAACAGCCTTAACAAGCTCCATTGGATTTTATCTGGGAAGCTTAAAAAGTGGGAACTGGCAAAAGGGGCTGGGTCTGAAGACAGGCACCAGATTGCTTTGCCTTCAGGGTACCGTCTAGGGAAAGTGGGAGTGGCAAATTTTAGCCCATAAAACACACACGTGTGGCGGGCCCTTGGAGAGGGTACACACGCCGGGCGTTTTCAGCCTGTTTTCCATACCCAGATGGTGTCCTGCTGCTGTATCAAAAAGGTTGGTGGTAAGACAGAGGCTGCCAGTCTGAGCTCAAATCAAAGCTCTTCCAAAAAGAGGTAATTTACCTTGGACCTGCTATTGCTGACAGGGGGAAAAGCCACGGGCAGGCAGCCAGCAGAGTCCCCGCCGAGCCAGCCAGCGCCTGGGGCCTCACAGAGCCACCGATGCTGGGACGGCTGATCCTCCGACACTGGGTTTGCCAATATTGCACAACCCCTGTGGAGATGGGGAACCGTTGCAGTGGGCACCTGAACGCAACTGAGCCTTTCAGCAGCAGAAATGGCTCTTGTCCCTGCGCCTGGCTCAGCCTCCCAGTGTTGCAAAATCCCTGCCCGTATCGTATGCAGGTGGTAGGGTTTCTAATTTGGAAGCTGCGTTGGAACGAGAACTGAGAAGGTATTCAAGGGTGATGGCTTAATCTGGCACAAGTCTGCATTCAGCGGGGTAAGGCTGCTGCCATAGCTGAAGGAAACTCCCGTCAGAGGCTCTGAGCACTGCTGCCCCCGCTTTCGGCAGAGAGAAGGCTGGGGGCCGGGATACAACTTCCACCTCTGGGGTGTACAGGTAGGGTTAGCAATCACAAAGAACAACTCGAGAAGCAATCATAAAACCTGCCCCCAGCCCAAATGCAGCAGCGCTGATGCTCTCTGCAGAGAGCTCAGCTGCAAACGCCGCTCTCTGGGACCGCGAGGGAACGGCTGCCCCAGGGGAGTGTCGTACCCATGACGGGGCAGGGGGGGCTGCCCTGCAGAGGTGGGGATGGGCTGCAGAAGCTGCAGTAGGAGATCATCTCCTGCTGGAAGAAAACGGGCAGAGTCTGAACCAGAACCTGGCTGAGAAGGAAAACCGGGCAGGCAGCAGATCGCCACGGAGACTCAGAGGGCAGTGAAACTGGGGTGGGTGCTGATAAGGGGAGATACTGGCAGAAGGCGGAAGGCAAATACTAGGAGACAAATTTCCATGAACTTCATCTCCTAACCTCTAAATGTCTAAAAATCAGACATCCATCAGCGTGTGAGCCGTTCACCTGCGGCTGTCAGTAGTCAGCAAGACACGTCCAGAAGGAAGGGAGGCATTGAGAGCTCAGTGCAACAAGAACTGAGTCTGAAGGAGCGACTTACCTAAGCTACCGGCCTCAGGAGACACCTGCCTGCAGCTGAGCTGGGGGGAAAGAAGGATTTTCCTACAGGCTGAAGGGACCCATGGGACACAGGTGTCATTCAGTGATGACAGCATTCACACCTAGGAAAAGAAAGCAGTCAAAAAAAGCGCAATTACATTAATGCTAGCACTGGCAGCATTGCTAAGAGAGAAAGCCCAGAGGAGGGAGAGAGTTTTTTGGGCAGGGTCCTGCCTGCCCAAACTGGGGTAGGGACTGCAAGCATTTCAAGCATGATGAACTCAGCATCGCAGGAGAGGGACCTTAGCCCTGTCTTGGGAAAGAGGGTCACCTCTCAGAAATACCTGCCTCCTCCGCCCTCGGCGGCTCTCAGGAGCTAATGCCACCTGCGAGCGGTGATGGGGTAAGCGATCTGCAGGTTGGTTTTCAGGTGAGAGGCCTTTGAGTTAACAGCAGGTACAGGCAGCTGCCCACTGTGTTAAGTGAACTTTATTCCATTTGCAAAACGACATGAACCCCATACGCTGCCGCTCAGCTGTCTGCCAGCCGCATCCTTCGGGTCAAACTGTGTCGGCAGGATCTGACTCACTTCTTGCATCAGACCTGCAACAAAATGAGTCAGGGATAATCTTAAATATCCCAAACGGCCCCCTAAGTCTCCATAGATCTCCTGCCTAAATTCATCTCTCTCTGGCAATCTCTTTGGGAGCCAAATTTGAGGCTCATTCAGTGCAAGTAGGGGGTGGGACATGGCAATAGTTATCACTCAACGAGGTCTGCAAAAGAAAAAGGGATTAAGCGATATGTTCTAAGGAAGTGGGGAGGAGTTTGGACCAGGGGCTGCTGTCTTTGCTGCTCTTGGTCCACTGGAAGCCAGAGCATGTTGCATTTAGATGGGAGCACCGGTGCTCAGGAAAGCATCACAGGACAAATCTCAGCAAGGACTGGAGAGACTTGTGATGGACACAACAAGGCCACCAAGGAAACGGGATCTCCTGGTGGAGAGGGGGGAAACTGGGGGTGCGGGAATGGAGGAAGTAACAGGAGCCCGGGGGTGGTGTGTGAGTGGAGTGGTAGGAAAGGACCAGGGCTTGTAGTTGTGCTGAGGGAGCCTCTGCCTGCGACAGGGGACCGGAGCAGGGAGGGCAGGGAACAGTGGAAGAGCCTCATTACTCGAACGACGCCTTTGCCTCATCTCTTAGGGTGGAACTGGAGACTAGGACAAGACTGAGGAACTGCCAATCTGGAACAGACCAGTGGTGCCTGCAGTCAAGTACCCGGCTTCCAGCAGAGGCCAAATTTGGATGCTTTAGAGGAAAATCTTCGATAGCATCCCAGTTCCAGGAAGAGCGCAATACGTCAAGTGTTTGCTCATGTTCGGATGGCTACAGAACCGTAGCAGGGCAGACAGGCTATTTATAAGCATATCAGATGCCAGCTGAGCTCTTTGCACTTTCTGTAGATCATACATCAGGTCTAATGAGAAGGCACACAGGTGGAGGGGGACAAATGAGCCCAGGTTAAAGAAGAGGTGTCCCCTTAACACAATACGTACGGGGAAGAACAGCAGCTGGCCCTGTGCCCAGCACTACTTACAAGGCCTGTGAAAGCCGAGCAAGATCACTTTACAAACAGCACCGTGAGAAGGAAGGGTTGAGAATGCTGGTTGTGAGGATGGTTCTGCATTATTAGACAGAGAATTGTTTGCTCCTGAAGAAAGAAAAAAAAAAAAAAAGGATCCAAACCTATTCATAGATGTTTCATTATGCTCTCTTCTAAGGACACACTGTGCCTAACAAAATAATAAGCCAGCTAAAGGGTTAACACTTTCTCTCTCCAAACCTACTACAAGAGAGCTAGAATACAGATTTAAGCACAGACAAAAGATGATAGTTGTTCCAATTAATGTTCCAGCTAGCATCTGCTCTTTTTAATTAGTTGAAGTCTGGTTTTGTCTGGAGACAGAAGTGCTGAGCAGAAGTGTGCTGGCTTCTTTTCTGCTTAGCCGGCTATTCTGATCTCTTGGTCTTTGGAAACTTCTCCGTTTCACAGAGGCCAGAGCCTATTGTGCATTGATACTTGGTACGTGCCCACAGGCTGTGTATATGTTTCACTGCAAACAGCCTCAAATCTATGTTTCCCACTGGAGGGAAAACTGACACAGGAAGATATTTTACAGATGTCCTCTCCCCCCTACAGACACGTATCTGTGCATTGCTTCACTTATCGGCAACTCAATTTTCTTCTGCAAACAGGCATTACTGTGGAGTAGGTGCAGGTGGACGGAGGTTTCCCCAAGACCTGTTAACCCTCCTGTTCTGCTCGAAGCTCGCTGATCCCTCAACCTCACCCTTTGTAACAAGACCTTTGAGGATCTGCGTGTTCCAGTTACACGCAGATGAATAATTTACAAGTCATGGCTGTCGCAAATAAACAAGTCCTTCTGCTCTGTCCAAGGACTCGATGGCTTGTCTTAAATTTCCCTCACTTTGCTAAAAACCCCACGACTGAAGCAGCAATCAAAAACTTCCAAAGGAGAAGCTGATGAGGGAAGAGCAGGGTGGCACATCACAGCAGCAAACAGCACCCACAGCAAGTATTCCCCTTATCGCTGAGCAGGGCATTGACCTGTTGTACAAACTCCAGGTAAGAAAGCCTCTGGCAAAGCAACCCGAGATGTAATATTTACCTAAGAGGAGATATTTCAATGGAAAACAAGCTACAGGATCTGCTGATATCCTGGCGCGGAGAACAGCGGGCATTCACACGGGTGCAGGCAAAGGAATAGGGACAGAATGTGGAAACTTTCTAGCATTTCCAAGTAATAAAGCTGTCATTGCACGAGAAGCGTGTTTGTGCCGTCCGTGATTCCAGCTAAACAGCTACGAGAAGCTGTGGATCTGGGGCTTGTTCTACCAGAGACCCAATGCGCGGCATCGGCAGGGTCCCTTTGCTTCTCTGCACCCCAGTACTCCACGCGTCAAACAGAGACGTAAATAGGTGGATCCTGCAAGAAAACAGCCAGGCTGGCACCAAAAGTTCCTGACCCCTTGCATCTGGTACCCAGTGATGCCTCGGTCTCTAGCAATGGGAAGTGGATCCCATGAGCTGCCCTGGGGATGAGAGCCACAGTTTTAGATCACAGGTAATAGTTCCTGTACAAGGTTCTCTGGAGAAGACAGACAGGACTGAAACAGCTCAGGAGCAAAGAGAATAACAGGGTTGTTTAATACATTCCACATGAGTAGAAAGAGTTTGGAGCCACGTGCTCCCTTTTGCAGCTCTCAGAAACCAGCATGACCCAAAATGTTACTTTATGGATCCTTTTTGGTCTGCTCCATACACCCCTATTGAAGGAAATTTGTGTGCAGGGCTTGCAGGATCAGCCTGTTTTACCACCACAAACTGCAGTTTCATTATCTCCCTAAGCCAACCAAAGCCCAGGCTGTCACCGAAAGGGGCAATTCCACTTTCCTCCAGCCCGTGTGTCCTCCTTCCTCAAGGCCTCACGGCGATCATAAGAAAAAGGGTCTTTTCCTCAGGCAGGGTATTTTTCAGCTGGATCAGTTCCCATGCAGTCACAGCAGCTGTAGTTTTGCCACAAAGCAAGGGCCAGGAAAAAGGCTGGAACTGTGCCTTAAGAGCTTAATGCAAACTCATGAAGTTGCAATCTCAAGTTCCTGGGTCATTTGTCCCCGCAAATAGCACGGATTTATAGCCCTGGTTAGGAAAGTCTCCTTGGCTGCAGCTTTGTGGCTCTCTTTACAATGGGCCAAACGCAAACTCCTAGGTCCCAAAAGTAACTGAGCTCTGAGGGAAGTCTGGAGCTAGTTAGAGTTTACAGTTTGGGATCAGGTCGAAACTGTTATTCAGAACTGGCTTTGAAAATGCAACCGTATCATTTATTTATATCCTCACCAGAGCAAACCAGCGGGGCCACAGCTCAGCCTCCCAGATCTCACCCTGCGACGTCTAGAGACTTTGTGAAATCTCCGTCCTTAGAGGTTTTCAAAACAGCTGGGCAAGGCCTCGAGCAGCCTGACGGGACTTTGAAGTTAGCCCTGCTTCGAGCAGGAGGTTGGACTGGAGACCTCCAGAGGTCCCTCCCAAACGGTATTATTCTGCGATTCTGCCACCTTCTGCTGCATTTGCGTCAGGCTCTGCTACACCACCGCCACTCGACCGATCAGCAGGCAATTCCCACACCGACTGATAGAGAAGTCAGGGAGCCTGAGTCCACCAACCTTCATGGCGTTGGCTGCGTTAGCTCAAGAGCTAGGGGACAGCACGGACCTTATCTGTATGCAGTTGTCTGAGGAGAGCACTGCTGACAGTCACTGCAAGAAAGACCCCTTGCCACCACAGCACACACTAGAATAAGCTTTGCATTGCAAAAGAAACCGGCCCAGATCTGGCAAGGGTCCCAAGATGAAGATTGCAGAGCATTTTCTCTTCTTCTCAGCAGGAAAGAGACTGCATTCTCAGCAAGAACGAGTGTGAAATACAAATCACTGAGCACTTGCTGCTTTTTGTCCAAGTCATTACACACTTACCCACAGTAAAAGGACTGATGACAGGGACTGTCTTGTCATTTCCACATGCCCCTTCAGAGATTTTAGCAGCTTTCATCCACTAGATTGAAATCAGATCAGTTGAAAGAATACTACAAATTCAGTTTGGATGTGACAGCCCAAGAACACACTGGAGGCTGAGGATCAGTGGTAGGACACAGAGACCCGAGCGAGTCCTGCTCCATCGGCCTGATTGCAAAGATGAGAGTTGAGCTCGCTGATCTTTGCAGAACCCCACTCTGGGGACGCTTCTCCTTCAACAGCCAGACGATGGGCCAAGTTTTCCTTGATGCTAGTGAAGTCTGGAGACTTCATCTACAAGGTAAAGGGGGCATGGCGAAGCGAGAGTGGGAAATGTGGGTCACTGAGCCAAATCCCCAGCTCTGGCAATACAAGGTTGCTGCCATCTCGTGGCCGGCTCTGGCCATGCAAAGGTTACGGGGGACATTTTTCCAGCAGAAAAATTTTGCATTGCAGTAAAATCTCTCTTGGAAGTGAGCTTCAGCTGGAGAGAGCAGGGGGTAAACAGGAGTGACAGTGGTTAGACACCATGGGGCACACGGAACTTGGCTGTTCACGGGAGGCATCCTGCTTACCTTCGGCACTAGCTGCTCGCCCTTGTTTGGGATGGCTCCACCTCAAGCCATAGTAACTGTTTTTCTGTCAGGCCACCACTTCCGTGTCCCCCATAACCTAAAGAGACAGCCGACATCCACGTTACTGTCGAGAGGCCCACGATTTGCTGCACACATGCAGCAGTCAGTGTGTGTGGTCATTCAGCCTGGTCTTCAGGACTGTCTGGTGTTGGGATGGGAGAAGATCTGCAGGGAAAGAGAGACATGTTGTGGCCCTATGCTTGGTCAGATGGGATGGCTATGGTCTCCAGTATTGCTTCTTTTAGCATCTTTCATTGAGCTGTGGTGCTGATGCAGGAATTTGTACTGTGAATAAAGTACAAACGGAGGAGAACCACATGGTCACTGTTTCTTCCCCTTTCAGCCTCTCTACAGAGCTCAGCAGCATGCACAGATCTTGCAAGACATGTGCGAGCAGCCATATATTCCCCATATGATCTCCATAACCAACTTGAAGCTGCTTCCCCCCAGGCAGGAGAAAGGCAGGAGAACAGTGTCCCAAAAAGTCCCGCCAGCAGAAAAACAACTCCTGACAGCTCACCAGAGACCACACCGAAGCAGAGAGCTGGCTGCACTGCCTTCAGCAGAGCTCCTGTAGGTGGGGTCTTGTGGACACCTGCTTGTGGATCCTTCCTTGGGTCTAACCCTGGGAATAGGCTCTGACTTCTCCTTCTCCCTCCCGGGATGCTCCAGGTTCTGCAGCCACACAATTCACCAGGAAACAGAGGAACAAGGGCTCCAGAAAAAGAAAAAACTGCCAATCCGTTTGGTATTTTCTGTGGTGTTTGCCGGTTATTGCCAGGCTTTTCTCTTTGTGTGGTACCTATTGTGGCTCCTGTCGCAGAAACTGAAGTGAAATACCTAAAAAAATGAGTCCCCCTGAGAAGACTCCAGACAGTGGGGAGATGACTTCTCAGTGACCTGGGCAGTATCCTGGCTACACAGGGAGTTTCCTGTAATGATAAGACTACAAAGGAATATTTATTTATGTAGATACTTATTCAGCTTTCATCTTCGGCCGTGTTTCTCAATCAGCCATTTCAAAATGTTTTGCCAACACTAATTAACCCTCACAGCACCTCTGCGGTAAGGATCAGCATCCCCACATCACAGACAGGGTGACTGGATGGGGAAGACAAGTAACCCATTCAAGGAAAAAATGAAGGTAGCAAAGAAATAACAATATCCTGAAATCCCAATCCCATATCCCAACAAAACCACCCCCTACAAGCCTCCAAATTCTGCAGATATCCTTCAGTTTGAAACGCAAACAGCAACCTGCCGTTCTTATCGAGCAAACTGCTCGTCTTCCTCAGCTGGGCACCGAGGAAGCACTGTTCAGACATTTAATAAGCCCCAAAAATGTGGTGCCCTGAAGCGACGTTACACAGCCCAGAAGTCCCTAAGGAGCTGCAGCCCTGCTCAGCTGCACAGCCCGTGCCACCAGGCAGATTTCCCCATGATGTTGCACATGACACTTATTCCATTCATTAACCAAGTTAACAGTGGCTAAGAATAGACCCCAGATGTCCTCCTGGCCTTAAAAATCTCCTTTGCCCTCAAGGAAATGCAAAGCCTAGAGTGTCTCATGGCATGCGCGCGACATGAACAATGAACCAAACTTATGAAGAGCTTGCACATTTCCGAGAATTCACAAAATACATCTCTGCTTTTAACTAATCTCCGTTCTAGTTTGGGGAAATAAGTGCTTAGCAGGGATAACACAGAACAGAGCAATGAATATTTAATTGTATAATTCCTTGGTACAGAGATTATGCCAGACAGAGCCACAGCTGTTCAACTGCCTTAGTTTTCTGTTATCTGTTTCTGTGGTGTTACCACTGCCGCAAATTCGCAATTCTGTAACAAACTGGTATTTCCAAACAAAGACCATTTGATATTATGCCTTTAGAAAAATTGCATCTTAAGTACAATTTATTCCTGAATTATTTTTCTGGTAGTGGAAATTATTCTATAGTCTCCTTTTTAATACATACTCCCCGATACATGTGGGAAATTTCCCAAAGCATACTAAAGATAGCACTATGGTTTTCTGCATCACTGCTAAAAATCAAAGCATTCATGTGCAGAATAAAGAGAAATTTCTTTCTGTATAAGCATTTTCCTTCTGTTCCCTGAATCCAGTCTCTTGATAATCAGCAATTACAGAAAAGAACTATAACAATCAAATGGGAGTTTGCACTTACAGAAAATCAAGCTATTTATTGCGTGACTTACTCAGATGGAGAAAGCTGTTTGGAAATGTGTTGGTAAGTGAAAGAAACTGCTATTTCAGAAAGCTGAAATTGTACTAATAGAGAGTCTAAAGAGTTTAGAGAACACGATCCATTTGGAACTGATTTGGTCTTCTCAGAAACACGAAAGAGTAAATATGGGGATTTTAGGATCTTTTCCGACATTAAAATGTATTAATTTTTTCAACTGATATTTTATCAAATCATCTTTAGGATTGTGGGATATTTTGGAAGGCGGTATTTGGGTTTCTATAGCACTATCGACTTGGGGAACCTCCAGTAAATGACAGTTCATTCACCCATACCACACATCCTCTCCCAGCTGTGACTGTTCAGACTTTGCAAACCGAAAGACGGAGGCAGAGGCCGTGAAATGATAAATTACAGTCATTTTCACAAGCAGACGCTCCCGCTCCCATTTCCTCAAGCCACTGCTTTTCGTGCAGAGATGGGGTTAAACACCCGATTCCCAGGCCATGTGGACTGAAATCACGAAAAAAGCACCCAGCAAGCCAGGGAGACCTCTTACACCGCAGAAGTTTTCCTCCTTTTCCACCCCAAAATCTGGTTGGAACTTCGGCGAGCCGCCTGCTCGGGAGCCCTACGGATGTGCCTACGCTGCAGCCAAGCAGGTGATTCTGCAACGCCTCCCATGGCAGCCGAGCTCCGGGAGGACCCCCTGCTCCATCGGGGTAGGGACACTTGTCCCAGCCCCAGGGGACCCAGGCGTAACGCCAGAAGGGAGCGATGGATCCCTTCGTGATCCCTTCGTGCCTGCGGGTCGGATGCCGCCCGGCAACGGGAGTGCAGGTTTCCATGGCAGTGCAAACAAGAGACGGGGAAAGCCCGGAGCTGAGCCGACAGCCACATCCACCTCCACACCTGACCACGGCCGCCCTGCAGAAAGGAGCCCGGAGGAGCTCTTCTTTGGGTGAGAAACCAAAAAATAAAGGGGTGAGGGCAATCACAGCAATTTCTTTTCTGTTTTCGACATCTGATACAGTGTCTCGCTCAGGCAAGTGGAGGCGCTGGCGTGTGCCGCCAGGAAATCGCACGCACTGACCGTCTTCTCCCGTCGGCGAGGGGGGGGTATGTATTGGGAACTGGGACACATCTGTCCCTGGAAGAGTCGCTCTGTAGCTCAAAACCCGGAGTGGTTTCCCGGAAAGGATAATGAGCCTTCTCTGCAAGCGATGGTATCACTTAAATCATTTGAGCGTATAAAACATACGCTCACCCAGTGCTCTGAGAACATGGTGGATGGATTTTACTGAATTATTTTTTTAGACCTGTTGGCATATTTACTTTGGCATATTTTTTTCAGCGCAGCGGCTTGGTGCTAGGGAAAAGCACTGAATAAATGTTTCAGTAAATTAAAACCGTGAATGCCTTATCTATTGATTCCCATCCTACTGGCCTATTGGTATGTAGCTACTGAAACATAAAAATGTCAGAGGCAGTGAAATATATGCCAAATGGTTCTAGCAACAAAGCAGTTTCTTATTTGCATTATTGAGCTTAATAATTATAATTAGCACAACTAGTGCTTCTGTAGCTTTTGGCATTATTTGCAAAGCGATGCACAAACAATCTAGTAAAAAAACCCAACCACCTCAAACAAAAAACACCTTGATAAAATGAATATTTATAAGTTAATCTTAGAAACAGTTTCCCACACTTTGCTAAAATTATATTATAAAGCACTTCTTATCTCAGACGGTTGCACTGACAATTATTTTCCATATGCCAGTATCCTCTGTCTAGTCCTGCCTTTAAGTCCCATTCCCTGTAGCAGGAATTTAAATCAACACATGAAGAAGAAGATTTTTATGAGAAGGTTTTTAGATTACAGAAGCCAAGGTGTGCGCTAAGGGGGCTGAACCTCCAGGTGTTTGCTGCAACCACTCTGCATATTTCACAAAGTCTATTCAACTGAACGCTGCAGGCGTTTGACTGCTTTCCTACCCCTGCCCTGATGGGGTTTTCTCCAAAACTCACCCCATCAGCAGGGGTTGTGTTGTTCTAGGACGTAGATGAGGGGCCCCTAGAGAAAAATATCCCATTAAGCTATGCAGAGTTCAGAGGGACATGAAATCTAAGCGACCAGTCAAGGAGGCTTTTGGAAAAGGTACTTCAAGAACTGAAAAAGAGAGAGAGAACTTTTGGGATGGGTTCAAACAGCCTAAATTCTACCTCAGCCTCTGTGTCTCATCAACAGTGAAAGTCTGACACCTCCAAAGAATAAGGTACGAATTGGGCAGCTGCAGAAACACAGCCAACAGGAAACACAAAGCACCAAGGACGTACATGGAAATCAGGCCAGATGAGTTTAGCTCAAAATATATAAAAACTGGAGGCTGTTCGGTGCAAAAAACAATGCTCTAAAATAGCCTTAAGACTAGTGCAAGCGGAAGAGGATATTTTCTGCTGTATCTTATACCAGTGCAGATCAGGAATGGTCCCAGCAGCAGAACTGCATCAATTGAACTAATACCTCACTGGACCCAGCTTGCTGCCTTTGTCGATTAAAGGATAGCTTTAACAATGGTCTATCTGTTCTTTGTAAGTGAGATCATTACAATTATGCCTTTTCCCCTAGGACCCATAGCAAAGACTACAAAAAGAGACCGGATTCAGAGAAACAAAAACCCAACCTTCAACAGTTTGCCAGCCTAAAATTAAACACGACAGAGTTCCCCACAGCATGTCTGTGCCGTCCAACAATCATTCAGCCTTATCGCAAGGAACCCACGGTGCTGAAGCAATTACTGGTAAGAGCTTTAGGGAGTTAAAATGTTGCTTGTGAAGCAGCGATAGGATGAAAAAGTACGGGTGTGGATCAGAAGTGGAGATGTGGATGGAACAAGAGGCAAGGGACCCGAGTTGCTTGTTCTCTCCAAATGGTTTTGTCTTTACTTTCCCATCAGTGTGTGCGTGAGGACTGTGTTTTACACAGCTTTCACATAAGCCAGGGATAAACACCTCCTTTTTTGGGGTCAGAACACAAATATTTTCCAGTTTACTGAAGCTTTTTGTTAATTCCTACGGACACAAAAGGCTCAGTGGTTAAGATCCAGAAAGGCCCTAGGCCCATCACTGCTGTAAAACCTACTGCATCAGTTACTGGCACGTCCCAGCTGATTTGTTTGTGGTTTTCCTTGGACCAGGGTCAAAGATGCCATCTCTACATATAGAGTCAACATCTAAAAGTCTCTCTTCCAAATCTGGAACGGAAACTCAGCTTGTGCTGTCAGGTAAGGTCATGATGCTCTGGCAGCTTTTTGTCCTTAGGTCAAAGGAAAGGCCTGTATTCAGACTCTTCTGCCCACCATCAGATGAGGTGGGTAAAATAGCTCCAGACTTACAAAAATCCCTGGCTGAAATTCTGAGCCGATCAGCAGATATGGTCAAGTGACATAAACGATACAGAGGTCTCAGTTATGTCACCGGCTTGTTATAAGCCCTATCCAGCTCCCGGCTGTTGATTCAGCATCGTTAGACACCTGCAGCTGTGAGCACGGCTGCCCACCCTTCAGGCGTGATGCAGCAGATCAGAGGCCCTTGGCACTGGGGCCTGATATTCTGCCTCGTGTCTTCTACATCCTCATCCATTTTTTGCAGACAGCCCAGAAGAGGATGAAGAAAACCCAATGAAAAATCCTTTTACAATGCCTCCAGAAATAGACATTTTCTCAATAAGGAACAAGGAAAGAAAAAAGGCCAAGGCGGTATGTATACATGCTTTCAACCAATGGATCTACAAGCAGTTTACTAGGGCAGGCTACCAACCACTATAATACCAATATTTAGTGCATGAGAGAAATATTAGCTGCCAGATTCAGCTGAGATTCCCCCAGATCAACTTCAAGTCCACTGAAGTCCATGATGAGAGATTAACTTTACCAAGACCAGATCTGAGCACCGGCTTGCTGGTTGCTAGTGCAAAATCTGGATATTGTCACTTCGAGGTAGATTCGCCACACGTTCCTGTTCCTGGAGATCAGGCCGTGCTGTTAGCACTGATTTCTACACAAAGCTTTGGTGCAAGATCTCTTGGGTTTTCACTTCAACAGGGCTTTCTGCTTGGGAAGGTGTATTCCCATGTTTGATGTGATCTTCTTCTGAATGGCCAACAAAGTGACTGCCTAGGAAGAAGGACAGCATGGGTTTCATGCCTTTGGTTTCTCTAGATAAGATAGGGAATTCCAACCCATCAGACCAGAGAGCCAGGGCTCAGGAATGTCTCTTTCTTATTTCTGCAGTGGACTTTCCTTAGGGCGTACAAAGAGGGTGGGAAGTCAGGGAGAGATTGTCGCATCTTGGAGAGGTCTGAGCATTGCATGTGGTTGCAGAAGCCAGGCAGTAGTGTGGAAGCAAGAGGTCTTTGTTTCTAAGTCGCAAAGGGAGGTCTCCAAACAAGCTTAAGCAAGGCTCCTCACCTCACACTGATGGCTGAAATAGTCTGGTTTTCGCTTGGATTGAAGGTCACTATACAAATATGGGGAAGGGCTTAGGAAGAAGTGCACTAAGGATGTCTGCTGAGTGATGTCCTCAGCCTAACCCATGCCCAAACTGTGCAGACAGCAATGAATTGCACTTCAGCCCGTGTGAAAGCACTGAGCATGAACAACCTTTTACCCTCCAGGAAGCTCTGCAGTGGGTTTGGATAGATCCTCTCAATCTGAACTTGAAGGTTTACATGCCTTTGTGAAAGCTGGACTGAGTCGGTATTGAGTGTGGGCTGTCCTGTTGTTGTTCCCTTTTACTAGGGGACTTGAAGGATGAATCTCTGAAAATTTCCGTTCTCTCCCAGGAATAATTCAGGAAGGGAACTAGGTACAAACTGGCACAGCTGGTGGCTGGATGCAGAATACAAATCAACAAACCAATGAGAACAAATGCTAAGAAGTAGTGTTTTGGTTGACTCAAGACTGAATATTAGTCAGATAAACCAGGCAAACACGCATCAGCAGGGCATCAGCAGCCTGCAAATTTCTAGACTGTGAATAACCCCTCAAGTCTTTAAAAACCACAGCAAACAAAGTACATAATCAAAACGTCCATGTAACTGACTTCTCCTCATAGGAACGTGAAAGGATGAAGACCATGAAAATCCATGAGAAAATGACTTACTCCACTAAAATAAAAGCAAAGCAAAAAGGGTGCAGGAAAGCTCTGCAAAAGGAGGAAGAAGAGGAGGCCAGAAAACAGGCAACAAATGAAGAGAGACTGAAAGCTCTTCAGGAGACTCTGTCATGGAAGACAGCCACTAATAAAGGTAGGGAACTGTTACCATCTTTGCAGTGGTGCTGCTCAGCTGGGTAACAGCCTAAAGCAAAAATCGAAGAGGGGATGGGAGTAGCAGTTAGCTCTAGCCGACTTTGGTGGGCTGGGCTCTCGCAGACGCAATAGTTATATGCTGCATCTCACCAGCTTCTGTGTGTCTGGGCCATCTCCACCTCACGCATTTACATACAGAGCATGTGTCATCCCCACCACAGTAGCCTGGGTTCCACCATCCCCCTGCGGCCTTCACAGTAGCCGGGAGCTCTCAGAATGAGCTGTGAGTCTGCTGTTAGTTTGCAGGACCTTGTGTCATGGAGGTATTTCTACTAAGCTGACCCAAAGTTGGATTTTAGTGGATGTGGGCCTAAACTTTCTGCCTCTGACATGAGGAGTAGCTTTGCCATTAATGTCTAGAGGACATAGACTTTTGTAAGGACCAGATTCTCCACTCCATCCTACCTGGTCTTACTCCATGAAAGCCCTTATGAAACTCATCCTAAACAAGGTCAAAACTATAATAAACGGATCGGTATTGCTGGCTCCAGCACCAACCACACATGTGCTTGTGGCAGCCTACATACTTACTGTGTTTTGCCTTGGCCATATTTCCCCTACTAGTCTGATCAACTTTATATCCTAATTTCAGATAACCCATTAGAGAAGGAGACCTTCCATGACTACATAAATGACAGAAGAGAGATATTTTTACTTGAGGTACCTGGCTTTAAGAATGTTACTTTCTGTTCGTTTAATTATTCTTCCCTGTGTTGCTTTGTTTTTGGTTTTGGTTTTTTTTCCCCCTGAGATCCACTGCCTAGAGTTCACACCAAAGAGGCACACATCAGACCTCATGAACTGACTGGCCAAGTTCTGTGTTGAAGACACCCATAGTCTATAGCCCAGCAACCCCCAATCAAGAAAGAAACGAACATAGGTCATTTACACCATCCAGTAGCAGCCCTGCAACTATTTCATTCGTGAGACATGCAGATATACCAACCTTCTGGCTCTTGCTACCCCATAAATAAATTATAGCTGGGAGCCATTCTGAACTCAAAATAAAGGCGCCATGCTGGAACATCCCCGTTATCCATCCCTATTATTGTGCTGTAACACAACTGAATCAAACTTTGGCAGCCAGGAGTTAACGCAGTGCTGGGACTTCTGGATTCTGTCTTTAGTTTCACTGCTTATTTGCTATGTTACTTCTGAAGCACCTCCTGGCCTCTATGTACCTAGTTTGCACTAAGACACATACCTTGGTTCAAGATCCTTACCCTCTCGGCCAACAGCTATAAGGCAATAAGGTAACCAAGAACAAAGCTAAACCAATATACCTTTAAAACCAACCAACTGATGTGACTGTGTTGCCTTTTGGGTTCATTTCAGTATGCCATAGCAGTAAAGCGAGATGAGATTCAAAGGATGGAGAACATAGCAAAGACTGAGGAAAGAAAATTGGAAAAGGCTGAATACTACCTGGAGAAGGATGCTGCCATGTTTGCTGAGTTCCTGAAGGAGAACCATAAAAACTCTGTTCAAGCCCTGAAAATGTAATGGAAGTTGAGGGAACCATTTGTGTGCTCTTTTGTGCTGGACACAGGAGGTCTTTTGCTCGACCTCCCTGTGGGGTTTTGGCTAGCATCCATCCTCGAATGCTCTGTCTGAGTTTTCCCAGAGTTACAGTCCTGGTGGCACTTTCTCCCCACACATTCCATGAAAAAGAGGAAGGAGACCAATAGCTGGGGAAACATCTCACTGCAAAAGCCCTTGATTTGGCTGCAGCAAGGAACCTGCTGTTGACCCCACCATTTCTGTTCTTCTCACAACCCCCTTAGGAGAGGGAGAGGCTTCTGCCCAACCCCTCACAGCAGCAACAGTCCCTCTAAGTGAGGCAAACTTTGGTCCATTACAGGTATCACAAGGGCAGAGCAGCAATTGATGCTCAGCAGCAGCCAAATTAGGAAGGCCCTAACCTGGAAGCGTCACTGGGACCCCATACTCTCTTTGCCAGGGCAAGCAGGGCCTTCAGGCAGGAGCCAAGCATCACTCGGGCTACATCTATAAGAGAGATTTCTATCATTCCCCCCCCGCTTCTTTTTCTCTGTTTTACATGCACCCCAGTTCACTACCCACTTGCTGCTAAATTGTTTTATGGCTTACGTTGATGCGTTCTTCCCTAGTGCTGAAAAAGAAAGCACAGCAAAGACAAAGAAAATAACGGAGATCCAGGTGATCACTTCCCAAATGGAGAACCTCCAAAGGTAACAGTTGCACGCTATTCCTGCCTGGCCTTTAACAGCCCCTACGGTGCTATACCCCCATAGCCCTCGGCGAAAAAGATTTCCAAACATGTTAAATTTTAAGAGTCAAAATGTTTCAGCTTTTGTTTTCCAGATAACTGGCTTTTTTTTTTCTAAAACATATCAACTAGTTTTTTAATGGTATTTTTAAAAAGTATGAATATTCCAAAACTAAAATTAAATGCCTAGTCTTGGATTGAAAACCAAACAATACTAAGTAATGCATTTTGATGGTGACCTGGGGAAAGAAGAATTTAAAAAAAAAAAAAAAAAAGTAAATTCCCATTATGAGTTGAGCTGGCACGGTCTCTTGTTCCTTTTCAAGTAAAAATTCCCAAATTAGCAAGGCGCGTGCCACAGCAAGGGTCTGGCCACAGAGACGTGACCAGACAGCTCCCACATGGGGAACCACAGAGAGCACGCAGGGCAGGCTCCTATTTGTCTTTGCACGTTCATGAAGACATGTGCCCTCTTGTCCCTTCTCTGAGTGAAGGTGAATAGCAAGAGTTAGGAAGAACCTGTCCAAACAGGGGCTTTCCTCCCTGCTAACCCACTTTGTCCACTTCTCTCACCCCAGTGATATATCCAGATTCAAGAATACTCTGCAGAAGTACAAAATGTACAGGGACTTCCTCTACAAACTATCTCCAAAAGAGTGGCAAGAGGAACATGGAAAAAAGCACACAAAGGAAAAGGATTTGAAAACAGCAACCAAAGCTACCGAAGAAAGTGGCTCACCTAAAACCACTGCAGAGCAGGACAAGTGCCAGGGAAGAGCTGCCCACTCCTCACTAGGACAGCCCCACGCTCCAAATGTCCGTGTCGTCTTGTCTCCAGGCCAGGGTCTGACAGCCAGTCCCTATACTACCAGTCATATAGATCCACCAAATTCCCTGCCGCCTTCACAAAGTTTGGCAGTCATCTCACTACATGAGGTCAGGCCGCATCTCAAAAACTTCCCGAAGTCTCTACCAACAAGAAAACTGTAAGTACAAGACAATGCAAATGACAGACTTAAGTACAGTAGAGAGCACTCAACTGACCGGGAGTCGGTATAGAGGAAACCTGCTCCTCACCTTCACTGTGAGCATACCAACATCTCGGTCTTGCTGGAACAAATCCAAATACCAGTAGAAAGCCATTAGGTGTGCAAGTCAGTACCTGTGTACCTACTCCAACAGAGCTCCAACCTCAAATCCTCTGCTGACAGCCTGCCCAAAGAGTCTGGGCCTTGACCCCAGGAGGAATCATAGACCTTGGGCATCTGTAGCAAAGCTTCTCTGCGGCCTATTTGTGGCTGAGTTACTGGTTCACTCTGCTGGTCACAGCTGCCACGCAAATAGCTGCCTGTGGTTTTGCCATTAACGAAGGTCCAAGGTCACTGTAGACCCACATGGCGTTGACTGTCTACTTCCAGTAAGAGCCTTCAGATGGCAGATGCTGGGATGCAGGCACAGTGACGCTGCTGTGAGGTCGGCAGGGCCAGCCTGAGAAGAGCAGGGGCGGGTGGGAGTATGAGAAATGTACGGCCAGCTCCAGCTTCTTGAGGCAAAGAACGAAATTACCTGGAAAAGCAAAGCGTGAGTGGCTGGTGAGTCTCCTAAGGCCAAAAAAAAAGGCCATCAATAGAGTTTGAACTAAGTCATTGCTTGCAGGGTCGTTTCCTCCACCTCCACTCAGAGCATTGCCGGTGCCAGGTCCTCCCAGGCAGGGTTGCCATGTGCCACCCCTCGTGAAGCCACTGCAGTTACTGGGCTGCTGCCACATTGCAGGAACGATGTGGACACAAGCAAGACTGACATTAAGATGATGCAAATGGAGGTTTTTCACCCCTCCATGGCACAGGGTGACAGGTGCAAGTGAAGGGGATGAGCAGATTCTGCTCCCAGCATCAGTCAGGCACCTCATGCCTTGCTCTTCCAGCTCTTGTGCTGGCTTGTCCCTGGGGCTGAGCAGGGAAGAAAGAGGACACACTGCTGGTTAACGGTAGTGGTCTGTGCAGAGGAAGAAGCACTCAACAACCTTCTCCCAGGGCAGGTAAAACCTTCAGATTCCCATGGTGGCTACACCATGTCATTTAGGAGCAGTACCACATCCCACAGGGAGCACAAGGCTTTCTCTACACTTACCGTACTGCTGCCTGAGTCTTTTTAAAAAGGCTCCTGCCTCTGCCTTCCCATCGCCCAAGAGCCCAGTCTCCCATCAAGTTTAAAGGCAACACCCTCCGTGCAGGCTCATGCGTCATGTCCTGACCCTACTGGCCAGCAGAGCCCGGAGCAGCTCAAAGGGCAGTTTCCTTCTGGACAGACACAGCTCCCACGCTGCGTGCGTGCGTGTGTGACCCCTACCTCCTCCTGGCCCCCAAATAGCCCACAGCCACGGGGGGCCAAATGTGTGAACGTGCAAAGGACTATTCAGGAGCAAACAGCAACAGCAAACAACAACAGTGTTCGTAATTCACTAACAAGGTCTCCTTTGAGCTATCATTTCTCTAAGGGCCTGATACACAAAATGCTTTTTTCAGAAATTTACTGGAGGACACAGAGAGCGAAACCTGCTCGGACGAAGATGAGGTCAGAAGTCTCATCTTGAAATATTTACACTTTCTCTTTGTCCTGTGTCATTTATCGATGTTACTAATGTCTCTCACCTTCTAACCATTCATTATGGTATTACTGCAGCCATTAATTATAAATGTATGTTTATACATTCATAAATGTTCATGTTTTAGCAACATGTATTATAAATAACTTAGTTTAGCTTTGCCCCTCCACTTGCCAGAAACCTACCATCACCTCAAAGCTTGCCATCCCCCGACGAGATATGACATCATATAATAGGAGATTTTGAAATTAGTGAAGTTACTGGTTTATGTTGGAAATGGAAGTGTTCCCACTCACAGATGTTTGCACCACTTTTTACTCCCCAAAATGCGACTTGTTTTGGGGGTGAGCTACTGAGGTAGCATCAAGATACGCACATGACAGGAAGGTGGGAGACATTTGTACGTGGACAGTCATGAGCCTCCCTGCATGGGAGAGTATTCGAACAACCAGGGCTGGTGCAGACCAACCTCCATGTAGTTCAACGGAAAAGAAGCTAGAGGAGGACAAAAACTCATCACCATGTGTCTTCCATTCCAGGAGCCTGAGTTGTATTTCACTGATCCCCAACAACTGCTGTCTATTTTCACGGAGATGGAGGAAGAGAACTTGACTTTCATCCAGAATTCCCAGGAGACCGAGGAAAGTTTGGAAAAGGTCCAGCACACTTTCATCACCACACATGAAAGCATGTAAGTGTGATCCTGCTGGTGGCGGGAAGGAGTCCCTGTGCCCCGGCTTTCAAACATAAGTGACCCTCTCTTGCCCCCACTAGCACCTCGCCAGCAGGCTGCATGCTGCAGACCACACGTAACGCTGTTCACGCAGCACGTAACAAAGAGGCTCTTTCTCACACCTGAGAGCCCAGCCGCAGCCCACCCAACTCACCATCTTGTGAGCTCCTAGAAAGTGTCCTCCCTTCTACGTAATTCAGGAGATAGATAGGACTTGAGCTTGGGACTAGCTCCTTAGTCCTCAAGGCACAGGCTGGGGAACTGATGCATTTAGCATCCTGGAGTGAACATAAGCCAGAAGTATCCTGTAATTCTCATAACGGAAGATCAAAGGAAAAAACAAGGCATGTCCTGGAGTGATCCAGACCAGCACCTATTCTGACTCGATGCAAACCCTTCCTAGAGGAAGCCCGCAGGGAACCCAACTGTAATTGCAATATAGTATATCAATGGCAGGTAGACACATATTCCACTTTAAAGTGCAGCTTATCCCCTGGTGAAAGTTTTTAAATGGAACCTACTTGCCCCGCTGACTTATTAAAAAATCTTGAACATTTAACTATGCTACTCCTCCCTCCCCCCCACCAGCACAGTAACTGTTACTCCAGAAAAGCCCCAAGATCCCTCTGCTCTCAGAGATGTGGGTGCAAGTTCCCCAGAAACGGCGTGAAGTGTTACCTCCATCTGCCGGCAGCAGGAGGGACGGTCCAGGACGGAGAGCAGCAGAGGAGTGGCGTGTTTCAGAGGTGGCCTCTTCAAAATAATCTCCTTTCTCTTCTGGCCTAGGGAGAAGAAGTTAGAAGAGCTGAAACAGCAGGTAGTCACGCTGAGATCCTCTGTCGCCAAGGAAGAAAAGAGAGTAGCAGATCTGAAACTCAAAGTTCACCTCTTTACCTCTGGAGGACACGAAGCTGACGACCAGGTACATCCTGAGATCAAGGCAAGGGGGTTTAGCATGCACATAAACGGTTCCTCTCCACCAGCCATGTCCATCCTGGGAAGAAAGCAGACACAAGGTCGCACTGGGGAGGGATCAGCGCTGTATCTCAGCACTGGAGCTATAGTAAGGGCAGGTTCGGGGCACTGCTGAGGCAGCAAACTGGGGCAAATGTGTCTACTCCATGCAGCTGCTATGAGGTGGGAGAGGAGCTCACAGAGGCAACCGGGCAGCTGCAACCTGCCCCAGGCCACAGCAAAGCTGGGAAGATGAGACCGACAGAAGGACGGCTCAGTACAGCCATCTCTCCCAGCCACTGGTGATAAGCAAACTGGGAAACAAAGATTGAGTCTTGTTGAGGGAATTAAAGTCTGCTATTTTCCTTGGCTTTTGGAGGGATGATGCGGTTCTACTGGGCAGAACCCAGCTGTGTCTCTCACCGTATCTCCTCTCACATCTAGGACAAAACGCTCACAAGCCTGAACAAGAAGGTGCTAGAAGTCTATTGCCACTGCACTGGAGAAAGTGAGACAAAGCTGCAGACAGTGCAGATGCTAATGGTGATAGAAAAGCAGCTCAATGATTTATTGGATACCTTAGAGAGAATCCCACCAGCAAAGATAGAACAGGCTGAGAAAGCCAAAAAAGCGGAACAGAGAATGAGGTAAGACAAGACCCTCTTCTGGAAAGGGGACCTGTGTTTTCAAATGTCGACAGCCAAAAGCAAAGCCATTGAAAGAGCTAAATTTGTCAGATCAACCCGGGACACTATAACAGCACTCTGAAAGCCCGTGTGACCAATACATCCCACTTCACCTCTGTAAGGGTTTCACGTTCATAGTGCTCGTATCTCCCGATCAGCAAGCAGCAGCCCACAGCTCCCTTAGAAAAGACCTGGAAGCTGCATTAGAAAAGGCCAAAATCTGGAAGAAGAGAAAAAAGAACAAATCTCCTGAGCAAATTAACTGATGAGAATCACCATTTTAAGAAGAAAATTTGCAGTAACAACATTTAAACCGATTAAATAGAAAATTGCTCCTCTGTAGCTATTTAACACACAAAGTCTGACACGGCCCAGTATTTTGTCAGCCTTCAGTAGGTACATCAGGGCGCTTGTCAGCAATGCCAGCTTTCCAGTGTTCATCCTACAAAACTGTTAACTTTGTGTTATTGAATTAAAATAGCAACCAATTAACACAGTAAAATTAGCTTCTGAGATGAGACACGTGCCTCTTTGCTCAGTCACACACATGAAATTTCCCGACGCAAACAGCAGAGATGCAACTGGACAGCTGATGCTATCCTGGTTCTATTTGGCCATCCCCGGATGAGTCAGATCCAGCAGAGCAGGAAGGAAAAAAGAAAAAAAAAAAAAAGTAGTGGGAGGATTTAAAGCCAGAAGCGACATCTCCCTCCTACTCGCTCTTTCTCTGCATCTTTCTTCACCTTTGTAGTAGAAAGGGTGTGATGCTTCTTCCTGATGTGCTGTGAATGGTTTTGCACTCTTAACTTACCAAATAATTAAGACACACATTTATTTCACTCTGGGGATGAAGGACAAGAATTCAGGAAGGAATCTAACACTTCCCCCTCTGTCCCCCGCTCCCTTCCTCCAGAAAAAAGCAAAACCAACCAAACAGAAAAACCTTCAAAGAGCATTTAAAAATTTCCTGAAGATGACAAGGTTAAGAATTCATTTCCTCTCCGCTGCAGCATTCAATAGTTTGAGCCCGTTTCTGTTCCAGCGCTGTACTTCCACAGGGAGCCAGTTAACAGGATCCGCCTCCACTGTGCCCAGTTAGCTCCGTGGATGTAAAACCCTCCTGCTCCCCTCTGCACGGTACTGACTTGGTTGCACTGGTGAGAACTTAAGACACAGTAAGCATCGTTCACCCACAAAGCTGGTCCTGGTCAACCGTAGAGGCATAAATCACCTCCTAAAGGTGGTACAGAGCGTGTCTGTAACAGAACCCTCTGACATCTCCAATTGCAAAGCTTGACGTGCTTTTTCCTCCCCTCCCTCCAGAAAGAGTAGGATGAACCGCTCCAGGTGCTTCCCTCTCACCAGCAGCAAACTCCAGCATCAGCTGCAACCAAACCCCTGAGCTCCGGTGGTCTTACGCTGTTAGACAAGCTGCGCATCAAAAGCACTTCTGGCGTAGCTGCACATCACGTCTAACCCATCCTTCATTTGTTTCCCTTCAAAAGGCTCAGAGAGGAAAAGCTCAGACAACAGAAGCAGCAGCAAGAGGAAAGATTGCAACGGGCCCTGGAAAGATCACAGGCAACTATAAAAAAAAGGGTAAGTGCAGTAATCCACAGGAACACCTCGCCTCAACAGCCCGCTTCGGAGAAGCTGGGAGTACTGGAACATGAAGCGTTTAAGGGAAGAGCGTTACTCGGAGTCTCCATAGCGGGTGGGGAGGGCACACGCGCTCAGGTGCATCAGACCTGTAACCTGGGCTACAGCTTACGCAACTGCTGGGAAGTCAGTTGTGCCGAGAGTTATTGCAGCTCAGCGTCCTTCCGTTGTCCTTCTCCTATCCTTGTGTCCTGCTCACGTGGCCCCTCCGTTACTTGCCAATTTTCTCATTTAGCTCATTTCAACTTGTTAACCTAGCAGTATTAAAAAAATACATAATAAAAATATTAAAAATAATATTAAAATATAAAAAAAAATTAAAAAATACATATTATTTCAGTATTATGAAAATCAGCAAAAGAGGAACAGGGCAGCACCAGGAGCCCCCCAAGAGCAGCAAGCCCCTAGACCAGTTCAGCCTCACCATCAAACCATACCTTTTTTTGGCATGTTCTGCATCATCCCAAACTGAGCTTTGGCCTCTCAGGAGGCACCACGTGGAGCTTCAGGCCATGGCTCCGGCTGCACGTTTCAGAGGCCGACAGGATGGTGAGGACATCCCAGTTCTGCCATGCACCAAGCCGGTGACAGCATGGGCAACTGAGAACAGGCACCGTTAAGTCTCTGCCCCTCTACCCAAGATAAAATAAGAGGGTTCTACAGGCTCCAACAGGTATTTCTTTGGACTTCCAGCTTCCCGTCCTCTTGAGATCACACAAATAAGGCTTTAGTCAGAAAACACTGGCAGGTGGAATAATATCTTGTAGGTGGTGAAGCACTCACACACACATGGCCTTAAGGTGCTTGATGCTTGTTTTTTAATAGAAAAAAGGCATTTAATAGGCACACTGAAACTGCCTAGAAAACGCAGCAAGGGGCCACGGCCCCCCACAGCTGCGTGAAGCCGTTTTGACAGCATCTGCACAATTGGGACACGCTGCTCCTGCACAGCACTGACACACGCGCCTCCTCTTCCTCTGCAGAGCGGCAGGAGGCTGGTGTTTCGTTCCAACCCACCTACCAGGAAGGAGAAGAAAAAGCAGAGCCAAGAAAAAATGGATAAGGAGAAGGAAGAACAACTCTATTATTTCACCTGGCAGCACAGCCTTAACCACAGCATGGAGGGCTGATGCTGCTCTAGAAAAACATGTTTTTTTTCATAGATGTACAGTCTGTTAATCTTTGCTCAGTTGATGAACTTCATGGTCCCGTGGAATTCCCTATCTTCTCCTACCCCAAGACACCAGGGAAAGCTCTCGTCTTAGGCAACCACTCTCCCCTCCCATTGATCTTCTGCCTAAGAAAAGAAATTAAAATTCTCTCATTTTGCTTCTCAGGCTCCTGCTAGCAATGCTTTTCTCATTCAGTTTTTGACACAAATAGCACTATCCCTACAATCCCGATGAGTGAGATTTATCGCAGTCCTGGGTAACAATCTTTGTTATGGCAGGACTAAGCCAGGCACCTGCCAGACATTTGTTATAATCACAAATCTGTTGCAGGACTATAAAAAACAAAGGCTATGCTTTAATCCAAAGGATGGGTTTCATTAGAGACTTTGCCCCACTACTGTGGAGAAGAATCAAAGGAAAAACACGAGCTTTGCATAGATCAAGACGCTAACAATTAGCTTTATGTCAGATGCATCCTTACAAAGAACAATACCCGGTGACAAACTGACCGTAAAAAAAAGCTTTATTAACCCTTTTGCACCAGCAGTTCTTCAGGTATCCATTGCCAGCAATGGAGTTCAAGCCAAGTGATCCAATTTTCGGCCCCATGAGGTTAGCACTTTACATTCACTTACAAAGCTGAGTGAGGTACATTTTCAGAAGTAGAAAGATTCGGTTGCAAGTCCCATAAAAAGATGGAGTGTTCCTTGGCCATTTTAACAGATGAAGAACTGGTATGGTCCTTGAGAACAGAATAATGCAGGCATCGGGAGCTCAAGGTATCTCAGCTTCCAGGAAGAACATGGTGACCACTAGCGCAAGACCCAGGCGTTCCCCTTCACATGATTCCTACTCAACCTTTTTTACCTCTTAGGAGTGGACTCCACGCTGCAGTCACAGCTACCAGGTAGAAGATCTCATCTACCAATTAGTTTGGTTTGGAAACCCAACCTGAGAGGGTTAAGAGATTCCCTGGACATAAGCTGTAAACTCAGGATGAGAGGAACAGAGAGACCTCAATGCTCAGTTAAGCTAAAGATAGAAAAATAAAACTGGTTCAACCAGAGGATAGAATACTGCCTACAAATCCGGATCTGAAGTTGAATGTAACCTGTATACTCTTTTTTTCCTCCCCAAGTCTTCAACGAAAAAAGCATTTATCTGGACACATACATAGTTCAAAAGGCACAGGAAGTAAAAGCATTTCTGAATGACCTCGTGTGAATTCAACATCAGTATAACTGTAAAATAAATAAATATGTGCAAGATTAGAAAGATCACAACGTTCTTCTGCATGACATATCTTATTTTGTAAAAAAATTACACATACGTGCATACACACACACCTCATTGAGAATAAAAAACAGTACATACACCCTTTTATCAAACTCCTATACATAATTTTATAGGCATTCAGTACATCACCATAAGAAACATTTAAATTACTACCTTAAAACGTAACCAAAGGTGGTTTGTTTTTTTTTTTTTTCCTATACAACCCTATACTTATTTAGTTGTCTGCAATCCAGGTAAGTACAGTACATACAACCTCTCCCCCGGCCCCCAAGAGAAACTGCAGTTTTTCAGTGGGGCAAATCTTCCTAGGTAACGATTCTTTTCCTCTCATAGAATACTCTGACAACTGCATATTCTGTAAACCAGCCGGTGCACGTGACAGTCTGGGATAGCAATAAAGAACAAGTGTTAACAGTGTTCAATCGTGGGGAAAAAAAACCCCAACACCAAAATAAAAAGATAGCGGCCAGTTTACAGGTAACTTGGCAGCAGTTTATAGATGAGATAAAATCAAGGTGCTTAAATTTACATGACAGTCAACATTCCTCCCAAAAAAAGGGAACACAAAGATAAAACGAACCTCTCTCAGATGCTGTTGGACTCTTAGCTAATCACTTACAGTGAGCACAGTTCTATTGCAGTTTTCTTTTTCAAGTTTTGCTGGAAGAATTCAGCAAAATATTTGGGACGCAGGAGCAAGGAAAGGGAGAAACTCAACATGAGCTACAAACTGATTCACAGCTAAGTTAACATTTAGAATCTAGCTTTCTAAAACAAAGATTTTAGAGCATCTCATTTTCATGGCATAGGACATTAGTTTTGTTACCTGTGACACTTTGTTCCAGTTTTCTGCCAAAACACAGGGGCCGAAACAATTATATTTTTGTGTGTGAAAAACACTTGCAAATTTTAGCTCAATTCCTCAACGCCACTGGCTCCAGCAGGAGACCAACGGAAGAAGAGTTTTAACTGACGTAGGCAGGATTATAAATCTGTACTTGTTAGCTGTAGAATACTTGCTTTCCTGTGAAAACAGTAAATATTACCTCAGTTTGAAGTTTAATACAGTACTTCTCCCTGAAACAACACTGTACAGCAGTCCGCCTCAGCCTCTCCCACCACAAGGCAGACAGGGTATCTTACACAGGCACATCAAGTGGGATTTACATTTTTTAAGAAAATCTTTCAGCTGCAACTGTCCTTAGCAAATTGCAAAGAGTGCAACCATAATCCAGTACTCCTCATTTTCGTATTTTCCTTGGAAAAAGACCCACAGTTATCTCATTCTGTCAAGACATGATTGCCCAATTTGTTTTCAAGTAGCTGTTCTTAATAACGGTCATTCCAGATCCTGTAAGTTTATTGTGCTTCCAGTGAACTGAGAGTTATCAGAACCTGCATCATCTTCAGCGGAATTGTGTGGCTCCTGTTGAAGCAAACAGAGAGCATGAAGAGTTCAGTGCTTTCACCTCTAGATGCTTTTAACGCTTGTCAGTAAGATTTACCTTGGCATTTACCCAAGAGCAGAGAAATGCTTCGAATGGTTTAGAGGAAACCCAAAGCTTTCCTACGTCGGGGACGCACTCAAACAGTGCTGCTCCAGTTTCTCTTTGGAACACTTCAGATGAGCATTACTAACGGACTATTTGCTTTTCCTCTATTAACTCTCTACCATGGTCAACGATCCTCATACTTCTAGGTTTATCATAGTAAAGTGCTCCTCTCAAATACAAAGGCTTTATTTTCTATCCAGGAGAAGCACGCTTGGTAATAAGTGCACTGCAGACTTTGTCAAAACCAAAGCCCCACATGGTCAAGTAGCAAATGTGATTAATGTGATTTATATACATTCATTATAATCATTCATTGCTCCTCGGTTCTCAGCTGCTCCTGCTCGCTAACATGCAGTATACCGGAACAGCAGATAACAAAACATTTACGCAGGAAGTTATATGAAGCTTTCTGCATTCAAACACCACCGACACTCACTAGTTAACATGGGCAAGTAGTGAAATGAAAGCAAGCAGGCATTTTAATCTAACTGCCGTCCCCATGTAGATACCGCTCTGAAATCTAGGGTCAAGATTTTACTTCCCACCCTTCCTGTAGCCTGTTACAGATCAATTATGATCCTCTTTCTTGACCACTTAATATCCCCAGGATGGGATCAGGAAAACAAGGATGAGACACTTCAGAAATAAATGAGCAACAATTTAGTTTTCATTACTCAGTAACTGATGAAGAAAAACAACCACCTATGACATGTCAAAGGTTGGTAACGTACACAAGACAAATCTTGCAGCGCTCCGCTGCAGCTCTCCGCTGACTACTTCTTCTAAGTTAAATTAACCTCCCAATGGAAAACAAGCTATTTTCATTAGGCAGAACACCAGCATTCACAGTAAACTCTCTTCACTTTCAATGGCTCTGACATGCTGTACCTGAAGTATGTGAACAGGTAAATCCACTGTGAGCTGAGAATGTGACGAGGAGGACTGAGAGCTCAGTGGAAAGGGCAAGTCTCCCTCTCCCGGGGAATCATCCTGTGAATGCAGAAACATGATGAGATTACAAGAACCCCCCCCAAGCATCTCAGCACAACACGGCAAATTTCACTCTGCCTCACAACCTTAAAAAATCTGATAAAGCTACTGCACCTTCCTAGTAAGGCCTAGATCCAGAAAGATACGCGAAAGAGAACTGCCACTTCAATCTGAACCTAGCTCAGTATTCAACCTATTATCCTATCATCATCAACTCCAAAGACTGGCAAGATCTGAAAAGGAAGGAAGGAAAGAATGGTTCATCTTCCAACAAATGCAACACTCAGAAATACGTGACAATTTTCATCGTGTTGTGTGAAGCTGATAGTTAACATAAAGGTTACAAACATTTGCACCCACCAGAAAACTAGACAGAGGGAGAACTCTGCCTATTGCTTCCTCCATACTGTATGTTCTTGGGAACAAAGTGGAACAAACTTACCCTCTCTCTGGATACTATACAGATATACACCTGGACAAAAACTTATTACCCGCCACGCTCCACTGATCAGTCCACATGGATGGCTAGGTATTTTTAGGAAAAAAAAAAAAATCTTCAACTTTATTTCAACAGTTCAGAGAACCAGAAGTTTAGGCTAAAACTTTATTTTGTGGGAATGTCTGTGTGCCAGTCTCGTTTACCTTGTAAATGAGAGAGAAGTGGAGTAATGTAAGAATTGGGTGGGGGGGTGTCAACGAAGAAAAAGACTGGAGGAAAAAGATACTCCCATGCAAACCCTAAGTAATGCATGCTACTAATCCTTTCCTTTTGGAAGAACAATTACCCCATACTCTGGAACAGGAATGTGGCATCTGTTTTGCTGCTCATAACTGCCTGTCCAAACTGTGAAAATCTTAAGCCCTGGAAGGATCACAACTCTCACGTGCAAAATGGAAGTTTGCTAAAAGTCTTGGTTCCATCACAGTGTTGCCTGCAGCAAGTGCATTCAGCGTATTAAGTTTACAGGATGTTCCCTCCAGTTTCAGTGCCTGTATGTTCAAGGCTGGAGTGAATACTAGTACTGAACCAAATATAAACATCTCACCCATTTCCACAATGCATCCATTTGGGCCCCCAGCAGTTGTATGATTGAACCAGCTCTGTTTTCAGGCATTTCTAGACCTCTATAAAGCCAGTTTCATACAAACTTCCCACAAAGTGCTTCCTGTGGGCAAATGCCCTCATGGCCACAGTACATACTGCAGATTTTAAGATCTCATCTAGGGGCAGCAGTACCCAAGTTCACAGACAGTCAGTCAGATTCTTCCACAAATGTGCCAGTTTGGGTAACAGAGAAGATGAGCATATTTTTCCTCCTCAGCTCTTACCTGAAGAAGCTGAATTTGCACATACTGGGCTCCAGTGGCAGGGTCCCTTATTGTCAGACCTCCGTTTGGCAGAACTATGTTGCCACCCAGCCGACTGCCAGGATTGGATGATGAAAAGTTGGTAGGGCTTACTTTACCGCCCTTGCTTTTCCTCTGACCAGAGCCAGATGCCCCTAAAAGAGAGAAATGTTTATATTTAGATGGTCAGAAGCAATTTGCCAAAGTTTCCCACTAGTATTTTTCAATTTTCTGCAGTTATTTACATTACACAGCAAATGCCTGGCACAGCGCAATATAATTAAGCACTACCTGATAACTGCTAAAAGGCCAGACGGCAATCAGCTGATGAACTCCAACTGCTGACTGAGCATCTCAATGCCATCAAAACCACATCACAAACTGCTAAGCTTAGGGCTCACCTCCGTGGCAGCACAGAAATATCAGCATATTTGTGGAGTTATAGAAAGGAATCAGGAAGTAGAACTGCATTTTCTATTTTTAATTTTGCAACTCACTTCCTGAGAAGTCATGTACATAATTTTTCCAAACCATAGAAAGAGCATAGTGAAGCTCGTCTATTTCCAGAAAGATTTCAAGGACTATTAGGTAGAACAGGCTACAGAAGTACAACTATCAGAACCTTAAGCATTTTTCAGTTTAAAACAAAATGAACTAGCTGCTTGTATCACAAACTGAAAACCAAAAACTTAATCAAAATAAATGTAAAGATACAATCCTGTCAGCTGTTTCAGGTTGGTTTTGGTTTGTTTGTGGGTTTTATTTGTTTTTTAAATTCATAGTAAATGAAAGGCTTGGATAACATCTTTTTAAACACTGAACTTCCTTCTACAGTGTTCATTCAACCTAGGTAAAGCAATTAGAAATACAAGACTTTTTAGACCACTTTGAGAAGCACATAGTAGCACTAAGGCAACACCTGGTGAAAAGTGGACTACTGGGAGTCTTGAGTAGGAACAGAAACAGGAATTTTCTCAGGTCATTTTAGGAGACATGCAGACTAAGTGAAATCATCTTTTCAAACAGATGTCCAAAAGACAAGTTTGATGATACAGGCACATGTTTGATAATACAAGCACACTTAGAACTAGCTTCATAAAGCACTTATCCTTCTGTGTGATTTGCTGAACCAGACAGAATTTACGCAGGTATGCCTTTTACAACTACAGAAACATGCCAGTGCTCAATTCAGAACTAGTCTCTTAACTCGCCTTAAAAATTACGACCCTGATTTTCAGAGATGGAAGGTATTAAGAGACAGCTCGGAAAAACTAAACTATATAGATATGTATGATATTCTACCCCAGCCCCAAGGGTAGACACAACTCAAATGCCTGAGCTCATACAAGTCTAGTGAGCCACAGACCACGTTTGATCTGACAAAGTAATGGTGTATAATTCACATCAGACAGCTATGAGTCAAACTACAGTTTAAGAGAAAGAGGATACATCTGAAATCATGACCTAAACCTCACCCTGCGCAAGAACTCTCCACATGGCTAAAATCTGAGAGAGGGGTGTGAATTTTCTACATAATTAAGAAATAAATCCATTAACACTGCATATACACTGTTACTAAGTGAAACACAGAAGCAAATCCAGCTGATGTTTTCATTGTCTGTACTGAGTAAAAGAGAACCCACCAGGTAAGACCAAAAGCATAAACAATGGAAAGCAAAGTGATCTTAATTTTTTTTTTGTTTTAATAAGAAAACAAAAAGCAGATGAAGACATGAAGGGGTAGTGTCTTGTTAATAATCATGAAACATATGGTGCCGATTTCTTTGTAAACTTACCATGAATTTGGTATTGCACAGAACGTGATTATCCTGAGTAACAGATGGTACACCACACGCACAATTATTTTAACTAGCAATAAACCGGATGGGATATTTAAGAATGTGCTCAGATACCTGCTGCTATTTTACTGCCAAAACCCATAAGTAATTGTATTCATTAAACTTAACATTAATGGCTTCTCACCTGTGCTGCTCCCATTCCCTTTTTGTTTTCTTTTCTTGGCTAGCTGAATGGCTCTGTAGTCTGTTCTGGCAGACCCACTGCTCTCCTATTAAAAAAAAATTAAAAGACAATCAGCACAGACTAATGAGTTCGCTGTTGCACTTATCTTTTACACCACAAACATTGATTTCTAGTTTCCCATGCTCTTCTGATTAAAGTTTCAATAAATTCCCTGTACGTACTTGTCTGGAGTTCAACAGGAGGAAGCTGGCTCCACATTCCTAAGTGTTTAGATTTTAACAGGGTAAACATTTACTTTGTAATGTAAATAAACAGTTAAGTCTGCAGTACCATAGTAAAGCAGAAAGGGAAGAATACTTAAAATGGGAACGAGGACTGAGATGAAAATGTTTCAGTCACTCTCCCAGCCCGAATCTCTCCCTGGAACAAAATGCACAAAACATACCACCTATTCTTGCATATTCTTGTAAATTCCATTTCACCCTCAGACAGATGGCCTCTTATTTGTTAATCACTTATCTTGAAAGGTTCTCACTTAACTCTCCCCACCAGGAATTCCAGTATTTCTTAAAAGAACTTATCACCACACCGAATCTACTTCTGACAACATAGAATTCAACATAAACTTCTACATCCTTCATCAAAAAAAGCCAAAATGCATGATCCGCAAAATCTGAGAGAAAGATCTCCCTATAAGGTATAAGTAGCGATGGATATCCCTAAAGTCAGGGCATCTCAGTCATACAGGGGTAAAATGAATACAGTTATTGCATACCAAAAATGAGCTGCCAGTCACTGGGCCAAGATCCATTTCTTTCTGTGCACTGTAGCTCCCTGGAGGGTTGGAAAAGACAAACTGCGTCACAACTTTGCTGCCCTCTTGTTGACCAACAACGTCCGAGCTAGGAAGCAAATTCCGTTCCACTTTAGTTGGTGTTAGTAACTCAGGCACCGCGGTACTGCTGAGGCTACTCGAAGGAGTCAAAGTGGCTGTGTCGATTGTTAAATTATTGCTGGACGTCAAACCGTGCACCTCTTGACTGGAATTCCTCACCGACAGAGATGCTAGTGAGCCCAATGCTTCCGCATTGACAGTCTGTACATCATCCAAATTTAAAGTGCTTTGCTGTAGAACTGTCGCACCAGTTCCCAGCAAGAGAGAGCTGTCCAGGCTCTGCGGCATATCGCTGCTAGCCACCAGGATCAAGGGATCGACTGCCTGGCTTAAAGAATTGTTACTGACAGGGAGGTTTCCTCCGAGTGTTGAGCCCACCGAAGCAACATCGATAGTCACAATTCCAGAGTTCACTAGCGCCATGTCTGTTCCAATTCCAGAATTGTTACTAGACACGTTGGAGAACAGGGATACGAGGTCTATGTTGCTGAGATCGCTCTGTCCCGGACTAGTGAGTTCACTGCTGGGTGTCAGGGAGCTGGTTGCTTCAAGCTGAGTTAGGAGATCTGGAAGAGAAGAGTTTAGTTATAAGACAGACCTTTCATCAGACAATGGGGAAGAAATGTAATTTTCAGTGATCAAGGGAGGAAGCTTAAAACTCTAGATTCTCAGCCTGCTAAAACTTCCCAACTTCCCTGAAAGCAGATTTAAGGAAAGAAGCTTACTGAAATAAGTTCACTCCTTTACTGAGAGATTTCAGTTACAAAAGCACTTGCCAAAAGATAATGCTAAGGCAGTCCAGACTAAGTTAGGTTGTGAAGGAGTGGAACAAGAAGTGCAAAAAGAAGTGTTTTTACTCCTCACTCGTATTTTACAGATGGCACGGAGAAAGACAAGCTCTATTTCATCCAAAAAAGCTGCAACTTCTCACAATTTCACACAGGTCAAGCTCAAGTCTCACTTTCCAATACTCAGTTACAGGTCCCACTGAAACTTTTCGGGGGGAACAAGCAACTCCAATCTCAGTGAAGATTCTGCCATTCATATCAATGGGGCTCGGATTTCAACATCAGTAAATACACATTTTCCTTAATAAAACATTTAGGTTTTCCATTAGACTCTCCTATAGCTTGAAACAAATACGTTACCTGGGCTGAAGTTGTGCTGTTTGACCATATGCGTCTTCATACTGTGTTTGGAAGTGAACAATTTATTACAGCTGGACACAGGGCAACGAGTCTTTAATGAGTCCACATCCTGAAGATGTTTTTTGGAGTGAATGTACAGACTACTTCGTGCTGAAAATTTTGCACAACAACCTGCAAGAACGTACACAAGGCTTTAAAGTTTCATCTAACTTCAATTTGATGTTCATATTTAGCATCTTAACAAAACAAATCAGAGTAGCTCTGCAGAACTCTATCTGCCATTTTGCAGTGCCTGTGCATACCTTCAAAGGAATTAGCAGAAAGCCAACAACCTGTTTGAAGAAATTCAACAACCTATTTCTGACAACAAGAAACTCTTATATCATTCAGTGTAATGCACAACCTTTCCCTGCTACGGCATCTTAAATGTAAGCTCTTCATGACGACTGCTGGCAAAAACCATTAAAAGAGGAAACAATCACCAACTAGATCTGCTTTACGTTATGAAGCAGAATATTCCAGATCAGACCCAAAATCTTTGTTCCTGGACTCCTGCTGAAGTAATGGAGGTAGTGCTAAGAGTGCTGATGAATCAAGTGAAAAAGCTTGCATATGGGGAAAAGGCACACAATCTTCAGGCCATATACACACTAATACCCAGGTAACACATACAAGAGTGGAACAATACCTTCTACGGGACACTCAAACGGCTTTGTACCAAGGTGAGTTATACTGTGTCCTTTCAAGTGTTCTGCCCTTGTGAATGACTTCCCACAGCCTTCTACTGGGCACATAAACCTCCTGTCATCTTCGTGTTTCCTACAAGGGAAGGAAATTGCCGTTAGCAGTGATTAAATCCACTGCTGCTGAAGTACTGGAAGAAAAACAAACAAACAAACAAACAGCAAGCAACTTAGGACAGTATAATCAGAAAAGGCTACCTTTTATGTCTCAGCAGCTTGGACATACTGGTGAAAGACCAGCCACAACCTTCAAAGTCACAGATAAAAGGCCTTTCACCTTAAGCAAAGAAAGATTACATTAATAATCTAATACAGAAATACACACTGCTACTAGAAAACCTGAAAAGTTGCTTAAATTGAATTAATTTAAGACAAAACGACTCAACAACCCTCTCCTGCAATCTACCGCAGAGCACTGCAGTGTCCCTTCCCTCTGGTACAATCTGAGCCTTCTTTAACCCAAGGCCATTGCATCTTTAACTATGTATGAGGGAGCGGATAATTATCAATCCATCTCGTATTACTCTGAGCTATCTTGAAAGTGAAGTATTCATTAACCAATAACAGCATTATTCAAAACAGGAACACAACTAAAGTGTTTTTTTCCTGTTTCCATGGCCAGTGGAATACAATACAGTGAAGTATGCGAAGTCGGTTTCCATCACATCTATGAACTTTCACTTAACAAAAGTGATACTTTAAAACAAACAAACAAAAACAAAACCCACACTGTAAAGCCATGAAACCAGGAAAATGGAGGACAGTAGAGAGTACACACAACTAACTTTCAAACATTAAAAGACGGGATTTCAGCTTAGCAGTGGTCCTTGCAAGTCAGGAGTGCTTGCTTGAGTTGAAATTTATCTTCTTGCTGTTCCAAACCTTGGTACATATATTCCACACATTCTGAGAGTTTTTTAGCCATTTGTGTTGACCAAGATTATTATTTACCCAATGTTTTCAATGCCTACAAACTTGGGAACAGAGCTGGGATAATTTTTCTGAACAGAGCTCACATGCTAAAAGCCACAGCTCGCGCATCCATAGCCACTTCGCATTTGGCAAGCTCATTGAGCAGACTCCCACCCCAGAAGGCCAAGAATCAAACTTTTTCACTGACACCAACTAATTCATGTCACTCTTTCTCCCTTCATGACTTCCAGTTTTTCCATGAAACTGAAGCCCACTCTCTACATATTATCTTCTGTGTACTTCTCCATCTACAAGTCATACTCATAAATACCTGTGTGACTCCTCATGTGGATTTTCAGCCGGCAGGCTTTGTCATACTGCTTGTTACAGCCAGGGAACGAACAGGAGAACTGCTCTTGCTCTCTGAAGTGGGCTCGGTTATGGGAGAATAATGCACTCACTGTGATAAATGTTCTTTCACAGCCTGGGGACAGAAGGGAAACAGCACATCAGTTTGATACAAATCTGAATCAGGAAATCTGGATCCTTTTCTCCCTCCCAACTTGTAGTATGGGACTTTCGTGATCCTTTTTCCAGCATATTACATCCTGGCACACAGGAAAACCAAACAGCACAATCCTAAACTACATCACTCCCAGGGATTACAATTATTTAGACAAGGTGGGCAATCAAAACACGGACAGCCCGGTTTAAGGCACACCGCTGAAGATTTGTGCTGTGACTTAAGGCATTTCCCCACGCCAGCACAAAGCCACGTGTAAGCGAAGGCTCAGCATCCTGCAGCTGCCAAACTTTCCCTCTTTATAACCGAGGTGGCGTGGAGCCGGGGGACCTTCCTCAAGACCCTGAGGGTGACCCGGGGGGGACGGAAGGGGTAGCTGGGAGGAAAGGCGAGCTGAGCCGCAGGGATCCTACCCTCACCTCGGAAAGGGGAGGGAGGGGAACCAAGCCCCGGCGGCGGCTTACCGGGGAAGTCGCAGCGGTAGGGCCGCTCGGGCTCCAGGTGGCTGCGGCGGCGGTGGGCGGCGAGGCGGGCGGCGCTGGGGAAGCGCTGCCCGCAGGCCTCGCACTTGTGCGCCGCCTCCTGCTCGTGGGCGCGGCTGTGGGCCCGCAGGTTGTAGACGGTGGTGAAGCGCTTGGAGCAGCCCGGCGCCGGGCAGGCGAAGGGCCGCAGCTTGTCGTGCGAGTGCAGGTGCCGCCGCAGCTTGTAGGCCGTGGCGAACGACCAGGCGCAGCCCGGTACCGGGCAGCTGAAGGGCCGCGCCGCCGACCCCGCCGCCCCCCGGCCGTCCTCCCCGCCGCCGTGCGCTGAGAGGCGGTGCAGCCGCAACTGCTGCTTTCGGGGAAAAGCCTCGCCGCAGCGCGGCTCCGGGCAGGGGAAGGCCGGCGGCGAGCGCGGCCGCGGCCCGCCCGGCGGCTCGGCGGGGCTGGCGGCGGGGGGCGGCGGCGGCGGAGGGGCGGGCGGCGGCGGCGCGGAGCCCGCGGCCTGCTCGGCGCCGGGCCCCAGCGTCAGGACGCCGTTCTCGATGCGCACCACCAGGCTCTGGTTGTTGATGGTGATGGTCCCCGAGAAGGAGCCGTCCTCCGCCCCGCCATCGCCGCCGGCGGGGGGCAGCGGTGGCGGCGGCGGGGGAGGAGGAGGCGGCGGCGGGGCCGAGCCGGGGGCCTCCTCCGGCGGCTCGGTGGCCGGCGGGCCGGGCTGGGCGCGCGCCGCTTCGCCACCGCCCGGACCGGCCTCGGCCGCGCCGCGCACCACGTTGAAGACGAGTAGGAGCCCGTCGTTGTCGGGCGCGGGCCCCGCCGGCGGCGCGCAAGGGCTGGGCGCCGGGCTGGCGCCGGGCTCCGGCTTCTCCTCCACCAGCAGCACCGGGAAGCTCACGTAGAGGCCCGACGCGGTGGTGCTGGCGGCGGAGGAGGTGGAGGCGGCGGCGGCCGCCGGCTCCCAGTCGGGCGGCGGCGGCGGGCGGCGCGGGGCGGCGGGCGGCGCGGCGGGGCCGCCATGTTGGGCGCCGGGCCTGGCCCGGGCCGCCTCCGCGGCGGGCAGCCCCTGCGTTTCCATCTTGGGGGTCCCTGTAGCAGCGGCTGAAACCGGAGCCGCGGGGCGGGGCCGGCGCGGGCAAGCGGGGAAACACGGAGCGCGGCGGTACGGAGCGGGTGCGGCACGGGAGGCGCTGGGGAAACCCGGAGCGCGGAATGCAGGACGGGGCGGAGCGGGGCCCGGGCCGGCTGGGGCCGGCCCGGGGTCACTTGGGCTCCTCTCCCCCGCGGGACGGGTGCCCCCGTGGTTGTCGCACACTAGAGAGCCGCTGCACAGCGGCTTGTACCTTTAATTCCCCTCGACAGTCGAAGTGGCGTAGTTGGAATTATTTCAGTATTCAGGGATTATACGAGACCTCTGCACAAGCGAGACCCCAGCTGGAGTGCCACGTCCAGTTCTGGAGTCCTCGGCACAAGAGGGACATGGACCTGTTGGAGCTGGTCCAGAGAGGCCACGAAGATGATCCGAGGGCTGGAGCAGCTCTGCTGTAAATACAGGCTGAGAGAGTTGGGGTTGTTCAGCCCGGAGAAGAGAAGGCTCCGGGGAGACCTTATTGTGGCCTTCCAGTACTTAAAGGGGCTCCAGGAAAGCTGGGGAGGGACTCTTTATCAGGGACTGTAGCTATAGGACAAGGGGTAACAGCTTTAAAGTGAAAGAGGGGAGATTTAGATTGGATATCAGGAAGAAATTTTTCACTCTGAGGGTGGTGAGCCCCTGGCCCAGGTTGCCCAGAGAAGCTGTGGCTGCCCCATCCCTGGAGGGGTTCAAGGCCAGGCTGGACGGGGCTTGGAGCAACCTGGGCTGGTGGGAGGTGTCCCTGCCCAGGGCAGGGGGTGGAACGAGATGATCTTTAGGGTCCCTTCCAACTCCAGCCATTCTGTGATTCTATAATTATTCCTGTATCTATCTATTCCTGTTAATAGCCAGGAAGAAGCTGTGCCAGAGCAGAGCAATTCTAAGCTCACAGCCACATTTGGAGAGTTGCAAGAGGTAAATACTTTTACTAAAATATCCTGTGCACCTTCAGTGGAAATACAAAAAACAGCGTTTTGAACCAGCCTTGAGTGATCCAGGTTTTCTGTTCAAAGTGTGGCCGTGCCACTGCATCACCCGAGACAGCCCGACTCGCAGAGGGTGTGGACCCGAGTGAGAGGGGGCGATGAGGAGTGCTGCACAGAGGGGTGCAGGCTGCAGAGGAGGGAGGGGAAAAAGGATAAACACAGACAAAAAGAGACTGAGGGTAGGAAAGAGGCTCTAAAAAGCCATACTGTTACTGAAGTCAGTTGAGCCAATGCAAAAAAAATAATAAAATCCTACCAAGTCAACTAATGCATCAAAGCTTTTTCATTTTTTCATTCTCAGCCAAAGCTTTCTTTGGGAGAATGTTCACCTGCCTCCTGGCTCTGCCATACTTCAGGAAAAGGGAAAATTGTCCCGTATTTGATATGGAAATGACACCAGTTCCCTCCTGGTGTGGAACTGACGAGCAGTCCCAGCAGATGGTGCTGTGATCCTTCCACTGGGCAAATTGTTTCTCCTTTCCGCTGAGCAA
Organism: Larus michahellis; assembly: GCF_964199755.1. Lineage (NCBI taxonomy): Eukaryota > Metazoa > Chordata > Aves > Charadriiformes > Laridae > Larus > Larus michahellis. The sequence continues at coordinate 4,836,669 of NC_133905.1, forward strand.
TGTAGCACCACCTCTGCAACAGCAAGGATGGGAAACTGCTGGGCAGGCACCCTCAGCTCCAGGGAAGCTGGTACTCCTTGCCGTAGAGCTGTAGGTACACCCAGAGCTCCACTGTGCAACTTCACAGCCACCTGTCTGAAGTCTCTGGGTGCTTGAGCTCAGCCTCCCCTGAAATCCCCCTCACCCCGCTGCAGACTGTCACTGGATGTGGGTCATTCCTGTTCTTGGCTGCCCCTAGCCATCCTGATCTCTCTGTGGAGGTCTTTGCAGTACCTTCTTTTATGTTCCTAGGGAAAGAAAGGTCTGCCCGGCAGCTTATTGCTTAAGACATAGGTACATCCCTGATTGAAGGATGTCAAACCTGAAGGAGAAAAGGAAAAAAAATAATAAAAAAACCAAAACCAAGCCACAAATCCCTTATGTTTCCAACAGCCTGGAGAGATTCAACAAGTCCCTAACAGGAGAGCTAACAGTCTCTCATGTCACAAGCTTTATACCTTTAAAAACCACTGTAGTTACAGACGTATGAGTATCCTGCATGAATTATCCTTTGTCACCAAGCTCTTGCCTCTATCTGCAATCAGGAACAAGCTTTTTGGGACAAGTGCATTTTGAGGAAGGCATTGAGGTACTAGGATTCATAGGAAGGATGCTTCAGCCTGTGACAAGCTTGAGATTTTACTACAGAAATTCACTACCTCTGTATCCACTGCCTGGATCTGATGCGATGCCTACAGATGTATGGCTTGAAGACTGCTCTCCCTGTATTGGGTTTGTCCAGCAGTGAGGTCAGCTACCTATAAACGACATCAGCATCCCCACTGAACAATAGCACGTTCACAGTTCCAGCTTCTCTGCAAACGAATAGAGAACAGATGAAATGAGGCTCAGCAGAGCTCAGAAAGGGAATCTTCACACCGGTGCTGGAAACCACCTGCTATTTCATCCCAGGCAATAACGGGCTACTGTTCCCCTGTGCCCTCACAAAGGTATTATAAACCTCAGTTCGCATTTGTCAAGTGCTTGAGATCTGCAGTTGAAAGACCAAAGTAGACTTAAATGTATACATTAAATGCAACTATATGCTTCATAATTAGAATAAACAACAGTGAGTTGTTTATGAATATGACCGGCTGCTCATCAGTTCACTGCTTTTCTGTAACCCATTTTGCCTTACTCATGCTACGTAGTTAATAGACAATATTATAAACTTTATAGACAAAATTATAATCCTTATAATCAGAACTTCAACTAGTATCTCTTGAATTGTGCTCATAAATTCTGGTTCTGTGGCTCTCTACAAGTAGTACGGAGTTATAAACTCCCAGGGACATGAGTGGCATTCAACACAGGTGTACTTGCAAGGTTCTGCCTTCTGCTCAGTAAAGTTGTAAGGATGAAAACAAAGTTCCTTTTTTGTCCGGGCTGTAAAGGTTGAGCACACTGGCAGGTACTGCAGTACTAAAAAAATGTAAAGGCAAATAGTTAATAAATACTGCTTCAACATTTTGTCTTTGGTGGATTTTCAACTTGGAATTAAGATGAATCTATGGAGCAGCTCTACATTCCATCGGACAGAAAAGCCAGTGTATCTTCTTGTTGTTCCTCACAACAAAGCAGTACCCTGGTGCTTTTGGGCTATGACAACTGGAGTTGTTTTGTACAATACCAAGATACTAACTTTGGACCCAGTGCAGTGTGGTTAATAATCGGTAATGCATAACATATGTCAAAGCAAGAGCTGTCAAATCTGGCTGACAACTACTCACATCTCAATCGTGTAACTTGGCAATGCGGGCGTTTTTTCCGTAATATAAAGTGATTCCGATCAACTGCAGATCGCACTTCACAGAAGGTTCAGTTACAAGCAGATGCCAGGCTCTCGCTATTCATCTGGAGGCATGTACAGTACGTGAACAGAGTAAAGAACTGATTTGTGATTCGAAAGAAATGGTTTCCTTTACTTGGCACCAGAGGCAATACAGAGTTGCAGAGTGTGCTCACTGGGCAAGTACCACAGGGTCTAACGGTTGTATGGTTTCTCGAGACCCCACAGTGCTGAGGACCGCAGCTCATCACACCTCACCTGCAGCCCCCAACACATGTTTACCTGTGTAACCCCTTTCCCTTCCAAGGGGTAGTGGACACCGTGCCGAGGAGACTGAGTGACCGGCCAGGTCAAGCCCAGTAGCACGTGTGCACCGGGGCAGGGATTGCTGATGTCTGAATGAGGCCCACATGCAAGGGCCATGCTTAGCACGAGATGTGACAGCTAAGAAGAATAATTTTTGTACACGCGCATATAAAGATGTGGATGTAAAATCTGTTTCTGTAAATATACACACGCATGTATCTGTCAATACGTATGTGGGTAGGGGGTTCAAAGGAAGCCTCAGCTTTTGGTTCAGTGTCACAGCTGATTAGAACAAAATACTTTAATGAGTTACTCTTAACACAAGAGTAGGTTCAGATGCAAAATACAAGGTTTCTTTCAGTTGCATTTAGGCACACTGGGTTGTGTGCCTTCCTAACTCTTCCCAGGAAGAAGGAGGGAGACCAAAAAGACCTTTCTATCTCTATTTTACTTTACAATCACCTTCTGCGTGCAGGAAGCCCACACCGTCCTGTCTTTGGAACTTTAGTTTGTTTCACATCAGCTGTGTCTTATTTCACAAGGAAAGTCTACATGATCATTTTGTTATAGTGCTTTATTAATTGCACCACTCACATCCAAAGAGGTGAGTAGCCCATGTTTTTTCATTGAAAAGCAGCAGCCAGCACTAAGGATGTAGCTTTTCTGGAGGTTTACATCCATTTAGAAGCTGCTCAAGTGCAATGGGCTTCTACAGAAGAACAAACTCATCATTGTGAGGCAGCAAAGCACACACAACATCAGATTCAGCTGAATGGCACCATCTCAGACCGATCCAGAATTTGGCTCACATTAATTTATCATGAGTTGTTCCATATTTTCCTGGCCTTGCTGTAAAACGTTTGGAATTGCGCTAAGTACTTACTGCCCTCAGGCTTTTCCACCCACTTACATGCACTGCATTTTATTCCTGCCCATGCAGAAAATCTTGGATGAAAATTTCAGGGAAAAACACATGCAGGCTATCTGCTCTTAACCAGTTACAGCGTATCTGTCGCTTTTATGGCAATATAGAAAAGCTTGAGCCTAGCACATGTGATATCAGCACATCCTCCACCAGCTGAGCAATACGTTTGTTTACACACTCACATGTTTGGCTACTGGATTTCATGGCTCTTCGCTGACAGCAGCGGCCTCTGAATTAGAATGAAGACCGTATTTGATCAACCAGACCTAAGAGTCTCCTTAATTTATGAATTATAAGGAATAAGTGAATACATTAATTTTTTTTCCATTTAATTTTCAGGGACAAAATTCCAGTTCCTTTCCTTACAAGGAGTAGTTTCTTATTGCAAACACTGTTCCAAACATGTTAGTGAGAAGACTGTTCCTGACATCAGTGGACCTGTCACAGACAGATACGGGTTTGTGCCATTAACAAGTTAAAGGGGGGGAAAAAAGAACTCACATGGAAGAGACATTTGCAAGGCTTTTATCATTTGGCCAGAGAGCAAAATAGGATATCAAGAAAGCAACATCAAATGTATCTGCAAGGACAACATCGCACTAGGAATACCATTAACATTTCAGGGCTTGCTCCAAGATGTTCTCGTCCACCACCTTGTGAGGGAGAGTCACCTTCAGCGTGGCGTTCTCCTTCATTGCTTGGCAGATCGTTTCATAAGCGTAGTCATTGCCCGACCAGCAGCGTCTGGCGACCTGTCAGACCAGAAAATCAATGGGTGTAAAAATTCCGCATTTCTCTTGCCACATCCATCTTACACAATATTTGCGCAAACACTGGCACCCAATTTCATGACAATAAATCTTTCAACCCTCTGCCACTTTCTACTTTCCTGACTGATTTTGGCGGTCATTTTTGTAATACCTGCTTCATTTTTATGAGTAGTATTTGCATAGACTTGGTACATTTTCATGCAGAAGCATCACATTGGACAGATCATATTGGTAGAGCTAGGTACCTTATAAACTTTACAAAATTGTCTCACTGAAAATAATTGTGCACTCCATCCCAGCTCTGTAAAACTAGCACTTGCTTTAGGTAACAGTATCATTTAAGCAATCGATGCTTTTGTATTGGGATAAATATTTAAAAAGAAAAACGTCACCCAATGCATTTTCAAACTATGAAATCAAAGAGACAGATTCTCTGCTGGCACATAAGGATGAAACTCTATGAATAGCCAGGGAACTGGTAAACACCTCTTCCAACCGCAAAGCTCTGCATTTTGATCTGTGGACAAGCAAGATTCCCCAGATGAAAAAAAGGTAATATTTGGCACAAAGAAAAGAAGTCCTTCCCTCTATTCAGTGCCTTACAAGTCTCTATTATGAATTGCAAATCAGTGTCTGAAATATTGAGGCTCAAAAGCGTTCAAGAAAGAAAATACTTGGGTTCCAATTTAGCAAAATATTTAAGCATATGATTAATGTAAGCCTAACAAGCTCCCAGGACCAGAGCAATAACAGCTAGAAATGAGCTTTCAAGCTAACAACTCAGTTTCCCTGACACTCAACCTATGTTTTTTCCTGGCAGTATATTTTCAAGGGTAAACGCCAGTTTCTTTCAGTCTTGTATATAATATGGGTAGCATTCTCAGATTGTCCTTTTTCAACAGGTATGTGGAGGAGCAGGTCTCTTGCTTGCTCAGAGCAGCAAAAGATTTATTGGGCTTTTAATAGTCTGTCTCTGATACACGGTGCATGTTAAGGGTTTGTCTTCACTACTCTAATCTACAAATTAATATAGTTGTCTTCCTTCTTCTTCCTTAATAATTTACTAATGTGTTGTTTCAGGTCTAGGACAGAGAATACGTGCAAATTGTTCCTCCTCCTCTCCTACCCCTTGCCATGCCAGGTCTTATGGGGAGGAAAAAAAAACGTTTAGGTCTAAAACAAGAAGGAATTCTGCAATTCTTGTGAGAAGTAAAACACAACAGATCATGTCAGCATTGGCGAGCAGCTCCCTCAATACATCAGGTCCTTGTGAGGTTTTGTGACTGAAAAGCAACAGGTTTTGTCCTTTAATTGGACTACACATTACTATGTCCTGCTGATTAGGTTCCCTTCAAGTATTGAATCAAAACCTCTCTGCCACTTCAAAGATGGGATCCTAGTCTTAAATCTAGTCCTGAACAGGATCTATCTGGACGCTAATGGAATGCAAAAGCTCTAATGGTAGCAAGGGCTGGATGAGCTGGCAGTTAAATGACGAACCTTTCAAGATGCCTAGAGCTCGAAGTTAGGAATAGACGAAACTAAAATTCATATAGTTGTCGACTGTATTACATAGGCAAACAACAATGTCAACATGTCTAACAAAATTATCATAAGCATTCTTGCCTTTCTGCTTAAAAAAGATAACAAAACGCACACTGATATATGTGGAAACTATTGGGCTCCAATATATTGTAAAGTCAGAAGGGGTAGTTCTGACACTTTACGGTGAGTTCCTTACCCAAAAATTATTTAGCCTTTCTAATTGACTTAAAGTCCTTTGAAGTTGGAGAAAAAAAAAAACACCAGACAACCAAACAAAACAACTTGTTGGCTTTAGTGGAATCAGGCTCATAACCACCCATATTCACAGCAGTGAACACAATGAGTCTCTCAGCCCATTAGGATTATTCCCGGGATACAAAAAGAGAGATCCCAAAAAATCCTGCCTGAGTGCTCATACTCCCATTCAGTTAAAATCAAAAGGAGCACTGGAACCTGAGTACCTAAATAAACATAGTCCCAGGGGCAGGAAGATACTAAAGTGAACATGTATAATGAGTTTTGCTTACTCCGTTGGAAACATCCCAGCTGAGCATCATCTTAGCCCGTTCTTCAGCCTCCGTGGACCCATCCAAAACCAGGCCAAATCCCCCATTCATCACTTCACCCCTGAAAAATATAAATGTGAGAGGATTAAATCAAAATAATTCAAACCAATCCTACAAAATTCACAGGAGTTAATTTGTTCGGTTGCACTGCAAGAAGAAGGATAAGAATCTAGAAACGGTGCTGAATAAGAAACTTTATCAGTGACCTTTTATACTCACAAAAAGAAAAAAAAGGGGGAAAAAAAAAAGGGAATCTAGGAGGGCAAAGGCCTAGTTTTCTGACCTGCAGCAAACCTACTGCACATTTCTTGTAATGCCCAGCTAGCAGTCAGTAACTGCTCCAAGCAGGAGTGGCAAAACTTAAGCTTGTGCTGCAGCCCCTGCAGACTGCATGCTGTACTGGCTCTAGAAACAAGCAAAGAAAGGTTAGTGCTGCTGATGGGCTGCAGAGTTACCTCTCTCAGGGTATTTTTAAAGGTTAAGCTGCTCACGTTTGCTACACTAGAGCCTGCCATATAGACAGGATCACAAGGAGGACTGTGTACTTATTGAAGCAGACAGATGGATCTATTTATATTCTCTCAGGACAAATGAGAGAGCATAAGTATTTTATTAAAAAAGCGTTAACCACCACTTAATGCACATCTGCCTCGATCATTTCAAAAACAGTCATTCATTTTGTATGAGATCCATAGCTGTTTAAAGACATCGGTGCCAACTTCTCGGGAAGCAGACATACTGGCAGAAGAAGAACAGAAATACGTTAAAACGAACAGATTATACTTGGGAGAAATACCAGTCTGGTTTTAAAAGGACAGGGAAAACACGTAGAGCAAAACATCTTGTCTGACTTCAGAGTCTGGCCTGCGCAAGTTCTTGTTTCACTGCATATGGTGAATAGCGGTGAATGCAGTTGGATAATGATCTGTTGCTGTAAATCTATGAGAGTTCTGGCATTATAACTCGGCATCAGCAATACCTGAGGGACGGGGCATATCACACAACACCACACGGTGTGAGAGGCTACTAATGGAGAACCCTGGAGGCAGGATTTTGTCCTCTGTGATTTATAGCTAGTATGATGAATAAGTTTACAAAATTTACATAGAATAACATCAGACATATCCCTGAACCAGACAGGAGTTAGGTGTCTTCTTGTCCAGGAAGGAATCATTTCTTACTATGTATTTTCCAGCAGTAACTTGAGCTTCTCAGGAAATGGAGGCATGAGGCTACATTGGAGCCTCACAGACCTGGGATCTACTTCCTGAAACTGGAACTCCCATTTTCCTGTTTTCAGTGTAATATTGTTACTTATGTGATGTCAATTCCCTTTCACTAGTTGTATACGTTACTTGTGTGCTAAGTAGGGCCCTATCGCGTAGCTGAGCAAGGAACTTAGAGCTGCAGATCTCGCCATCACGGTGCCATTCTGTGAATTCCCTCCACTTCACCGTTATTGGGTTTATCACTATTACAAACACATTTTCTATTGGAAGGCACAGTTTTCTTGAAACTGACAGTTCTCAGAGCAGAATGTCAGTGAATGAATCAGTTTCTCATCTTTAACAGGAACCTTTGAAACAAAATCATGTTTTCAATTGAGATGTTTGAATGTTGCAAGCTCTGACTCTTCAAAATAAAATGTTTCTTTTTGATTGACACTGTCAATGCTTTTCAACCTGAAATTTTACTCCCAGGATCTTTTTACTGTGTGAAATCTTTCTTTAGTTCTGCTCTTCGTCTCACTTTAGGATGAAAATAAACATCCAAACATCTGCATTTCTTGCAAATTCTACTTTTTGAATAGCTCATATTGTTACTGTTTTCTCCAAAAGAGGGGACCAGGCTGGATGACAACATCACAAATGTAAATATACCAAGACAAGGGCCAGTTACCGCACCATCCTCTGCTGCTTCTGTGTACAGAGACCAAATGAACGCTATCCTCTACTGCCAGAGTACCAAGCTAGAGTACTCGTAGAATGTCAGTGATGCCATTGCGATGTAATTGGGATCACCGTGTGAGCACACCTCGAGACAGCCTATTGGCAATATCAGAAAATAAGAAAATCAGACCTCTGGACCAGTGCTTTATAAAGATATTCCGCATGGGAAGATGATATTTTTTCAGGAGCAGAGATCCCCTCTGTGCACAGAATCCCAAAGAGCATCCTTTGAAGCTGAGGCATGAACAGTGAGTGTCTGATCTCGCTTGCAGTCCATAAATTCAGAGCCTCTTCATTGATTTCCATGGAGTTACTCCAGTGTAAATCAGAATCACGCATCAGAATCTGTCCTACTGTCTAAAAATCACTCATAAATTAAATGCCAATGTTTGTTAGCATGGATTTTCTAGCAAAACCTCTCACTTTTAAAGGGGAACTCTCCGCCTTCATTAGCATTGAGTCACATTTTCAGGTAATTAAAGAAACATGTGGCATTTTGACCTAAGCTACCTCCTATAATTTCCAGATGTCTCCTCCTAAGCTGATCAAAGAAAACAAGGCCTCTCTCACAATCAAGATGTCACACTATCAACAGTGCAGTTTGATTCTTAAATTGCTTCTGCCTTTTTGTTACTACAGGTTACTCAGGCTCTGTGCTAATATACATTCTCCTGCAAATAAACAGGCAGCAAGAATGAATAACATTCATTTGCTCTAATTATAGTCAAGACTATGTTAATCTTAAGTCTCTCAAACAGCACATGTGATGCAGATTCCAGCTAAATAAATATTAATCCCGCTTTTTCTGTTTGTCCCACAAGGCTATAGCACAGGAAAATGATAACAGGTAAAAGGCACTTCTGTAGTCTTGTGGGAAGACACGGCAGATGTGCCAGCAGTTCCAGGCAAGCCCAGCCTCTGCAGGGAGGGCTGGCAGCTGAACGCAGCGCAGTTGCCATTTCTGAACTCCCTGAAGAGAAACTTGCCAATGACAACTTGATTTCTCTCTAATCACATGCGTATTTGTTTATAAATATAAATATATGAGCTTCCGCGTCCAATTTCACATTTCCAAATCAGCTGATGACAAGAAGATTTTGTCAGGCACATGGAGATTTCTTTATGGCAAAGTCAGATGGACTTTTGGCTCTCCAGAGAAAAAGAAAAACAGGGTCCTAAAACCTAAAGGCATCTGTCTCTTCCAGGCAAAGACAGTGATTTGTTATGGTTGGGGGTTGGTTTTGCTTCTTTTACCAGCTTTAAATTATTCCTCTCTTTAGAAGGCAAGGGGTGCATGCGTTAACTAGCCAGGGTGGTGCCACAAGTAGTTAAGTGGAGCAGAACCACCTGCTGTGCCATGGCTTTCGGGGGCTCTCCAGACCACAGCATCTAATGACACAACATTGTGACCACGCCGGAGTCCCAGCATGGTGGCTGATTAAGGCTTGTGCAGAGACAGGCCTAATTTTCAGGCTCTGCATTCTTCACTGAAGCACAGTAATTCAATCACAGAGGGCTACGGCTGCTCCCAAGAACAAGGTGAGCAGATACGGTGCCACAATGACAAGTCACTAAGCAGCCATAGGAAATGTCAAAAAAGGATAACCAAACCCTGTTTTTCCATTGATATTTTGATTTCAGAGAATAGCCACATGCTAATTTTCTGACCCATTCCATAAATGACAACATCTCTGCTCTGCCTTGGGGAAGAGCTTCTTTCTAATGATGTAACTCCACTTAAGAAACAACTAAAACAATACAACCGAAATTGCAGCGTGGTCAGTGCCAGTCTTCCAGAAGGAAGGGCAGTCTCACCATTCAGTCAATCTCTCTTTGAATTGCTCAGAGAGACAGAAATGAGCAGGAGGGATTGGCCTTACAGAGGCCAGAGAGACAGGGAATATGATCTTTTGTATCCTTTGAATTAAGCATCATCAATGCACAGCACATTCATGGCAGAAGCAATTATTTTACTAATTGTAATAATTATAATTACCATAAAAATATTCCAAATGTTTTGCACAACAGGTATTCGAAAGTGATTTTCTTTGCTTGTATTTCATAAGCAGATATTTTAAGGTGTTAAACTCAGATAAGGCCATTCGGACAGATGTAGTCTGCTGCTAGCTCTGGAGCCAGATGTCCAGAGTAAGCAGATATTCTTGTATGTATTTTCCATTCAGAATTACGGAATTTGTGAATAAAATCCTGGCCATGGTGGTTGTTATCGCTGAAATCAGTAAAGTCAGATTTTCACTCCATGCGTCTAAGCCCTCAAAAAGCTTTTTTTTATCCCACTGTTTGATTTTGCTCTTACATACCTTCTATTCAGTAGTTACTTCACTGAAATCAAAGGAGTTAAAGTACAGGAGAGGGAATTCTCCATCTGACTTGAGGGATATTTTCTAGATCCAGTTCATCCAGATGAGTAATAATTAAGTATCATCATGTGTCTCTGAGGATAACATCGCTACAAGTTCTTTGGCTTGCGGTTGTTGGCATATTCCAGAGCTGGATGGAATGGAGAAGTGGGAGGATTCACTACAGTATTTAATAGAGGGTTGTGCCCCTTTTGACTGGCGACACCACAAAATGAGGATAGGACTGCAAATGGGAGAGACTTTGCTGGACTGTGCTGGAAAGGACAAACCAGAACGGAAGACTGCAGTGTGGCCAGGCTCTCCTTTTCCCTACACCTCTGCCAGTCCGGAGTGGCATAGGAAGGAGATCGTTTTCCCTCTCCACACATGACATTTCTTTCATCCTGCATCTCATTTTAGGCATTGCTTTTAGTTGTGCATCTTACGTGAAGGAGGCGTTTAATCCAGTCCTTGCTTGGCTGTGGTATTTTACCCTTCCAGGCACGAGCAAGGGGAGAAAGAAGACGGGGGGGTTTGCTGACACCTGGGCTGCTTTGTATCAATAACCCCTCGTGGCACTTTAGCACATGGGCGTTTATATTGGGGTCCTAAGGTCACGGATTTAAATACAGCTTAAGGGGAAACCTAAACATAATCCATCCACTAACACTCTGGCCGTGGATGTGTGAAGGCAACTTTGGAAGCTGGATCTGTTCAGAAAGACCAAGGCAGACTGTCCTTGTTTGGCAAATGAAGTTCTCCAAACTGTGGCCAATGTCCAAAACACTTTTTCTAGACATATGGGCATTAATTACAAAAGCCTCATACAACACCACACTTTACCTTATTGTACATCCTTTCAGCCGTTGTCTCCAAACCCATCCTTCCCGTGATCATGGTATTGTACCACTCCAGTAATACAGACATCTTTTCTGCAATTCCCCTCCTGCCCCTCCTCCCCACTACACACACAGCAGCGGTAACAGGATTGAGAGGCCAGCTTTAGAAACGTAAATAAGCTCTTACCAGCCAACTCCACCACCATTGTGCAATGCGACCCAGGTGGCTCCTCTGAACGCATCTCCTACAAAATTTTGTACCGCCATATCTAGGAGGAGAAGAAAGGTGTTATGGCTCTGACATGCTGCATTCATTTTTATGTCGTGGTGCCCACTCCTTCCACTGGCACTTTGATTATGGCTGTGTGAAGGCAGTGCTGGAGGCAGGGTTTACTCACAGCTTCTCTCACAGATATACAGTGAGCATCTCATTCTTGGGAGGAACAGGCAAGAGAGGTTTTCCTCCCACCCTTTGCCCCTACACTGCAAATGCCAGTTTCACGCTGTGGATTGTGAGGACTCCGGTGCTTTCTGCGTTTGTGATCCAATTCAAGCAGTTGAAGAACCTAACCACTCCTCAGCTGGGAGATACCTCCTGAGGGTGGAGAGAGACACAATCCTTTCCTTGGGGATGCCTCAGTCATGGAAGAACAATCTGGACACATCCATGTGGAGGGTTTCAAAATCGGGGGGGGGGGACACACCTGGAAAACTACACACCTTGCAATTCTCAGAAGCCTGAAGTATTTTCAGATCAGACTGCAGGGTTAATTCAGCCCTCTGCGGAAAGCCAGTATAAAGCTAAGGTGCTGCATTTTGGGAACACAGTTGGGATGAAAGTGATATTTGGCCCCGATTCTCTGGACATGGGGGAATTTTACCCTGAACATGAATGGCTGAAATCACACAGGAGGTTTCTTTAGTTATTAAAAAAAAAAAAAAGAAGAAAAATAATTTAGCAGACAAATGTCATTTGACTGATGTCAAATGCATGATTTCCACTGAAATGTTCACTAGAATTTTGTACGTTCACTAGAATTTGTGCTAAAGGAGATACCCAGAGAGGTAGAAAGAGGTACACACAGAGGATAACAGGGTAAAACTTACTGAAAACATTTGTCCAGATTTAATTCAGGACAGATATAATAGATCATTTGCTGTGCTTTTAACAGCAAAAAATAAGAGACAAACATTAATATCCCCACCAGCCACATTTGCAGACCCACAGTTGTTTCACATCTAATGGAAAAATGAGTTTACTTGAGCACTTAATCTATGTTAAACCCTGTCAAAAGCCCCATTATGGCATCTTTCATCTGGCATTATGTCACTTTAATAACCCAATTATCATAATTACAGTGCTGTCAAGAGGGAATGGGAGAGATCAAAATCCCCATATTCTAAAAATGCACAGATTTCTTCTTCAGCCACTAATATGGTAAGAGCAGAGGTTGGACAAGAAGCATGGCAAGTGGACTAATGATGCAATAACGTGCTGCTCCTTGGCTTCGATAAAGGTCACAAACTGTGCAGATGTCTGTGCTGAAGTACACTTTGCCAAGCAGCGATGACCCATGTTTGCCAAGGATCGGGCTGAGGTACTCACTGCAAAACAAAATAAGGGAGGCAAACACCCTGGAAAATTACCGTGTGCTAGAGAGGAGCCAATTTCAACCGAACCGGCCCAAATATGGTGTTAAAAAAACAGGAAAGAAGGGAGAGGGGAAGACCTAAGATGTCCTTTTATTACCTCCAGAGGGTCATCTGGTAAAACAGGGTTAGGCCTGGTTTCAAAGACCAGTGAAATCAGTGGTCAACAGCTTTACATAAGCCCTTGGAGAAGGCAAATGGTTCATGTAAATCACAAAAGGCAAAGAAAAACACCTAACATGATGAGCAATGGGGTTTTAGCAAGCCTTATTTCTATTGCCCTCTTCTGAGGGCACTGCCTGGGGTTTCCTTACATTGCTAAGCCCTTTGGTGGAGACTTTGCTTTGGATTGCTCTTCTCTGCACAGCTGCGCCATTTTCTCACAGCTTGTCAGAACCAAACATTATTTGAGGCATCGATCCATCTGGCCTATTAGAACTAGCCAACGTACTCAAAAAGTGTTGAAGTGGGGCTGGTAGACACAGCTAAAAGCCTCATTTCATCAGGAAATCCAGTTAAGATAGCAGGGAACTTTCCTCCTTAAAATTGAGCCATTATGAATTCCCATAATGGAAGTAATTCAATATGCTCGGCTATCTCTATCATAATTTCTCCCTCTACAGCAGCTTGTCTCCTCCAGTCTCAAGCCACTTTGTGACTGTCAGTTCGTGACATGCGGAAACGCTACTGGGCAAAAGCTGTTATCATAATTTCCACTTTATGGATGGAAAATTGAGGAAGATTTAGGTTACAAATTGCTTAGTGCTTCACACATTTTTTCAGGTCTCCAATCTGATATTTCTTGGGTTTATTTTTCTAATATTTCACAAACTTAAAAGCAGAGTCTGGCTAGCTCAGGTCAGGTGTACAGAATTAAAGGCTCCTTTTGTACAGCAAACCTACATGATTTGCCCACAGTCACACTGTAAGTGAGCAACAAGGCTTGGAGTTTAATCCAGAACGCCTGACTTCCATTCTTATGCTTTTACTATCAAAGTATGTTCCTTTATGACCAGAAAAGTTCCTTTCAGAAACTCCAGACTGTCAGGCAATGAAATGAACACAGCTGTGAATCTTTTTGCTTTAAGCAAAATGCCATCATAGACCTGATTTTGATTTTGTGGATCCCAAGGAAATACAGCTGTAATTCTGCTCAGATCAGCTCCTTGAAATAGCGAGGTGCAAAATTAAAATCAAACAGAAGATACAGTCCTGAGATAGACTGCTCTCCATTTACATTCAGGTAAATCTGGTGCATCTTCATTGAATTTTCAGCATTGTTCTGGATCTCTCCTATTTAATTAGCTCCACATTCATGTCTGTATCACTATTAAATCCCACAAAGTTTCTCAGGAAGTCTGATTAATTGGGATTAAGGGGTTAAACAAAAACATTTTTAAGTGTTGCATAAAAACCCGATTTTTCTTTTAAAGCAATTTCCTGGTTTGCCCAGACAGACAAGCCTCAGCTGCTCTACTGACCTGCACAAAAGGCTGATCCATCGTAAATGTTTGACGTTTCTCTGTAAGGACTGTCGGTCCCACTCACATCATGGTGATCTCTGCTGAGGACGACTGGAGCCTGCAAAAAGCCAAGGACAAGAACATGGAATCATTCACGGACTGTCAATGCTACCAAGGATCATGACTTGCTGAATTCACGTCTGTCATTTCAAACCCCAGCTTTGTTCCTTCTCCTAAACCCCCTGAAACACATTCTCTGCCTGCTATTAATTATTATAAAACACTTGTTCACATACTGTTCATGAAAGCCACCATCCTTTCATAACTAAGAACAAGAGCTTGTTTTTATGCCAATGGCATCCTCAAAGGAGGGCAGGCAGAGGAGGGGAAGCAGTATGGCTATTTCACCTGAGCATTTCTTTGCTGAAATTTCAAAGACATTTCAGTGTGCAAAAATCTTCATTCAAAAATAGTTCTTATTTGCTGTTGAAAATGAAAACTAACAGTAAGAAATTTTACACTTGTTCATTATTTTGGAAGACTTCGAGACTGAAACTAAGTTAACAATGAAAATCAGTGATTTCACATAGCTCAAACGAGTCCTTTCTTGGTCTGGAATTTAGCTGACAATATGAATCTAGACCAGCTTGCAGGCCTTCATTAGCATTTGCCACGCACAGCGTTTACATGAGAGTAACTCATTCTTGGCGTGGTGCGGTCTGGAATTGGCTGGCTCTGGTTTATGCTGGCAGTGAATTAGAAAGTCATTGAAAATAGACAGGAGCACGCAGCTTGCGAGAGGGGAACGGAGATTTGCAGAAACGAAAAAAGAGGGACGCAACAAAGTCTAAAGGGCCTGGGAGTGTGACCTCGTCAGTCATAGCTCCACGGGAGTGCTCTGTCTGCTCAGGTTTATTTTGTGAGACTAGCTTGCAGTGACGTTCATTTTGAATCCCGAGAAGGTCAACAGCATTTGAAATATTTTAACAAACATTTTCTGAGTAACAAAAATCAGATCTTTTCTAGCTAGAATCCATTCTAAGTTTTACTTGAGTTTGCCGCTCTAAAAAGGGTAATTGTAATTCAGCTATAGAAGAGATGGAGATGAATGAGTGAACACATCTTGGTCTAATGCTGCAGTACACACAGCAAGTAATGGCTATATTTACTGAGTGGTACCTTCAGGATTTTGGTCCCCCAGGATGTCACATTGTACATCTACCTACAATACTCATGAAGAACTTAGAAAATCCCTATACAGTCTTGCCCACAGTATGTACTTTTACAGTGGGGTTTTATTCAGATGATCAAGATATTGCACACTAGATTGGCAGCATCAAGCCTAATGATTTCCTTCATTCACACACGCAACGCAAATGAAAATTGATTGCAGAGCTGGCTGTAGCCTTAATATGGGTGAACATGAGGGACAGAGGGCAAGAAGCACTGGGCAGTGGCACAGTCTCTTGTACACTGAATGTTTGGGGCGCTGCGGAGGAGTTACACTCCCTGTCCTGCGTTTTCAGCAAATCACAGCAGGATACATTGTGCTTTTAGATTCCCAAATAGAAAATAAGGTAGATTCCCAACCTGAAATAAAAGGTAGCATATTTCAGAGAGTTTCTAAACAGAGAGTTTCTATTATGTAGCGCAATACTGGTAACAGGCAGAGAGGAGGACTGAGCTCTAATTCATGCTAACAGAACACTGGTCCCATGTAAATGGCAGGCACTTCTCCTCTCACTGGTTGAAACTTTCTCCTTTCCCACCTGCCACGCCAGTCCCAGATACCAAACACAATTACCGGTCCATATCAAGACAAAAAAGACAAACCTTAATCCTTCCTTCGGAAATCGCTCGATTAATAGCCACAGCTATAGACACACGACCTCTCTGATCGGAATATAAGATTCTAGCTTGAGAGCCAACAACCTGGAAAATAAAAATGCCAGAGCGATGAGGTTCTCTGTGCAAGTGGCTTATCTTCAGGCCCCAGACAAACGGAGTCACAGGATTGACCCCTTCTGTAGGAGAAAGTGAAGATTATTTCTTCGTCAACATCCAGTTTCCAGAAAAAAAAGAAATTAAAGTCCCCCTTTGAACTGAGTTTTATCTCCCCTCACACAATCAGTGAGATTTATTTCTGTATTCAGCTGCTACTGTCCAATAAATCCCACTTTTTAAATCAGCCTGATTGGTAGGCTATAATCCCTCTATCAACAAATCCCTTATCAACAGCAGAGAAGCGGAGGTTTGGAGCTGGCGATGGTGGGCTGGAAGGGAAGAGAAATACAGAATGGCAAGGAATGGCAAAGAACATCTGTGCTGCACAGCTATGCTCCTCTCCAGCTTCTACCCCACAGACCAATCTGGCTTCCAGATGAGGAGAGCACATGTGAGCCCGGCAGTGTTACCGGTTATCTTCACAGCGAGAGCCTGCCCTAAAAGAAAAACAAAGGATGCTTCACTGGCATCCTGCTTCCCACAGTGCAAAAGGGCGGCAGTTCTTTGGCCTCATCACCTGGTCTAAAAACGGTCCTGGAAACTGCAGGCATGAAGAAGCTGGGCCAAAACAACGCCTAGAAGGACATTTTGAATAGTGCTCTGCATGAAAGGTAGCTACAAATGAGCTGTAGGGTGAATCATTGACTCCAGATATAAGACTGGAGTCAATGGATTATTCGAGCATTTCAAGATGAGGAAGAGAAGGGAAAGAACTACTTCAGCTCACCCTAAAACGCTGCTGTGGAGAGATGTTTAAGTTCTCAGCCCTGCGAGTTACAGACAGCGTTTTCAGTCACGCCCATTTCTGCTTTTCACTCCAGCATTCCCAAACTGCGTTCTGAACCAGGAGCAGTCACACGTGCTGAAGGAGGTTGTGCACTTACCAAGCTGTGCCTTCCAGCTTCCCGAATCCAGCGGATGTTGTCATGGTACTGCTGCTTCACAGATGTGCTCACTTGCAAGAGAAAGTAAGAAAAGAAAAGAGGTTTTGAAAATGAATGCAATATGCTCTAAATTTAATTTAATTCATCTGACAGCACTAGGAAGTCAAATTCTACTCTCAGATACAAGCATGCATATAGGAAATGATATATAGAGTCTTCTGTGCAGCTGATGCAGTAACTGGTACCATATATTTAGAGAAAGGTAGGAGATGTCACCCAGGAGACAGCTGGAACTCCCGTTCAGATTTTTCGCAAACTAAATTAAACCTCGAAATATGGGTTCATAGTTGGTCACCTGGCTTGATGCCTACTAAATGCCCGATCCCTTTCTGAGCATCTGCTAAATTAGTAGCTTTAGCAAACTCTGTGACAGTGGGTACTACAGTCCCGTCTTGCATCAGGTAGTAAATAATTCCTTTGAGTCAGCCAGCAGAAATTCTCAGAAGCAGCTGGCAATACATACTTGAGGCTGTTACACCAATGCTGGGATATAGATTTATAGCAGAGCAGTTGCTCTGTACTAAATGGCCCACGTGAATGTTTTTATCCCAAGACAACACTGAGGTCTCTTACTCTATGAACTGAGGCATGTTGCCTTGCGTTGCCACAGAGCACAAACTGCACAGGAAAACTATTTATGGAGTAGCTATTTTATGTGTAAAACCACCTTCCACCTTGTTTAGATATATATGTTGTTATTTAAGAAGAAAATTATATATAGTGGTTTTACGTTCTCCAGCTTCTCTTCTCATTTATGTCTATGCCATTCCACCTCAAAGAGCCAAACCTAAGAGGAGTTAAGAATAAAGACATTTGAAGTGAAAGACAAGAGAAATACGGCATGTATCTGTCAGATACATGGTGAGCTCAGTACAATCAGCTGCCTCCAAAGTCATGGCACCATCTGCAGCAAATGAGTAATAAAAGGAAGACGGGGTATGGAATGGGTCAGAAGCATTGTCTGTCTTAATTTTGGGGGCATTTACAGTTAGGCCTTTCCACGCAGGCTGCGTGTGAGCTCAGATGAGGTTGCAGAGGCTGAAGAAGTTACTGCCTGTAGGCTCTTTCTCTGGGGGCTAAGCTACATCACATTACCTTGTCCTGAGAGATACTGTCAGTGACCGGGGCCCAGCTGGCACGTGGCAGCATGCTACGCCACAGTGACTTGCTCATGCATCAGAGCTTCGAGTTATAATCATTCCTGCAGATGCCAAGATAGCATGTTCCCCATCACTTTCCAATTCTCACCCATTTTCAAGTCAAATTATAATGTACATACAACTTATGCTTGGAAGTCAGTCAAACTAGAGAAACTGCACACCGCTAACTTGAAGTGGTCCCTGGTAACTGAGAAGAGTGTTTAGACTACTGTCTTTCCACTAGGCAATATGTCAGCAGATATGCATGGTAAAACTAGAAAAAGGAAAGAGGAAAAGGCAAGGTACTCATATTTAACCCAGGCTAAACACATTGTTAAAAGGAAATGTAAAATATGCTCATTCCTGCAGGGACAGGCCTTCCACACAGAGACTTTTAATGGTCCTAAAAAGAGCTGTCAGTGCTTTAGGGGTTGGCTCCAAGTGATGGCTTCTAAACTCTGCAATGAAGATTAACATGTCAGCTCTTAACTTTGCAGGGAGTGAAAGATGAAACATCTGCTAGTGCTGTCCTAGTAGGATTGTGCCGCCATTTATAAGCTTTAAGGAATCTTCTAGAAGGTAATGGGTACTATTCACTTAGGTTCTTATAGATACCTAATGAGAGTTTATAGGAGTTACTCTAGAATACCAGAGAACGAGTTCCTTTCTGTCGCTTTTATAAGCTGTCTCAGAGAGTACTTACCATATTTTATACTTCACAGTGCACAGACTTAATAAGATCTTACTGTCTGTTAATTCTATAGAACATATCCAGAAGAGATGCCAGATGAGAATACTGGCTACAAGGACGTATCTCAACACAGCACATCTGTCCCTCCCAGCCAGCTCCAATAAACAGTCATATTCTGTGTCCCAAAGTGTGGTGTCTCCAAAGTTGGATTTCATCAGTTATCCCTGAAGAATCCTCCCTTTTATTTAGTCTTACTTTCTGCAGTTGAAAAATATCTCACAGCTCTTTCTAGAAAGACCTGTAGCTCCACGCATCTCATTTGCCTCAAACTGCTGCCTCCACCTCCCCACCCCAACAGGAATATGTTTTGAAGTCAGGCAAGCTACTCTGTTCCTTCTGGCATTTCATAGGCCTTTGTACTTATTTAGGGCTTAAAAGACAGTAGAAAGCATTCTGTACTCAGAGGAATAGTCCTCGTCAACACAGAGTTCAGCTCCCCTTGCTCTTGGGAGATCTGTATTGTTGTCATGCATCAGCTCAGCCTTCAAACTACCACAGAGGTCATAAATCCAAGTTACGCTCCAGTCATCAGTGCTGCATCTCTCCTGCAAAGGCTAACTTAGAAGCTTGGGCACCTTAGGAGTGGAAGCAGATAACAAAACTACACAGGACTTTTTCACAATTTGTGAGGTTTAAGTGCAAAAATTCATCTCCACAAAAGGAGAAGAATAGTTAAGATTGGACTCAAGACCAGGTCAAAAGTTTAGACTTGGAATGCAGCAGACTTGAGCTCGGTGGAGTTTTTACTCAGCCTTCATAACAGAGTTTGTTATAAAATTCAAAGGTAGATTCATACTTTAGATGTATATATGTGTGAGGATATCCAGACCCTGTATATATGTGTGAGGATATCCAGGTCCCATAGGAAGTGGACAGCAAGTGGAATACTGAAGAACATGAATCCATGAATGGCTGTTTATTTCCTGGCCAAATTCTGTTTTCATTTCTCTTTGAAGTCCTATTCCCATAGTCCTGCCAAAGACAACAGCAAATCCAATAATAGCTTTGCCTGAAGCCTTTTTTCACCTGTTGGGATTTTTCAAAAGTCATTTTTCCATTTAAATTAAGAATATAAATGCAAGAGTCCGATGCTTTTTGTTTGTGGAAGAGACCCTTCTCCCCAGCTTTACATTGCCATGTATATAAACACCCACATATCATTGTACACGCAGTAACTGATTCATTTCCTAGTCTTGCAATGCAAACCATCCAAAAGGCCATGCATCAGTCCAATCTTGAGAGAAGATGACTGGATATTGCAGTACACGGCAGAAAAATTACTGCAAACTTGAAGATAGATCCAGCAACTACGGGACTGAATTTCATCCTCCCTTAAATTAAGTCGATGGACCAGGTTTAAAAACGTGAAAGTTTCAATATGCATAGAACAGGGTAGGCACTTCTGGTCCGTTGCATTAAAAACAACTCATGCTCCTGTGCTGTTTCTTGAAGATGACTCCTAAGGAAAGTTTAGGAGACTAGACAGAACTAAGGACCTTGCAAGGGTCAGACCCACTCTATCAATAATTCAACTCTTGGGAGGAAGAGGAGGCTGGACACCAGCCTTACATTATAGGAAGACAACAGTAGCTTTGTTTCAAATGAGAGACATATCTGAATGTGGTATAACCTTTTCAGAAATACCACCCTAGATCCTTGCAATACTAACTGTTCCAGAACATCCAAAATTTTCACACTTCTATTCATATTTCAATGATGTCTTGCACAAAAGAAGCAAAAAATATTTCAATATTATCAGATAAAAACATTATGCTCTCCTCTACTTAAAATATGTTCTGGATTTTTGATCCATTTCCTTCTGATCCCTTCTTTGATTCTGAGAAGTGTAAAGCTCCACTCTCTGGAAATGGAAGAGCTGAGGACTTCAGTGCTAGGGGACGACAACACTTAAGTCTTTGAGTCTGATGTCCAGTTACTGTAAAAGTGGACAAAGGGAAAATAGTCGGGCCTTCCAGTGCAGCCTGGGAGATCAGGATTCATCTTTGCTGACACAAAATTAGCTTTGTCTCAGTTCCCATTCATAAGCAGGGGATAACAGTAATAGCCCACTTTCAGGGATAGGGAAGAGTGAATGGCAGTGTTAACTCCTAGATACTAGAGTAGCATACAGAGCCATGCAGGTATTCCAGATTGGTTCCACCAGCAAGCAGAAGCAGCTGTCAATTTATTAACAAATGACAAAAACGACAGACCTCAAAATTGTAATCACAAATAAATGACACTGGATGGAGCACCACACCCATGAAACCTGAGTTTCCTGCCACCAATCTGCTAGCTAGCCTCTCAAAAACCTCCCGAGATTCCCATGCCTCATTCCCCTGCGAGATGGGGCAAAGCAATTTGACTCCTTTAAAAAACTCTTGGAGACCTGTCGATGAAAGATAGTGTTTACCTTGAAGTGTCAAGGTGACAAATTGCAGGGAAATCTGTAGCAAACGAAAAGAAAGGCTCTTAGCCAAAATCACAACAATAGCTTTGGGATCAGTAACCTCTTTACATGGTGTTTTTACATTTTACATACTGGTTACACTCCTTACAGGAGTTTGGAGAACAGCAAGATTTCCTGCCCACATGGAACAGGCAAGAGACTGCTTTCTATGGTTTCAGCCAAAAGCTAACACGCATTTCACAAGTCTCAGTTTCCTTTTCTACCCAAAAGCACCCCCAGTGACGGGGCCATGGGATGGTGTCTTACCTCCCTGACGTATAGAGTCTTCCAGCACAGACATGGCAATTGAGTCAGTGGTAGCAAGATCTTGTGGGTCACCTGAGGTACAAACCCAGCGGAATGGCCCAAATCCCAGGGAAAAAATGTCCCTGGGAAGAAAACATGTTTCATTAAGAGATAGTTGAAATTCTTTCCTTATTTATCCTGGCTGCTAGCAGTGCTTTTCTTTCATTAGCTGGAGACGGAAGAATTTGAAACATTTTCAATGAACTAATCTAAACAGAAGCATCAAGGACCATTAATTGAGAAATTAAACAGTGCTGTTTCACACAGCCATTGACTGGTGTATAAGAATACAGTCAGGCTAGAATTCTGATAGAAACATTGGTCAGTTCAATCAAACAGATGCATCATCAGATGAATTGCAATTTTTCTTTTTTTTCCATTAAATACACTCTCCCTGCTTCCTGGTCTTTTTGTCCTTAACCCAGGCTAACTCTGAGTACACCTACACTATCAGACAAGCGTAGGTTCTGAACAAGTGCTTTAGTCCAGACTCATTTGCTGTCCACATTGCTTACACACAATAGTAAGGCGCGCTTCAGCTGAGTTCCAGAAGAAGAGATCTAATCTGGTTGGTGCCTTACCCTATGCTCAAGCTCTTATTCACATGGTACAGGCAAGTTAAGCGTGAGTCAGAGACAAAAGGTGTTATAAACCCAGACCCACAACAGATCTCCTGAGCTCAGCTTTTTCTACAAGCAGTATGCACAGCTTGGGTAGGAGGTAGTCACCAATGTGGGTAGAAGAGTGTCCTATTTCAGATGTGCTTTTAACTTCAATGTAGACATAGGCTTTGATGGTTTGGAGTTGAGCTCTACTGCTCTGAAGAGAGAAGCTCTTCATTTTTAGCACCTAGAAGTGAAGTTGCATGTATTTACAGTTCGAGGTTGTGACTTGGGCTATTCTCTTGAGTAGAACTGCTTAAGGAAAATTGATGCAACAAAAGAGAAAATGCTGCTATTCATGTAAAGGAGTGAAGAGTTTTGATTTGGCAATGTTTTAGCTTACTGTTCACGCATCTGTTGTCTGCTTTCATAAGACCTTTTAACTCTAAAAAGGATAAAGTTTTACACCGAATTATCAAGACATGCCATGCCTTTCAGGACAAAATATTATCAAAACCTCTGCTGTCAGAGTTTACTTATGTTAAACACATACAACACATCCCTCCAGGTCTGGCTCTTCTTTTCCCCTGTGCACAGGAAAATGCAAGTAGTAACCCTAAGGAAGCCAATAGAAAACATGAGCATGATGCTTACAGCCATCAGGTTATCTTCCTAAACCAAGCTGGGCATTACTCCAGAGTGGAAAAAAATACGAACAACTCTGGCGTAACACCTGTGAGCTCAATTTTCCTACTGCTGCTGTTGACTCCTTTTCATCATTTATAGTACGCAGCAAGATTTGCAACAAGTGGAATCTCTGTATTACTCTGCCCCTAAACACAGGGAGTCAAAGGCACCTGACTGCTTTATTCCAAACTCTCAACATACCCCATGATGTGCTGAACATAGGAAGGATATCGAAATTCTGTTTTATTGGCTCCTTTTTTCTCAACATCAGCACCTGTAAAAGAATTTTAATAGTCCGTGACTTGATGAAGAAAAACTATGTAAAATGTAAAAGCAGACTGCAACTGGGTTCCCATGAAGGCTCTGCCTCAGCCACATAGCAGTTCAGGGGTCTCAGAGAACGAGAGAAAGAGAGAGACTAAAGAGTTAACATAACGCAGCAGCCAACCCTATCCTACCAAAATATACAGCTGCGAAGACGCACGCAGAATTATCCTTGTTTCCATCTAACAACTCCAGGATCTACTCACCAGCCCTTTGAGCTTCCAAGAGAAAAGCATTGCCGTAATCCCAAAAAAACATGCCCTTATCAGCTAGTCTGTTAATAGCAGCCACTTGTCTCTTCAGACTGAAATAAAGAAGGAAAAAGTTATTTTTGAGATTGATAAAATATCAAAAAGAATAATATCATGAACTCACTAAAGGGAGTAGGGGAGACAGATGGAATGGAAAGACCCCATAGAAATTCAGACATAAACTCATAAGATATCAATTGAGATACTTTCAGTTTGTGTAGCACGTGTTATCTCCAAATCTTGAAGTGATTTACAGTCATTAAGGGAACTTCATTAATTAGCAGAGAGGGGTTGCGTCTTTCGGCAAAGAAATGCAGCCAGCTCTGAGGTTGGAAGGTAGTAACAGAAAACAGCCTACACAAAACTGCAAAATGGTTTAAGAAGTTCACAGAGAAAGTAAGCAGAGACAGAAAAACTGAAAAAGGCTAAACATCACTCTTCTAGCCTCTCCCTTGGCCAAAACAGCTGAATTTTCCCTTTGTTTCCAGTAGTGGAGCATACCCTGGGCTGCTCTCTGTGATACCATTTCCACTTAATATTATCTAGTTCTAATCTCAGTGCACAGTTGCATATGGAGTTGTACATGCATAGGTGTAACCTCTCTTGGAACTCTAGAGAGGTAAATCAACGCCTGCTAATAAAATTGCCTTTTTTTTAGGTCATAGCTAGCTTGTTAGAAATCAGTCCCTCCCAAAAATTTATGTTTCTGTTACCTTTGTCTTAGAGTAGTATGATACAGAATTGGGGAACGGGAAAGGTCCTTGTAGGTCCCTCATCCAAAGGCAAATAGATGATATGCCAGTATTCTACCATCTACTGGAAAAAGGTCTCCAGCAGGAATGTTCAAGGTGAACAAAACCAGAATAGGAGCCATACAGTCTCCAAAGTACCAGTTGATAACAACAGTACAGCTTGCTGCCTCTGGTCCACAATTCTTTATTTATGTACAAGTTATGCCAAATTGCTCTCTTTATAATGTCCAGTTGCAACTTCCCTTGCAAATTTGTCAACCAGGAGTAGCTCCCCGAAATCAAGATGCTAACCAGAACTTAGTTACAGTTGCAGCAAGCTGGGAGCAGTGATGGGGGAAGATTGTCCCCTCCTCGTATCCTTCCTTAAAGAACCATTTCTGGCCACAGCTGGAGGCATGGTAGGCTGGTTGGACTTTCTGGCTAACCCATTGGGTTTTTATGCTCTATTCAGTGAGGCTAAATCAACTGGTAGACTACTTGGAATTGTACTTATTGTCCCAGATTTTTAAAACCGAATGCAATTTAGGAATTTATAGAAGTGAAATAGATCATCAGTGTTCAGACCTCTGATCTTATACACTAGAGACTATTCCTAAAAGGCGATGTCTGACAGATTCCAAGCGATAGCTGATAGTTGGGAGTTATTAGTACTGTAGCTCTACTCTAGATTTCTACTGAAATATCAAAGAACAGAAACTTCTAGCAAGAAAGACAAAGATCTGATCACTTGCAGAGCAAATAAATTTAAAGGTTAAAAACATGTATTTCCAAAATATTTACCTCTCTTGTACCAGGGTCCGGAACTTCCCTGGATTGGTGGAAAGGAGCTGCTTTGCTTCCTCAAAGCCAAGCTGTACGGGATAGTATCCCCCACTGAACGGGTTATGGCACGAAGTTTGGTCGGACCCCAGATCAACTAGCAGCTCTCCTGTTGTGTCCAACTCGTATACCAGCCTCTCCCTGGGGAAGACAACGGAGTGTTTGAACAGAAGCTGTCATTTCACATTCTAGCTCCTCTTTCAGGCGAGCTTCGTCCACCCCAAGATGTTGTTTGTAAAGGTATGCCCTTGGCAGGCTAAGTCCTTGTTTTAGCAGTCAGGAGGTGGGAAATGATGGCGCTGAAAGTTTAGGTGCAACTTTTATACTTCACGTTTACCTGTTCAGAAATGCTGATAGGTAAGTCAGACACCAGTATGACATACCAGTATTATTGGTCAGTCTCAGCCTTCGGTATATGGTGTGACAGCAAGATTTACCATTGGATAAAGCCTCAAGAGTGCCAGAATTTCTATGCATCATCTGATTATTTTTATTCAATCAATACCTCAATACTTCTATTCTTCACTGAAGTCAAAGACATTTCCTTGCTACCCAATTAGCAAGAGGTTAGAAGGAAAGGGATAAATTCTTCGTCTAAGGAAGAATTTTAGGAACTTATTTCCCTAAGAAATTCATTGCTCCATAAGAAAAGGAGAAGGTGCATGGGAAGAAACTGGGAATTGGAACTCCAGGATGAAGACCCCTCTTTTGACAATTCAGCTTTTCATAAGCATCTAGAATAATGAACACAGCACTAGGTTTAATGCCTTTTCTCTTCCAAATTTGAGAACTAATTCCAGGTTGACTAACAAGCAAGAGCACTAATATATCCATTATCCATATATAATACTTACCATAGATCTACCACATTCCCATGGTAACCCAGACTAAGAGCAATTTTATTCTTTCTGGCATCTCTAGAATAGATTAAAAAGATTGGTTGAAGAAAACGCACCTCATGTAATTCCATCTTGCAACATACAAATCACAGTCAAACCCAGCAAAAAAGTCTACACGTAGTTTCCAACACTCATCTGGGCAACAGATCTTTCAACCTTTATGCAATTGTTAATCACTGATTTCAGAAAGCTTGAGCGATGCAAGTGTAACATTATTTGTAATTGCTCTATGCATATTCATGAAACTGAACGAAGACACATTTAACATACATAAATGATATGAAGGATTGGTAGTGGCTTGCAGTAAGTATTGGTGGTCACTAATAATGACTGCTGCTATTTGGAAGGACGGATTCACATTCAAAAGCAGACCTGGAATAAGAAGGTGTCTCTCAACCCCTTCCATATGCACACTAAAATGGCACAACGCAGAAAGGTGGGAAGTGGGGATTAGGAAGCAGAGATAAACCCACCGAATTACGTTACAAGTCATACCTAAGGCGAGCAATGCAATGGTCCAGGTTGTTAGAGATTTCCATCAGCCATCCCTGCTTGTGACGTTTCAAAAGTGCTGCTTCATCAACCTAAGAGAAATAGCAGAGATCTTAAAACTCCCGTTTTCTCTATCCAGTCACTTCTACCTTTAGTTTTCCAGTTTGCCTGCAAGAAAGAGTAGCAAATAGATAAAGGGAATAGCCCTGCCTTGGCCTTCAGAATATGGAATAATTGTTCAAATACTTATTTTTTACCTCTGATTTTTTTTTTTTTTTACACTTTCTCTTGTCTTTTATTCCAGGCTCGAAGCAAGGGGGAAAAAAAAAAAAAAAAAAAAAGACTTTTTGATACTTTTTGATACTGCTCACTTCCCAAAATATTTTACAAACTGAAAGTTATCATTAAAATTGTACAAGATACTCTTCTGCTAATTTTAATTATTCTTAACTCTTCTGCCAATTTTAATTATTCTTATTGTTTTCTTTCCATGATTACATTGAAAAAAACTGAAGCCAAGATTTTTTCAATTTATTTTTCAAATCTGGCTATTTTCTGTGAAAATAAAATTTCTATTTAATTAAGGATTTTTTTTTTTTTTTATCAGCTCACAGATAGACATTTCTACCAGACTGCCCAGGGTGAAGCAGTGGTTTGCCGAATAAAATTGACCCTCACTTTTGTTCTTTGCTGGCTGAAAATCTCAACCAAATATGGAAAAGAAAAGAGGAAAGCATTTTCTTGTCCCAGCTGGCTAATGCCTCTGAAAAATGGAATGGATCAAAACAAAACTACATCTTTAATTCCCTCTTGTTTGAACTTTGAAGCTCCAAACAAGCCCAATCCCAAATCCATATTCTCTTCTGGGCTCAGCTTCTGTGTCAGTGTGTATATGCATGGGAGACAGCTGGATGAAAACATAAATGGATAGACAAACTGTGGAGGCTTTGGCACAGATTCCATATTAATGGTTCAGTGTATAAACTTGCACGTCGTTAATACTTTTATAATGAGCTATCAGTGGCATAAAGCAAGTGGCAAAATTAATTCAAGCCAATTTTCTGTAGTAGCAACGGATTTAAACCCCCACAGTGGTGTGTGTGCCTAAGAACACAGATCCTGAGTATCTTCTAGGATTTCATTAAAGCATTTTTACTTCTTTATAATCCACCCCCATCACGTTCATTCTATTATTTCTCATTAACAAAGTATTTATATGTAAATGAAATAAGGTCTGTATTCAGGAGTCGCTTGAACACCAGGAAACCTTTTCTTTCCTAATTATTCTTAGCATGAGAAACCTTCCATCATTTCGTACATCAGTAATAAAGACTATCCTTCCAAAACCCCAGATTATGATAATATCAGTGTCACTGCCAATGGAACTATTCAATAAAGTCAGGTGCCACAGGGAACAGCTTCTTTGGGAATTATTTAAATCAGCACAGGAGGAAAGATAGTAAATGGTCTGTATGAATTAGAGGAATCTGGTTCATTTAAAGCTCAGCATAACACAGATCAGATCTATTTAAATCTGTTACCACATCCTACATACTTTACTTCAGCCCCCTCTCTGACAGTCTTAGTCTTTCACAGACTTACTAGCATACTCCAGAAAACTAGCTTCCTTTGAACCACGCTTTCAAAAATATGCTTATTTTTTTTGATCAGCATCTCAGTAGTTTAAAAAAATTGCACAAACGCTGAGCTAATGTCACCTCCAGTGTAACCTGAGAGAGCTTACTGCAGCTCAGAGGAGCTAGGCTGGCCCTCCACACAATTATTTCATAAAATTACAATCTGCTTCCCGTCAAACAGAAGAGGTAAAAGACTTGCACCGTTAATCCCTTCTGTCTGAGCTTCAGAAGCCCTGGCTGACAAAATGACATCTCTTGCACAATTCATCAATGTCATTTGCATAAATAGTTCCTTAAATAAATAATATGTACATATATATAGCTGTCCACATGTGCTCCTGAGACTCATTTCCGACAAGGATCATCTCACAGGAGATAAAAACCAGGCGATATTCAGCCTCCTGAACAAAATCATCTGTAGCCGTGGAGATGAAAAGGACAAAGGACTGCTGTGAATCGCATTCACTGGAATCTTTCTTTTGTATTCTAGCATTTGAAAGATCATGGTGACAGAGTAGAAGCCTGAATAAAGACAATTTATTCAATAATAAATTCAATAAATTTGTTTCATCTGCAGGGAGTAATTGATGAGATCTCAATTACATGCAAAACTCATGTGCTAACAAAAACAGTCTTGCACCATCATTGTAAAGCAGATGAAACTCTAACCTTCCATGAATAAGACCCGAGCTAGCCAAGGGAGGTCACATTTACTGCGTGCCACGTGGGCAGTCTGACCCATTACGTTTTGAAGTTTAATTATAATTACCGTCGGTCAGACTGCAATATTCCTACCCTTTTCATCATAGCAATATGCCCACAGCAGAGGTCTGCCAGCTAATTCTCTCTATAAATGACTTTGGCTGAGAAGGCTAAACTCCCACTCCAGTCACTCCCACTGGAGTTTACTTCTCCAAAATCTCTCTTCCGCTGGAGCAGTAACAAGAGCTCATCAACTGCAGGTAGTCAAAAAAAAACCAACTCAGTCCATTTTGGTCTGTCCTGTGTCTGCTCCACCAAGGACATTTCCCCAGTGGACTGAATTCAAAGGTAGTCGGGAGGAAAGAAATGCATGGAAATGTTTATTGTTTCCCAGTAGTCAATATCATTAAAGATATTCACCACCATTTTCACAGAACTGCAGAGCAACATTTTCTGTTAAAAATTGTTGCAATGTTTTTGTAGTCCATCCTTCCACCCGATTTGTCATAACAGAACCCTGTGATAAGCATAATAGCTGGAAAATGCAGGTATTAGGAGAACCTAATGTTACTTTTTTATATGAAAGTGTATTTCACTCAAAACTCACAGGCACATATACTTAACCAAGATTACGATGTTAGTGTTCGGCATTACATATGATACCTCAAGGATATCTGTGGGTCCAGTGGGTCCTATGGTACAGTACACTGATTGCTTGGACATTAGCAGTCCCTGAATCACAGATGGTTATTAGATTCTATTTGTTTATGGGAGAAAGTGCTGGGCTATTTTAATATATTTGGAACAGAGAAACATTACATCAGGATGAAAGACTCTCTACAAAGAATATATGCTGTGGGTGAGCTTCAGGGAACAGGGAAAAATGGAACTACGGAACTTCTCCCCCTTAGCAGAACTTACCTTCGTTGTCTAGAAACTGGCATTCTCACAAGTGCTTGTGATTATCCTCACCATCTTCATACCCAAGCCAACCTTAGAATACCCAGTTTTACAAAATCCCATTGACTTCAAAGAATCACAACACCAAGCAGCTTCATTAGTCCCCACCTTGATGAGTGAATCATACCAACATTTTTAACAGGTACTTTCCATTGCACCTGATAAGGGTGCCAGAGGCACTGAAGATCAATCACAATGTAACTAGCATCTTTTTAACATAGACTTTTTTGGCACTAAGAGGCTGCAGTTCCCGTGGGAATTACCTGTGGATGTTGCACCCTTTCAGACATGAAATGAGGGTAGCTCAGGCACTGATAAGGGCTCATCTGACAGCATCATTCTGCGTTATTTGTGAAGCAATCATAAGAAGGTACAGCCTGTATCCTTACAGTCTGATGCAGTGAGTGAACAAATAGAGGGTGAAATAGCAGTGAAAAATGCTCAGCAATGAAAAGGACAGACAGATCTTAGAAAAGAGGGTTTTTTGGTGGTTTTTTTTTTTTAGTTTGACTTGTCAGGTTACTTGAGATGAAGAGAACGAGGGTTCTGATTCAGCACAGGAAGGAGGAACGACAAAATGAAAGCAGCATTGCTCTCACCTCTGCAATGATCCCCACGCACCCAGCGATGACTGCAGCCTTGGCTTGAGCCCCACTCATCCCTCCGAGACCAGAAGTAACAAACACCTTTCCGGACAGGTCTTCTGCCTTCAAGTAGCGACGGCCTGCATTGAGCACTGTCAGCTGCACACAGCACAATATAGCTATCATCAGGAGCTATTTTTCCTAGAGTCCCTACAAATTAAAGATTTTCTGTCCCTTTTGCAAACAGAGCTTGAAACTCAGGGGTGACTGGGGTGATGAAACTGTTTTAAGCTTTTAAGAAGGAAACATATTACAAAGTGATGTTATGAAATCATCTGTCCCGATTAGGTTTATTTCTCTCACCATGAGATAGAATAGAATAATCAGTGGTTCCCAACATGCTGCTCTTGGGGTATAGAGGCTCATTCAGGATGGCTGCAAAAGAGAGCTGAGCTAAACAGCTAAGAAAACAAGCTAAGAAAATGTTTTTAAACACATCTGGTCAATTCATACTTCACTTATTGTAGCTAGATATGAGCTCAGATTGAGGCCTTGATTGCAGATTCCTTCAGGTCTATGTTCTGGATAAGATGCCATGGACATCCTTCCACACAGTGGAAGGACACTAATTTTTTTAAGGAGCGGGCAATGAGAATTTCTTTGATAGCCAGAATATCCTCTCAGAGCAATCCAGTCCACTCCAGTCACTGTGGGAGATACCTTCCTCCAAAAGGTATGGAAAAATGGACCTTTCCCCAGTTTCTTACCACAGTCCCATGGACTATTCCCTGAGGCCCAATGTAGCAGTAGCTCCCTGCAGTCATCTGACCATACCTAGCAATAGCAATGAACACAGTTATACCACACGTTACCCAGGCTGGAATGAATTCTGCACATGTCGACGTATGTCTCTGGTATAACAGAAAAAAAAATGTCTGTGCTTTGATTTGTTGTTAAAGATCTGCTGTTATCAAATTCACAACTTAATTGAGTTTATTCATTAGCAACACACCAACATGTTTTCAGAGATCATTTAGCTCTTAAAATTGAGTTAAAAAATGCATGGATCAAAACACGGAGAGTAAAATTGTTCTGGCATTTAGTACAGGGACTAGGAGACAAGGACACTCCTTTTCACATTGTTCATATCTTTATGCCATTGGTTTTCAGCGGAGCTTGCGCTTCTAAGTCACATTGTCACTTTGAAGTTGTTAGCTCAAAATGGTTGTCCACATTCCTATGAAATTCCCAGCAAAGTGGCAAAGGATATTCTCTATTCATACCTGTTCTTCCAGCTTCCTTATCTGTACACACTCAGCTCTCCAGTGGTTTTAATTTATTCTCTCCATCGTACACAACAGAATAATAGTCCTGCTCATCAGCTAGATGAGCAATAAAAGTAGGTAAATAATCATTCAAAAAATATAAAAACCGATAACTTCCTCCTTCAAAGCTTTCCCTTAGCGCAAAGGAATGTTTCATAACTTGTGTTTTCTGTAGATTGCAAAACAACCACTGCAAAGTGGAACCAGCCAGTGCTATAAGTACGTTATGATTAAGGCTTCAGATCGTAATTCAGCCAAGTCCCACACATAAACCTAATGCTAATTCCTAGCAGACCTCAATTACATCCTTATATGTGTGGCTGAACATAAGTCAAACTCCTAAGTAATTCCACTTAAGCGTGCATTAATGCTTTGTAACATTAGGACTTTACGCCGCACAGTTGAAATCCATCTGCATTAGAAATTTTAACCAGCCACTGCTTGATGTCTGAAATACATTTCAGTTAAATATTTGATCTACTTTAATAGTGAGGTATCTTCTTACATTGTTACTCCCAAAGCAAACATCTTCTCGTATTCATCTCTGGTAGAATAGTTGGGAATAACCTAAGAAAACAATCAAAAGAAATCCCAGATAAGCAAATCAGAGACGTAAGCAGACCTTTTTAACAGCCTACATTTCTCTATGTCACACACATAGGAAAGCAGCGAAAAACAGGAAGAGTAATTCAGGTGGTTTAGTCCATGCTTTCTAGTATTAGAAAAAAGATGCCTGGTCTTTCTGGCAGCGTGACTGTCATGGAATCACAGAATTGCCGAGGTTGGAAGGGACCTTCCAGATCATCTAGTGCAACCATCAACCTGACTCTGACAAAAACCAGCACTAAACCATATCTCTAAGCACTATGTCTACCCACCTTTTAAATACCTCAAGGGATGGTGCCTCAACCACTTCCCTGGGCAGCCGGTTCCAATGCTTAATAACCCTTTCAGTGTAAAAATTTTTTCCTAATATCCCGTCTAAACCTCCCCTGGCACAACTTGAGGCCATACAAGTTTTAAGGAAAGCAGTTCTCTAGCCACAAGACTAGCCTGCAGAGAAACACATATTGAATGTCTCAGAAGACCAGCAATGAACCAATATGTTCACTTGTCCAGCTTTTCTTCCAAGCAAAGCAGTCCAGATATCCGAGCAATCTGATGCATAGTCATCTGTTTGCCTATTGAGGACTTTTAAATCTTTCAAACTGAGCCTAGCTGAACTGTTTTGGTCAAGAACATGCACAGCTCAGGCTCAGTTAGAACAGATGTCATCTAATAAGGAGAAGGTTGTTCCCTCCATCACTGCAGACCAGCACCCTTGAGGTGATAGTGACTGTACTGGAATAAATGCTGCAGAATTTGGACCCCAGATTCTCCTGTGTGCTCTTGTAAGTTCAGGTAGAATAAATAATATTTTAATTCAGCAAACACTTGAGAACTAAAAAGAAGAGGAGAAAAAAAGAGAAAACAAGATACTAATACCTACCATGCCATTAGTAATGATTAATCGAGGAGCATACTTATGGCTGGGAAAGAGTCCCAGAGGATGTCCACTGTACATTACTAGTGTTTGCTCTTCAGTCATCTCTGACAAATAGTGCATTACCAACCAGAACTGAAAGGAAAAACCAGGAAAGTGAGGGAACACGTTTCCATCTTACATTTATGTTTCTTTGTGAAGCTGCTAAACTTTGAGTATGAAGACAGCTATAGAGATAATGAGGTATATTCGCATACGGAATATCGGCCAGAGCTCTCGACACATTTTTGCTTTTAATAAAGTCCATTAAGAGACATCATTCAGCAGGAAACATAAATCACCAAATAGCAACAGTCTGAATAAGTTCCAGAACAACTCTCC
Organism: Larus michahellis; assembly: GCF_964199755.1. Classification (NCBI taxonomy): domain Eukaryota; kingdom Metazoa; phylum Chordata; class Aves; order Charadriiformes; family Laridae; genus Larus; species Larus michahellis. The sequence goes on from NC_133905.1 coordinate 4,870,361, forward strand.
AGTACAAACCCCAGAAATCCTTCATTTTCAAAGCTGTTCTAATTTTATCTTGAGGTTAACCATTTGGATCTGGCACTTTTCTGGCAATCTTTCTAAAGCCAAACTGCAAAATTTTCCCTATAAAGCAATTAAAATACCCATGCATGTTGTTGATCCTAACCTGAAATGGATAATTCAGCATCTTCTGGTGCTTGTCATCATTTCAAGAAATTGATATTACAATGTGCGCTTAAAAATGAAACACTTTTTCTTCTCAAAGAAAAAAATTCAGCTTTCATTATCAACAGTGAAGAAAGTCCTTGAGGCACCCAGGAGTACATAAATAAATGCATGTCAACTTTGTCTGCATAACTCAACAGATACTCTTGATGTATGCCAAAAAAATAGGCTTTGTCCATCCAAGCTGTAGATTTGACTCATAGATAGATGTCATTGTCTATCACAAAGCCCATTATATTCCACAGGACTTTTCGTATGTGACAACTAGGCCTGAGAGGAGCTTTCCCATGCAATACTGGAATTCAACAATAGCTTGAAACTAGAAGTTCTGGAGGGACACAGAGAAAGATTTGAGGGAAAAAAATAATGGACCTGCCGATCAAAGAGACAGCAATATCAGTTGTCATGGACATTTAACCTCTCTGTGTCTTTGATCTGAATTAAAAACAGTACAGATTTGAAGCCAGTCCATTCTAACCCAGCAGATTTCCAAGCTGCAAGTTAAGTTGAGCAGGAAAGAGTTACTAGAGTTACTGTCTTGCTTTTTACATTTTTGTTGCATGAAAAATGTTGAATAATCAAATTCTGGTTCCAGAACAGGTAATTAGCTGAACTCTCAACTCTTCAGCTGGCCAGGAAAAGCATTGTAATACAACCAGAAGCTGTAAGATAGTTAGATCTTGTTGCATTGAGAGGCACAACTGGGAAGAAGGAGGCAAAAGCCTTTCCTAGCTCAAAGAACAGTTCCGTTGCCTGCAGGCTTGTAAAGTTAGCTCTGGACAAAATTCTTTCTTTTAAAATTATTCAGAAAAAAGCACAGGTCTGCATGAATGATATAAACCAAACTGAACTTTTTCACTAGGAGCTTTGCAATGACAGATTTCCAAAAAGCATGTTGTTTTCAAGCCACAAACAGAACAAAATGTTCTGTCATAACCAAATCATTCATGTGATTCCTACTCTAAGTAAGCAAAAACAAAAAGGTTTTGTTTGTTCTGCTGTGAAAAAACTGCAGGTCATAGCTCTGGCTTGGATGAGAACAAGAGATAAAGAGAGTATTTCTGACTTTGGCAGTGCTTCTACTTCACCTTGTAGCCCAGCATCTGCCTAAGGCACGTCAGTCCAATACAGGCTGCTATATAAACTGCTGGCACTGCCCACATCAGAAATGCTGCAAAACTCATGCAGTTAACAGCCATTTACTAATTAATGCACAGAACAAAGAAATGGTGTGCAGTGCCGTGGTACTTTTCTTTTTAAAGTCAGAACAGTTTTGCCTCAAGAGCTGCCGAAGATTTCTACTTAACTACTATTTACTGGATTAGGAAACTGAGTTTTCTCTCAGCCACAAATGAAAAATCATAGTCAAACTGGGAAGAACAGCCAGGTTCCATGCTACAGTGAGGAATCCATTCCTCTCCCCTAATTGCCCCTTCATTTACGTGTTAGTTTTGCTTGGACTTTTTAATAAGCAAGAGGCCAGATTCAGGTAAAGCCACAACAAGGTGCATACATGATCCTTTATGGCAGAAGTTGGCTCCTTAAGTCAGCTTCTGCTTGTGTAAGCTACAGAACCATAGAATGGTTTAGGTTGGAAGGGACCTTAAAGACCATCTCGTTCCAACCCCCCTGCCCTGGGCAGGGACACCTCCCACCAGACCAGGTTGCTCCAAGCCCCATCCAGCCTGGCCTTGAACCCCTCCAGGGATGGGGCAGCCACAGCTTCTCTGGCAACCTGTTTCAGTGCCTCACCACCCTCACAGTAAAGAATTTATTCCCAATATCTAATCTAAATCTACCCTCTTTTAGTTTAAAACCATTACCTCTTGTCCTATCACTGCACTCCCTGATAAAGAGTCCTTCCCCATCCTTCCTGTAGGCCCCCTTTAGGTACTGGAAGGCTGCTATAAGGTGTCCCCAGAGTCTTCTCTTCTCTGGGCTGAACAACTTCAACTCTCTCAGTCTGTCTCCTCATAGGAGAGGTCTGATCATCTTCATGGCTCTCCTCTGGACTTGCTCCAACAGGTCCATGTGCTTCTTATGTTGTTATGTTGTCACTGATGTACCTGTAGAAGCTTTTCTTGTTGCCCTTGACATCCCTGGCCAGATTTAATTCTATCTGAACTTCAGCTTTCCTAGCCTGATCCCTGGCTGCTCAGACAATTTCTCTGTATTCCTCCCAGGCTACTTGCCCTTGCTTCCACCCTCTGTAGGCTTCCTTTTTGCGTTTGAGTTTGTCCAAGAGCTTCTTGTTCGTACATGCAGGCCTCCTGGTGTTTTTGTCTGACATCCTAAGTTGGGATGCATCACTCCTGAGCTTAGAGGAGGTTATCCTTGAATATTAAGCAGCTTTCTTGGGCCCCTTTCTCCACACGGCTTTATCCCATGGTACTCTACCAAGCAGATGCCTGAAGAGGCCAAAATCCGCTCTCCTAAAGACCAGGGTAGTGAGCTTGCTGTGCACCCTCCTCACTGCCCTAAGGATCTTGAACTGCACCATTTCATAGTCGCTGCAGTGGCTTGAGCTTCACATTACCCACCAGCCCCTCCTTTTTGGTGACAATATGGTCCGGGATCAGAAGGTCCAGAATCAGAAACCAGTATCTTCCCAGCATTCGGGAGCGATGCTGCCCTTCAGGGTGATGTACCTTTCTACCTGTGCCGTTTCTGTTCTGCACTGCAAAACTCAATGCCACATCTCCACCTGTCCCCACTCTGTGGCCTTGGGGCATACCAGAGGCTGCAGGAATTATGTGGTTTTGGTGTTCACAATAACCACATTTATGCCTTTCAGCAGACACTCAGGGCGGTTGTTCATTAAATGTTCCTCCTGCCACCACACACCTGTAGAGCATTCAGACACAGAACATTCCTTTTTCTTGAGAGAATAAATTGAGCTCATACAAAATGTAAGTCTAAATATGTTGCTGATGGTAAAGATCTCATGAAAATATTTCCCACATGCATTTTGCAGTACCTGGATTAAAGCAAGTTTGTTTATTGCCATTTTTGGATAGAGAAGGAGAACAGAGATTATACAACCACACCTTAAACATCCCAGCTCTAATTTTTGACAGGCTTTTATCCCGCCATTATCCTCAGGAGATCAGGGATAACGTTGCTAGGCCTGACAGTAAAGGGCACTATGATCTGGCCAGCTAGCATGTAAATATTTACAGCTAATCTGATTTGCTTGGAAAATGACTCAGGATTGCACTTGCTTAAATCAAAACCTTTTTTTCTTTTTTTTATTCCACTATTTCTTGTGAAAAATGTTGCAAAAGTACCAGAAACAAGCAAGCAAAAGATACACCTTTTTGTTTCCTAGAATTCATTTTGACTCTAAATTATCTGTGCAAAATACACAGGCACATACAAATCTATCAGAGAAAGACAAAAATCTGGTTTTTACATCACAATGTTTATGTGTAACAATGCTTACAATGTTTATGGTATTATGTTTAATATTTCTGTTGGGCTGTCTGCACTCTTTTTACTAAATAAAGCTCTCCCTGTCTATGCAGTTCGTAACCGAGCATTCCTCCATCCAGACAGGATGCTTGGGAGTATTTTGAGACAACGACTGCCAAGAATTATCACAAAGTGCCTAAGCAGAACGTGCGTGGGGGAGGGTGAAACTGGTTTCGTGAATCAAGTTGCAAAAGCAGCAATGTCCTACCTGCGCCCAGTTGCTGAAGACCTGCCCATTTCCTCCATAAGTGACAAGCTCCTGAGGAAACTGCAGAAGACAATTTAACAATAAAGCACACACTTTTGTGAAACATTTCACCCTATCTCCAAGCTATTTTTCTAATCTCAGTAATAAATCTTTTCTATAGCTTATTGCATCAACACTCTAGATTCTTGAAATCAGCAAATGCCATCATAAAGGCAATAATTTAAGAAAGAAAAAGAAAAATTCTTTTTCAAAAGGAGATGTTTGTTATTGTTACAATGGTATCTTGGATGCAGAACGCTACAAAGTGATTCCTGGACTGCAGTTTCTGTAACAGACAGACATCCCCATAAAATCCCTTAAACAGGGACTGAGTGAGCTTACAGTTTGGTTGCTACTGGCATTTACATTGGAAGAGTCTACGACCAGCAAGGCATAGGTGCATGGCCTCTCCCCTGCCATTTGGAAAAACACGCATTACACTGGGTAGTGCTTGTAAGGATGGACTTTGGTCCTCTACTCATCCGGCAAATCTGTCCTTGAGGGACGAGCTTTCAAAGATACAGGAAGCATTAGCACTAATTTTTTAACATATGTTGTAGGAGCAATGTACTAGAGCTGAGCTCTGCCTGTCTCACAGACAGTGACCAACCTCCTGTATATGGGGGGAGCTGGAGTGAACCTTGTTGGTGTTGTAGGAGACCTCAGAGGTCTGAGAGAGGACCAGGACCCACTGTGCAGGACTAACAACTGCACACAGCAGGAAACTAAAGAACGTAATACAAAAGATCCCAAACCTCAGGAACCAAGACATAACCACAAGAAAGTATAGAATCACCAATTAGTCCCTTGCCGGCTTAGCCTCGCAGAAACGTCCTTTCTAGCACATCGCTCTGTAAGGAGGCTGCCTTGGCACTACCGAAATTGGGCTGCTCAGCTAACACACACCAGCCAGCCCTACAGGTACAGGGACTGGCATGTACCTCGGAGCACAGAACCGGCAAAAGGCCTATGAACAAGTAAAATCCTATTCAATCCATGGAAGAAGGATCATCTGCACAAGGATTAGTTTCACCCATACGCCTACATTCTTCAGTTTCTATGTCAGAGCACACACAGGAAGTAACTTGCACATTTGCTGCTGCCCTATGAATCCAGCTTCCTTATTTTCGCTGTACCTTACCTGAGCCACCGAGGGATCCAGGTTATTCATGATCATCAACATAATGGCAGCAGCTGATTTGGTCTTGCAAGGGTAGTCTCCTATGGGGTACGCTCTGAAACGGCAGTCACAAAAGTTCAGGAGAGACGCTCCGACTCACAAGGACAACCACAACAGCACACCCCACAGAGATATCCCCGCATGCCAACACATTTGTTAAATTGCATTATTCTTATCATTTGCTGAATCAGTTAATCGCAATCGGTTATAAACATGGTGGCCAAAAGCTCTCATTGCTTTTTAACTGGATTTTCTGGGGGATGCTGGAACTGGCCTCTGTAACATAGTTGCCAGGCCAAGCAGCTAAGTCCTGCAATGCCAAGGAAAATAGCATCAGTGGAAGTTGCCTTCAGGCTCATCAGCCCTTGTTATTTAAGATCCTATCTAAGAAAAACACCCAGCTTGAATTCCAGTCCCAAAGAAGCTCTCAAAAACTGAACTAGTTAGGAGAAATATGAGCCTTTTTACTGAATAAGATGTATTTTCATCCAGAAAGTTGAGAGGTGAGGTATGGGAAACCCTCACAAAGGTACTCTGAGTCAGGTTTCCTGGCACTAATGTGCTTCAATGCCAACTGCTGCAATCACCTCACTGTTATCTTCTCCTCCGCCATCTGTTTGTTTTATCAAATTGCTCTAAAATTTCTAGTCCTAGATTTATACTGTAGCTCTTCAGGACAGTTCCTTTGCTGTGTTTGCACAGGTCTTAGCACAGTTGTGCTGAGGCCTCTAAGGTATGATATCAAAAGAACATATAACCATTGAACAAGAGGTTTGCTCTTTCCCTTTCTGTAAGCAACACCACCATTACAGATTCTGGAAATTCCTAAAGGTAGACAGGATCATTTGACATGGTTTCTAAATTATCTTCCTTTTATTGGACCATAGATCTTCAGTGGCTAGACACTTGCTTCATACAGGGAAGACAACTGAAAAGGTTAGGCTAACAAGTGCCAACTACAAAAAAAATTGGACATCCGCTGACCAGCTCATGAGCCAAGATCTGGAATGTATATTCCACAGATTTAGCAAATGGACTCCCCCCACGATCATATGCACTTTATCCTAGGTTTTTACACATGGATACTAAAACAAATGCCTTGTAGTCATTGCCAAACCAGGAGGGAAAGCATTGGAGTTTTTCCACAATACTTTTTTTTATTAGTGTTTTCTGCTTTTCTAAGCTTGATGAGACAAAATAACAGGATTTCAGTGGAATAATAACAATTCATCAAGAGGAGCTATTTCCACATAATATTGCTCGGAACATAAGAAACCCAAAGTTCAAATAGCAGCTGAGTGTGCTGGTATGGGAACACGGCTGTCAAATGGAACAGAACCAAGTCAGGCTGTGCTCCCTGGGACATACAGAACAAAAATCAAGTACTACCAGACTACAGAGAACAAAAGGCATTTTATTAATCTGAGACTGTAAGAATCTATTCAAAAGAGTGATCAGTGAAATGGTCACAAAGGGAAAAAAACTATATGAAGCTATCTAAGAGTCACTGATGCCAGTGATGGAAACAAGTGGGTGGACTGTCTCACCCAAGCCTACCTGGAAGGTACCCTCATCTGCAGTTCAGGACTAGGGTCCTATGAAGTCCAGCTCTGCAATATCTTTCAGACAGTCTTCCAGTTGTCCTACCCTTAGCTGAATTCTGCAAGAGCTGACCCCAGACTATTACGGACAGAACAGAAATATGGATGTCTGTGGAAATCAGAGTGCTTTCTAGTTGCTTGCTGTATTCAGATTTCTGTACAGACATTAAACAGGCCCCTGCTGGATGCAAAAAGGAATCAATCAGTCTAAAAAAATCAGCTAGCCCCTGGCAGCCCTCTCTACAACTGTTCTGCTTCACAAACATTAGCCCCATCAGCCCTAGAATGAAGTGATGCTCCAAGGTCAACTGGCACAGCATATTACAAACCAGGGTCAGATACAGGTTCCAACGATGGAAAAACACACTGTGTTTCTTTTAAGCCCAGAAGGCCTTCTCTGGGACTCTGGGAAACGACCAGCCACTCACAGCAGGTCTCAACCCATCCACCCACCTGATCTTACCTCTTGGTTCAGTTGAGACTCGACTTGCAGCAGCTCAGGACTATTGCAAGTTTTCTGTCCAGGTTGCAATCAGAGGTCTCTGAGTAACGGCTGGCCTCTAGAAACTACAACTTGCCATGGGGCAGAGCACGTGGATCTCTGGGTATGGTAAAGCTGGCATTATCAAGCACAAAACCTTGCACAATCCTTTCCCTGTGTTAAGTGGTGCTGAGCTTTCCAGCGGCAAGACTGTCCTGGCCCTGCCACAACCTATCCAGAAGGGTACCCACTGTCTCCCTACCAGTCCCATGGGACTCTCATGAGGACAGAGAACAGGACGGAAGCTGGAGGATGGTGGATCGCTGTTATGCAGCTTTACAGAAGAGCATCCCAAAACATGCAGTATCCCTCACTGAAAATGAAACCACTGCTATCTAATGTCACACAGAACATCCAATTTATGCAGACGATGCACTTCATTAATATGTTATGACATGACATCTACGAGAGCTAAATTAGGAAGCAGCAATGCCACTATTTAAAGGTCAGTTTCACAGGTGAAAGCTGGTAAGCAAATGGCAGTCAAATACAACGAGAACCATCCAGTCCTTACCTCATCTCAATATCTGGAAAGAATCTGTACATATAGATATGGCCATACAGCCTGAGTTCTTCAGCAAATTCCAGTGCCAGCTTCTTTTGTATTTCAGGTGGGAAGTAACGCAAGGCATTGCGCAAAGCCAGCTGCCAAAAAAACCAGAGAGACACAAATATCGAGGTAAAAGAGAAATGGAGGTAAATGGGTGGCCCTGAATGATAATCAGGCTCAGCTGGAAGCCTGCCTAAGGTATCACAAGGATGACATAATTTAAAAGGCCGAGCTCACACCAGGGGAGCTCCATTCCTGCTTTCCTATTGAAGTGTTTCCACCTGCATCTTTCCTTGTAGATTCAATTGCTCTGCACATTTAACCCTCCTCTTCCCACCCTTTCACCCCCAAAATCTGCATGGAGAGACCCTGGAGATTTGTTAAGTAATGCTTAATCCTATCAATATCAGACACGGACGAATTCCCTCTCGCAATGCTAGGGGGCACTGAACTACCAAGGAAAAAAATGTTCAGAAATCCTTCGACTGAGACCCTGAACTCCTAAAGACACTGAAGACCCTGCTGTACTTGCCATTCAAAAAAGGGATCTTAGCCCTGCGTTATGTGACATACTCCCAGATAAAGATGTTCTTGGGCTAAGTTTTATCAAAGATTCACTACATTTAGCATCCTAATGTATTGCAAAGGGTGGCGGTTTACACTGTTTTATTGATGCTACAGGTATCACTTCCAAATTAGCTAAAGTAATTACTGAATTAAATTCTGCAGATGATGCTATGTGGCTTATACTCCCGATTGCTTTCAAAGACGTTACCCATGGTTTGCAAAGTACAGTGCGTCCTTTTGGACAAAAGAAACCATAAATAAATCGCTACCTTGAGTAACAGTATGTTAAGTCATGTCTATTTGTTCCATTTGAGTAAAACCATAATGAGAATAAAGATTTTGTATCTTTAAAAAGCCAATTTCATGCAAATACGTAAAAGATCTTGTAAGTTCCCTGACAAATGGCGACACTATGCAAATGACTTTTAGTTGAGGAGATTCACAAGTCATATGGAATTTCACATCACCTTTAGGCTGATTTTTAATGGCTGTGGAAAGGAAAGGAAGGGATCAAGTTTGCTTCCAAATCTGATAACAGTGTACAAAACAACCAGGGAAGCCCAGCTTTGGAGAGGGCTGAGTATAGCGAGGATACCCCATGTTTGTGACACTTTCCGCTGGCAGTTCAAAGAGTTATGGAAGCAAGTATTTTCTGTGGGAAGTGAAGGGGTAGGCTGTAGTACAGGAAACAGGTATCTACAACAAAGGCACCTAGAACCATCCAGTCTAAGTATCATCACCATCCATCTTGGTAAGAAGTCCTGAAAAGCTCTATAAAGCCCTTAGTTCAGTAATAAACCTCCTTGTTCAACATGACTATGGTCTGGCTCTTATGGCTAGAGCTCTCCAGCCCCTTCATTTGAGCACGCTGGTCTCACATACCTTAGAGCAGACAGGAAGAACTATATCTCTAAATCTAAAAATGCCCAATACAAAGAGGGGTTTTTCTTGGCATACTTGCTATGAACAGGCATAGGGATCAGCCCCTTTCAGATCCCTGAAGCTAATACTGATTTATCAGCTGAGAATCAGACCAGTAAAACCTTACAAATTAGATTTGCCACTCCACACTGAGAATAACAAGGGGGAAAGCCTATTTACCAGATGAGCAAATACAACTTCCATCTCCAAATACCACTTACTCTTCTCTAGTAAGATAAACAGCCATTTTTCAAGGGCATGTTATTAATAAACACAAAAATCCCAGCTATATCCACACCATGTCAAAATACGCGGGGATTTTCAAAGTCAATAGCATCAAGCAGCCATCACAGTAGGTTCTAGATCTAAGAAATTTCTAAAGTAAGAATAAGATCACCTGCACCGCTTGCAACAACAAAAAACATTGCCACCTTTGGCATTTTGTCTGCCTAGGAGAACTACGGAGAACTATCAGGATGAGTGTTTTGCTTCCAGTCTGGCAAGGATCACCCAGTCTTTGATCAATATGTTATTTGTATTATAATGAAACTGATGGGCAAATATTTTTCTTCACCCCAAAAATACAAGCAAGCTAAATCCAATTGGATTTTCAAATAAATTCACTTAGACCGAGCCGCTATCCTATTCATGTTATACATTAGCAGAAGCCTGAATTTTGATGATGCAAACATTAGTGAAACATGAACTTGGATGTTATACGAAGGGTGGGAAGGACGCCTTGGTTGCACAAAGAGAGCTGATCTTATGCAAGAGGACTAAGACTGGGGCTTCTTTAGCTCAACGGAACAAAGGTGACATTTGATCACTGTCTCACTGCAGGATAAATGTCAAAGCAGGAAGGAGCTTCAGGGAAATGCTAGAAGAGGAATAAATAGCTGTAAATTAGCCATAAAAATGGAGTCTTGTGATTAGAAGAATTTAAATATAAGAGATTCTGAAACTGTCTCTCAATAGAAGAGCTAGGGCACTTAAAATGGCTTAGATGGAGCCTGGCTGCTTTATGAGAGGGCAATTACCATGTGCATCAGGAAGAATTTTGCATATTTGTTACTGAGTCATAAACTGAATAACCTGAGAAAGGCACTCAAGGAGCAAATTCAAATTGGCTGTTCATCATGCTTTTGGGGAAAGGCAATACGAGACCATTATTCCTTACATTTCATTAAAGCACCATATAAAACATTATCCTGACCTTTAAGTAGGATAGATTTTACCTGTAACTGACACATTGCACTCTGAATATTAGACATTGTGCATTTGATATTTAGGTATTCTCCCTGTTCATAACTTGCACTGACAGAAGTTTAAGCTGCATGTGCTCAGCGCCTCTGAAAAACTATGTCCAGAGTTCACTGGTGTCTTAAAAGAAAAATAATCAATTGCACTTACACTCCTGAGCCTGCTAGGTTGTTTTAAAAAACCCGCTCTGAATTTGCTGAGTTACTGATTCAGTTCAGCTCAGTGCAATGCAAGCATCAGATGCAAAGTCCTCCTCTTAGATCTGCCAGCTGGAGCTAACATTTGATTCTTGTCTTTAAGATCTAGTCACTGGTAGCGTGTCTTTTTTTTTTATTATTCACTGGCATTTATACAGCAAAACATGATGTTGCTGCCATTTAATCAAGATTCACACCTCTCAGTGTCAAGAAAATGTAGTCAAAAGAACACATCAAATCCTGCTCTTTTGATCAGCTGTAAATATCTTTTTTGTGATATTCTCTTGAGAAATCAAGAATACTAGCCTCTCTGTTAATTGATGTTTGCTGAAGAAGTAGTGTCTCCTCAGAAGGAATGGCATTCGTTTCCTTTTTCTAACATCATGGGGACTTCCAATTTAAGGATCTTGGGACACTCAAACACCAAGATTTGCAGTCTCCTTGTTTACTGAGGGGAAGGAAAGCATGAGGCGAGGAAGTGATTAACTAAACTCTACAACAACTTCATTCTTAGTTCTTCCCTTTCCGAGCAAAGATGTTGCTTGTCTCCCACTTGTTCCATTCTGCCTGATGATATCCACGCCCAGAATCCTTGCTGCCACTATTCTCTAAACAGCAACTGTAAAAACAAGATGGGTGTTTCAGGTATTATTCTTCCTGATAGGTCCCAGTTTAGATCAGCTCAGTTGGGAAGCAAACATGATGTCTGACTGGCCATTGCTATAAATGCCCTGTGGCCTGTGAAAGTTTAACCAAGCTCTTTATCATCCAGACATTCCAGAACAGGAGACAACAGGTTGGCCTTCCCAATCCACATATAAACTTTTAAAAGTGGCCTCATTTCTGGATGCATAAAGCAACCCGTAAGCTCAAATGTCCTGCTTCTTCTCTAGAAAGTTCAACAAGAACTTCAGGTGCTATGCAACTTCATGGACTCTAGTTTTCAGCTCGTTGTACTAGAATGTCAGGAAGCAGCAAGGCCCAGCTGCTCCCTAAGGAATATGGAGCCAGAGCAACACAGCCAGCAGGACAGGCACCTCACCAGCCAGGGCCCAGGCTCAGAGTACCTGAGGGAGGTGAGCAGGGCAGCCCAGAGGTGGCAGCCAGGTTCCACCAGGAGTCCAGGTCATCAGGCAAGATCATCACGGCATCAGATGTGCAGGTCTGGGGTCAAGCTAGGAGGGCAAGCCAGGATCAGGTCTGGTGATTTTTACCACAGAGAGATAAGGCTCAGAAATCACCAGGAAGGTTCACAGTGGCAAGTCAGCCCACAGGTTGGAGACCAGACCAATGCAGCCCATAGCTAGGCACAGAGACAACCTGTGACAGAACCAGAGACAGATGCACCTCCAACATAACTGAGGTAGGAGTCCCGGGCCTGAGCTTAAATGAAGCCTCTAAGCCTATGGGCAGAGGGCATGGGTGGAGACCTCAGTTGAAGCTCATCAAGGTCATCAAGGCCCATTACTGACCTCAGGGCCCTGTGACAGAAACACAAATGATACTGCAATCAGGTAGCAGATGATTGTGCTGGGGTAGCAGGAAGACCGTAACATGACTTGGCTCTAAGATAAGTAAGGGAACTGCTGCAGGGATGAAGATGTACCATTTTTTTCTGACTCTGAGCAATACTGAGAGGTGCACGTTCTTCCCAAACTGCACCAGCTTTGCTGGAATATCAATGAGTATTGAACACGCAACATCCTTGTTCTGCAAAGGACACACCATGCATAAAATTTTAGGGGTAGTTTCTTTGTAGCATATTTATATCAAGATACAGATGCTGAGAAACAGAAAGCTAGGGTTTCCTGAGCTGTGGAGAGAAAGAGAGAGGATGTGGCTGTTTCAGGCCTCAGGCAAAGAATGCCAAAGGAAGAGAACTCAGGAAACACATAAACAGAATCAGTTCTGAGAAATGACTTGATTTATCCAAGAAGATTAAAGTTGGTATGATGGGAAGAATTATATACCTCTTCGGCAAGCCCCAAAACACACAGAACTTCATAAATCTCACTTACAGGATTTCTATTATAACCACAAAAGGAGGCCCAAGAAAATAAAACATTGGCAGTGCTAAGGTTTGTTATTGTAGAAAGGGCTAAAACTGGAATGAAGGCATACGAAGAGAGGGACAAATACTGAGGAAATTAGCAGAGCATTACTAACTTCACTTCTGTCAAAGCTTCCCCTGAGTACTTCAATTAGAAAATGAACACAGTGTCATACAGAAAGATAAGCCTCACAATATGCTCAGCATTACACGCTGCCAACAAAATCTGGAAGCTTGTCTCGAGACTTAAAAACCACCTTGTAGACAGACAAACTTTTCTATAGTTGTTGCCTACATGCTTTTCTAAGCATGGAACACCTCTTAAAAGAAAAAGAGATTTGACTTTTCAGATATACAATAAATACCAGCTGAGCCTCTAACTCTGTTAAGAGTTTAAGGTGGAAGATTAAGAGTAAAATAAATCAGCAAGGAAGCTTTTAAATCTTTAACAGTCTAATAAAAAACCCAACTAGCATGACCTCTTATCACATGGGGTAGATAAGAAGGAGAGATGAGGGCAAGATGTTAGACAGTAGACTGGGACCAGAAAATCGCTCTACTGCCGTCTCCCTGCAACACTTAAAGGAGGCAGGAAACTATTCCAGTTTCTATACTGGGAGTGAGGACTTTGTCATTACCTTTGTCTTCCCAGCTAGAGAGTAAGGTTTGGCATCATTTTGAGAGATACCATCTTCTCTCCTGCAACATGGACTCCTTCATGCTATAGCAGACTTCTCACAGGGAAAAGTGATTTAGCAAAGGCAAGGGATAAAATAGAGACGATTGTCAATGTTCTGACACACATCGAAACTCTCTCCCTGCTCCTTTATCTTCACAGCCATCACCACACACCACAGCCCCCTTCTGCACGTTTAGTAGCCACACTTCCACAGCTCCACTTAGAGCTGTCCCAGGCACACACAGGATGCCTCAGCCATGAATGCTCCTGACATCGAAGTATATCCTCTTTGGATATCTCACAGCTGTTCCTCTTTCTACCCTTTGACTAGGCTCTCCTCTGCTTCTGGAAGTAGACTTCGAAAGAATTTGGCCGTTGATGCCAGTGGGGAACTCCCACGAAGGCAGGGAAGTTGCGTCCAACTTGTTAGTGGGGAAGGAACTTCTGTGTTCTGACCAGAATGTCACATTGTAAGTGATGTTACATGGGATGAAGCACAGACTTTCAAACACAAATTCCTAAAGATGTCCACCTGTTGCCGATTATTTTCTGCTGATGATTTTTTAAAAATCTCTAACATGAAATAATGCAATGATTACTTCAGTGTGTACGTAGACTATTCAAACAAAATGAGACAAGAAAAGAATTACACAACTAAAGACAAATAATTAACTCAACTCCCTGCAAACTTGCCTAAATTCCAGGACGCTTCAGACTACTGGTTAAAATAAATTATCTTTGGATCTTTTATGCAAATATACAGATGTGTAGCTTGTACTGTGAGGTCAATTTGCCACCTTTGATATTTATTGTATTTGAGAGGTTAGCTTTCACTCCCATACATATGCAGTATTTTTGCGACAGCATTCATAATTTCATCTCCAAGGAACAATGACGGATTGACAGCATTGAAGTCTAATGCCTCTTATTTAGCCATTTAAAGTCACAGAAGCTGTTGTGCAGCAAATCTCCCTCCTATCGACCTGCTTATCTCTGGGGGAGGAAGAAAGCAAGCAAGCAGAAGAGTTTCCAGTATTTTCTTCCATGACCCGCTGTAATTATAACACCAAGGAAATACATTTGCCACAAAGTTAGGTGCACACTCAGAAAAGCGTTCGAGGCAATCAGGTCTGCTGCCCCGAGCTGCATTTATCTGAAAGGAAGAGAAACGAGGCCCTATGAAAACTCCATGTTACCTTTTTCTCCTGAGCAGTGAGATTAGGGGTTCTCACGGGTGCATGGGGTATTCCTTTCCTCCGACCTCTGTTTTCAGGCAAAGGGTATAGAGGAAGGCCACGACAGATTTCCTTCAGGCTGGTCATAGCTGCTGAGGAACTATGAGGAGGAAAGGCAAGGCAAACTGGAGAGGTACAAGAAACGAGGAACAAAAGGTGCAGGCAAGGAAGATGCTGAGTGATAGAGGTGTACCACCACTGCGGGGTGATCTCGAAGAGGACAGCCTGTCCTCTGGCTTTTGCAAACAGGCCTGTCAAGCAGAGAGGGCAGGCGGTGCAGGTGACACACCTCCCCCCTCTGTGCCATGCCATTGGCTCTTCCCTCCTCCCCCAAAATGAATGATTCACAGTTTTGCTGTTTATTCTCTGGGTGCTTTGTCAGCTGGTGCTGTGCTAAGCCACTAGAGCAAACTCAGTCCCTTTCCAAATCATCCGATTCCCCCAATGTCCCAGTGAGAGTCACAGTCTGGAGCATGAACCTTGCCTGAGACCTCAAGGACTGTGCATTTACATTTCTATAGTTCAGGAACTGACTGAAGTTAATCATTATTATTCACGTCACTGTTCATACCCACTGTTCAGCTAAGACAGGCATTCTCTGTTTGACACCTCTAGGTATGGGCTGTTCCTCAGATCTCATCAGTTTGTCTTCTACACAACAGCGGTTGTCAATGATAACAGAAAAATTTCCCCCTTAGGTGTCAGCTCCTCTTAGCTCACAGGCACGAATGGATTTTAGTAGTATTTAACTGGAAATGTACTCATTAGCACTGGTAATGGTTTTCTCAAGACAGGCAATTACTGGGAGGAACAATTAAGGGTTTCAGTTCTAAGTCACTTTTATACCCTACAGTCAACAACAGCTAGGAAGTCTTACGGTATGGCCATTCAGACATCACAAGTCAATGAATATACTTCATTTTGATTTTCCACTTACCGCACAACATGAACTTTGCTCTCCATTCTGAGTTGCTGCTTAAATTATACAGGAGCTTCTTGACCTTATTACATCCATCGAACTACAACTCGTGGCCACGAAATTTTCTCAAATGCCACAGTTTAAGCCTGGTGAAATTAACTGGGAGAAACATTTCAGTTAGGAATGAGCCTAAAACCTAGGAATAAAAAAATTCTGCGTTTTCCCACAAAGGCAGCAATCAACAAGCGATGACAACAAAGCACAATTATTAAATGACAGCATCTCATTAATGTCACATTGGCTTTAGCTCTAGGACACACTGCACATCCCCAGCTCCCACTGAAGACGCTTCAGTTGAAAGAACCCAGAACATCCCAGGGGAGCTGAGCACACAGCATACTCAAACCCTCTGAAGGATACTAACTGTCATTTATGGCAGGAGAATTTTGTTTTGCAATTATCCAGTATTTTAGCTGTTTTCAAACAAAAGGCAAAGACAAAAAGGATAGGAAAAAGCCTGCTTCATATTTTAAAATTTTGTACTGGGTTTTCTTATTAAAAACATACAAAAAAGGAAGATAAGGGTAAAGTCAGAAAATTCTACCCCAAAACCTAGATAAACAACCCTGCCTTACATAAATACCTCAAAGGGAAATAAATCTTTCCTTATTCTTTGTATGACCCACATTCTCCAAATCCCTCTAAGGTCTGATCCCGCACACACATGGGCACAAGAATAACCTCGTCTGCATTTGGACTCCCACCAGACCTGCTTCCCTCCGTGACATCAAGCAGAAGTTAATGGTGTTACGTGGCTGTGAAAGCTGAAGAGAGAATGAAGCCGGGGTGGGAACTCACTCCCTGAATTAAAATTGTTTCTAGGGCTGAGCACTTTCACCCCCTGATCGCTATGTGTTGGAGCCTCTCTGTGTCCCTGGGAGCTTTGTGTTGGAGTTTCCTGAGCAAATCCGACTTCAGGGTCGAGCCCAGTGTTGGCTGGGGCAGGCAGGTGTGTCACTGGTGGCAGAGCAGACACCCCAGCTTCTCCAGGATGCCACAAGTCCCCTCGCTGCCTGGCTTGTCCCAGCTCGCGTCTGTGATTACGGAAAGAAGCCCGGTGCCTTGTGCCCGTTTGTACACCGTGTGAGACATACCTAGACCGAACCCAAAGCCACCCCGCTCTCTCTGTGGGTGCCCGGGCTGGTGCCGTGTCCCCGGTGTCATGTGCCGGGCGGCCTGGCAGAGGGTGCTGCAGGGACACCGGCCGGGCGGGGGCTGCGCACACGCACGCACACAGACACACACACACACGCACAAACATACACACGCACACGCAAACACACGCACCGGCTCCTGGAGGAGGAGATGCGGCTGGAAAACAACGCCTGCATCTGAGCGCAACAAGGACCAGCCCAGCCGACGAGGAGGTGCGGAACCGACCCATCCTCCTCCTTCTCCTCCCTAAAAAAAAAAAAAAAAAAAAAAAAAAAAAAAGCACATATAAAGAACAGGAAGAAGATCACATGTTGTAATAATCCCCTTTGCAGCCAGACAACAGGACCAGAGAGGAGAACGGCCCAGTTAGGACTGAGAGATGCGCTAGAGGCTGAAAGGGAGGCAGAGACAAAACTTGGAGATAACTAACCAGCCCTCGGGAGGGAAGGAAACCCCCAGCCCTAAGCCTTGCTGTAGCAGGAGGAGGAAGGATCCTCCACCTCCCTCCTCCCCCCCTTTCCTCCTCCCCCGCTTCGCCTGGGCGCTGGGCATTGCCCCTCCGCCCCGGGGGAGCAGCCCCCTGCCCGAGCCTGCCCTCCTGCCCCTCCCCGGGAACCGCAGCCCCTAAATCCCGGCCAGGAGCCGCGGTCCAGCGGCAGACACGGCAAGGGATTTCCCAGGCACCGGCACCGGCGAGCTGGCGTTGGGTTTGTTTTTTACTCTTATCCCCTGGCGCTCCCTGTGTGAAGCAAATCCCTTGGAGGTGGGGGAGAAGTGGCTTCCGTGACAGCGGAGGGAGGAGGGAAATAAAATAAAATAGAAAGAACCAAAATAAAAAAAAAAAAAAAAGAGAGAGAGAGAGAAGAGCCAAGAAAGCACTTGCTTCTCATCATCTCTGAGGGAGAAAAGCCAACTCCGTTCTTCTTATGACCCTCTGCTGCCAGGAGCAAAGGGAAAGAAGAAGGTACTGGGGCAGAGCTCCTAACAAAGCAGGGTTCAGGCTGCCCGGACCCCATCGCCACCCCGGTTAGCAGCGGGCGACGGGGGGGGGGGGGGGGGCGGGAGTTAGGGAAGGTTGCCAGGGGGAGCCCAGGCAAAGCCAAACCGGAGCTCCACCAAAAGCAAGGAGCAGAAATGAAAGTTTTGAAATAGCATCCAAAGAATCGCAAAGGACCGGACCGAAGAGAGCTCTCCGCGTCGCACCAGCCCTCGATGGTGCATTCGAGGGGCTGCGTCAGGGATGTGAACGTCCCCGGCCGGCTGCATGGAGAGGGGTAAAGACACAGAAAATCCTTGTTATTTATTTATTTATTGGAAGCAATGTACGGGTGACTCCCAGAAGGCATCTGAGCCCTGAAAAGAAAAAAACCAAACAAACCACTTCTGGACCCAAACGAGAACAAGAAGAATGAGACAGCAGCCTTGACCCCTACACTGCGAGGAAGGTGAGCAGAAAGAAAGAAAGAAAGAAAACACAGAAAAGCCATGCAAGCACCAAACCTGTAGATTACTGCAGCTCTTTTTTTCTTCACTGAGGACAGATATTTTACTGACAGCCATGCAGCATAAAGGCATCATGCTGATTGTGTTCTTGGAATATTTTTTTTCTGGCCATGGGGAAGCAGGTAAGCAAAATAAATCAATATTGCCATTCTGAAATGATTTATCCTAAGTTTAGCATGGAGAAAAGGAATAGAAATCAGATCTGTTTGTTAAAATACTTTACGTCAACATCTTGATTTTAGATTGGATTTTTATAAGGGATCTGGGTTAGTCAATATATATACAAATGCTTCTTATTCCCTGCAATACAGCTTTATAGCTCAGTCCCCCCCGCCCCAAAGACTTATAATAGGATGTATAGAGTTTCATACATCCTTAAAAGAAAAAAGTGTGTGATTTTTGAGAATGAGAGAAAAGTAAGAGAGAAAGAAAGAGGTAGATGGATTGAGATATGCTGGATATTTGTTTTCAAGATGAAATACTGCCTTCCTACAGCAGGACAGGAGTGAAACGACAACATCCTTGGACAGCATCACTGTAGGAATCTGAATTATTCGCTGTTAACTTAATTTTGCGCCATTAAAAGTCAGAGACACTGTGTAGGAATTAGTATTTATCCAAGACAGTCCATTCATTCAGTGTATTCCCTGAATTAATAGTTAACATGCAGTGGACAAGATTAAATTAGCATTAGAGAAAAAATGGATTAGGACAGAAAGAGAAGCTGATTAGTCGTGTGTGTAGGTGAGTGGACAAATGAGCATATATAGGAATGATACAGCTGTAATGGTATTTAAATAGGGTCCTAAAAATACCTGAATTATGATGGAGACAAATTGCTTAAGGGAAAGGAAGCAAAGCACTAGATTTTTTTCTTCCTGCTGCAGTTTAATACATCTTTAAGTTTAAAAGGGATGAATTACAAAGATCAAGTCAAAAAAATAAAAATAATTATTGATAAAACAAAAATACATCCTTGGTGACTTTTCCTTTGAGATAGTGGCTTGCGATCTCTCTTTCTATATAGGAAAGCATATCAGTGGTTTACATTTCACCTGTATGCTCAGAGCATTAGGACAGGAACAACACTCTTCACGCAGTGATTTGAAAGCAACTGAAGTGTTCACATGGCCCGCAAGCTCCAGTAAAGTCAAAGGCAGATCAGGTGGCTTCAGCTCAGATTATTCCCCAGCTAGAAACTTTCTGATAACACAGACATCAGACGTCCATGACTGCAAGAGATATTTTCTTAAAAACTGAAAACAGCTCATAAATTTACCATCCTGTCATATCATCCAGTGACTCATTTGGGTGTCTATCACAACCTGACAGGGAACGAGTGCAGGGAGGACATGTACCTTAGTCCTCTTAGTGTCTTATCGTGGGCATTCACTAGTTCCCCAGGCTAAGAGGCTCCCTATAGGATACATGTGTTGACACACAGCACAGAAAGGTTACAAGGGTGTTTAATAAAGTTGATGATACTGTTGTGGAAAGCAGCCTGTTATAAACTAGCCTAAATTTGCTCTGCATCCAATTCACAAAGTGAAAATGAATCTTCAAGGAAATGCAGCCCACAGCTGACTGCTTGGCAAGTGAATTTGAGGGGCGGGAGTGTGCTCTGTGTGGAGCTAAACACACTCAGAATAATGGTGTAGGACACAATGAATAACAGCAAAATAATTGGATATTGAAGGTGATGACGCTAAGGATTCAATGTCACTTTAAATAAATATACACTGCTTGGTCAAAAGGTTGCATAAACCACCAGCCTGTCAAAGCAGCACAAGGGTTACCTGTTAATTTATAATTCTTTTTTTTTTTTTAGAAGCAGTATAAAAATCTTGAATTAACCTTGAATCTTTACAGATTCTGTTACAGGGGAGGTCAGTACTGCTCAGACTAAGGTTAGTTGGGACAGTGCCCAGCCTCTCTGTATAAAATGACCTGGAAGTCTCAGACCTTTCCTGAGTGAGTGGAGAGGTGTACAGGGAAGTATGGTTTTGACATACTTCATTAGCCTATAGAATAAACTCCCTTTTCGGCCCCATAGTTGGTCCCTCCTGGTCAGAAGTGAAACAAATTGATGGGACAGTTGTGTGGGGAGTACAAGCAGCACAATATTTGTGAGGAGTACAATATTTGCCTTCTGCCATCTCCGGGCAGAGAAGACAATCCAGCTTGTTGAGACTGGCTCCTTAGATCTTTAAATATAATACCAAGGGAAAAAAAAAACCAAACCAACACCAAAATTAGTGGTTAGGCTGGAGGAGTCACCTAGGTTGCATATTGTGAGATGTGACACTTGGGTGATACTTTCCCAGGCCTCAGGCAGGTGGAGGGCATTATTCCCCTCGAATACACTGCAGTGGTCTGAAAACTCTTGCATATTGGGGCAGTTAACGGGACTGACAACAGCGTGGGCTCTTGCTTCAGCCCCAGCCAGCCCCGGACCTCCCCAGGGGAGCAGTGCCCCGGGGAGCAGTGCCCGGGCCACCTCTCCTCCCGATGGCAGCCCTCCAAAAGGGGGCGTGGTGTGGTCAAAAATGGCCATTTCTAGCACCGAACTTAAAATCAATTGCAGGACCTGATTATCAGCAGGGTTATTCAGCTCATCTGCAAATGAAGCTGTAGGTGTTGGAGCGCACCATTTCTCCAGAAGGGATGTGGGCAGGCAGACTGCCACTGGCCACAATGGAAGAGAGCTCAGACCTGGGATCTTCTCCTTCTTCTTCTTCTTCTTCTTCTTCTTCTTCTTCTTCTTCTTCTTCTTCTTCTTCTTCTTCTTCTTCTTCTTCTTCTGTCCATGCCTCTGGTCATGGTGGCAGCTTGGTTTCGTAGCATATTCAGAACTTCACCTCTGGGGTATTTACGAAGGCTGGCTCATTAGCTCCAGTTGTCAGAGCTATTTTAGTGCAGAAATACATCAGGCTGCTCATAAATGGAGGAAGACTTGCCAAACTTATTGCATGTTGGCCCCAGACAAACCAAAGGGGTGTATAGCGCTTCTGTTGTAACCAGCATTAAGGGGTAAAGTTCTAGGCCTGATTAATAAAAGCTTGAGCAACTCATGTCCCTAGGGTGGTTAGCATTAAAAGAACATTTAAAAGATCTTGGTTATTAAGAAAAAAGTTAAACAGATATAGAACAAGTGAAATCCAGGTTGGACATACATGCTGAAACTGCTCCATCAAAAGCATAGCAGAAGATGTCCAAAGGTTTTAATCTTTACATATTGCTCAGAACTGTGAAGTTTGTTCTCCTGTCTCACTGCAGGAGACTTGAACACACAGAATCATAAATTTGCATATGGAAAACAAACAAAAGTTCCAATTCAAATCACTCAGAAAATATTAGGCATCTTTACAGTCACATCTGCAGGCTTTGACTGAGTTGCCATATGATCTTTCTTCTGTTGGGTATCCAGTGGAGGGTGAAAAAAACTCTTTAAAAAATCGAACCTGTTTTAATTAATGTCTACAATGTTCTCTTGCGTTACAAGGCTCTGAAGTCAGAGATCTCTGTCTGAAATGGTGTCCCAGGAATACCAATAGTATCACCTCCCTTGAACTGTATGATTCCCTAATCATCAGATAACACCACTGATACAACACGTGCCGGGCATATGTCATTGACCTGCCACTTTGTGGCACAGCTCTGAGGGACCAGAAAACAAACAAATAAATGAATCATACCATTTATGGAGCCAAGCCAACCTCCATGGAGTAAAAGCTAATCAACTTCATAATAGCATGCAGTATCCATGCACAATCAAACTGTTTAGTACTTTATGAATTATTCAATGAGTCCTCCTGGCAGTTGGGCTAAGTTGTTTGTTTGCCTGGCTGCTGTTTCTCTTCTGCAGCCGTCCCCCCTCGCTGTCCAAATTCAACATTTCATGTTGTTTCCACAGAATCCGTGAGTGATGGACGGGCCACGCTCTCCTTGTGGCCAAGCAATGTTCTGCCAATTGATTTCTTTAAATGCAAAGCTTTTAATCGACTGCAGATTTTGTTTTCCAATCTCTGTCCTCTCAAACTCCCTTCTGCTAATTTGCACTTTGTTCTTCTCCCATTTTCCTAATGACACAGCAGTTCAGACAGGAACTGTTTATTGATGTTGCTGCATTAGCAGGCAGAGCAGATGATAAACCTTCTTGTGACTGTTGTTTGGGAGAACAACTACGTTTTTCTTTTCCAGGTTCATTTAAAAACAGCTGAAAAACTTAATACAAGACTAATAGCCCATTTATGGAAAACACAAAAAGCAGCCTTTTCCTTTAAAAAAAAGTTTCCTTTTTTTTACTTTCTCACATTCTTGTCTGCAAAGCTTCCTCTATAGAACTCCTTAGATTTAGAACTCCAGCATTGCATTTCTTCCATGAAAGCTGCAGTGGTGTGATCCATCAATAGAGATGGACTTTCTTTTATTTACATGGTATATTTATCCATAATCCAATAGCATTTGTAACATGGACCCATTCTAAATCAAAAGTAAGTAACCTGACTCTTAGTCAGAGCTAATGCTTGTTGAAAGCTCAGTTGTAAGATCAGTCCCACTTAAATTCTCTGGAGGCAAAGATGACACCTTTCTGCAACACTACTTTAAACAAAGAAATTGCTGTGCTTTCCTTATTTCCAGTATGTTTTACCAACAGCTTGGACATGAACGTGAACCTAAATGCCACTTGCAAAGACATTCTTGAGGCATGCAGTTGTAGCTTATTATATTTCTGCTGACGTGCAAGGATAGATTTATCCTTATTTCAAGAATTCTGCATGACTCAGTGAAAATCACCTTCCAGAGCAGTCAAAAATTTGGCATTTCAGATGCTCTGCAGAAAGGAGGATGCTCTAAACAACTTTTGTGGAAAACTGAGTCCTTTTTTGGGACAAAAAGAGAAATTGCAAGGAACCTCCCAGATAAAATCTCTGAAGCTCCTGGTGTTCCCCTGCAACCACACTAGGCTCAGATGGAATAAGGTGGTCAGAATCATAAAGAAAAATACATTGAAATGGTCATCAAGCTGTCAGGATGGTTTGAGGGCTTGGTGGAGGATCCGCAGTAGTGCTAAGAATCCCCTGCTCAGTTGAAGTTGGGGAGCAAAGAACAGAACTGAGAGAGCCAGACATCCCCATCTTCTCTCCTTTCCTCTCCAGCTGACTTCTGCAACTCCTCTCTCATGAAAATCCCTCTCAGTGCTGGCACAGGGTGTGGTGGTGGCACTGAGGAGGGGAAGCTTTCATTGCTTTGATCCAAGTACTATTAGGTGCACGTGTAATTCAGGCACTGCTGCCCTCTAAGCTCTGCCTGTCTCCTACTGGGATACTAAAAAAAATCTTGGCCAGCCCATTGCAGACATTGGTGGAAGACAACCTCCATCAGGAGGAAACCTACTGTGTCTCCGGATACCCCCTCTTTCCTTAAGGTTGCTGCTGCTTCCAATGTCTGTAAGGCAAACACACAGTAAGTCCAAGTTCCTTTGAAGGCGACTTCCACCTGTTTCTAAGAGTAGTCAAGAGCATTTCTGGATGATCTGCTTGCTGGCTATCTGAAGTTTAAGACTGCCTTATGCTGTAGGTAAGCTAAAATGGCACACACCATTGGTCAATGGGATTCAGTGGACGTACAGCAACTTTGTTTCGTGTCCTAATCCTGGGAAGCAAAATGCATGAGGTGTTTTCCAAAACAATGTCCATCTCTGACCTTTCTCTTCTGGCCTGTGCAGAAACGTCATTAAGGAACTAAGGACTGAAGCAACTCAGAGGCAAAACCTTGCACGCTGGACACATTTTTTCACCATAAACATTCCATTTGGAAAGAGGGACATCAGTTTCATCCAACTACACTTACAATTTGAGTATTTTTATAAGGCTGAATGTGAGAATCTTTTCTTTGACCTAACTTGATTTTAAAACTAATTTTGCCTGAGGAAAGGCTGAATATAAACCAAGTAGAGATTTTAAAATTTGACCTAGAATGCTGAACTAATAGGCGATGTTTGAACTGTTCCTAGATTACCCAGGGTTTATGGTCATCCTACGTTTCATTGGAAGGGTCATTTCCTGTAGGACTTACATCCAGTCATCTGACTTGTGACCTCTTAGATTAGATTTATGACCTTGCAAGGTCATTCTTTAACTCCTTGTACGCTGTTATATTGCAAAGAGGACATTGTATGTCATTAGAAAAGCCATTTTCTCCAGTATGGTAATAAGGTTTTGGAATGACCTTTAATTCCAGTGTCACAAGACACTACTGATTTCTAAAAAATATTAAGACTTTGGACTTATCCATATCTTTTGTTAATTTAGAAACAAGTAGGTATATACATTGAAGACACCAAAAATTTGCCAGTATTTGCAAACTTAGCAAACAGAATATAGTCACCTACCTCCATGTCAAGGTCTTTAAATAAGAGACTTGATTTTCAGCTCTGCTAAGCATTAACAACTCAAGCTGATCTCAATAGGAGCAGTAAAAACTCAAAACCTCTCAAAATTATGCCAGTAACATGTAAATATAGAAATACATGCTTTCTTTATGTGTTTGTATGTGTAATTAGTTTCTGTAGTTTTTTGGGCAGGAATCATCTCTTTTCTTAATGTATCTACAGTGTATAGTACAGTTTGACTTTGCTTTCTGATAACGATGAAAATAAATGCATTGAACAGACTCGGTCCTCAGATGCAGTGCTTTACTAGAGTGAAAGTAAGAAAATATAAGGTTTCTGTGGTTAAACATAAAATTCAATAGACTGACACAACTGCACTTTCATCAGAAATCAAAGTTAAGTGCCATAAGCGTGAGTTTTCTATAGACCTCAGTTTCTGAGTTAGGCATCAAAAACAAGGACTAGATTTATTGAGAAACTCCCTCCAAACTGTGTAAAAAGATGAAGTACTCTCCTTAGAACGAGTTCTCTTGGATGTCAGTTCCCAGATTAGGACTCCAAACATTCGCATGGTCACCTGAGTTACAACTTGAGAACTATTTGAGAAATGTGTGGGGTTTTTGCCTGTCTTTCAGATCCCAGGAGGCTACAAGCCTTCCGCTGTAACGGCCGTTCTTGCAACCCTCCGGTGGGAAACCTTGCAACAGGGAGGACACCAGTCACTCTCACCACATGTGGCCAGAACAGTACAGAACTGTACTGCTTCTACCCAGACCAGAATCTCCTCCGTCAGGTCTCCCAAGGCTGTGGGCAGCCTCGCTGCACCAAATGCAATGCCAACCAGCCTGATAACTCCCATCTCCCTGCTGACATGACAGACGATTTCTTTGCAAACCCTGTCTCCTGGTGGCAGTCTGCCCAGGGGGTACACAGGGAAGAAATCAGACTGGACTTTGAAACGGAGTTCTACCTGACCCATGTCATTGCTGTGTTCAAGTCCCCTCGCCCAGCTGCGATGGTGTTGGAAAGATCCCAGGACTATGGGCAGACTTGGAGGCCCTACAAGTATTTCTCTATCAACTGTACAGCAACTTTTGGGCTCCAGGATGATCTCATTGAGGAGGGCTCCATGTGCACTTCCAGGTATTCAGATGCAGTGCCCTGCACCAGAGGAGAGGTAAGCAATAACTGAGGTTTGGACTAAGTTTAAAGTCAAACAGCTGAAGATCGGCTGAAAATCAGAGAGTGTGTGCTCAAAGAGATGCTGAGAAAGGTAGCCCATCCACAAAGGCTTTGGGTTAAGAAAATAAAGAGGAAGAAGAAGAGAAATTATACATCAATGTAAATGAATGGAAATGCTTTAACTAATTTCTTTTATGACTTGCACAGAATAGGATTAACATTGCCTAATTTTAAATTGCATGTGTCAATAAGTGAACTAGAATTCCAACAAAACAGACATAAGGAAATACACATTTGTAGAGTCTGATTTATCCCAACTGTTTTCCTACTTTAGGATGACATGAACTGCATGGTCTTTCTGTTTCTTCTCCATATAAAAAGTCTTAGATGATTGGATGACTTTCAAATAGATCCTTCCCCTAAGTTTAGTATAACTTTTCTTGCTGAGGGTGACCGATCTGGTTGTATCGAGCCTTAGGCTCCAGAAATGAAACCGTTCAGAAGCAGGAAGTGGGAGCGAGCAGCCAGGTTTCGCTATTCAATGGTGGGAAAAGGCCCTCCCCTGGTATGAACATTCTGATGTGCTATTAAACATATGCAGAAAGCTTTCTGTCAAAACAAACGTACAATTGCTCTGATAAATTCCTCTGACAAGAACATTAAAGACTACTTAGTAATCAGATACTTAGTTTAGTTACAGTCTTTTTCATTCATCAATCTTGAAACAGTTTAGGTAGGAAAGACGGTAAATATCATTGGTATCATTTCATAGAGGAGACATAAAGGCACAAAGGGAGATTGTAAGACATACCTATAGTCACAACAGAGGCTGGAATCCTTTCACTTCCTTCTCTCTTCCTTAGAGAAGTCTCAGTCCTCTTGGTTTCCCTGTCTGGAAGTGATCATGCAGGTTTGGCAGTAATACTTCACTGCAAATTAAGCTCAGGTGTGAGCTGAATGGTCCAGATAGGTTTCAAAAACACAGTGGTTTTAGCAGTGCACTTCAAAATGCCCTTGAGTAGAAAGAAACCAGTGTACTATGTCTGAGACAGGGAACAGCAGTAAGGAGAGACTGAGTTCATCTTTGTGTAACAGGCTGGGAAACATCCCTGCATATTAGAAACCTGGAGCAGATCATCTGCCTACTAAACTGTCTTGTTCCTGGAGTAGTAATTCTGCTGGTCAGTCATCATGATACATTTAAGGCAAATACATCCAAATGTCTTCTGTAGGGAGACTACAATTTGCCACGTCAATACAGAGTCTAGGCAACTAATACAATTTTCCACTTTTGTGTGCCTTCCAATCAAAAATCTGGAAGTATTTTTCAAGATCCCTTTAATGATCTTCAGCACACATATCAGGGTCCTGTTGTCGTTTCACAGATGGGGAAAGAGCAGCACAGAGAGGTGAAGTGTTTTGTGGTAAAACAGGACAATTCTGATTGAGTAAGGAAGGGAATACAGGGTCTGAGGCAATTGCCTTGGCCTTAAACGCAAAACAACTCTTCCTTCTCTAGTACACTATCCCCTGTTGCCCTGCACTACGTTGGCTTTTGTGCTTACTTAACCTTGGGAAATATCATTAAGACCATGTGTTGCTGCTACAACAAATCTGAGAAGTGGATGGCAGAAAATCAAATAATAAAACATTCATCCAACACAAGCCTTTGTGATTACAAGTGTCAAAATGATTCTGTCAACTCGGGCAGCAACAACACTGAAAAGAAAATGTGTATGCTTAATCAATCTACACTGTGGCAGTAGATGACAGAAAACAATAGTAATAGTAAGAAGAGTCATATATTTACGGGTCATACCCCTGCAGATCCCAAATACTTTCATGAACTGTTACATGAATTGAATACACAGAGGTCACTTCCTCCACAGGCCAGAGAGCTGAAGCTTTAAAGCAGCAGGCAGGAATCTGTACGGCAACTTAGTTGAGAACAAGACAGATACTGTTTCACAGCACATTAACCCAAAAGGATTCTGAAGTTCTGGACAGACTTTACAGAGACCTCAATCAATCCTTGAAAGGTCACTATGGCAAGGGTGCAAAAGCATCAGGCTTTTCAGATCAGCAATACAACTCAACAGATTCTTTTGTGAATGACAATAAAGGAAGGCAGAGTGTAGTTACTTAGAGCGATACCTGATCAGATCTGCCTGCGTGACACTGCTACTCTTACTACAAGTCTCACTGGAGCTCTGCCCGTGCATCTAAGAACTGCAATTTTACATCTTATTTTAAAGATGTCACGAATGTCACCAGGGCATTCCCTCAAACACTGACTCACAACTGACTTGGACGGAAGCTGACTGAAACCCCACCACTACTTTGTGCAGTGTCCTCTGCTCATCTTTCACCTCCGCTCTGACCTATCCAGCTACTGATTCTGGCTAAGCCCTGGATTGCTGAAGAGCTCACATCACAAGACGACAACATTTCTGAAATGATCAAAACTGTTCCAACTTAAATGTTACTTAATGTGCTTACATAAATAATGGTTTTCTCTACTGAGGGGGTTGAAGTAATTTCCACTGCATGGCACTCAGGTTTTTCTTGGGCATTGTCCTATTCACTTGGAGAGGAGACGCAAATTCCTTTTTAACAGGGAACAAAATGAATCAAAAAAAGAGATGGCTTACTAAGAACACTTAGATTTAAAACCAACGTGGGACACATAATGAAACACGATTTTGGGTCGACTGGCTTTCAGAACTGAGAATGTAGGTGTGAAAGGAGAAGGTGGTAGAGCTGCAGTAACTTTCATGCATCTATAAACTGAGATGCACCTTCCTAAGTCAGCTCACTCTGGTGGTCCTCCAAGACCACTGAAAGAGGCTTTTCCTGGGAGCATGACAGGAATCTTGGCAGAAGATAAATTTTTAGGAGACTAGAATGGAAGCAAAAGACATTTGAGTGAGTGATGTGACAATGTCATAACAGAACATAACGTATCACTATGTGTGTATGGTGTATCCCTTGTCTCTTGTAGATTATCCCTTATCTTTCTCCTGACAGGGTCACACAACTTCATTCCATCTCAGATAAGGTACAGCTGAGACAGAAAGTGTCATGCATTGGGCAACAAGTCCTGTAGAAATGCAAGGAGGTGACTTCCTAATGTCTCTTTTGCAGTTTTCTTTTACTCCAGCATTTACTAAATCCCTTACTCCTGTTCAGATCCAGTGTACTTCTGCAGCTAGAATCTACCTATCGAGATTCTGTGTCCTCCGATCTTAATGCTTCTGGCAGTAAACTTGCTCTATTGATGATTTCTGGTCTAGGAGGTAGAGCAATTTATTCACTGCTGATTGCCTACACATCATTTGCTTTATATGAAGCATGACAAAATCAACACCTAACTTTCTATGCTTATAAATGCTTTTCAGTCAAAATTCTCCACTAGCATGTCTTAAGTCCTGACTGGCCTGTTAAGTACCCTATGTTTTGCCTGTTGACTTCTATCACAATAAGAAATTACATATTAAATGGGAAACAAATGCTTCTAACCTTCATCCTATTCCTAAATGAGAACATTCTTAACTATTCCTAAGGCAGAACAATTACTACTGTGCTCATCAGCTTCAGTATGCTAACCTCCAACATAACATCATGAACTATAACCAATCCCACCTTCTTAAGGTTCACTTACTGTAAGTGTATCTACAGGCAATGCCTGCATGGAGTCTTATGCATCAACTGTGTCCAGTTCTGGGTTCCCCAGTTCAAGAAAGACAAGGAATTATTGGAGACAGTCCAGTGGAGGGCTCTGAAGATCATCACGGGACTGGAGCATCTCTCTGATGAGGAAAGGCTGAGATACCTGTGTCTGTTTAGCCTGGAGAAGAGAAGGCTGAGAGGGGATCTTATCAATGCTTATAAATTCAAGGCCAGGCTGGATGGGGCTTTGAGCAGCCTGGTCTGGTGGGAGGTGTCCTTGCCCATGGCAGGGGGTTAGAACTAGATGATCTTTAAGGTCCCTTCCAATGTAAACCTTTCTATAATTCTGAATATCTAAAAAGGGAAAGTGTCAAGAAGATGGGGCCAGACTCTATCAGTGGAGCCCAGCGACAGGATAAGGGGCAACAGGCACAAACTGGAACACGGGAAGTGCCATCTGAACATGAGGAAAAATGTCTTGTCTTTGATGGTGACAGAGCACTGGAACAAGCTGCCCAGAGAGGCTGCAGAGTGTCCTTCTCTGGAGATATTCAAAACCCGCCTGAACACGATCCTGTCCAGCCTGCTCTAGGTGAACCTGCTTTGGCAGGGGGTTGGACTAGATGATCTCTAGAGGTCCCTTCCAACCCCTACAATTCTGTGATTCTGTGATTACATAACTGAGACCTTTTTAACCTACTTGTCTATCCATCTGTTTTTCTAATTTAAAAACACTGTACTATGTAGTTACGGAGCCTAAAATAAGCCTTCAGGTCAGCTAATGTAAACCAAAACTCTGGCCCAAACAAAAGGAGAAATTACCACAAGGTTGCATCAGACATTAGTGTGACTTACAGTTCAAACATCACATGAGGGAAACAGGGACCGAAATGTTTCAACCTGCATCCTGACAGCACGTGCACTCAAGTATCTGAGAGATTAAGAGCACATTTTTAATAAACTGGAATATTGAGAAATGAAAACAAATGTTCTCCTCCATCGAAGATGATGTTTGCATGAATGGAAGACATTAGCATGCAAAGTGGGGTAGAATTCTGACCTGCTTATAACCACCAGACCCAAAAGGAGACCCTTCCCCTGTCGGGTCTAGCTAGTGGAAGGGAGTTTTGAATCAAAGGCTGGTTCATTTATGTGAGTGTCTGTGTGACAGATGACAGCAATGAAGTGTGATATAATAAACCCATTACTGGAATTCACTGGGGGCCAGAAGAATTGTGTATGCCTGAATTAAGTAACTGGTTTCTATGGCAACATGTTAAGTGTGCCTTGCGCAGGAGACCTGTTCATTCTCCGTTTTGTATCCTGTGGTGACCTCTTTAGGGACAGAAGTCCCCAGCAGTGCCTTTTGTCAAAGATGAGTGGACTCGCTTTGTAGCTAACAGACTTTTAATCACTCTTCTACACACGCTCTGTGAATGCCAGATCAAGACACGTTGTGATGGGATGCAGTTTTGCCTCTTCAAAAGCCACCTGGTTGTTCAGACAGAAGCCACTGTCAACCCAACAGAAGGCCTTTTCCTCTGCACTGACACTGAAGACCTCTGCTGCCTTTCTCCATCTACAGGGACTCCCTGAGCAACAGTTACTTCCCTAACTGAGGCGGGCCACTTGCACACAGACGCCAAACCAGGCCAGGGACAGGGCTCTGTGTGGAATGTATGTGATCCTGTTCCAAGGACCTACATTTTTTGCTGTCTTTTCTCAGGCTTTTCTTTTACTGTATTCACGCCAAACCTTTTCATAAACAAAGAAGGATCCCCCGCACACACACATACCTCATTAAGTAGCAACATCAATAATTCAAGAGGTCACCACTGTGGCTTCAGTGGCTTCTTAAAGGTCTGATCTCGTATGGCAGTGGGGTCACTGAAAAGAAACGTGCTCAGCACATCACAAGGTTGAATTCCTATTAGGTAAGATGCAAGGGCAGGGTCTTGCACTGCAGTGAATTGTCCCACAGTCATCAGAACTGGCCTCTCAAAGTTGCACGATGCTCGGGTTATTCCAACTTGCAGACGGAAGAGATTCCAGGAGGGATTAGTCACTAGTGGAGGTAAGTGCCCGAATGTTATGACTAGGGCTGTCTGTTCAGCATTTCGTTTAACTTGAACTGTAGAGGAGACAGAATGCAGAGGCGAGTTGAAAGGAAGCAGTTAACACCAGCAGTGTAAACAAGCAGATAGCACTGCCAGGCCCTCCTTCCCTGGAGGAAGAATTAAGGGGCTCAAGGATTTGTCTCTGAAGGGAATTGGAACTGACGAGACCAGTCCAGCATTCCCATCCCTGGCAAGAGAACTTCAGGAGGGAAGCAAGTGTCCTACTCTGACCTCGTTTGTAATGAGCTATTTCAGAGACATTTGGAACCTTATAAACCTGACCAAAAGACACTGTAGGGTTTTTCTGAGCATTGCTTCTGCATTTCCTGAGCGTACAAGGCAGCAGATATCAAATGAATTTTTCTTCTCACCCTGTTTTATAAAACCTTAATGCAGTTGCAGCCATGACTTTTTTTTCAAGTCTCAACTGTGAAAAAAATCTTGTCTAAAAATCTATGAGTCTTAGAGATTCATTATTGTAATTTTCAAACTCCAGGCAAAAGAACGCTTAACTGTTTGCTCTACAGTTGTCCACACATCACTGTCATGGTGAGACTATGTCTGTTCACATGTAAGATTTCGGTGAAGACCTAGAGATAAAAGTGGCTTCACCTACGAGAAATGGATGCTCTCCCATGAGAATGCAGCTTGGTTGACATTGGTTGACAATGACAGTGATGGGCTGTTATCACTTGCCCTGATAATTCAGCAGACAGAGCGAAATGAGCCTCCTCGTTCTCAATCCAGTTCCCAGTCGGGCTGACTGCATCACCGAACTCCTTGTGCCGCCCTTTGCCATTTCACAGCAAATATCATTCCTCATAATGAAAAAGGACACTGCACTTTGTGGGAACATGCAAATGTTCTCACATGACAACGTAAGACGGAAGGAATTTTGTCCATTCCCTGTAAACAGACTGCAAGCTGAAGATTTTGTGCCCAATAGCCTAGATTTTGTACTGCAACTACATTACCTAGCTTGATAGAAGATACTGCTTCTCCCTATAAACCTTGCCTTTCTACACAGCTGTAGAGATTCACATCTATGGATAACCTGAACCTACAGAATATGTTTTGTTTGAGGAGGAGAAAAAGTCTGCATGGCTCTTCAGATTTGTCTGCCTCTAACTTCAATTGTGTAGTCTTTCCCCATCATCATATTGGCAGCAATGCCTAAATATTAATATTAATGCCACACAGACTGGATTACTGGAATAACCTCAAAGCAAATGCAAACTGAAGGGACATTGACTCTTTCTGTTTTGGAAAACACAGAATTAATTCAGGATGCCACTGTCTTGGTAGTAGCTGAGTTTACCCAGATCGGAGAAATTTTAAAAATCAAATGCACAATTTTTTCTTTGACAAACTATCATATCCTATACTGGCTTCTAAGTTTTATGCTCTGGAAAGACAGAAAAGCCCTGGATCTTGACTAAAAAACACTGTTCCATGAATCGTCAGAATGGGCCTTCTAATAGCCAAGAGAATAGCTAGACATTCTTTGTGCTCTGAACAGTATTTCGAAACAGGAAAGAGACTACTTCTTAGTTAAAACTACTGTACCACAAGATGGAAGAATTAATTTTAGTCAAGAGGCTCCATTAAATACATCAGAGAATATTTGCCGCTGTGTAGGAAAAATTCTGAGACAATTGTTTACTGTTCCTTTAAGAACAAAATCAACTCACATGAAAACCTCTTAATGAAGAGGATTTAGGACTGATGAGAGTTTTTATTGCAGCTTCCTTCTGATGGGCCCAGTATAAGCACACAGGCATTTCTGATCTCATTAACCTGATTGTGTGCAACATGAGCAACATAGCTTAAGGATGATCTGTAATATCAAATTCTTGTTTTACACAAGGATCTTCTTTTGCAGGAGGCCATGCATTGGCACTGCCCTCCATTTATGACTCATATTCCTTGACCTTAGGCTATCAGCTTGCAAGGGGGAACCTTTGTTGTGTCCACATCTTTTCTGACTAATACTGTCTGGAAGATCAGGTTAAGAAAACAGAATTATCTGCATCAAGAATGTAAAAGCAAAACATATGGCAAGAAATCAAAAATCTGAGACACTGTCTCTGGAATGAAGATGATCTCTTGATTGGCGATAAAACATCACCCTGTGTGAAGCTGTGCCAACTTGTGTGCAGCAAAACCAGTCCTCTAACAGTGGCTACCTTTTTTAGCTTTGCACACTTACAGCATTCTCCAAACTTCCTTGCTCTTAGAAAGGTCAGGAGAGGACAGGGTAGTGACCATCTTTTTGAGGCGCAGCTGATTGACTTTTGAAAATGAGAATGACAAATATGCGCTTGATAGCAGATATGCAGATAAGCATGAATGTCCTACTCAGCATTCAGCTCCAGTGGCAGCTCCTGATTATAAGGGAAACGCAGGATGTAGGATGGATTTCCACAAGGGGTTGAGACTATAGAGGTGCTGAATACCCTCAACTTCCACCCAATTCAATGGAAGTGGAAAGATTTCTAGGATGTCCCTTAGCAGACTTAATCACCATCAGGTTTTCTTCTGCAGCTGTGCATACGCTGCTTTTATGAAAGCTGCACACTGATATTCAGAGAAATGACTGGGAGATTTCAGAGCAGTCTGTTACAGCAAAAAAAGAGCAGAGCTTCCACAGACCTTGACACCAGATAGAGATTTAATTAGATGAGAAATAGCTTTACAGTGAACATCATGGGAAACACTTTTCAGAGCTTGCATCTTAATTATAAGAACTTACTTCTTTTTCATTACACTCTCTTCATGTCTTTTACATGCATACAATGGAAAACTGCAAATTTGCACGGTACCTCTGGGAAATGAGAAATGAATCATGTTTCTGCCTTTCTGCAAAAGGCAGAAGTCAAATGTCTGTCTGTATAGAAGGAATCTGCTTCACAGGCTTCAGAAACAAAAACCTTGTGAACAAAAAAAAAGGAACAAATAACACAGTGAAAGGATGGAGTGTCTCTTCTCACAGCTCATGACTCTAGGAGTTCGCTAATACTTAGATCCATTT
This sequence comes from Larus michahellis, assembly GCF_964199755.1. Classification (NCBI taxonomy): domain Eukaryota; kingdom Metazoa; phylum Chordata; class Aves; order Charadriiformes; family Laridae; genus Larus; species Larus michahellis. Next base: position 4,905,109 of record NC_133905.1, read on the forward strand.
CTGATCTAATCTTTAAAACATTCAGGCAGAAATGGTTGAGACAGCCAAACTCTTACCTTTTACCTATTATTATTAAAATTGCATGTATTGAACATCCATCACTTGGGATTCTCAGAGAATTTTACAGATACAAACTTATTAGTTTTCCTCCCATTCCATGAAGTACTTGAATTCCTGTATCCCATTTTTAAAAAAAGTAAGCAGGACATACAACAGACTTCTCCTACTCCTACTGAATTCACTGGCAATCCAGAACAGCACAAGGCTTAAGTTACTTGCCGAATGTTATACTGAACGATTGCACCGGGGCTTTGAACAAATGGTTGCATTTCCAACTCTGTATTTTGGTCATGATGACATCTCTTCCTTTTTTACAGAAATTAAATTCTTCGCTGTACCATACAAAATTACCAACCCATATATACAACTGCCACCAATCTGTCTCCTAATTTAGAATTCATTTTTTCTTAGGGAACCATAACGCAAATACATTCATTTAAAACGTAATCCTGTATTTTGAGTACAGAAAAATGTTTAGTGGTTTGCTTTGGGTTTTTTTTTTAGGTTAATTGTGCACTTATGGAAAAATAATTGAGGGCATGTAAGGTGAGATACCAGATCTGTTTTAAAAATTTATCCCACTCTACAATTATTTGAATGAATACACATAGTAGACTAATAGGTATAACTTATGGATTGTAACATATTGCTCTTGATAGTAGGGCAACACATATGTTACGGAAGATCTAATGACTGGCATTTCAATGTGAAAAGAAACATCCGATCAAAAACAAGCCAATTACGATTACATTATACTCTTCCTTGTGCTCAAGGGTTTTAACCACCAATATTTCAAGGAGAGTATGTCCTCCAGAAGGGAAGAGAGGGGAAAATTCCATTTTCCAGTTTTATGCATATATGAAACAAAGCTGCTAAACTGATTTAAATGCAAAATAAATCTGTGCTACCTTTGTGCAAAATGCAGCTCACCTAAACCTACTTATATTGGCACAACATATCTGCTTGGACTCTGCTGATACAAAATGTCTTTGTTTAAGCCCTCCACGTTTTTGATTTTTAAAAAGTTAAGGAAGGCTAATTCGTTAGTGGTTGTTGAATCCAAGAGGACCATGTAAATGCCACTCCCAAAAGACTTCACTAGCGTTATGTCACCCAAATCAGATCTTCAACACTTAACAAGTCTTGCCCTGGGAGGGATAAGGACAAACAAAATCAGTCTCACCACTGAGCTTATTCCAGACAGAAACGTGCCATGAATTAATCATACAAGCAAACTCTTGTACCTCAACTGGACTGGAATTCTGTTTTTTCTTAAAAGGATGCCACAATCCCTATGGGACATCCAAGTTATTGACATCTCTACTCACAAATAATGTTCAGAGTTCCATGGGGATATAGAAAATGCCAAAGCAAGTCCCCTCAAGAGATGCAAGGCCAGAAATGAAAACATTTGCGAAGCAATAAACCCACAGGGAACCCAACCTTTTTCCAAGCTGTCAAGCAAAGAAACAAAAAACAATACAGCTTCTTGAAAGCAAATGGCCCTATGCTGAGAGAAGAGCACCCAACGGCTGTACTTTTGCCTAACTCAGTGCTATCTGGATGCCAATTAAGAGATGGGGAGGATGGTTTATTGACTGGCGATCCCAAAACATTAATTCACCTGTCTAAACTTATCATACTGTATACAAAATAGGATACTAGTAGTGCAATACAATACACGAGATTTCCTTCGCAGTTAACATAGCAAAATGCAAGACTATTGTCATCAAACAGAAGTATAACGCCAGAGACATAGACTAAAAAGAAACACTTTGGCCATTATCTAGTCGTTTCTTTCAGAGAGGCCCAGTAAAAACTCTTGTTCTTCACCTCTTTCACCCTTGCTCTCTGTCTCTTGTGAGGAGATCCACAGCTGTTCCCAACTGGGTTTCTGGGGCACAGAGACATTAAGCCTCTTGCCCAGCCTTATACAAGGAGGTCACTGGCAGGACCAGTGCGGAAGCTGATGACATATTGATTACCTTTTTTCAGACGTCTTGTCCTGGAGCAAAGTACCTCTAGCATTTATGTTCTCAAGCCAGTGATCTGTTAGATATCCTCTGGAGAGCTATCCTGAAAGGAGATACCATTTTTACCAAGCATATATATTAAAGAAGCCCTTGACAAGAAAGCTAAGTGTGAGAATCAAGCCTATAAAAACCAGTAACTGAACAGAATGCTTTACCCTTGGTTCCTCTGCCTTATGTCAATTTAAAACAGTTTCACAAGGACTTTTAACCATGAACATCTCAGTTTTTAAACCTACCTTGAGATCTCTGAGCTTAGCGGGCTCTGCAGAACAATTCCATCCAGTTCACTGCCTTGGTCTTAGATTAACTGACCATGTGGGAGGAAGAAGCATGCGTCTGTATGTGACCAGGTGCTCAGGACTCTGAGAAACCACTCCACCTCTGTGTGGTCCACAGGGGACTGGGAAGAAGGAGAGAGGGTTCAGGAAACTGATTTCCACTAAAAAGATCAGACCACCCTGGATTAGGGGAACTGGCCAGAGGAGATTTGGTCTTTGTCCTGTGAATCCATCAATAAGGGGAATGCTGGGCACCTGGACAAAACAGAATGGGCCATTTGCTTATGGTTCCATTGACTGGGGGAATGTAGACATTGGGGTGGAAAGGCCTGGGCTATTTTGTCATGGCTCCATTGGTCAGGGGAATGTAGGCACCTGCATTGCACAGCCTGGGCAATTTGCCCATAGCTCCATCAAACAAGGAAATACGGGCACCTCTGATCTCACCAAACAGGGCTGTTTGCAGCTTTGTAAGTAGCAGACAGGATAAGAGAAGGGAATTAAAAGAAAAAGGAACAGAGCTAACCAAACAGAAAATGCTGCAGACAGGTGGGAAATGTACCACTGCCTTTGCTGTGGTACTGCCAGGTGTAGCTCTGTGTGAAGCCTGGCAGCTGATTTTGTTAGTTTAAAGGGGTTTATTTCCCCATGTGCCATCAATGTGCAACAGAATTGTCTTCCAGGCATGTGCCACAAGTTCTTTTCTGGCTCCTGCAAGTAAGTAAGAGCGAAAGTATTTTACATGCTGCAAGTATTTAAATTGTTTGGTTCACTAGAAAGAATGAAAAAAAAAAAAACCACGGAGAGAGAGAGAAAGAGGGAATCCCTTGGAAACAAAGCTTTGACTCCACTAAAGGAGCTAGTCAGACAGGCACTGTCACCACTTACAAAGCAGGGCCAAAGAACCTCAAGGGCAAGTCCCTCTGCTATGATGGAAAAACTCAATCAGAGGAGAAAACAGCTCTCAAATTGGAGTTTTCATATCCGTGGAGGACATCTAAGCCTGGGAACGAATGCAACCAGCTCTCTAGCTCACGGCATGGGCTGTGGTTGTCACGGCAGCCCTCCGTTGTCAACCTCTCCCCAAAGGCAACAAACACACCCTGAGAGATACAGAAGGGTAGAGCAGTGCATGAGCTAAAATACAACATGTCCCTTAAGTCACTGTTAAACACCACATTAGAACTGTGATACTCAAAACCAAATTGTTGCTGCTCCAGAGAACTATCAAAAAGCATAAAAGCTGTGACAAAAGAGCAACAACCTGCAGCCAGGCAGTAGGCACAAAGTGCCTTTGGTCCTGCGAGCTCCTTGCTGTGTAGCTACTTCTGCTAATGAATAAACCAGTTGACTTTGTTTGAAGACAAGGTTGTCTCAATGCTTACTCATCCTAAGGCAAGCTGTGTTTTCTAGCACATAGTTCAAGTGACAAAGCCAAAATTATGATCACCATTTCTTTTTATTTCACAGATCCGCTTAGTGCCTTAGTTTACCTGACTCTAGAACTCATGCTAAAGCCATGTTCCTAAAATGCTTTGAGAAACTTGGATGGCATTAATACTGCATTTATGCCAATAAACCTTGTATTGCTCTGAGTGACACTGTTGTCACTTGGCTCAGAAACACAAGGAAGTAACCAGCACTTGACAAGTTACCACCTACTGGCTGAACTGCAAGGAGCGACTGGGCTCAGTAACCCCAGGGAGAGATGTTTAAACTAAGGCATTTCCTATCTCACATCTGAAATGGGATGAAAGCAGGTACACTGTCACTGGCTGTGGCTTGGCCAGCTGGTGGAAACTCAGCTGTGGTATTCTGGGATCAGTCACAGCCCCACAACTGCTTATGCAGAGTCTTCTAAATAGGAACTATTACTTTTTCTTGAACATTGCCTTGGGATGTTTGCTGGGTATGCAGAGTCCTGTAAATATTCTTGGATGTGTACCTTCTGTCTTTCAGGTGATTTATCGTGCCTTAAATCCGGCTAACAAGATCGAAGACCCCTATAGTCCTGAGGCTCAAGATCTCCTGAAACTCACCAACCTCCGCCTCCTTTTGTTAAAAAGACAGGAATGCCCATGCCACGGTTCAGGATTGGTAGAGAAACCCCAGAGATTTGCCCACTATGCTATTTATGACCTGATCATCCGGGGAAGCTGCTTTTGCAATGGGCATGCAGAGGAATGTGAGCTTGCCAACAGGACGGGAGTCATGGAGAACGTGGTGAGTTCTAGACATTCACTAACTTACTAGACTTATTACCCGCTTGTGCTCTCTCAGCCTAACTGTACAGTTTGTGTATGATCCTGTCCAAGCCTCCCTAAGCCTATCTAAAAAAAGGGCAGCACCGTCAATCCACACTAGTGAAACCCTCACCACTCTGCGAAAACATTTCCTACAACCCTTGCCGCAGTTCCATGTGTATTGATTGCATTGCAAGAGACGGGTCCTTCTGAAAGCTCTGGACCTCAAAACACCTACAAATTGTGAAGGGGCTTTGTAATTGGAACAGACATCCAACCCCAAATACAGTGAATGACATCTACCTCTAAGCCTGCACAGAACTGAACAAATCTCGGATGCAAAGACTGCTCCGACCAGAACTTCAGCACCAGTTCTTCAGTCTCAGATCTGCTGAGTTTGTGAGACATGAGCAGTTCTGTCAGAGTTTCAGCCTTTACTTCATGTTTTCAGCCTTCTGTGGTTTTGTTACTATGTAGACAGCAGTGTTCAGGATGTGAAAATAATTTCCACTCCCCTGCTATTTTGCCCATTCCGCTTAAAATAAGTGAGAATGTTTTTTTAAAAAGTCAAACCTTGTAGGAAGATTATTCTATAGAACTATGACTAGCTCCTCCCTGTTCAGTCTTTTATCTGCGTTTGACCCTGGAAGTGCAGAAGATGCGAGTTGTGTTTGTATGCATACTCAGAAATTGCGATTCAGGGGGAATGACTGCTGTCTCCTGTTTGATTTAGCTGCAAGTATCGTATAGAAGAACTGTAATAACAGTCACAGGGAAATGATGCTAACCAAATATCCAGGTACATCTAAACACATACATCATAGACAGAATTCAAGCCACTTTAAACTAGTCAATGGCTCCACTGGTTCCAGAAGGCTGCCTGTCTCTGTAATGGGTTTTGAAAATCAAAAGAACTCTCAGAACTTTAGTCCCTGGTGCACTCTGACATGGGAAATCCATGAAGAATTACATCCTCATCTAATTTCTGTCCCTTTAGATACATGACACACTTGATATTTGGGGTTATTTTCTTATGGAATGTATATTCATTGTCTTCCTTTCAAATTTTTTAGGTTCAGAGGTAGATATTTTAACATAATTGTGACTGTATGAGTTGCACAACATTTGCAAAATCATTTCTGAATCAGTTCCATCTGTGGTATAAATATAAGATTCAGCTACAGTATTCTAGCACTAGGTGATATTACCAGATTCAGCTAACTATAAATATGAACTCACTTAAGAAAAAGGAAGAAAAGCTTTTTAAAGAGTGCATCCTCCCTATTGCAAACTGTTAAATATACATATAGCGAAAACAAATACATCAATAACATGCTAAATGAATACAGCTGGTAGAAGAATAAAAACTCTGCCCATCAGAAAAGGAAAACACAATATTGTGTATATTACTGGCATAAATGTTGGATATTCTTTTTCCCGGGTAGTCACAAGGGAATAGAATCTTTTTGTGCCATCAATGACTTCATGGGGCAGAAAGTGAAACAGTTTTGATGAAACGCACTTCATGAGTGACTCATGTCCCAGGAGACAAGAGGGTGGATGCATCACATCATTCACAGACACAGATATTAGCAAGTCTTTGCCTAAGCAGGGATTCAAATGCAGCAGTAAGAAAAGCGAGAGAAGCCTCCCAGAGCTTTAACTAGCTCTAGAATCCTAGATGAGGGCTGGAAAAGTGTCTGAGTCCGTGCAAAAAGGTATGATCAAGCATACCTAAGCCATTCCCCAGTGAATGCTTGTTGAACTAGCTTTTGGAAATCTCTGATGAAGGAGATTCAATAGCAACCCTCAGCAGCTGTTCCCATCTTGACATTTTGAGGGCTCTTCTTCAGTGCCTAAATAATCTCTGCTGCAAATTAAGGTGATTCCTTCCTGTCCTCTCTCCCCCAATGATCATGGAGAGCAGTTGATCCTCATTCTGCAGATATGATTAGAAGGTTCTTACCATAGCCTTCCTTAGCTTTTGGGATTTTGTACTAACCAGAAAGTGTGAAACCTCAGGTGGTCAAAATTTAAAATTCTACTCCCAGGTCATGCAAGTCTGGAGTAAAGATGGTCATTGTATTTTACTCCATTTTTTCTGTGCTTTAGTCATTACACCCTAGGTCTTCCTCAAATACGCAGTGAAAATCCACCCCTGGAAGAGCCAGGTTCCTGGATCCTTTTACATTTTATCTAATACTTACCAATGATTATACTGTAGTGGTGAAGGGAGAGTTCAGACAGGTACAGATCTCAGGATTTGGTTTACGTAGCTAGCATGAGGGAGTTTATGTAAGTGCATCTTTGCATCTTACAATATGGTAATCTCCTTGCATGCAGAAGGAAAAGGCCTTTGTTGTTGAGTGGTGAACACCAATGATACAGTTCATATCAGTCAAACTACATTGCAACAAAAATCTTTGTCATTTTGCAATTTCTTGGCAGAGACAGGGGAAACACTCTACTTTCAGTCGCATGGTGACTGAAAACAGGACGGGGAAAAGATATGTTAGAAACAAACACTGCATGTCCAGGAATAATCTGATTCATTCCACTGACCGCATCTAACATTTAAGGAACACACAGGCAAAGCAAGTCTCAAGACACACAGTTTTTAACGTGGCTAGTGTGAGTGATATCACAGCACGAAGGCAGAGCAGCTTCACGTTTTCTGGGCTGCTGTCACATAATTGAATAAAATGCTGGAAAAACACAGACCTCCACAGAAAGGCTTAAGTAATAAGAGTTTCGGTCCCTTAAGAGTTCAGAGTCCTCCTACAATGTATTTATTTTCTGTAGTTAACAAAAACAAAAGCAAGTCCATGTAGAAAACAAGTGTAATTGTTTGCCATGGGACAGGCTCAAAAGCTGAGATCATTCTGCACTTAGGTCTTGGAAGAGACATAACTGTGCTAACTTTTAATTCTGCTCTTCTTACTCCTGAAAGAAATCTGTTCCATTTGTAATACTTCTAACACTGCTAGATCGATACTATGTGGAGGCTAAATAGTGGAGAAAACTAAAGCAAATCGCTTTACACTTTTGAACCAACACTTTTCAAGACCATTTTGTAGGGACTAGATGATCTTTGACTACTCGAAGATCTGTCAATGATGAGTTTATCTGTGGATCCGTCAGTTCAGTGATGACAATACATTCAGCTTCTGGCTTCTCCACTGAGGCTGCCAACAAGAAATGCAGCTCTGTGAGAAGTAATGTCACAGACACCACCACAGTGTATTAGAAATGAATGGATAAAAGAAAGCTGCAAATTGTAAATCAACCTCCAAATGGCACCTCGTTCCTCATAGCTTGAAATCCTAGATAGTTTCATGCATATTCTCTCTGGTCACAAGTCATTTGTGAAAATACTAAGTACAGCAAGGTTCAAAGTAGACTTCCATAGGATCCAATGGAAACGTCCTTTGACTTCTCATTTTGGCAGCAAAACAGTAGTAATTACTCTTTCAATATGGCTTTTTTTGGAACTAGCCTGCACCCACCTCAACACAATTTATCTAGATCCCACTTCCCTTATTAACTACTGAGAATGTCATGTCACAGAGGGGAAAAACTTTGAGAAATGAAGATGGGAGCTGTAAAGAATAGGCAAGAAACTTCTGGACAAACATATCTTGAATTTGAGGTTTGTTGCTATTGACAGTGCTGTTTTCTTGTTTACTGTTTCCTTTCCTCAGGCCAAAAAAAAGGAGACACAGAGATGTCATACCCAGCTTAAATAGCTTCTTATGATAGCTAAGGACGAAATTATCCTGCCTGAATTTCACAGCCTGTATTGTTCAAACTCTTACAAGTAGTTCCTATGTCAGTGAGGGAAATTATTGAGATTGCATTTTGCCACAGAAACTACAGAGAAGCATTTTCTTTTAAATGGAGGGCATTAATATGCCACTATAAGGGAAACAACTGCCAGGACTTGGCCCCCTGAATCCACCTCATCTTCTGCCATTGGATGCAATGGAACACAATCCCGTCCCAGGTGTTGCTGTTGTAAGATGTACAAAGTTATGTGCTGCTCTACAGTAAACTGTTTCTTTATTAAGCTCCAACAAAGTTAGTAAGAGCTGTCAGGTTTAGGATCTGCTTTGACAACACATTTTGGCTGAGTCCAGGGGTGCTTCTAGAACACACAAAGTTTACAAAGCAGAAAGCGCACATGGACAGAACACCGAATTTAGACCAAAGTCCTTTCTGTTTGCCAAACATTTCACAATTGTCTTTCTAGTGCATGAGAAGTAAGTACGGACAGAGAAAAGCGAATGTGGATTAAAATGTTTTTGTATAAAGTATTAGGGTTTTTTTACTTGTTAATTATTGGTACCTACACTGCCAGGAAATTCTTACAAGTTGCCGCGGATGTTTCTTCTGCTTCTTTATCCTGTTTACAGAGACAAACTAGACTCCCTGTGGGTCTGATCCTCCACAATGAAGCAAATGGAAAGTTTTCCACTTACTTCAAAGGGAGCAGAATCTGGTCCTAAGTAAGATTCCTTGTTTGGCATAATGGAGGTTACATAAGGTAAAACTTGTTTTTCTACAGCAATTTTCTAGGTGACTTAGCTGTCGTATCTCTTGCAAACATTACCTCCACTTCAAATATCTTCTGCAGTTCTACTGATAATCCCCAGCTCAAGTTTTCACGCTATCTGATCCACGCTGTTCCAGTCTGTATGACATCCAGCACTGGGAGATGCAGGAGGTGCTCTCTATTGTAGCTGGCAACTCAAAGAGCAGATTTTGTTTAGGAAAAAGTTAGCCTGTGTATGTCAGCTATGTGAGTAGCGTCAGGAATGTTTTTTAAAAAAAAAAAAAAGTTCTCAAGAGCTTCTAGATCATGTGAGAATAAATTCTAGAAAGAGATCCCTGTGCTGATTTTCTCTTCAAAAATTAAAACTAAATATGGACTTCAAGTTCTACCCATAATGATCAGAAAACACAGGAGGAGATCATGTAAATTATGGAGCAAAAAGTAGTCATGCATTACATGAACTACATGAAAAGAAAGTGGTGTCACTGACACCTTTGCTACCCACAGTGGAGCAAAGCACTTCACAAGAACCCTTGCGGGAACATGCAGATGGATGAGAAAGTTTCAGATATTTGTATTCAGAGACAATAAAGAAGATGACGAGGGAGCATCATGGGAAGGTTCTCTTTAATTTTAGTGGATAGTTTTAGTGAGTTCCTAGTTTCCTGGGGGAAAATGGCCTTCAAAACCGTGACTCTAAACGAGTTAAGTTCTCAAACGATTACTTAGATCAAAGTTGGAAAAGGATATTGAGACTTGTCTTGTAGGTCACACCCAGAAGATCCTGTTTTATCACATTCTCACAAAAGTCATAGGAAACCTTAACTGAAGAATATGTGAATAAATCTGAAAAAGAACCTTCCTATATATACCATGCTTCTCTTGTTGTTTCAGAGTGACTGTGAGGAAGACCGGCACATTAAAGTAATGCCTCCATTACTGCCAGGAGCTGGTTCTTGGCCAACCCAAATATCAATACCCCTGTCCTTCTGAGTTGTTAAACATTTGAATCCAAGCAAAAATACGGATATATTTTACCGTCCAAATTCAAGCACACCTCTGGGTTGGTGTCTGTGGTGTTTCCTTTCAAAAAATTCTTTCATTCTGGTTGGCTTTCTTATAGTTTTGACTCAGATGCTACATCAGGCATCTCATAGAATTGCACAAAACCTGTAGTAGCAGTCATGATGAGAAGATCTTAAAAGGTTTCAGAGTCCTGTTCAGTACAGATTTAGGCTCTGTAACCTGGGTTCCTCTCCATAGTTTTTGTGAACATTTCTGTTTTTTCTGTCTCTTCAACACTAGAACAGACTCAGACTTTAACAAGATTGTCCTCCCCTCCCAACAGTATCAGCACTACTTTGCATTACAGTCATTTCAGCTGGAATAGCAGGGACACATGTATACAGTAGTTCACACAGTTTGGAATTGACATTTGGGTAAGGTCAGGTCTAAAACGGTTCCAGGGCCCATTCCTACATGGTTCCGTAGAAGGTTCTGCCCATCCCCTGCCCTTCCACTTAGCACTGCCCATTGAAGCGCAGGCAAGAGCAGGAGAACTTTTGTGTCACTGTGCAGCCTCGCTAACCTGCACTGGCCAACACGCTCCCTTTTGGAAAGGACATACCCTGCTTTCTGTTGAGCTCTGATATTAAATTAGTCTATGAGTGCTATTTCATTTTATGAAAGATGGCTAATTTGGCTACTTTGGTATGCCCTGACAATATACCATGGCATACCGCATCTTTAATTTGCTTGTTGCGCATGGGGTGCGCGGGCTGTCCTTCTACCCTCTTCTCATTACAAGCAGTGCATTTAACTTGATACCCATGCAGGTTCTCCATGAGCTCTACTGAGAACCTGTGGTTTGCAGCCAGAGCATCTGGCATTCAGACCATCAACATGATGTTTTGAGTATCTACGGTTTAGCTTATAACCACAATTTTGACAGTATGATCCATATAGTGGTTCAGTCAGCAGGAATTCTGTAATTATAAAGTCAACAAGTTCTTCCTACATTTTATTATTGTTGTGGGAATGCTTTTTACTACTTCTGAAGTCCAAATCAGAAAAACATGTCTATTCAGTAATGGTGTTTAAACACATGCCTAAATGCTTTCCTGAATCAGGGCTCACTACAGATCCACCCATGCAGACACTCATCTTACTTGTAGGAAACCGTCTCTTATTTTGTGGGATGGGGTAGGAAACAATTTCCTATCTGAAATTATTAGCCTTTAAACACAGCTTTTCTTAAAAGCAATGGCTATGGGTGAATTATTTAAATGTATTTTAATTTTATTGCTTAATTGCTGTAGTTAATAGTGTTTTTTGTTGTTTTAATCACTTAAGTGATGTTCTCTGTTACTTTCATCTCTGTGAAAGAACCATAATAGGCCTGCCAGTAGAAACATTTGATTGGAAACACTTGTAAATATATTTTAGGGCTGGTAAAATATGCCTTATAGTTCTTTTAAGGATTGCTTATCACATTAAAGCTACAAGAGTCCCTGTGTGTGTATGTGTCTAAGAGAGAGAAATAATTGCTTCATCTCACAGCTATCAGCCACCACTTGCTACCAATACCTCTCTGATGTCCCATAGTACAGCAAATTTCTGGGGTTCTTTTGTTTAAACTCCATGCAATATATACTGTCCTGTCTCCCTAAGTTGAATTTGACACAGCCACCAATGCTAGGAACTTGCTGTGATGTGACAATCACAGGAGCTGCTGTGTTTGGCCTCATACATTAAGTCCTTGTGTTTTTAAGCTCCCCTGGGACTGAACAGACGGCTATGTTGTTTCTGTCCTCAGCTCACCTACATGTTACTAGAACAAAAGTTTTCAGTCTTTTACCAAGGCTTTTCAAGGCCTTTCAGACAGTTCACTCATTCCCAATAAATCTCCCAGGAATTTAAGCAAATCTTTCTAGAGTTGTACCTTGTTAGTGCATGGAGTTTGCATTTTAATGCTTTGGCAGCAGGTGCATACAAAATATGGAGAAACTCTGCGCAGGATTATAAACAAATTCCATGTTACTCAGTGCAAAGTTATAAAATCCTACAAATATTTCTTTGCCTTGGTTCACACTTGTGCTGGAAGGGTCCTGGTGAGTAGCTTTGCACCCTTTAGGCATTTAGGATCCTTTCCTTGCTGTGCACGTATTTGCTGCTCAATCATGGACTTTCTCACCCTTTTTCTCCCTTCCCAGATTCCTTATAAATTTTGCTGGTCCTGCACCTTTTCCAGCCCCGCCCTTCCCCCACTCTCCAAGCTGCAGCCATCTGCAGAGAAGTTGCAGAAAACTATTTTTTTCTTGGCTTCATCTATTCCATTACTCAACATAATTTCACTTGAATGGGAGCTGCCAAATTCACTCAATACAGACGTAAACATTCAGAGAAGAGCTCACAGGCCCACTTTAGGAGTGGATTTTCAATCACACACCCCTAGAGCCACTGTGGATTAACTAATAGAAACCCAGCTCACCCAAGACAGTTGCTGGAGTTAGTCAGGCTTATTACAAAGTAAATGACAGAATTATTTTGCCTGTTGAATGAACAGGTCATGTCCAAACTTCTCTGAACTACCCACAGTGTGCTAACCCATTATACCTGACCTGTAAATCCACAAATCCTTGCCCATATATCAGAATCTAGAGCTTATCGCATTTCCTCCTCACCTGAAAACTAATTCTGGGTCTTTCTTCAGCAAGCGTTGGCAGTCAGGCCAGACTGTTCAGTGGCATGAGGAACAAAGCCTTGAACAAGATCAAACTCACTTGTGCCATTCACTTTCAGAAGATGTGAATGGTGGTATTTACTCATTACGCTGCGATTCAGGCATCCACTTATTAAAATACTGAGCCTCGCTCCACTTTGTGCTTCCTCCGTTCTTAAGACACTCACCAAGAGCCGGTGACCAGCTCTAACTCAGGGGCTGCGTTTCAGTGTGACAGCTGTTACCTGTATGCGGTTTGTTACAGATTGATAACGGAGTTGTTAGCCCTGTCAGTAAAAATACGAGGACAGCTTAGCCCAAAAATTAATAAAAATCAGGTTAGCACTGAGAAAGAAAACAATAAGAAAACAGAGTGAAATGTGGGCTAAGGCACAGCCAGGCAGGTGTGTAAAGGCTGACAGAGGGGAATTCAGGCAGAGGATGGAGTTGTGTCTTGAAACTGTCACAAACAGAGTTATACTCCCTCACACGAAGCATGAATTTTGTACCTCTTCCAGTCTATTTATCCTGTGCTTTTGTTACTGTTCAAAAGGCGCTTAGTGATGCCAGTCTGAATATTCAACTAAACACTATCACTGATTTTTTTCTTCACCATTACCTATTTAGTGAATTTGGAAGTGGTGGCAGGTCATTCACTCACTGCTGTGGAGACCAAAACCCGTACGGGCTCAGGTGGCCTTGCCACAAGTGTCCCAGCTCTGCTTCTTCCTGCCAAGTTCCCTCAGACCTAATTTACCAAAGTGACCAAGTATGAGCCAGAAATTCAGTTCTCTCAGAAAACACCCATATGCATACTAGTTTTTAGACACATTCACTTATTAGAGCTTTTCCCAGAAACCATCAAGTGACACAGGAAAATAATGGCTTTTTTCATTCCTGATTTGAACTGTCAATCTACCTATAGCATACGCTGTAATCTGGGACTTACTCCCAAGCCACCCATTCTTACAGGTCTTTGCGAATTTGAAAAAGTTGAAGGAAATTTTTAATTTAGCCTCTTAAAAGTCATATGTGCTCTCCTCAGGACCTGATATTGAAGGATTTATTGTAAATATGCATGGATACATCTCTTAATTTGGCAAGACAACAGAGCCAATTTGAACTGCAATAGAAACAAAGCGGAAAAGCAGAGGCTGTTTTGTATTTAACCACTCAAAATGACCCAGGAAGAGGCATTTCACTAAACGCAGGTAAGGGACTAGCCTCTGATGTCATTGCAAACTGCTGTATCCGAAATGGCTCTGGTGACATTACAAAGTGAATACAGAGCCCAAAGACAAACATTTTCTCTGAATCAGCAACAGTTGCTCTGTTCTGGAAGGCTTCCAAATTTAACCTTCATTCATTAGGAAAAAAGCCCCAAAATAGACTGAGAATAGCTCAGCAGAAAGAGCAACGATCACATTCACTGAAAGGAAAAAAGGTAAAAGAAACGAAATGGGCAGAGAGAAAGCAAGAGGCTTCAGGTATTATACAAAGCTGAACAGAGTTCAAAAAATTGCTGGACAAACAGATGGAAAATGTCCACTCTCTCAGCTGCAGATCAGAATTCAGGTGAAGAAACTTTGTGCAGTCAAAGGTGAATAAGTATCATGTAATTTCTTGGAACCGTTGCAAGATATAGTTCTAAACTATTTGCTATAAATCAACCAGAAATTACTGAGCCCCATGGAAGAGCTACTGGATGAAATTAATGGCTTAGCATAGCAGGTCAAGCTAAATGATAGGAACTGATCATCCTGGCATTAAAATCCATGAAGCTATAACCTCCTCTGTGTCCTGATTCAAAGCTGCTCAGGTGGTAGACATACAAATCAAAGCCTTTGGCAGCAATACCAGACTTGTAACAGCACGACTGTACTGTGAGGCAGATGAGGGAATTAATCCAGATCAAAAATACTAGTGCCAAGTAAAAAAAAAAAAAAAAAAGTGGTTTTAACTTTTTTTTTAGAATGGTTTAGTTTCACAGTCCAATTTACACATGACTCCAGGCACAACGCAGGAGGTGATAGCATAGAAAGAAGTAATAAGGAAAGCAGAAATGTCCCAAATCGAGATTTCCCCCAAAGACTTTACATCATGAAACCACCACCTGAGAATACAGCGGCTATACCAAGACACAAAAGCAGAGGTTGCTTTCAAGTGATCATTAAATCTAATATGATGGTGACTGAGAGTATAGCATAGCATTTTTGTTCCTTTCCTGGACTAATAATATCCTCTAGCTGCAAGTATGTCAGTCTATAAACTTCTACCCTTTGCAAAAGCTGATTAGAAAACTGGAAGCTTAATGCAGCCAGAACATCAGTATTTAAAGCATCAGTTTTCATCTTTCAAAGCTCATAACGTGCATTGGTGACATGAGTAACCCTGGCTGAACGCACTCAGAAAGCAGGACTGCAAGAATACAAACTATTACAGGTTATGCACATAGTACCTCAGACTGGTTTTATGGAACGGGGAGGCTTACGCGATCACACAGTCTGCCTGCCTGCCAGGGCATCTATTTTTCTGATCCATTCACCACAATAACTTTGGAAGGCATCATCCAGTTTCAAAAAAATTCGTCAAAGCAACTGAACTCTCAATACAATGATGCTCTGATGAATGGGAATGATCCTTGGAGGCAACTAGAGTTATCACAGTAATGAGGAGAAGCAGATGAAGAGAGGTGTCATAAAAATAAGTTCCGTAACATTTCTGAAGTACTCAATTATTGCAGCCATGAGCACTGTGGAAAAAAGCCCATACAGGCCTAAATACTTTTGTATCTAGGGATCAGTATGTCGAGTGATGGAGTGTCACATATTCAACATTGACGATAAAGTGCAATATAAGAGATGTGAAACAGAAAGCTCCTGGATCTCAGTCTTTCTCCTGCTGTACCAATACATTTTTATGTATTCATATAAATCCTGGTCATAAACTAATCAGGCTTTAGCTGAAAACTGGTTACATTTCCTAATTGATGGCATGAATCTCAGGTAAGCCTCTGTGCCTCACACATTGCTTTCAAGCTCCCTCCACCTGGATTGCCAGCTCCTAATCTACAAAGCTTAAGTATTTTTTAATTTAGATGCCTCCTAGCAGTCGAATATCCTAAAGCTTCCCATGATATTGATCAAGTGGCAATTAAAGAACTATTATCAGGGTCCTGAAGGCACTAAAAGGACTTTAATGGCCCTGACCAGCCCCACCTGGGATCCCTACCTCTCTGTCCATTGGCTTGGGGGGTCCATTTAAGCTCAGCCCTGGGCTGTTAGTCCCTGTTTGAGCAATGCTGTAGATATGCCTGTCTGCATCCCTGCCTCTGCCTTCTGGATGGACCTTGGGCCTATGCTGTAAGTAGCGTCCATCCTGGTGGACCCCCTTGTGTGTTGTGGCTTGTCTCTCATTCTGCCTTCTGCATGGACTTTGAACCTATGTTGTAAGCTTGTTTCTGGGCCTGTCTCCTGCTGCTCCTGAATTGCCCCTGGTCCATCCTCTTGCTGTATGGGGGGTTGTCAATGGACTGCTCTGCCCGCTGTGCTCAGGATGGTCCCCCCCTCAGTAAGGGTACAGCCTGTGCTGTGGTAACCCTCAGCTTATAGATCTTCAATCCTTGAAAAGCAACTGGTCCTTGCTGCTCCCTGATAGTCATCTCCTTAATCATCATTATCTTCTTGCAAATCCGACCCTGCTTTCTAGGGCATAGAAAAATATCAGTGCAGTTGCCCTGAATCTGTACTTCTCTGATTATTTTTCTCTACCTTGGCATGATCACCTTTGTAATCCAGTGCATCCCGAGATCTTGCATTTGGTAGGGAATACAAACTTCTAGTTTTTCGGACCCACTTTGGTGAGAGATGTGGACTTACTTCAGCAGTGAATAGCAAGTCTGGGACACGTCTGTTCTCTTCTTGTTGATGTTGAGTGCGACTCTCACATTCTTCCTTCCCTAAGCAGATATCCCATTTCCTATATTATCTCACAGCATCCTGTATTTCATTCTTGTTCCTTCCTGGACTTTGGCCTCTGGCTGCCTCTCCTATCTCTTCCCCTCTAACAGAACAATTTGTTTGTCTTATTACTTGCAGCCACCTCACCTACCCTTATTTTAACTCATGGTTAAGTACAACAGGTCTCTTCCACAGCTCAGTTTCTCCTGCATTAACCAGTCTCTCCGCAATGGCCACTTACATCCATGAATCACCTTTCTTGTATGAGTTCTAATTGAGCTGTTTGTCTCTGCTTTCTTCTCCTATCCAACTCCTTTCTGTACTTCTTTGTCACCTCATGTTGCACTCTCCTCCTTAGCTGCTTTCACCTATGAATGCTGCCTATGAGATTACTCTCCATGGAAAAAATCTTCCATGAGATGCCCATTCACAGATAACACATGGCAGACTTGCTTTCTCTTCCATTATCCTTTACCCCAATACCCATCAATTCTCTTTTCCTATACAAAAAGACTACTCTTCAAATCTAACGCTTCCTAAAAAAGTTCCATGCCAGCTCTGCTGTTTACTTCTGCCTGCTCAGTGGCTCTCCTGTCTGCTGGCTGCTTGGCTTTTCGAGCCTTTTGTTTAAGCCAGTCATCCTTCCACATATATTTGGTAAACTGTTCAATAGCAGGGATCACAGGCAGGAAGCTTCCTTTATGCCTCTGTCCTACCCACAACATGCCATTCCTAGACAGCCTCCGCTAACTGCAGTTTGCAACAAACCAGTGGGCAATGAGTGAACTAACACATCTACTTACATCCAAAGAACAGCCAGACTCTTCCTTTCTCACTGGATTTTCCTGTTTACTTTCTGAATAATTGTTCATGAGTGTTCACACCATCTGTGCTGTGCACTGTAAGCACAGGGTCTTGTGGAATAATGAATACTTGATCATGTCATTCAAGGCTAAAACAAGATTGCATGGTTTAATCCTGCTATTTCCCAACTGTACAATCTCAGCATTTCTTTCATGTAATTTTTATATAGTGAATGCACAGTTTGTATATATACCTCTAAAAAAAATCCAATGGCCCAACTTACAAATTTTGCACTGAAATGCACTAGTGTTTTCCTAAGTGACTGGATTCAAGATTTTGGTTCTGATTCATTTGGGCATGAGCTGAAAACTTCAGATAAAGTCTGAAGTTTAGGGACATCAAAACCTATGGTTCTGGGTCAGGTTAATTTTATCTCTTCTCACTCCTAGTCCTTTTCTCTGTTCTATGGCTTCTGAAAACAGTCCCTGTGTCCACAGGGGGGAACTTATAAGCCAGGAAGAGCCAAACACTAATAGGGAGAAGTCTGACACTGCTTATTAGTATTTCTGTCTTTGTCTCTGTAATTTGTCATCCTATTTAGTGCATTGAACATGGGTGGCTTTCTTGTACAAAGGTCTGGAGAGGCATCACAGAATGTGCTACATGCTGTATCCTCCTGAGGTTTACCGGTGCTGAGCCCTGACAGAAATGCATACCCTGAAGTCTGTGCTCAGTCTTCCGTGAGGAGGCAGCCAACCGCTCTGTGCAGCAGCAAATCTGCCAGCTGGCCATAGAGGGGCGATGGCATCAGCTGCAGCCTATCCCCTGTGCGAGCTACACGACATATCTGGTCTGGGAGGATTAGAAACCAGGGGAGCGGAGAGCAAATTGCTGCAGGGAGATGAGTTTGGGGGCAGGGGAGCGCATTCACGCAACTGCTCTTTTGAACATTTCTCTCTTGATCCCAAGCTACCCGCTATGCGGGACGGGGGAAGGGAGGACTGCAAAGGGAGAGTCTGACTTTCAGGAAAGGCCATGGAGAAACATAACTCACATTAGTGGTGAGATTAAAGGATTAGATTCAATTCACACCCCAGTCAAAATGAAACTTCAGCCTCTGCTTTTTGTGTAACGTGCAGCGGGCCAGAGCTGTGACAGTGGTTACAGAGCTCAGCATCCTCAACAGCGCACGGAGGGAGAGGGCTCTGTCTAGTCCATGACTTCTGTGCATTTCCTGCTCCAGTACAAGCGTGTCCTTGCATGAGAAACACATGCCACTAATTAGCAGCTTCTCTTGTGATGAGTATAGAACATGACCTCTAGTACTGCTTTTCCCTTTCTCCCACTCCCTATGCTGGATATTTCCTCAAACAATTTATCTGGGAAATACTTTCTCTGAGGCATTGCAAACAGATATTGGAATCCTATTTCTTAATTTAAAAAAAAACCCAACAAGCAAACAAAACCCAAAAACTCAAAACCACAACACAAAAACCCTCCTGCAAAGCACTTCTTGAATGGGCTTGATATTACAAACCTTGTGCGCCAAATCACAGTCTATAGTGGAACTGGCTATGATATTCCTGGTCCATGAAATAAACTGAGAACAGAACCAGTTTCAATAGTAACTTTCCGCTTGAAGGCTGGACTAACTCCATTTCCAAGGTCAGGTTTCTGGTGTGAATACCTGGTCCCAAAACTGACATTACTGGAATATTTCTGTGATTAAAAATCATTGTGTTCCAATGAAGGCAGATAAGTACAGAGGAAGCAAGTTATTTTTTCAAGTGAAGAGTCACAAAGAGAACTATACTATTCAGCCAGTTTTAGTCAAGGCTTTTTGCACTTCTTTCTTTGTTTTCCCCTCAAATATTTTGTAAACTGTTGTTTCCTGGCTTATGTGGGTTTATATACACAGTGCTTGCAGATAAGCCCCATTCTCCAGCCATGCCAGCTTTTGCTCATTTTTGTTGAACATCTTCCAATTTCTCATTTATCTGGTAACAAGATCTTCAAAACTGAACACAGCATTGCAGGTAGGATTTCCTAACCACTTGGAGTTACAGTGCTTAGTTACACAGCCCAAAATTCTATTGGGCCTTTTCTGCTAACCTATTTTTAGATATATATACATATGTAAGTTGGTAGGTATAGCGAAGACACTGTACCTAAGTGTCTTCAAATATCAGTGCTTTCCCCTCACAGAATGTGTGGTTTGGATTGTTTTTCTGTGGGTATGCTGGTTGGTATTTTTCCAAGTTTAGTATTTTTGCTACATTTTTAACTGTGCTAGGAGGTCCAGGATTACTTGCTCATTCTTCTAACAATTTATAATTTAGTAATCCATGGTTTCCTTGCCCTATATTTACTCTCTCTTCCAGACCACTGTTAATGTCAAATAAGACAGGGTCCAGCATCCTCTGTTGGACCGCTCTCCTGTGACTCAACTCTGCCAGCCAAGAGGGTATTTGATACTGCCTGGAGGTGACTACCTGCTCAGGCTCTTTGCATGCTCTTGCCTGAACTTTTAAATCAAAATAAGCTGTGTTAGTTTACCCAATGGAAATAGTCTAGAGGCTGCTCATCAATGCAGTAGTAAAATAGCCAACTGGAGAGTTAAAAAGAAATTGTTGCCACGTGCATTTAAACTGTAAGACAGAAGAAAAATCATCATTACATCGTTAGCGACTGTGTGAAGAGACAAAGGTACATGTTTAAGCTCCAGGCTCTGTGGGTTTCTTAAGAAAGCCAGGCAGCTGTGTGGGAGTTGTGCAGGAGATGTCCCACCTCCTCGTGGGGCTGTTGGGCCCTCCACCATGTTCTTGCTTGTAGCTATTTGAATGTATTCTTTCTCCTGACAGGTCCATGGAAAATGTGTGTGTAGACACAACACAGCAGGAGACCACTGTGAGAAATGTGCACCACTATACAATGATCAGCCTTGGAAGCCAGGAGATGGAAAAACAGGGGCTCCAAATGAATGCAGAAGTAAGTGGGAGGGAGTTTACTGATCCAGGCTTTCAGGATGAGCACTCACCGTGCCAGCAGGCAAAGTTCCCTAACAAAGACTTCTGTCGATTTACACTAATGGTGCCATTACAGAAACTGGTAATGACTGGTAATGACAATTGCTGGTCATTGATGGAAAACTTCAGTATGCACTTGTTTTACTGCAGCTGACCCGTTTGGGCTATTGGGAAGTGGAATTTACAAGGCAGAAATATGTTCTTCATGCAGTTACATCCCCCTTGTGTTCTAACACTCCAGGGTTTTGTGAAGGGCTTACGATACCATCGGATTGGTTTGTCTTACTGTAACAGCTCACAACCAGACAAGCTCCTCAGACCCTGCTGGGACTCCCATGCTGTGTTGCAATTTCTATTTATTATGAAAATTAAGCATTGCAGGCAGATGAAATGCATTTTGTTCAGATATTTCCTCCATGATTCACAGTAGGAAATTTATACCATTTGAGTAGTATTGCTGTCTGCTATATGAGCCTGAAATATACTGTCCTGTCTCCTACCAGAGTGTCGCTGTCACAACCATGCTGACAGCTGCCACTTTGATCTGAGTGTTTGGCTGGCATCAGGAAAACGCAGTGGTGGAGTCTGCGACAACTGCAAGCATAACACAGAGGGGCATCGGTGTCAAAGGTGCAAACCAGGGTATTACCGAGATAGAGGGAAACCCATGTCTTCTACAGAGGTCTGCAAACGTAAGTGACTATTGTTACGTGTGGTGAAGACAAATGAATGGTGAAAGAATCATTAAAAGAATTATTAAAAGAAAGAAAAAACTCCTATAGAACTCATGAGTATTACTATCCTTTCTTTGTATTCTTTTCCTAAACTACAGTTTTCTGATCAAAGGGCATCTTCCTGATTTCCTGTGTCTATTTCTCCCCATGGTATCACACTTTTTTGTGATAACAGTTCTCCAAATGCATTGCATTCTGGGGAAAGGTATGTTCTTCTTGTGCTTGCATTTAAAACAATATGGTTCCTTTCTTCTTGAGACACATTCCAATTAGCTGTTTTTTTCCTGCATCTCTCAAGACTGTGTGCCTATGTGTAAGTTATTGTTAAATTCCATATGATTGTGCAACATCTGTGCACATAAATATATACAGTAATGGCTGCAAGAGGTGTAGGAAGCCCGAGACCATGCATATCCACTTGGGAACAAATACAGCAGAGCTCTCTCAGATGTATCTCTGCGTTCTACAGCTGTATTATGGGGTGCACCGCCCAAATTAATTGCCTCATTAACACTTCAGCAGTATGTGTTAGGAAGTAACTTGGGCATAGAGGCACTAATGGTTGTACACAGAGGGTGTACAACCTCTGGATCAAGGTAGTTTGCACCCAGCCAGTCTGGAACATAGCCTGTAACTCCCTTACTTAGTGTAAACATTGCCTGACTATCCTGACAGGCTTCACACATCTGATTCCATCTGGCATCTATTTGGGAGGTTGCTATTTCCAACAATGTACATCATCTCACTTCTTCCTTTGTATAGTTTTCCTTCCCCATAGCTCAGACATCAGTTGCCAGCATGGAGAATTTCATCCTCTGTCATCTATACTCATGCCCACTGGCATCATGTGGTTTTGAAGTTTTCCTGACCCTTTGATGTTCTTCATCAAGATTCCTCGTAAAGACTCAGGTTACAAACACTCCTCTCACTAGGACTGTATGGCCTGTGATATTGCTTTTAAACTTTCTGTGCGCAGCACATCCTATGTTTCTGCTCTCTTGTATTTTTTCCACTGGATCTTAGCGCCAGCACAGACTGCTTCCACATAACCCCTTCTTTTCGATTTCACAATGTTCATCACAGGACATTATCAGCAGACAGGACTCGGGGTGAGCTTATCTAACTCGCCCCATATCCCATAGTGTCCTAAGGTGGCCCCTTTCTAGTCCTGTTTCTACTCTGAGCAGATTTGCTACAGGGAAGGACTGTAACGAGAATAAAATGTTGTGCCAGAAGATTAGTTTTCAATCTTGGAGTACCTGAAAGAATCTGTGTATGAACTCTTGTATTTAACAGCAGGGTGATGCTGTAGTAACCAACATATGTGTAATATTAGATAACTGCTAAAGTCAAGGAGCACTGGAGAGCAGTGAAGAGGAAAAAACATTGTTTGAAAATACAGCCTATCTATGTGGAAACTCTAGAACAGCCTGCCTGGATGAAATCAGACCTTGACTCTGCCTCTTTTGTCTGGTCTGGTTACAGGCCTCTCAGTACCTCCTGCCAATACTCTGCATAGCAAAAGAAAAACTGTTCAGAAATTCACCTTGTAAAAGAGCTTTATTCCTATCATGCTAGTCAAGCACAAGAATGTTCCTTTCACCTGGGAACATGCTGCTGCCAGCAGAAGGCCCCCAAATGCAACTGTTTCCGCTCTGACTTGCATGCTCAGGCTTAGATAGCTTCCCTCCCACTTTAGCCACCTGAAAGTTATATTAAGCTCCCTGTACAGTCAGTGGAGAAACAGTGGGACCTCTAGAGAATAACTTATTGAAGCTTAACGTAGATGCCTGAGATGATAGATGAGCTGAATTGCCCTCTAGAGGATATCTATTTCTCTTCCTTGACTTAAGAGGTATTCTGGATCACTAGCCTGCACTAGAGTTTCTGTTGGTAGAGACGAATCTAACAGGTTTGATTCAGCATTATTGCAATAGGTAAGTATGACCCTATCTATGCATGATTTAAGTCAATGGGATCTTTCACGGGTGCGTAAAGGCATGCATGAATGCTTGTCATATCAAGATGCAAGGAAAGGGTATTGCAGCTCACTCTAGAGAGCCTCAACTTTTTCAGCAGACTGATGTGTGCACAATGCTTGTACCTGTAATAACTACAGAGTTAAGAGAAACCTGGGAGGGAGGTGGTTAGTCTGTGCCTTTTGCTTTTTATTCAAGGTGAGGAGGAGAAGTCCTATAATGACATTTGACAAATTACCTTAATAGGGTAGTGTTTTGTATGACAAAAGAACTGATCCCCAAACGCTTACCCCTGTGGTTTGCAGGCAGTGTGTACGTGTGCACTTCATGTTATGCTGTACCTCTGCAGAAAGTTTTCAGGGAATGTTTCACTTTAAGTTTCAGGGAACTGCACACCAGTGCAGACAGGCAGGGTTGGTTTGGTTAGAACAGATGCAGTCTGATAGAGGGAAGATTTCACCTCCAGCACCATCATCAGCTCCTTATGCACAGAGCCGATATTAAACTGGAAGTCCTCATGCAAGATGTAAGATAGAGCCTCTCTTCTCCAGAGGGACTTCTCTTTCAGGTTGCAAAACTTGCATTGCTATTAAACTTAATCTGGTGTGGTCGGAGTAAATTGTTCAGGTTGTGTGACCCTGAAAACAACTCTGGTTATTCAGTAAAAAGCAGTTACTGTTTTGAGTGTTGCTAATATGTAAAAAACCTAGACATTTAATTAGACCACCAGGTACATTTCTCTCATACCTAAGCCTGCTGATCATAAATTGAAGAGGTGTCACTTCTGGATTAGCATGTTTCTGAGGATTTAGGTGTACGGATTCCAAGGCATCATCTCACTTTGAGAAAACCAGGCAAACAGTGCCAGACTAACAACACTAAGTGGAAAAACTCACCCACTGGGAAAGTGCTGAGAACAGTAATAAACCGCAAACAGCAGACTGGATGGATGATTCTGCTGAGAGCAACCTGGTCCTCAGCTTCCCATTTTGAACTTGGGGCGGGGGGATGATACCTCAATGGGAGATCAAACCTTGACCCTTGTGTACAGTAGGTACTGAGCTGGGAAAGGAAATCTGATGAAAAAGCTGAATGAAATGCTGTGCTAATCCCTTTGAGAAAGCACGCTTGAAGAGTGCTCTGCCATCCAGAGCAAAGTCTAGGTTCAGCTGTGACATCCCCCTCAGGCTCCCAGAAAGTTAACAGGACACTGCCCAGGCCCAGAAAGAGTCTTTAAGCATTAGTCATAATAATGAACAGCATTCTCTCTTAATCACTGCTGGGGAAAAAAAGTTGTATAACAATTGGATGTCCTGGCACTATCCAAACCACCCTTTTTTGACCCTCCACTGTGAGACAGCAAAGACATTCCCTTGGAAAAAAAAAAAAAATCTGTTGAAATTTGATATGAATATCTGATATTCCTTTTTCTCTGCAGAGGTAGCCTGCCCCTGATACCTTTGCTTCTCCTGTTCCTAGCAGCTGGGGATGAATGAGAGTCACATCGTGAGCCTTGTTGTAACACTGCTTAGATCTATATTTAAAAAAAAAAAAAAAAAAGGCATGAAAAGAGCCCCAGAGCAAGGCACACACCTGCCTGTTATTGGGGGTGACAACACAGGATTAAGTAGTTTGGATATAGACTTGTATGGGAGCTTTGACTCGGAAGCCTAATCGTTTCCTAACCAATGGTTAGAAAAGCTGCTGTATCCTTGGCTCTTTCCTGTGGCTTATTTGGAGGCTTAAGGGATCCTTCTGAAATGGCACCATCTTTTGTACTCACCCTTTGGTTAGCTTAAAAAATAATGCAAGCATGTAGACCCATTAAAAACAGTCTCCAGGAAAACAAGCTTTTTACTCTAAGCACAAGGGTTGAAAATTAAAATGTGCCCAGATGCACGTGCACACACACACTCTGAAAAGCTCTGCTTCTCTTCCTTTTACTTCAGAGCAGAGGGAGTGAACTTTTAATTGTAATATCACAAAGGCCTGATCACATCTTGGTTCAAAGTCTGTCTTAATCAGGCCTGACCACACACACAGCTGTCTATCTTATTTCCTTCATTTAAGAAACATTACTGGCTGAGTCAATCCCCACATCTGACATGCTTTAAAAATTGCCCTGATTTGGTCACATGCTCCAAAGATGCACATGTATATATCTCAGATACAAAAGGCTTTGTTTCTTTTTTCATTTTGCCTGTTTTTCATTAAATGCCCAGAGTCTGCTCATAGCTATATTTTATGCAGTATAATTAGACAGAAGTTTAAGGCAAGATACCTCAAAGTCCACTGAGTGACTTGGAGCACTTGCTATTTTCCTGTAAGTTGGGACCATATCGTTACAACCAATATTATATTTTACATCTGTGTCTAATTACATGGGAAAGACAGCTGTGCTGAGGGCAGACAGATTTATTGAGGACTTGAGTGGAGACTGCTGTATGAATTATTCATTTTTCATTATTCCTTGTCTCCTCCTTTTTACAGTAGTTTCTGACAAAACAAACTTAGTGTAGGAGCGAGACTGAAAGGCAAGAGGATGCTTTGTGATACTTTGTGACTGATAGCCAATTCTAAAGTACAATGACGAAATTTTTCATTACACTGCCTGCTGTCAAGGGGAGAAACCAAATAAACCAGCCATCTCTGAGCCAGAACTGTCTGCACACCGTCCCTAACATAATTGATGATGCCTTTGACAAACAAGGCCATTGTCGTGTCGGCTGGTGTTTTGTTAGACAGGGAGGCGGATGGAGAGAAAACTAGGGTTTGCCAAGAGAAAAGAAGCAAAAATCAGCAGGGAAAGATGCTGTGTTGCCAAATATTGGTAAATGTAAAAGCATGAAGTTTTGGAAACTTGCTTTTATGTTTCTTTAATTGTGAGGTTTATGTGCAAATCTGTGGTACTATTAAGCAGATAAAAAACAGTCATCAACAGCATGTGACATGTGGGCTCTTATTTTGGGAGTTACCTTAGATGCACAACTGGGATTTTGGCCATAATACTCTGGAAGCCAGACAATGTACACGCCCAAGCTGAAATGCTAAATAAACACAGACTGAGCAAAGCGTTCGCAAGCCACTTGTATAACTCATCTGAAAGTGCTGTACATTTATTGATTCAGCTTGCTTTCTGATCCACCAGAAGCTGTACCAGTTTCTAACTGGGGAACATGCCCCACAGTTCATTTGGGAACATTAGTTTTCCTGAACTGTACCCCCAAAATAAGGAGGGGGGGGGGACTTCTTTCCTCCTCCTCAGTTTCTGCCAATGCTGTCAATCACTGTCCTGTAATACTTTCCCTCAGGGATAGGACGGGAGAAAGTCTTATCTTCCTGAATCAGGATCTAGTCTCAGTGATAGGTAGTCTAATGATGCAGATGTACCCATCTGTTATGTGACCCTAACTGATGAAACCTGAAAACCAGAAATAAAATGGGAATAAAGACAGACCCAGAAGTTACAGAAATACACAAAATTTAAGGTGAAAAATCCACAAGTAGATCCTACATACGGAGATATTACAGTGAAATAAGAAACCTGGATTCCAGCCAACCCAGGTGTTAGCAACCTCTTACTTCTTGTGGCTCAGACCTGTCTGCAGTAAAGGGAGCATATGTTTCCCCTCCTCATCCCCAAATCTATGACATGCATTTTTTTCAGTGATGGACGGAACTAAGTGTCTCCTCTTTTAGGGTGATGTAGTCAGCCCCACAAAAATCTGGGCAAAAATAATTCAAGTTGAGCAGCAACAAATCAGAACTTGCCTTTGAAACTGTCAGTGCTAATGAGCACTTCGTTGTTACACCTGCTCTCCAGAACTGACAGCAAAATCCCTGGGTTTGCTCCCAAAGTCAAGACTGCTTTGTGGCAAACAGGCGAGCCTGCTGCCATCCGCCAACCAGCTCATTGTGTTGAGTACATTGCCCATGACAGCACGCTTATTTTCTGTCCTTAGGCTATTGTGCTAGTGTCCCTTGAAAACAACAGACTGAGATCTGTCTACAGCAGAGTGTAATAATATTATTAAAAATATTGGCATAAAGAACACAGGACATGGTGAAAAAATAACTACGTAGTAAGCACATCATAAGAGAAATGTCCTTTATACAAAATTGCTCACCCTTTTTCTCGTACTATTTTCAAAAGATATTTTCTTTTCTTGAGCATCAAATATGGGGTTGCAGATGAAAGTGAATCTGTCTCTGCTACACTTAACACTCTTTATAGTCATATGCTTGTCCCTTCCCCTTGGAAAATGATGTGTGGAATCAGTGTTCATTTGGTCTCTTATCTGTGAGCTCATGAAGAAAAGTAGTTTGATTAGAAGCAATGATGGGCAAACTTCAAAAGCTTTGGAGATCATGTTTGGTTCAGATAAGCATCCAAAAGGCTGGCCCCTGATCCAAGCTATCTAAACACCTTGGGTGTCCAACATTTAACTGAAAATCTCTGTTAAAGCAGGTCTTAGCCACAAGATTTTTATTTCTGCCCTCTTCCAGATGGATGAAGTAGCGATGCATTTCCTTTTCAGTCTCTGCTACAGGCAAAAGCCAGGCTATGCCGCTTTGTTAATACAAAAAAGAGGTGAAATATGAAGGCCTGGAGTTCAGCTCAGTTCTCATTTTAATCAAACTTGTTTGAATATCAGAAATAAGTGGGTATGTTTATTGCTTATATTTTACCTCTGCAGAGCTGTTGGCACAAGGCTTGACCATCTCAGCTAGCCTCTGCACTGATGGAGAGGAGTCAACTGTGTTGGCTTTGCACCACTATCTGTATATTACTTTCTACCTCACTCCCCGATGCTGTCACATTGGGGATGTACTGGTGGCGTGGGATTATGACAATTTAATGTCTGTGAAGGCAGAGTTGCCCATAGGAGCTGTAGCTATCTGTTTTACTGCCAAGTTGCCTTGAGTTGCCAGGCTGGTGTCAAATTAGCAGTAGCATTAGAAAGATCTGAGGTTTTTTTCCTCCTGTTTTCTCAGCTCCAGCTACACGTAAAATACATCTAGTGAGTTTAGAGATCTTCTCTCATTCTGTCCACCTTCCTTGTAACAAATCTGCTCATGTATTTGTACAGAAAATTTCATCAGCTTCCTTACACACATACAGTACTGCATGGTGAGATGTGTCCCTTAGAACTCGCACTGAAGGGAATTTGTGGCCTTTTTGAGGCAGAAACAGAAAAAATGTTTCAGGTCATCTGAACCACCTGCATAAGCCACATCTATCCCCAGAGTAAAGAGTACTTTTGTAATCTCTGTGTTCACAGGAAAGACAACATGGGCAATAGCTACCACTTTTTACCTCATCCATGCTAGTGAATCTTTTTGCAAAACACTTTAAAAGTGAATCACCTGCAAGCCCCTTTAAAAATAAACACACGGTGGAGGCTTCTTGCCACCACTTCAAAACCCTGTATGGTCCAGATTTATGTAGTAGGGAAGAACTGACTTTCATACATAAAAGAGTCCCAGTTGTACTTGTTTTGCTATGCTTATTGAGTTAAAAAGAAACAAAAATAATATTGCAAATGTAGGCTGACAATGCAACGTTTACCAGTTCTGACAAAACTTCTGAGCATAAGGAAGAGGGAACGAGTTTATCAGCCTTGAAAAAATGTCACTTAACCAGATGACCCCTGGGCGCATAATCTCAGTCACCTCTTACCGTATCTCCATAGCTTGCGCCTGCCAGCCAATGGGTTCAGCCAACGCAACTTTCAGCAGAAGCTGGCGATGCCACCCCAAGACGGGATTCTGCTACTGCAAGCCGGGTGTGGCGGGCCCCAACTGCGATAGATGTCTCATGGGCTACTGGGGCTTTGGAGAAAATGGCTGTCGCCCTTGTGACTGTGCCAGAGACTGCGACCAGCATACTGGAAACTGTTTCAATGGGTAAAGAAGCCCTCCTTTGGGTTCACTTTGAGATGGGGTTCTGTGAAATGAAACAAAGATTAACTGAACTACTGCAGCAATGGCAGTAATTGAAGGATGCTGGAGGGTGCACAATCATTTGAAAAGGTGGCTGTAAATCATAAAAGGTTTCTTAGATTCCATTTGGTGGCTGGCACACTTTCAAGTCTGTTGTATTATCCAAGGCAATCTTGAAATGATGACTTTTTGCAGTAATCATAGCCAACTCCACAACGCCGTGGAAATATGTACAGCATCTTTACATACGCCTGTTTGCCTTGGAAATAGATGTAAGAGTCTGGAGTGCTTGCCTCTCATTTGTGCCCAGGGAAAATGAACTACAAGGTCTCCCTCTTGTTTCTAGAGGGCAGGCATCTGTACCCTAAATGTGCATTAATCAGTACAGAAATCCTATGATTTGCTGAGTGACTGCTGTTTAATGGGTCCTGCAGTTGTCCTCAGTTCCTACTGACATCAGCAAGTGGTTACTAACTTAATTCAGTAAAAACAAACAAATAAAAGCAAAAAAGGTCCAGCACATATTTACCTTAAAAAATGTTAAATCAGCAGTGGTAAGGCCTAAATAAAACCCTAGATCTTGTGATCTCCCTATATGGCATGAAGTCTTGCTCTTATTTGCACTCCTAACCTGAGGAAAGCAAGGTCATCTGTTTGGATACAGCCACATGCTACAAACATTTGCTTCCCACCCATCTCCTGTCCTAACCAAGTTTTCTGTTTTATGTGTCCCCCCAGCTATGACAATGAGCCATTCTTTAACATTCCCATTGGGGGACGAATCCCTGACCTTGTGCAAATGCCAACCAACGAGAGCGAAGAGGAATGGAAATGGAACGACCATGAGCAGGGATTTTCTGCACTGAGGCACCCAGGTACAGCCCAGAGTCTGGGACCATCAGTAACTCCACTCACTGCCAGTTCTTTCTTCTCTCCACCCTGACTTAAAGTCCCCCGCTCATCTCTAGCTTGTCTGGCCCCCATCTGCTGGCAACATCTGCTAATCTGAACTATACAGGTTATCATTACGCTTGCATTGTTATTTCCCAAACCAACTGTACTATCCAACTTTGGTTTTGGAAATTGGTAAATCATGAGTAAGATTGTGTGGAAAAAATACTCTCCTTTTGTTGTTGTAATTATAATCATAATGCTTATGGTTTTACACTGCTCCTTCTCAAGCATTCAGGTGCCACGCAGAACTTCAAACGCTATTTGTAAAAAGATCATGTCAGCCATCAGTGAAATGCACCACCTGTGGGGTGGGATGCAAGTGATTTTAAGAGTAAGATATTCCTCATAGCACAAGAGCTCAGGAGAGAAAGTAAAGCACACTGTATCCAGCTAAAGTTACAAAGCAAGCAGGCTATAGAATGAGGTGCAGCCTTTAATACTTAAATAGTTCTGTTTTGCTTGCCATGTATGAAAGTCAGCGCTTGTCAGTATCAATGGCTTCCTAAGACCCAGAGGTAATAGTGCCACCTATTGCATATTTTGACTTCTCTGAGATGGGCATTACCTTAATACCAGCAAGGATCAGCATTTCTTAGCTTATGGGATCAAACAAGGGTATTACTACTTATGTGATTTACACCTGGATCTGATTCTTACAAATCTCTCTATTAGTATCAGTTTAACTGTACAACAGACCCCATGAGAGCTGCATTTTACTTGACAGTACTGATCAGATTTCAGAACAATTATTGTATCACCTAACAAGAAACAGATTTGCAAATAACTGAGTTCACTATCAAACTTACTCTTCAAAGTCCATCCAGATTATGGGAATTATATACATATAACTGTATAACTGAGCATCATTTGCTTTTCTTTTTTCTCTTGTGTCCTGGCTCTTCTCCAACCCTTTGTGTTCTGTGGTTCCCCTGCCAGAAAAGTGTGTGTGCAAAGAAAAGGTGCTTGGAAGTGTCACTGACTTCTGCCAAATGAAATACGCTTACGGTAAGTGGGTGACATGCCCTCAAGGTATGATAATTTCCCCTCTATGCGTGTTATTAACTGATAGCTACGAAAAATGACAGGACTGGTTAAGTCATGAAATAAGAGGTAGGATTTCTTCTGACTTTTTTGTCTAGTGACATGTCCAACTTCTGATCAGAGCTGAATAGCACTTTTCACACACGGCTCCACAGTGTCTCCTTTCCACTCAGTTACCTTCCCTATTTACAGTAGAAGGAGTGCTAGACTTGTAACTCAGTGGCCTCTACATCAAGAACAAATGATAAAAACCTTGCATCTAAACTGCCATTGTTTTTGCACTCATTATGCAGGTTCAAATGGCCACACTAGTTACCAGGAACGTATTTAATACTGTGGTTTATGAACACCGGGTTCATGCCATTGCATGAAGCAAGAAAGGAAAGCTCTGGGATCCAAAGGTTTGATGTGCTTGTGTCATGACACAACAAAGCCTGCTTGTGGGGCCGATCTAGATGAGACTACCCAGCCAAAAAGTTATGGGATCCTATTAAATTAAAGGAACAGAAATTTATCATGGCAACCAGATGTTAGGCCACAAAACAAAAATGCTTTTTCTGGTTTGTTGTGCAATCGTGGAATTTTAGCCATGTGACATGCCTGCAGTTTGATGGGAAACTTCCTGACTTCCTCCCGGTAGAGCAGACCGTCCCCTCCCCTAGAACAAAATTTTTGAGAGGCCAGTGTTAAAGCTCAACACAAGTTTTCAAATTGCAAAATATAAAGCCTAGAATCAGCGCATTTAAAATCAGAGTGTTAGCTGCCGATCTGTTTTTTCTACCCTTTCTATGTATACATACAAGTGCTTGATTGCCAAGCATTTGACATCAGCCCATTAAAAAGTAGTTGCTAAATAACATGATGAAAGGATTAGTTATCTACTTCAATAGAAAAATCTACTTTTTCTTCTCCAAATTTATTTAGAAGAACCATGACTAAAGTGGACAAGCACTGGATGGAATACCCTTTCTGCACCACTGCAGCTTTTTTTTCACGTCTTCTCTCAAGGTGTTAAAATTCTACCTTTTAGCAGCATGAATGAAAATTCATTTAGAAATTCATGGTTGGTCCCTATCTTGATATGTTTTCTGGCAGTGATAAAAGCAAGAATCCTATCAGCTCATGACAAAGGGACCCACGCAGAAGTTGTTGTGAAAGTGAAGAAGGTCCTGAAATCAGGAAAAGTGAAAATTGCTCGGAGCAACCGAAGCATTTACCCAGAATCCTGGACCAACAGGGGATGTACATGTCCCATTCTCAATCCTGGTAAGGACAAAATGCTTGCCAGGTATTTTTCTTCCCCTGTAAACAGTGGTGATAATTCATTATGAACATTAGCTATGGCTGCTCAACACTTCCCAGCAGCCTTTCTGTGGCACACGGATAAACTGGATGAAGCTGGCTAAGATACTCCGTGACAGATGCTTGTCATGACATAGAGAAATTCTGCATTTAGTTCTGTTTTCTTCTACATTTATTGACTGAGGTTTTGTTTGTTTGTTTAAACTAGGTACTGACTACCTTATAGCAGGCCAGGAGGACTCTAGGACCAGCAAACTCCTTGTGAACATGAACAGCCTTGTGAAACCCTGGAAAGCATATTTGGGAAAACAAGTATCAGATATTCTTCGAACTGGGTGCAAATAATTTATGCTTCAGAAGTTACAGTGCTGAACCTTGCCTTTTAGTAACACTGCAGCGAAAGGTGTAGTTATTTCACGCGTTCCCATTCAACAAGCTCCTAGCTGAAGCAATGAAAGCAGAGATACCATCCTTTCTCCTTTCACGTGCTTAGACAGGAAACTTGGGACATGACTACTTTTTTCACAAAGTGCACAGCCTTATTATACAAAATTAACTAGTGCATCATACATAGGTTGCAAGTCAACTCTTCATTTGAGCCTGATTCCACACAGCCGGAGAATCATTTTACGAGGCAAAAAGATATGGATTAGTGTTTCCATACTTAGGTCAGAGCCTGATATTAATATGTATAAGCTGCTTACATTCATTACTTGGGTGTAGTTTTCTTTATAAGTGACCACTAACAGGCAGCAATTTCTTTCAGCTTTACAAGTGGCATAATACTAAAGCAGCATGTCAAATAATACTTATTTAAAAGAGCTCAGGCTGATTTAACATCAGACTGCAATTATGCCAATATAACGGGTTGCTTTCTAGAAGGAAATATTATCCCATTGCTGAACAGAAACAAACTAACATGTGACTTGTCCTGGGACAAGGTCCTTTATAGATGTACCTTGCTATCATCAGTGCTTAGTGCCGAGGTCTGCTGCAGAAAGCACCTTGGCTAAAACTTGATTCCATTTGCTCTTTGCTGGTCATTTTGCTCTTTGCTGTAGTACTTTAGTCTGCAACACCACACAGGTTTCACAGCGATTACCAATAAAAAGCCTTATGCTAGGAAAGAACCAAAACACGTGAGAAACTAGTAACTGCTAACGTTGAGATTGTAACACTACAAAAGCTATAAGGCAGAAGCAGGAGGTAAATTAATTGGCTGGACTGTGTATGAGGCAGCTATAATTACTGTGAGAGCAACCTGGCTATTCAAACTGTGCTCAAGACCACTGGCATTTGATTGCACTTAGCACTTTCATTCTGCTTTATTTCTCTCGGTCATACTTCAGGTTAAGTTACTGAAGCCAGGCTTCTTTCCCGTTGTGATGGGGATTATCTTTCCCTCCACAGAAGGACAGGAGTGGTAACATCTGCACTCCAGGTAACAGTTCTGTTCTGCAAAACCATTTTTTCTAAATCAATTTTACCCTACCTTACAGTAATTAAGGGGTAGCTACTTAAATCATTCCCTAACACAGTATTTTGAGTAAATTGTAGTTTAAGACCCGTGTCCCCTGTTTAAGGACTCACGATCGAATGAAGCCGGCTGGAGCACATTCTCTCATCAAGTAAAGCAGAAATTATAATGAGTCAGTCTATTCTTTCAGGGGGTTACAGAGAAAAGCATGCACACATGCTACTTTTGCATATTTCTATTCCATGTCTATAATTTTTTTAATGCTCTCAGGAAAAGGAGGTATCTTCATTTAGCACTGTCTGACTGGCACATGGAGTATCTAGAAAAACCTAATACTAATGCAGAAGGATGGAAGTCCCAGTCTACAACTTAGGCCATCAGTTTGTTCTCTTTATCACTGGGAACCCGAAAAAACAGCTTCTTTCATTCCATTTGTTGCTGTGCTCCTTTTAGCTTCATGTTGGTTGAACAGCAGAAAAATCCTGAGCTCATTTGGAAATGGATGACAGGCAGATATTTACAAAATAAAAGCCCCACTTTTCTCCCAACAGCACATAAACAGTGTTTCTTCCTCCCCCCTTTTCAGAAAGTCTCCCCTCCTCCAATGCCATTGCTTTCCGCTCTTTCACTTCATTATTTATTTGTTGTTACCTAAAGCGGTATCCAACTATGTGGCATCTCCAACAAGCCATTTAATTAATGCAATAAAACACTTTTTAACCAAGGAATTTGGCTTAATTTGAAATGTCAGCTTACAAAAATGAAGAGCATAGCAACTGCTTTCTTCACTGTCTCCAGAAATTGTCTCACAATGAAAAGATTGACTAGTTCTCTTTCAAATATCAATAAAAATAAAGATGTGTACATGAATTTACAGTCTGTTCTCAAAGGGCCTCTCAGAATAAATGAAAATTAAGTGTAGGTTCAGAACTAAGCTAAAGAACATGCTTTTCAACAGCAAGCCATTTTACCTGCAGGGGACCTTATTTAATGATGATGATATTCCACTTTGGTTTATAGTCAGTACCATATTAAGGCAAACTCCCATATTCCACTTTTTATGCCAGATTGGTGATTTTGTGGGAAGGGTAAAACATCTGGGTAGTTCCCTTCTGTGGATGCAAGTTATTTTTTAACATGGTCATTTACAAGCACTTCTAGCTACTGCCAGTAGCAATACTATTTGGAACAAGAATATTGATACCCTGGTATGTTCTCTCAGGGCCTGTTATAATACACTGATTAACGACTACGAAATGCAAACACTGATATATGCAAACAAGACAGTCATCAATATGTCACATATTTCAGATGTCTCAAAAGTAGGTGATACATACACAAACACTTTAGAGAAAAGTGTAAAGTGAGTTGGGGAAACAAAAAATATTTGGCTAATCCCTCCTCCTCCTTCTAATTTCCCATTCTTTTTGAATTTCAAATTTACTTGCAAGTATCTGTATAGCTAAGTCTACTTCATTCCCTCCATTAGTTGGAAACATTCCACATTTTGTTTTACCTAATAGTTTTGTTTAATGGTTTTGCTCTATAGCGTAGCGGTTATTCCATAAGCATGGAATTTAATTTGAAAGTGAAAAATGAAAGAACATTAGGGTGAGTCAACACTGCAAGTCAACTTTTTATTGGTATCACTGCTTCTGCTAATCAGGTATCTCTTCAGTTCACAGAGAAGGAAAATAAAAGAATAAAGTTGTAACTCACACAGAGCTACCATGTGCAATCTCTTTATTCTGCAGTGCTACAATCCAGGTAGCTTCTCTGAAAAAAAGTATCTAAATAGAAGTGAACCACATAGATCAAGTTACAACAGTTATTGATTAAAGAAGAGATGAGAAAGTTTAAATGGATCACCATTAGACTTTGGAAAGAAAAAGAGTTACTTTCTTGTGTATTGGTACCTGAAATGAAGATGAGCACGAGACAGTGCAAGATGACAACTGGCTTCCTAGTAGAAGCTGTTACATACTCCTCAAAACAAGCAAACAAGCTCATACGTTGTAAATTAAAAGAACTACCATAGAAGGTATGATATTCCTGTACCAAAAAAAAGAATTGTTTTGTAGGCCTATGTACAGTATCATATACCTTGTGATCCTCTCTGTGACTGCATGTCTTAGGTGGCACAATAATACAAAGAACGCTAACATGGAAAAAAGGATGCATTTGCCCAATACAGAAGCGACAGGACAGCTTTTTAGTACGTCTAAAATTGGATCCATCTTTAAAATGGCCACATGAACAACCCTACAGCACACAGACAAGGTAGCCCATAAGCAGTAGCAACCACATACCAAACAGTAGCAATGATGTATCACTTGGAAATCCTACATAAGGATGAAATAAAAGCCTTTAACCCACAAGAAAAAAAGTCTGGAAAGCTGTGGAAAATTTGTAATAGGGCATGTGATAGCTTGAAGCAGAAGTACATGCAACTTTCCACAGACAGCAACAAACTCAGGATGCTGGAGGTCAAAATAGCTCTCTGTAACAGCTGTGCAGCAGGTGTATCCATGAATACATGATCATTCTGGCAACGTGGACCCCTAAAGCATCAAAGTAGTTCATTAAATGGCCGTTGTGAGTGCTGAGCCCTAACTCCAACGTACCGACATACTGCTGCTAATGCTTCTCCAGCTTCTGCTCTCGGCAAGCAGCTAAGGAGGAAAACTTACCCATGGCCAACCTTTGTGCACTGCACTTCTGAGTGCGGCTCACTGCTATAAAGAATAAGTTTTCTCTGTAGCATTTACCATGTCTCATAATTTTTCCATGCTGCCTGATGTAAGCTTTCTTTGAACTGATATAATTCACATCCTGTGCTCCTTCAAGTCCCCAACACCTGGAAAAGTTACTGTGTTATTTGTTATGTGTTGTAGCACTTTTTTTTTTGTACTTAAAACTTCAATTAAAAATACTCAGACATTTATATCGATGTGAGGTCTGGGATCTATTTTTAAAATTTTAAACCATGCAATTCTCAAACCACGTGCATGTTAATTCTTTTTAAGTTAATAAAAAACCCACAAACACTGCAAACATCAGGCTCTTGCTTTGATAGCGTTAGCACAGAGTCAGGCGAATGGAGAAAAGCATTTAGCTAATAAGGCAATCACGATACGTGTTATTTTTCTACTGAGCAACTTGCCAAAAAGAAAATAAATGTGCGTTTGGTATGAGAACATGTACAGATTAGAAACACCAAACAGGTACAGTTAATTTAATTAAATGGCATGTTAATTCAATAACTGATCAAAACTCAATCCTGTAAAATCTTACATGTAGGTACTTGTAGGAGCTTAATTCCCAGAAGAAACACACACATGAAGTTTTACTGGTTTGAAGTCTAAAAAAAAAAATACTTAACACATCCTAAAATAATTTCTTTACACAAATTTGATTTGTGGGATGCAAGGGGTGAAAATAGCAATGCATGACAGGTAGGTAGGAGATGCCTTACCTTTAAATGCTCAGGACTTAGGCAGATAGAAGTCTGTTCATGTAGGTCTCCATACTTAAAAATCAAGGCAGTGTGTAACAGAGACTTACCCTTGCAATTCTACCTTATAGTTGCACTTACTCTTTTGGGTCCTGTACAAGTTCTTACCTTACCTGTAGAATTCTATTGAAAAAACTGTACATCTAAGACCCAAGTCTTCATTCTTCACACATTAATGACATCATAAATACTGCCATCATGCTTTTGCCTTGCAGCTAATAAATATTATGATGTACCACTTTCAAACGCACAGGTCTGAGACTTAAAAGCAACTTTTGACCCAGGAGACTGTCCCTGTATATTGGTACTAGA
The DNA here is from genome assembly GCF_964199755.1 of Larus michahellis. Classification (NCBI taxonomy): domain Eukaryota; kingdom Metazoa; phylum Chordata; class Aves; order Charadriiformes; family Laridae; genus Larus; species Larus michahellis. Next base: position 4,943,041 of record NC_133905.1, read on the forward strand.
TCGTAGCTTTAGGTCAGGTGTACTGCTTTCATGACAAGTAACATAGGCCAACATGGGACAATGTACAGTGCAAGTTCTGCTAGCCCAGATACTCAAGCCCTTGTCTCTTTGCAATTGAAAAATTGTGAGTCTACCTCTGAAAATATTAACTCCATTTCATTTGTAACATGGCCTTTATGAGAAAAATCACAAGCACTGAGGATACTTCAATCATTAACTGTGCAGGTAACACCCATTAATAACATGTTACACACTCCCAATATAAAAACATAATGGTTATCAACTGGACTGATTCTAAATCAGCAGCTTCACACAGCATGGGAAATGGTAACTACAAACATGGCATCCGACTATCAAATTCTGCCAACCTTTGCTTGTTCCATGCAGGGCCAAATTGGAAGAAAATCAGTTGGATCCAACCTAGTTCGTTAGTTTAGGTTCTTTATGTTGCAAGGAGAGAGATGGCCCCTTGGGCCAGGTAAGGGAACAGAGCCAATACTTGTAAGGAGAAATGTGACTGATTGTAGGGGAAAATGAAGCAATAATAGTATTGGGGGGCATATGAGAAGGGGACAAAATAGAAAGCAAAAGGAACAGGGTGGAGGCAGCAACACTCATAACAGTAAGAAAAAGGTCATAAGCCACAGACGTAAATCAAACCCCCCTCTCCCATGTGTGCATATGAGCGGATGCTTTCGCTTTCTGAGAAAGCATAAGGAACTTGTCATGTTCAGAAACAAACAAATCAACTGGACCTGTCATCACATCTGGTACAGCAAATCCTATGTCCACTTGTCCTTCACATCATTGTTGCAGCATCTGGGTTAATCTGCAATGTGTAATCACTACAAATCTTCCTGTGCTCTTTGTTTTGGCTATAACAAGGCCATCATGAGCTCTCTGCTCACAGATATATCAATACCAATTTGTAACATTTGTAAAAAAAAAAAAAAAAAACCAACCAAAAAAACCCCCCCAAAACCCCCACACAACAACAAAAAAAAAAAACCAAAAAAAACCCCAAACCAACACACACAACCAACTGCCCTCCCTGCCCCTCCCCCAAAAAAACAAACCACAACAGCAAAGACATTTCTACTTGTTCAGAGATTGCTCCTCCATTCAGGCTCTAGCTGCTCACTATAGTTTATGGTAAGAACATGGAATTCACTGGAGGAGACACATACACAAAAACGAAGAAACAAAGGAAAAGTCCAAGGAATCTTGAGGAAAGTAAAGTCAGTAACAGACAACAGAAAAATCACAGTCCTACATTTGGCAGCCATGGGCATACTTTCCACTCCTGACACCACTGGGCAAAGCTTGCCACTTCAACTTTATTTTCCTTGATTTACAAGAAGCTTTTCTGTATATCAAGCAGCAAACACTGCACTCTCCACAAGCAGAACAAAGTATTTCATAATTTCAATAAAATTAGCAAATGGCAGAAAATTAATTTAAGAAAATTAATTTAAGAAAATTCCAAACATTCCAGGTGTTTTGTACAGGGCTACTTTCAGTGGATCTAAATGCATGAAAAGGCTGTTACAGCTTGAACCACTGGATGAATGCACAGCGTACTCTAATCACAAACCCTTGTGCTTCTGGAAGTGATGGGTGCAAAACTCACTGCAACCTTTTACTAATGGTATTAACATGTTAATGGCAGCAGTCGTCTGAACTGCTCAGAGTGTCTTGCAGAAACAGTTATGTATTACATTTACTAATATTTCACTAGTTTAGCAGTCTTTGGCCTATTTCTTGGCCTTCATAGTATCAAGATATATCAATATTTGATACATCTGCTCCTTATTCCACGCTCAGCTACAAATCCGTAAGTCTTGAACTATAATTCTAGTCGTCTTACCCTATGCAGTCAGAACTAGCCTACAGTGAAGAAGACTTTAAAAAAAAAAAAAAAAAATCTAACATCTTACTGTTTCAGGCCTTGAGAACTTCATGTTCTAGCTATGAATTCGCCACCAAATTACCTAGTTTGATATTTTAAATAATGTCACACTGATCCATTAATCACATTAGGTACTATCTAGCATCAGTGGGAAAGAATTATAAACATTGGTGTTACAATCATTGTTGCAGTTCTTCACTCTTCCTCTGTACAGTGGGTCTTCTCTCAAGTTCTCAGGATCACTAACAAAATATCAGCTCCAGAGGGGTTAAAAGCAGTTGAAAAACAACTGCAGACAGGCTGGTGCTGTTCAACAAAATTAAGTCATGTCCAATGAATAGTGACGATTAAGAATAAATGACAAACTGCTGGTAGCTTCTCTACACTATCCCACGCTGACACTGCTAGAATTTTAATGAGAAGTATAAACAAGAGTCTAAGAAGCATATAATATCGGTTTTTATTTCCTAGGAATAAGAAAGTAGGTTCTACCTATTTAGGTAACAACTTTGCTCAAAGAGATTCATTGACGTGTGATCAGATAAGTGCCCTAGATGAACAGGAGACATTGCTGTAAGGTTTAACAAGGACATTCTCAATAAGAACTGCAGAGGATATAGATCTTGTTTCCAACGCAACCCTGCCAGTTCACCAGATCTAACGATCCTTAGAACGAACTGCAAGATAAACACCTCCCTCTAGAAACCATTGTGTTCATTACTCCTGTTTCAGGGAAGAAGGAAGAAAAGGTCATTTTTGCACCTGAAGTAAGGTCATATCTCTAGGAAAGTTACTAAACACAAATTAAAGTTAGGTCTTTGAAATGCAGATAGGCTGTACTGCAGAGAAAAGAATAACAAACTAATGAGTAACTTTTAAGCACATTCTGAAAATGCAACTTTATCTAATTTTAACCACTTTTCAGTAGTTAACTATGTTTTAGAATATATTTTATGTTAAAACAATCACTTATAAGAGGCAAGTTCTATAGGCAATATTTATCCGCATCAGAAGATGTGATATATGCTCCACTGATTCAAGTTTAAGTTGACTGCAGGAACAACCCATCCTAACAAACAAGTTATCACAACTTCTATACGAATTCGTGGCCTGCATCATGCAGGGCTCCAGCCAGTTGGTAACAGTCCTACCCAGCCTTCAAAACTCTGGCTTGTTTCACCACTGCATTAACTCCAGAATTACAAGGGTGTGCAATAACTGAAGAATAATTATTAAAACTGGAAAACTGAAGTATTACATAGCAACATTGTACAAGGCAGTATTTTAGGAGCAATGACAAAATGCAGCTTCTTATCATCTGCTTATTTCAAAGGTTTGCCACATATTGCTAGGGATCATTTTATCATCTTTATTACATACTAAAATAACCACTGATTGATTTTAGATTTAAAATGGGAGCATGCAACTATATGAGGAAAATCACGTCAACAAAGCAATGCTGGGAAACAAAATAGAAAGAAAGAGTTACATTATCTATACATAGACAACTGCATTAGTATACATAGCAAAAAAAAGAAATTCCAGACAATTTATTTTTTCCCGTTCATCTAGAGTTAAGAAAAAAAAGAAGTCTACTACTAGAGGTGGAATTCCGTAATACTTTCAATGGATATATAATGGTCAAGACAGACAACTTGACCCTTAAACTGCATCATCAAAATCAGCTGCAGGGTCCACACTGAATAGTTTCTCTTTCTTTACTTTCATGGGTCCAAAGAAGTGGCAATATGTACGTACTGTTGATCTGCCTTCTAATTCCTAATTCTTCACTGAAGTGCAAGCTCTACTACATGGTTGTCCAAACTTAAAATCCAGAAGGAAGTTTGACTGCATTTTACTTCTCTTAACATAGCAAAATACAAATTCTATGGCAGGAAACGTACTCTAAGAACTAAAGTGGAAAACAGGAGGGACTGGATTCTATGTCTCAACATCTAGCCCTAGTTCCTTGTCAAGGAAGTCTTCATTACTATTTTAAGCTTTTAATGGTGAAAAATATATATATACACATATGTATACAGATGCTAGAAAGACTGTTACAGAGGATAAATCCAAAACCTGTATAGCATTGAGGCAACATGGAAAAGAAAAGCACAGCAGAAAAAAAAACCAGGAGGCAAACTCTTCTTAGAACAGAGCACCCCTTCACAAACAGGTCTTGCTTCTTCACAACTAATGCACTGGATTTCCATTTGAACAACCAAAAGCTTGGGTGCATGAGATTTATTTTTTTTTTTAATTTGGTGCCCAGTAGTTATCTGATTGCCTAAGATTTCATTTTCATGGTCCAATTGCCCAAGTGCCAAGGTTTATCACTGCTGCTTTTGTGCCCATTCACTCAGGCTAACTTGGCATTTGTCTTCCTACACCTGAAAGAGTCACATTGAGAAGCTCTGTCACACTTTGTTTCTTTTAAAAGCAAAGAGATACTGAGAGTACCTGCTGTCCATGCCTCAGAACTGAGCAGCTGTCAGTCACTTAATTGCCTACAATTTTTTTTAAAGGATCCAACAGCTGTACTGAAATATAAACAGCTCAAACACACTGTAAATTTTAACAGAAATTCCCCTCAAATGTTCAGAAGCATCTTCCCTAACACTTAAATAACTTCTACAAACAACAAGGTACCAAAACATTACATGGAAACAAATCTGCTGAGTACTGAAAACTGCTGCCCACAGAGACAGGCAAAGACCCACAGCCCTGCAATGAACAGTTACTGAAGCTGCAGGAACAATTGTTTTGCAATACAATTCTCATAGCCTACATTTTATTAGGAAAGAAAACCAATGTAGCATTCCCTTATCCACAGGTATTAAACTATAGTGAATTACTATTAAATTATTTGCACCTCTAAAGTAATTTTCAAATTTTTTAATAGCCGTTCAGGTCCTCTGTGGTGCTGGTTCATAATCTACAGTCTACTATAGCTGCTCAAAAAGCTTTACGTTTTTAATGCCTTCCTGCCTGGGGCTGGGGAAAAGAGCATGGGACAAGAATAAAAATCTGACAAGCCGGAACAACTGATCTTCACAATCCAAACTGATTCAAAGTCTGCTGCAATACAGAAGAGTATTTCAAATCCAAGCAGTGTTAGCTAAAAAAAAATAATAAAAAAATCAAACCACACAGAAACAGAAGTTTTCAGTGAAGGTAAAAAGTATTTGCTTTTTAATATGCAATTCCATCACAGTATCTGTTTTGAGATCATTACACCAGGTAACATTTCCATTGTATTCTCAAAGTATTTTACAAGAGCCTGTCTAAACACTGAAGGAGCAGGTACTAACTAAAGGAACCCAAAACCTGTGGTTTCAGAGGAAAAATAAAGCCAGTGATCAACATTCACTCCATTCATCTTTATCAATGGTTGCACAACACACCATTTTTAAAAATGCAAAAGCCATCACAGTAAATAAATGAAATCAAAGGAGAAACACAGGTCAATGTTTTTCTGGCAGTCCTTACCTGATGTTGGTAGTAAAATGCAACTGTAATCTAGTAAGACCATTTGAAATTATTTTACAAATTCTACATTTAGGCCATTATCAGTGTCCTGTATCACTCTGTCAAAAAAAATCTTTAAGGAAAAATAATCATTTAATGCAATTTCTATTAGAAGAACAGAATACATTAAAAAAGAGCAGCTGTTGATCAGAATATACTGAAATGAAGACAGACCTGGTGTACTAGTGGAATTTTAGTTGAAAGCTATATATATTTAAAGACATTATTCAAGTCAAAACTCAAGGAGAACTTGAGGGTAAAAAACAGCTGTTAAAGTATTAACTGTGTCTGATAGCAGGTTACACAATGCATACACGTACTCGTTCTTTTTGCAGTATTTATTTGCAACGCTGTAGCACTGAGATTTCTCCTTCGGCAATAAATTATTCATTATGATACAGTGTATAGAACAATGGTGAAACATTTCTTGACAACTCGAACATTTCTTGACAACTCAAAAGACAGACATACTGCAAAAGTCCATGTCTCTGAAAATGAGAAATGGAGACAACAGCCTCCTTGCCTCTTCATTAGCTAGAGCCCTTCTCCTCTTTGGCAGCAGAAGCCTCCATAGGAGTAGCTTCCAAATCTTTGCTTGACTTTTCTTTTTCTTCATTTTCATCCTCTTGAGGGTAAAGATCTGGGTATTTTTGCATGCATTCCTGCATGGCACGGAATTGGTCCACACAGTCTGATCCTTTTATTTCTTCTGTGCTATAGTGGAAACAAGAAAAGGCTGACTTGAACTGTTCCCCACAGGGACCACTAGCCATTCCACCCAGACATGGGCAATTCCAATTGATATCTCCATTGGGCAATATCAATCCTGAATGAACAAGAGAGAAGAAAAGTTAAGCGTCCCTTCCAAGAATTGATTCCATTCAGTGAAAGCTGATAGGTTGAAGTACTAACAATGTCATATTAGTTCTGTAGCTTCAAGGGTGCTAAACACCTTTCACTTCCTAGCCAGTCTGTTTCTATCTCTGATCTGTATGATTCTTTACTGGGGACAAGTAAGATTAGCTCTGTATTCATGCCTGAATTAAGTCTTTCTCCCTGCACTACACATCACTGCGAATATTCTAGAGAAACTGCGAAACAGATGGAAGTCAAGTCAATCCACTTGCCAGACTCTGTCAAGAAAGAGCAAGTCTTCAAATCATGTCATACAAGTCATAAGAATTTAATTCCAGTATTAAGATTAGAATTCTTTTCCACCAAGCTGGATGCATACATTTTTCTTCTTGTTTTAAATGAACTCTCAAATATTAACCCACAACTTTCTCCCTTAAAATTTGAACTGGAAAACCAGAATCACAAAAATGAAAATCAGTTTATTTGTAAGACACAGATTAAGTCACGTGCCACAGAACACAAGGAACAGTGAGAGTATGTCAATCTGTCTGGTTCCCAGAAACCAAACTGTTCTTTAGATCACAACTGAAAGTCAGTAGGTCTCACTTTAGACTTTAAATAAAGTGTAAAAGCTGTAAATTTCTGCTCTGGAATAGTTAAAGTCATCACAGAAATACTTCAATGATGGAATAGCAAGGTGGAGATTTAAATGAGCGTATGTTCTTTGAGACATCAACTGATTTGCACAATGAAAGTCGAGCAGCAAGCCAGAGAATTAATTTCCTCTGTAAGTTTTAGAAAACCTTTTAAAGTCAGGTATAGAAATGTAATGTAATGGACTTGTTCATGAGGGCTTCTAGAGTCTCTAATACATTGCTTTATTGCAATGTATGTCCATTCCTTTTCTCTACTTTGCATGAAACATACATGTAGTTATATTCATCTACTAAGTGAAATACTGTGCTGTGATGCAGGCTGGTTTCTTCTCCACTTGAACAATTTGCTCTCCTCCTCTCTAGTAGACTTCCCTAACTTCATCTCCATGTTGAGTTTCTGCAGAAGCTAACAGCATGTACATAAAGTTTAAGTACTGAAGTTCAAGTACTTTCCCTTTACAAGCAGGTATGAAAATGCCATTGTCCAATAAAGTTGTCCAACCAATAAAGCTGCATTAATTCTGATCTGACCATGAAAGTATATTTAGGGCCTGATGTAACTTGACATTACCTAAAATACTCCCACAGAATTCAGTAAGCCTACTTATTGTCTTTGTCCTGTGGGATCATGAAATTTCAGACGTACGTTTCACTCCCACTCACAACTCCTTGGACGCTAGGCCACAATATCCTGAATTTTATGTACTGGTACAACAAAAGCAGCTCAATCATATTTATTGCTATATTGAAAGGAACGAAAGGAAAATTTTACTCTGATTTGCAATTCATCAATGACGTGCTCCAACTCAGTCAATGCAGTGCAGCAGAAAATTAGCCAGTCAAATCTCAGGATTGATCAGTCTCATTTTAATTACAGAAAGTAACAGTCTCCTTAGCATGACTTAGTCAACTACAGTAATACTGTAATTTTTCATAGATCACGCTTTATTCAGCAAGATAGTTTTGTACAATATCTATAATAATCACTGCACTGAGAAGATATACCTAGCACAGTACATCATGGCATCTCTAGCTGCCTGGAGGAAAAGCAGAATTCCTTATTGCCAAGGATAACATAAAGCAGAAAGATGTTGATCATACAGCGTGGAAGAATCATAGCTTGCTTTGTAAGCTAGATCTGAAGTCCCATATTCTTCCTCACTAACATCAACCAGTCATTTTCAATAGTAATTTGTCTAATGCTTCAAAAAGGAAGAAATAAATTAAGAGCTCTGAAGTGCTCCTGAAGACTATAAAATTACTTGTAAAGTAATTCTCTTAAATTGTTCCTTTTAGAACTGGAACTGCCTTGTAAGTATGCACATTTTAACAACAATGTAAGAATTATCCCATAAACAATAATTTCTTGTGTAACACATGAGCATTGATTTGCACCTATTTGATTGCTGAAATAGCATCAGTTCCGGATGCTATTTGCAAAGAAACCATGCTTTAAAAAAACAAAACTAAAAACCAGATTATTAAGGCAAGCAATTCCTCAGTGATAATTATAGCAGAATGGACATTTCAATGATTAAGTCTATCAGCTAGCTTTGAACACAATTATAATGGAAACAGATTTCATCCATCACTCTCCCCAAATCTCAAGTCTGCACTAGACAGGATCACTATTTTTAAATAAAACTTCTTTCAAATGTAGCCTGAACATCACTGATCCAGTGGCTCATAATCCACTTGAGCCTGCACTTGGGGAAGAGAAAACAACCCTGTTTACATCGTGTCAGATCAAGCCTTGTGTTAGCAATTAACTGCTGACATCACAGAATCTAATCTCCCTTAGCTCAGAGGATCTGTTAATATCATGGATGATGGCAAGCCCATCTGCATTTATGTCAAGACTTGTCTTTGTACTTGCTGTAATGAAGTCCCACTGTCTTTCTGAGAAAAGTTTCTTCCCTGATATATGACAAACATTCCAATAAAAAGTGTATCTGTCAATGATTCACAATGTAAGATGACAGACACATAGGAAGCAGGATTGAAAGGGACATCAGTAGTCATAAAAACAGTCCTGTACATCTGATCATTTACCAGGTTCTTTCTTAAAAGAATCAGGGTTTTTGCTTCATCAGACCTCTCTGGAAACCATTTCAAAACTGTCTCTAAAATAAGATGACTGGAATGAGTCTGGAGAAACATAAGGGAGAGGATACCACCTTTATTTGAGGTGCAATTCCATAAGCACTTTTAGCCAACTCTGCTATCATAGCTGTAACGCTAATAAAAATTACTTCTTGTGCATAAAACTCACCAGTGCCTTCTTCATATAAGCCTAATAAAATAAGAAATTATTCTAACTGATGGGAGCAAAGATCTCCATGAAAACTAGAGATCTTTCACATTTAAATTCTTCCATCTGCAACACATAAGACCAGAAACAAGCTTTACAGTGAGAATGCTATTTCAGAACTGTTGCAAATGAATTCTTCATTTGTTTCCATCAGCCACAGCTGTTAAAAGACACATACAGTGAACTTTGATATACAGGGCAATATGAAATACTAACTTGAGCCTAACTCTGGTTTGTCTGCCTTCCCATTTCACATGGCTTCATTTCTTTCAATGTTTTTGTCTTAAAGTGTGCTGTTAACATTTTGTCTACCAAAAACTCATAACTAATAGAACAAAATAAATAAATCAATCTTGTAACTGACAGAAATAAAAAAGAATACTACACAACCTTATTTTCTCTCAAGGGAAACAGCACAAGTTTTCCCGACTGATCTACTGACTAAAGTAGACTGCTCAAAGACTGATGTCTGTTAATGCCTGAAACAAAATAAGAACTATCCAAAAATTCCAAACTACGTTTATTGTAAGTATGAAAAAGGCCCCTACAAAAACCCAACGCCTCAAATAAAAGTTTCAGCTATATTAGAAAACAATATATATTATGGTATATCTATATAATAAATCTATTCTTTCCCAGATATGACTGTTCCGTGTCTAGCACAGCAGAAAAGATGAAAAGAGTCATTATAGTGAATTATACCACAGCAGTTGAACACTGGAAACCAAGTCTTCTACTCAAAGTAGAAGCTAAATTAGAAAAGCCTGCATGCTATTTTATGTACAGCAAAGCCCTTTCCAATTTTCTTTTAAATAAAAACCACACAAGCCAGAGCTTCTGCACTGTAACATATTCTAAAACGTTTTGCCCATATGTCTTTCCTGCCCTCAAATTTCACTCATATTAGATGCAGTTCCATTCTGTGATATGTGGATTGTTTCTGTTTTGATCTGATGCATTGTAGCCCAAGATCGTTCAAGTGATTTTTTCAGAGAACCCTTAAAACATGGCAGTATCTTACTAACGACATGCTAAGACAAAAAAAAAAAAAAAAACCTTCAAAAAACTCCACACCACACACCAAAAAAACCCAATTCAAACTTATTAACAGTATTTGAACAGAGTTTACAGAGTTTCTCATTTTAAATCACACAGACACACATTTTCACTGTAAGGTGTCCCTGACATAACTAGCTTCTAGCTTTCTCTGTTTTCTTCCCTGTTCTATAGTTTTGGAAGCAAGTGATTAACCTGCTGTAAATACAGGATTGCTAGAAAAACAATGTGCCACCTCCACTCCTCACCACTGTCTTCCCATATCCAGCAAAATACATATAAGAGGATTCATTTAATATGGCTCTTAATTTTGGCTAGTTTATGACCCAAATAAATGGCATAAGACTGTATACTTGTGGTATATGTACGACTAGAAAAAGAATAATTTGGGGTGAAGGGGTAGGGTGTGAGACAGAAGGAAGAGAATCGTTTTCTATGCTCACATTCCAAACCATTGTAGTATGTCTGTCTCTTATGCTAGATCTGAGATGTGCACCCTTCTCCTTCCTCTTAAAAGCCGGTATCAAAAAGGGATGCTTAGTTATAGGACCAATATGCATCCACATGCTGTTGACAGACAGCTTTTACTAATATTTAATTATCACCAGACACCATGAATGATTACAAGGGGAAGACAGGTTAACTTTAAACAACTACATGTAACATCAATGCAAGACTGCACAGGTGATTTTACTTAGCTAAACAGCAAGCCACTTGGTTTAGCTGTACACCACACAAGGTGACTTAACACTTCAGTGAATGATAAAATCTCCATTGGTTTGTATGTTCTCCAGATGTGATAATCTAGAAAAAGTATCTTTCTTTGCTTTATTTTGCAAGCAGTCTCCAGTTTTTCAGAGGAAACAAAAAGCCACAGAAAAAGAATAGGGAACTTAATTCCACCACCTGATCATGAGAGGCTGTTAACTCTTCACTTAACAGACCAATATTGAATTTTAAATTTGCCTGAAACAGGAGTTAACAACTCTGATTTTGTTTCACTTCCACACAGCATACTGACAGGAATAAATACTCTTAAAAATGAGTTCTCCTCAGACGCTGTTTTCCACCTAACTACTTTACATGAATCATTCGTAGTAGGTTCCATCTTGCATTCTGGTCAAAGCAGTAACAGATATAAGTGCCACAGATTTTATTGTCTGTAGGGGTCTCTATTTGAAATCTTTAGGGGTTAAAGCACCATTCCCATGGTAAAGATGGTGACAAATCCCAAAGTACAGAGTGTTTCTGTCAAATAGGCACTTTGGGTATTGGGTCTTAGCCAGCAAAACAACCTGGCTGAAAACATGAGGAAGAAGAATTCTTGACAGATACTAAACTGCAGTTTTCAAACGCCTTTCTGAAACTGGAATTCTCTCATTGTTCTCGTTTGGGTCAGTATAAAACTGAACAGACTCATCACTGCTGATGAGCAAAACATTTAGAAATATCTACTGACTACATACAGTTGTGATGAAACTAAGATAGGCAGCTAAATGCAAAATAATTTCACCGCAAATCTATGTATGACAAAGTTATTTTAATGACATAGGAAGATATGGTTCAAATTAAACTACATACCACACCAGCTGACAAAGCGACCCTCTGTGCACCAGCTGCTAAACTGTGTCTAAATACTGCCCTCTAAAGGTCACAGAGCCACTTGAAGAATTTCTACTTTCTAACAAAACTTCAAAAGGGGTGAAGCAGTTACTTCAATCTCAGATGCACTGAAAGCAATGACATCACTTCACACAAAGTGAAAGGTTAAAAGACATGTAAGCATAAAGGCAATTGGAAAAAAAAATTAACCAAAATTCACAGGTGTTCATGCCTAACCTACGGCGAAATTTATTTAATCATCATGATAGGAAGATTATTTCATTTTACCTACTAGAAATAACCTAAAATATGCTCTAAAATCAGAATATTACAAGCCTTGATCTCAGAAATGTTCTGGTCTCTTAAATCTCCATTTACAGGTCAGATCTACTTCATATAAGAACTGCAATCTTCACTGAAAATTTTAACTTACATCTTTTCAAGGCAAGATGGCTACAGTAATTTGAACTTACCTGTCATGTGCCATTGAAAAATATTACTACTAGTTATATATTGCTACTAGTATAGTACAGGATTAATCAGATATAATTTATATTAAATTGGATATTCAGAGATCGACAAATTAGGCAATTTCAGCTGCACACCGGCAGGTCACCAACTCACATCACTGACAGTGGTATGTAACTCACTTGAAGTTCTCTGAACTTTGCACTTGGTCATTTAAAGCAGTGAAAAAACAACCATAATTTTCACCGGTTAAGCTCTAACTTTATTAATAAAGGAAAGGAAGGAAGAGATTTTTTTCTAGATATCTCTGGCTGCTAACCAAAACTATAAGCCATCAACTGATGTATTTGAATAGGCCGCTTCTTTGAAAAATCATTAAAAATGTAGGGGAAAAAAAACACCTCTGAAGAAAGCATGTCATTTGTGATGTCTTAATTTGGAAGTTAAAACTGCTAAGAGTATGGGTATTTATCTACTGAATAACCAGCTACGCTTTGTCTTTAAAAATTAATAATTTGTTCCTACTTCATACAAGGTTTGGGTTTTGTTGTTGTTCTTTTTTAAGATTTTTAGAATATGGTATATGTGATCTATCACTCTTTACTTCCGTTCTTCTGCTTACTACTGACCTTGTTCTTCATAAGGGTCATCTGGGTCATCTGCAACCAGCTCAGCACTGCTTGGTGTCTCATGGTCCTCCTTGGTCGCAAATATAATTCTGTCTTTTCCTACCATACAGGAGAAAACAAGCAAAAGTTCAGAGAAAACTGAGACATGAAGAGTCACTTACAAAGCTGCTGAACACCACAAGGTAATGAGATACTCAACACCATGCATTAATGTTAATAGTGAATTAATTCCGTTGTATTTATCAGTCACCTTCAAAACAAAACAGTTGTTTGTTCAGAGAAACTGAACATACACAACTGAAGTGTTATTCTTCTAAAGTTGCAATTTGCACAGCAACATACTGTAATGGCTGCAGATCACAGTACAATTCATTGAACTGTGAAGTTAAAAAGCTGTTTCAAAACAAGCTCACACTCTGTTGCCAGGACTAACCCAGATGAAGGGGTTAGACAAAAAAAGGAAGATTGAAAGAAAAACTATACCAAGTTACAGGACAGTGTTCAATAGGATACTTATTAATAACAGTACTCTCCATTAAGGACTGGTGTCATATTTTACAATAATTATCTGAATTAAATACTGAAGAGCACCTTAGCAGTGTAGAACCAACTATATTGAAAGGTGCTGTGAACATTATCGAGGACAGAAAAACAACACAGTGTGCTTCCTGCTCTTGTGCCACTCTTGATTTAACAAAAGTTCTGTAGCAGGGTGGGGGAGGCTTGTATGGAAGCCCAAGTAGAGTTTTCTAACAATTCAGTAAAACTATGAAAAAAACCACTGAGGCAGACAAGCAGAAAAGACCAGCTGGCTAAAACTCTTCTGAATGCACAACTGAGTATTCACTGAGTGGAAAAAAAAAATATGCTGAGTTCCCCGAGAACTTCCTTTCATTCTCCAAATTCATGAAGGTCACTACAGTGACTTGGCATGATACAGAAATCAGTATCTTCTTGCCCCTCAGTGTGACCTCAACCAGCAGACGTTCAGTAACTCCCTTTACTTTGCCCAGTAACCATTATGCAGTTAAACATGTCTGAGAAACAGATAAATCTAAACCCTTTTAAAAGGGGAAACAGTTTTCTGTCAACTCTTCATTGTACTCCAGAGAACTTTACAATGTAGAATATCCAGTTGTTTCTTATATAAAAGGAACTAGAAACATATGAACTCTAATGCCCATCACTGTAATTTTGTGAGATGCCATAAGACAACTTACAGACCTTGTAAAGATCGAAGATCTTGTTAAAACAAAGAAATCAAAAACATAAAGTAAAGAGGTCCATAGGTTATGACTACCTCACCACAGTTTATGATCAGCATTCAGTGTGCCAAAGTTTATAACTTCAAAATTACATTAAGAACTACAGAATGATTTTTTCCCGTTTGAAACTTTACGTTTAGTCACTTTACATTCCTTCAAGGGCGGGGGGGGAAAATATCCCCCAGGACACGAAATGCTCAAGCCTCATAAATACCACAACCCGTTCAATATAATACCTTGCACCGATACAGAACAAAGCTCGCGCTCTACCCACCCTGTCCACCTACAGTGTTTTGCTTAAACAGGTAAAAAAACCCCACCTCTGGCCACTTCAGCTAAACTGGCAGAAAATTAACCGCTACGGGAGGATCCCATTCCGCTGCGCGGCGGGGCGCCTGCCCGCACGCCTCGGCCACTCCGCAGCCGCACCTGGCGAGCTCCACTACTTGCCCGGAGGCGCGCACACACGCCCAGCTCCGGCCATGCTGCGGGGACGTTCCAGTCCCCGGCTGCAGGCCGGCCCCCTGGGCGGTGGAGGCCCTCCGCGCCCCCTCTCGCCTCACGGCCACCCACCCCGCCGCGGCTTCCCGCCTCCCATGAGGAGAAAGGTCGGAGGAAAGAGGCGAGGCGGCCCTCCCCCGCCGCTGCCACACGCGGGCCGCTTTCCCGCCTCCTCTCCCCTCAGGCTGCGCCTTCCCTTCATGGGCTGAGGTGAGAGTGCAGCCACCCCACCTCGCCCCTGGCCCCCGGCCGCCTCAGGGGCGAGCCCGCCCGGCGTGACATTGGGAGGACAACCCGGGCGCACCTTCTTGCCTGCAGTAGGACATGACGGAGCCGTCCAGTGCCTTTCCCCACAGACCGACCCCGCCGCCGCTGCCCCCTCCGCTCCTCCTCTGCCCCCTCCACAGCAGCGGGACAGCGGCGCGCTGCTCCACGCTCTGACCTCCCGCCTCCGGAAGCGCCTTCCCTGCCCGCCGGCGGCGGCTGACGCACCTCCTGCCGGAGGCGGCCCGCGGGAGGGAGCAGCCGGCCTTCTCAGGCCCGGCCTCGGCGCAGGCCTACATCTCCCAGCTGCCCCGCGCCAGGCGGGAACTACGCGTCCCGGCATACCTTGCGGCGGTGCGCGGCGGGAGGGCCGGGCGAGCCCTGAGGCGCCGGGCGCGGCTCTTGCGGCTGTTTCTGCGGCTCCTCCGGACGGTACCCAGTGAGGGCAAGAACCTCAAGATGTCGAGGAATGTAAGTGCTGCTTGGGTCAGTCCTGCTGTTGCTCTGTGCTGCGTGTGGAGGTGCCCCGGGTCGGCCCGTTGCCGCCCCCCCGAGTGGCCCGTCTGAGGCGAGGGGCCCTGTGTAACGCCTGGGGCAGCGGAGGGGCCGCTGTCACGTCCCGCCTGGCATCTCGAGATGCGCAAAAGAGAAGCCTCGCCTGCTTTCTTGGCTGCCTGTGCTAATTCCCCACAGCCAGCATACGTACAGAGTGCTGGTATATATAAACCCCTGGGCTTTTGTGCTTTAATGTGGCACGGGCTAGGATAGCAATAGCAATTTTGTTTTAAGCTATCTCTTTTTGTTGCCTGAGATGCAATTATTTTAAAGTATGTGGGCACTTTTCCACTGGTGCGGTAAAACATAACTTATTTATAGCTATGTGTTAACTGCTCTGGAATTCAGGAGTATGACTCAATTTGTTATGGCCTGAATGCAGGGTGTAGACACCACATAGGGAGAGGCAGACTGAAGAAAGTTTGAAGGAACATGTTGAACCGCTGTAATAGAAATTGTTTTTTCCATCAGGCTTGAGTTTTATTTATTGATTCTATTTCCGGTATCAAAAGTGTGATGAGGCATTTAATAAGCGTGGGAAAGTTTTGGTCCAATACTCTGTAGAGTAGCAGTAGTAACAAAGCTAAAAGACTTATTTTGAAAAAGAATGCTTTCCCCTTTCACACCAATATTGCATTTCTGTTTTATCCCCAACAGTTCTCTGACACAGGCAGCAGAAAAGAACATGTTAAAATCACAAGTGAGTCCAAACCAGGGTTCCTGGAGAGGCTCAGCGAGACTTCTGGAGGCATGTTGATGGGACTTGTGACATTTCTTCTGTCTTTCTACCTTCTTTTTACAAATGAAGTAAGTGAAATACTATCAGTGTTTGTACACAGCTTGAAAATGTTACAGCTGAGGTGATACGCAACTAGTTTTGCATTTGTAGGTTTACTAAAATGGTCAAGTTAAAGCTTTATTTCTTCATCCATGAGAAGAGGACGTGTCTGGAACCCCTGGTGCTTATGCTTGGGATATAACAGAGGAGTGAAATTACAGGGCCACATACAGTATTTCTGTAGAACTGAGTGTAGTAGAGACATTGGCAGTGTCTGATGAAAGACAAGATCCAAAACTTGTAAGCTGATGCAGAAACAGGCTGTAGTATTATTGAAAGAGGGTTGTATGAGCCAACGACGTTCTAGTCTTCTCTCTTTTCTTGGGACAACAAAATGTCCTCATTTCTAGAGTTGTTACAATTGCATTAAAGGAATTCATATTCCATGTTGCAAAACGGAGAGTGTTATTTATTCTCAGTTTTATTTTATGTCTTGATTTTAGATTAAAAAAAAAAGAATGAAAGTAAGTAGGGAATCCTAACACCCTACTGTTGCAAACATACGTGCTTTTGGCAGTTTTGGAGTGGCTAAGCAGAATTCTGTGAATTTTCACGTAAGACTTCCTTTTATACCTCTACAAGAGGAAAAAAACTACTCCCAATTTCGTTGACTTTGCAGGAAAAAGCACACCATAATATGATGGTAAGGTAAGGAAAACTTCTGCCAAGTAGTCATATGGGTCTGTGGAAAAAGGACGATAATTGGCATAATTTTTGCAGTTATTTGTGAACAATGAACAAGGTGAGAGGTGAAGTGCAATACATTTGGACCTTTGTAGGAATAATCTATGCGTGTTTGAGGAGCTTAATCAATGTTAGTGGTCCTGCTGCATGGGTAAGAAGTACTGCCCCAAACTGTGTCAGCCACAGAGAAAGAGACAGTGCAGAAGTACAAATGTGGTTCAAGAATATTCCTTGAGGCTGAATATACAAGCATTCCTTGGGGTCTCCAGATCACTTGTCTGCTAACCTTTTTCACAAAATACTGCTCTGCCATTGATTCTCCACAATGTGATTTTGCTTTTTTTGATTGCAGGGACGAGCTTTAAGGACAGCAAAATCACTTGATGAGGGACTTTCTCTTGTGATCCCTCTTGATAGCATCCACAGTGTGTCTCAGCAGAATGAAGGGAGATTGGTGCACTTAGCTGGCGCTCTGAGTACATCTAAGGTAAATAAACTAGTATCTTGAAGATGAGTAGTTCAAACTTAGTGGGAAGGAAAAATCTTTGCCAATTAAAACTACGTTTGATATCCAGGGAGAAGACATGTAGCTTCTCTCCTCCCCTGTAATCATTGCCGGCTACCACCCAAGCTTTGGTTCTTGGCTTGGAATTGAGGAGATGCTGTGCAGCCTTGGTCTCCCTACTCACAAGCAACATGCTCCCTTTAGCTGTGTTTACCCTCCCACTGCCTTTGTGAATTTCAGTTCCCCTTTATATACGAAACCTGTTGCGTATTCATGATGTTGTAAACTCTTTAGGCTCTTGCAGTACAGAGTTCTGACTTTTTCTGACCGTTTGCCGTGGTCAGCCTGCATTGCAGAAGGTAACACAAAACGGTAGCTTCCAGTTGAATAAAATCTCCCTCTGATTTAAACACTTAAACCTGCATATCATTACCCAGCATTTCTGGTTTTATTTTTCACCGTGGCAATAATTTTTGATAATGATTCTTTAGGTCAGATTTGTCAGTGATATAAAGAGATGCTCCTTTTTGTCTTTCATAACATTTATTCTATATTCAACTGTGTGTAACATAGTGCTAATTATGTCCAGTGAAGTATGCAAATGGGTTTGATAATGAAAGTATAGTGTTTGAGTTCGCAAGGTACAGCATTTATAATGACTTGTATTTTCTTTAACTTTTAAATAGCCTTTGTTTGATCCCAGCTATGGGCTCTCCATCCAGGCTGTCAAACTTAAGCGTCATGTGGAAATGTACCAATGGGTAGAATATGAAGATTCTACGTAAGTGAAAGAAATCTTTAAAATTTGTTTATAAAGTTGTTTGTTGCACCCCCAGCCTACTTACTGGGGGATGGTATGAGAAGCAGAAAAGCCCTTGTCTCTGTGCAAGCACTGCTCAGCAATAACTGAAACGTCCCTGTTATCAATGCTGTTTTCAGCTCAAATCCAAAATATATCGCCATACTAGCTACTATGAAGAAAATTAACTCTACGCAGTACAAGCTGTTGTCTTAACACGATCCCATCACGTTTTTTTTTTATGTCCCCACCTCCAAAGGAAAAAAAAAAAGGCAACAAGTCTTTACAGCAAGAGAATTCAATAGCTTTTGGGTTTTTTTTAGAGAGTCATTTTAATTTCCTTGGAGATGGTCAATGCTGCAGAATTTCCATCTGATCTGATCTGTTCTGATCTGATAAAGTTTGGGTAACATCCGAGGCCTTTTATCAAATGTTTCCACTTCCTCATTTTGTAGAATTTGAATGGGGTTTCTCGGCCTCTGTGCTGCAGCTGTGGTTTTCTGTTTTCCTTATTGTTGTCTGATGCTGGGCCACCTCAGAGCACATTGATCAATTTTCTGTCATATCTGTCGTCAACAGAATTCAAAGATCTTTACCAATTTATAAAAAAGAAAAAAAAAAAAGAAAACACTCATGTCTTTCCCAAAGACTCAGTTTAATGTTCCTAAAGCTTCTTTTTTTTATTGATGTACTTTCTGCCCATCAGGATTTCTGTAACTTCACCTCCATAATACTCCCTGCCTGCTAGTTTATTATCAGAATCAAAACCGTTGTCCCAAAAATACCCGGTCCTGAATTTTTTCAAATAAAACTTTATAATCCTCTTTTTTTCCTGCATCTGCTGAGCCTTTCCTGCCGCCATTCTCTAAAACATGATCATAGACCCTCAAGCCAATTTTTTTCCTTGTCCTCAAAAAAGAAATACAAAAAGATTTTTGCTGAATCCAGCAATTTCAATTATGAATTCCAGAGTAAACTCTGATAAACCCACTGACCCCAAAACTGCCTGGTTGATACCTACAGCCTAGCATACACTAGAATATTTCAAAGCAATGAAAAAACATATTGTATCCGGTTGAATCTAGAAGTCAGATTCTTTTCTCAGACTTGTGGACACTTGAGACTTTTGGGCGCATGACTATGAGGGAAATCTCTTAATTTCATTGGTACTTCATATGTGTGGAAATCAAAGTACTTAATTAAAACAAGACATGATTCTCAATTTTTAGAAGACTCTGATACCCCTTATCCTTAATAATCAAAAGCCAACGTTAATTTCTAGCTGTGAAAGTAAACTGCAAATTTTAGTTGCTTGAGACACTCGGATTAGTTTATAACGGGCAACGCTGCAGTCTAGGTACCTTTTCAGTGGGATTTACAAAACTGTAATGAAATGTTAGCTACTCTGCTAATAGTTGCAAGCAGAAGAGGAAAAATGTTTCTGTTGTTAATAATTATTCCCCTGACAGTAGCATAAAAGCTATTAGCTGTTATGTAGGTCTGACTCCACAGAACTCATGTTACAGATGTCTTTTTGTGTCATCCCCAAAAAAATGTCAGGAGGTTGTGAAGGTGCGAGAAATAATTTCTCAGTTTCAATATGGTTATGGTGAAGCATCTCTAAAAGATTTATTGATTTAGGTCAGCTTCTCTCACTGACTTTAATACTGATTGTTCCACATTGTTATAGGCAACACCTCCTTGCTGGCAACATTGCCATAAAAGGGTTGTGACTGTTTAGCATTTGTGTGTAGTTTTCTCTTTGTACAGAGAATCTATGTCTTCAGAATAGGTAGTTCAGAGAAGAGTTAGCTTACTTGTAAAGATAAGTTTGTGTTGCCAGTGAGCTGTCTCTGCATTTCATTTGTAAAATGTATTCTGCCCTTAGCAGGGGTGTGTGTGCACTGTTTTGGTTCTCATCCCACCCCTTTTCTCTGCAGGGAATATGAAGAGAATGGTGAGATTAAGAAAGAGACAAAGTATTCATACAGTAAGTTGATCAACAGAAAGTCACTTTTCTTTTACGCATGTAGCTTGGGCTTTTACTTTTATGTGTGTGTATTTTGATTTTTGTTGTAAACCCGGTATTTTCTTGTTGGGAAAGAAAGGAAAGGAATGTGAAGAAATAAGCAAAATTCTGTTTTCTAAACAAATGGCAGTCCCTTTCTGAGGTGAAAGGAGGTGTGCGGTTAGCAAGCAACTACTACAGAAAGTCTTGTCTTGGAACTCCTAGAGGTTCAGAGCAGTATCCAGGGATAGGATGCTTCAGAGATAGGACCCATAAGGTCCTCTGTGACAGGAGATGGGAAGAGATGGCAGTGTGTTCAAAGGCATGCCTGAGATTACTCTTCAGAATTGAAGTAATTGGACATATGTCAGGCGTGAGCAGAAAATAACAGACAGGGAAGAACAGTGTAGGTCCAGCTGTAAGACAGCCTGTTGAGAGTCTGTTTAGGTGTTGATACCAGCTAATGAAAACCATCAGCACCTTCTGATGTGTGCTGCGGCTTTTGCCAAATGTTTTTTTGGCAGGAGCAGAACTGAGAGCATTATTCTGATCTGCCCAGTGGCAGAAAAATACTCTGAGTCATCATATATCTGGAGACTTGTCTCTGTGCTTTATTTATCTCTGATTAAAGCACATGGATGTGTAACATGGGTGTGCAGCAGTTTCTGGGTGTGATCATAAAAATACCCCAGCTCAGTGAAGCATGGGACCCTGCAGCATGGAGATGCGTAAGGAATAAACCCGGTGGTTGCGAGCTGTGAAAAACAGCCTTACAGTGGCAGGGAACAAGAAGAAATGCCTCTTAAAAAGACAGCTGCCCTCTCAAGATCGATGGGTTCTGTCCAGTAAAAGTCTGTATGTTACTAGATGTGGTGGGTTAGCTTTGGCTGGCAGCCAAGGGCCTGCACAGCCGCTTGCTTACTGTCCCCATCAGCAGGATGGGGGAAGAGATTGGGAAAAACAGGAATGAGAGAGCTTGTGGGTTGAAATGAAGACAGCAAGATCACTTACCCATTTTACCATTGTGGGCAAAACAGACTTGACTTGAGGAAAATGAACTTAATTTCTTGTCAATTAAAATAAATATTTAATTACTGATTAGGGTGTGGGATAAACACATTTGCTCTAGCCCTTTCCCAGGCTCAGCTTCACTCCAGACTCCTCTCCCCTTGCCTGCCTCTCCCCCAGACCCTTGCCTTGTTATCACCACAGGTTACACTCACTCCCTTTAGTGAAGCAGTGAGCGGTTCAGGGGCTGGGAGTGCATTTACAGTCAATACCTAGTGGTTTGTCTCTGCCACTCTTTCCTTCTTACACTTTTCCCGTGCTCCAGCATGGACTCTCCCCATGCTGCACTGAATACCTGCTCTGCCGTGGAGCACTTCCTTCTCTGACTTTGGTGTTCCCTCTGTTGATTCTCACTCCTTTTTATTCTCTCCCTTCCCCGTTTGGTGTTTTCTGCCCTTTCTTAAAAATGTGCCCTGAACTTCACTGATGGGCTGAGCTGTGGCCTGCAGTGGGTTTGATGTGGAGGCAGCTGTGTCCAACACAGGGCAGCCCCTGACCTCTTCCCACAGAGGCCACCCGTGCAGCCCCCCCTGCTGCCAAAATCTTGCCATGTACCCAGTACACCAGAATATCCCTGACAATGATCTCTACTCCACTGTTTAACTCTTTTTGCTTCCTCTCTACTCCTTCATGGAAGTAGAGCAAGCTATATCTAATAAGGAAGCTGCTCAGAAAAGGGACTCTAATTTTGTAGGAGTTATAAGAAACCTACTAGAATCTGTTCTGGGGATGTGGGAAGGCTTCTGTGGCCTGAACAAAGGCAGCACTGTGCATTTTTGACAGTGGCACGTAGAGGTACCATCTCTATCTGTTGCTTGACTGCGCTGAAATTTGCTAGTTCCAGCAGAGCTCACAGCCTTTCCTCACAAAACCAGATTATTCCCAAAAAGTGGAGCCAGGAATCAAACCCAACAGCAAAGCTCCTACTGAGTGAAGTCGAGTTACAATTTTATTGCTAAAACCCCTTTTTTCTAAATCATGCTATTCGTCATTAATACACTGGGAAGATGGATTGAAGTATCAGTACAGATTGTGACATATATATTTTGATGTAAACATTATTTCTGCAAGTGTAACTTAGGCTGATTCACTGACTGAAAGGTGTCTTCAGTAACTAAGATGAGTGGCAATTTTTCCTGTTTTCTCAACTTTCATATAATTTTCTTTAGATACTGAATGGAAATCAGAAGTTGTGAACAGCAGAAACTTTGATCGAGAAATTGGACACAAAAACCCTAGGTAATGTACCACCTAGTACAGTCCCTCTAGATGCTGTCACTGTATCTGATCAAAGATGAAAGCTAAATCTTCATGACACAATGAAGTGGGTGGAAACTTTTGGTCTTTTGGTAGTTGGGAGAACTAAGGCACAGAGAGACTAGAGACCAGTTGAAAGCTTCCTAGTGGAACCAGAATTAAGTAATGGCTGGACATCAGGCTGTTACTGTATTACCTCTGGACCACGTGGTGTCCGCGTAGGAGAACTTGAATGGGTTACTTTCTGACTTTTATTGTCTGTTAGTGCAGTCTATTAGTAATTCTTTCCTCTATTACAAGTATGGGGTTAGAATAGCAGGCGGCCCATGAGCTTGTCATGCCACTTGCGTGCTGTTTTTTCTAAGCTAGTATGCATGAGCTCACAGGCCTATTTGTGGCAATCGTCCATATATAATTTGTTTCATGTATCTGTCATCTGCGGTATTTTACTTACACTACAACGTGCCATTTTTAATGCTAAGTTTTAGCTTCTCACAGCTTTTGTCATTCTCACAGCACCTGCTTGGTTCCTTAGGATGCAGGATGCCATCTGGCAAAAAACATCATGTGTGAGTGAAAAATACAGCTGGAGGGATAGTAGGACCAGGATTTCAACAAGACTTTGAACTTTGCAAAATCTCCAGAACTTTCTTTTGGTTCTGTGGGCTCATCCAAATACACTGTCCTTTATTTGGAAGTACTACTTCAGGCGGGAAAGCGAAGATCTATGTGATTTTAATGATAAGTCCCAACTAGCAGACTTGTATAGACAAGAGATAACGGAAAAAAGGATGCACAGATGGCATGCCTGCTTTGTCTGTCCTCCTCATGCACGTTTTTTTGTTAATGAAAATTCTCCAAGCATTCTCCAGTAAATGCAAATCTCCAATTGAGAGTAAGAAACATCTTTCATTTAGTGCTCCTGCAGTACATAATTTAAAATGTGCTGCAGCTAAGAACATTTTGTCTGAGTGTATTGGTACAAACCAAGGAGACCGAGCACAACTGTGGTGGATCTTTGCGTGAGGTCGCATGGTGTGTGCAGACATGCTGAACTTTAGAATTCATGCCTAGCATTAATGAGACTCTATTTTAAGTGTGTACTTCTAGTCTTCTTCCTCTGCCCATCCATCTTATCTTTTTATGCAACTTACACATTTGTGAAAATAAAACCTGTTTACTGCCAAGGAGATTCTAGTAGTACTGCTACTTATGAAAATGAAGTCAAGTCTGTGAGTAGAAGATTCCTGAGTTTTGAATTTAATTAACATGGCCATGATGTAGAAGTACCTTTATATGGAGAACGCTTATGATCTAGGTTTCTTAATTTAGCAGATGAGATCTAGCAGTTGACAGCGGAAGCTATATAAATTCAGGCTAGAAATAAAGTGCATTTATGAGTGTAGTTAAAAGTTGCAGGAATTCATCTAGGAATGTGATCAATTCATTGTCACTCAAAACCTCTGTGTCACCACAGAACAGCTTCCGAAGAGCTGAACTCCATTTCAGCTCATTATAGGTGAAAAAACTAGTGAAAAAACTAGTGAAATCCCATAGTGTGAATGGAAGGTCAGGCCGAGGGATGAGCCAGTCCCATCCTGTCTTAACTTATTTTAATGGCTTCAACACTATGAAGTCTGGACACAGTTTCTTGATGGATTTGTTTTCATGTCATGCCAGCCATTTAGCTCTTTGAGTTTCTCCTGGTGTTTGACATAGTACGTTTTATGTGCTGTATGTTACGTACTGCAAATCAAGAGTTTGATCATAATTCTGGGACTAATCAGGGGCTCTCTCTGTTCCTCAGTGCAATGGCTGTGGAGTCTTTCACTGCTGTTTCTCCTAACGTTCAGGTTGGCAGCTTTGTTCTTTCCAACGGTAAGAATTGCTTTGTACTGGTTTTGTGTCCGCTGTTGTATCAGCAGAGGACTTTGGTTCTTTCCACAATGGCAGTCATTTCAAGTGATAATCGGGAAGCCAGCCAGCAAATTGGCTGTTTCCATGTTAGAGACTGTACCTGAGCTTGTTTCTTTATTCTGCTTAGGTCTTGTGGATAAAATTGATAACTTCAAGCAGTTGAGCTTGTCAAACCTTGAGGATCCACATGCTGATGTTACCCGAGGAGGAGATTATTTTTACCACAGTGAGAACCCCAGGCGTCCAGAAGTAAGAGAGAAAGATAAACCAAAGCAATGATTACTGTTAATGTGGGGGAAAAAAAAAAAAGTTGGGGCATGTCCTAGTTCTATTTAAATATGTAGAAATTGGAGTGCAGACCATCACATAGGATGACAGCCTTCGTACAGTCCTTCAGCATGAGTGCTTCTCTTGCAGGAAGGTTCTGATCCTGCTGCTTTGTCTTCAGTTTTCTTGAGTCTGCCAAGCTTTTAAATGGAAGACACAGGATGGTGCTGGGCAGTGGGTTCTACCTCTGCCTTGCCGTATTGAACAAAGAAATAGCTCGTTGTCAGCTTGTGCTGCCTGCCCTCCTCTGCCAAAAGATGAAATAACAAGGGATGGACATAGGATCTCACTGGTGTTAATGTGCTCCTGCAGCTAAATCAGAGGGGATAATGCAAAACAGCATTTGAGCTATCCTGTTTCGGCTATCAAATAAGCCTGAAAAAGGTACAGCTTGGAGATAATTCTGGGTATCCTCTGGCTTGACATAAACATTAATACATAATGGATGTTGCCATGCAGAGTTGAATTTCCTGTGATTTTCCTTGGTAAAGGAAATTTTCTTGACTTCCAGTATTCTCTTGTTTGTAGGTAGGAGACCTTCGTGTCTCGTTCTTCTACGCAGGTCTGAGTGGAGATGATCCCCATTTGGGCTCTGCTGATAAGGTGAGTCTTCAGCTGTTTCTGTATTTTGCAAACTCTGTTCCCAACTCAGTAACCAGTAAATACTTTTCCCTTTCTTCCAAGGTGACTGTGATCGCTCGCCAGCGAGGCGATCAACTGGTTCCATATCATACCAAGTCTGGAGATGTCCTGCAGATTCTGTACCCTGGGGATCTCTCTGTGGAGGTGAGATACCATACTGTACTAGTGACGGGTTAAAATTAGAGATGGTAGTGCAGAAGCAGCAGAGGAATAAGCTCTCCTTCTCCTTCAGGCCTGCTTTAGAGGAGGAGGTGCTCAATGTAAGCATTGGCTTTTCTTTCTCCTTTTTCTAGGACAACACGTTATAGCCTGTGTTTGCCTTCCAGGTTTCTGCATGTTCTTTGTGTTGCAGCAAAATGCCGTACTTCGCCCACTAGTAGTACATTATTTGGCTATAGTTATTCCTTATGTTTTTTTTTTAAATTTTATACAGGAGCTGTGGCTAAAGTAGCTATATATTTATTTTTTTAAAATCCCCTTGTGTTGCTCCTGAACATCCTTTGCTTTAAAGGCCGTTTCTGTGCCTTCTCATTTTGCTTTTATTTGCTCTTTGTTAGTTTCCCACTTACACATGCAGGCACGTGCATTTGAAAAGGTTGTATGTAAAAATAGTAAAAAACAGGCTTTAATTAAATAAACTGTAGGAGCTGTCCTCTCTTCAGCTTCTAATAACAGGAGTTTAGGCTTGTTTGAAATATTTATTGCTGTTCTGGCTGAGAAAGGACCTTCAGGCAGAGCATTATGCTCCAATAAATCCTGCATGCTCCAGCAATTTGGTGATTCATTTACTCCTTTTAGTAGGTTTGTTTCCATTAATGGTTTTTTCATGCCCTACTGCAAAAATCCTAGATGTCAAGAATTTACAAGAGCTCCCAAAAGCAGTTAAAAAGGCTTTTGTTTTGAGTCAAAATAGAGTAGCAGTAGAATCAGCTCTCTGCTGGGAGCTCTGAATCTTCATTAGACAGAATTTAGTTAATTGGAAAGAATAATTCGTAGAGTACCTGTACGTACAAGTAACCAATACACATCTTTTCCCATTAAGTGCTTTCTTATGTCTTAGCCATCTTCATGCATCTGTTTTATATGGGCACATTGCCCATTTTGAAAAAACTTTATTCAGAATTCTTGCAAATAGATGTTTTGCTTTTATCTTTTCTTCCCCGCACACTGCTTGCTTTCTTTCATATACCTTTCCTTCAGCCATCAGTGGATATTTTGCCTTTTCTCTCTTCCTCCAACAAAGTGAAGTCAGGTCATTTCTTCTTGTTACATTTACTTAATAGCGTTGTATTTTCTACAGTAATGTTGAACGTATCCATTTGCAGCAAAACCTGTGTGCTTTCTGCCTGTGGTTATAATGTGTCGAATGGTGCTTGTTTAGCTGTGTTAATTTAGAAAAATGGTTTCCTGTGCTGCACTTTGAAACCTTTCCTAGTGCGCAGCAATACCGTGCAAAAAGACACTGCAAGATGAGCTGCAACCTATCTTCTATGAGAGAATTTGTACTCCTAAGATGCTGTGGGTTCTGATTACCTCATAATACACTGGAATCAAGAGGATCTCAAAAGAAATTGAGAAACAGGCTGCATATAATGGTGTTTGCTTTCAGGAAGTGTTTCAGAAAGAGCATGAGAGTAACACCATGAAGACCTGGGCCCTCCGTGCAGCAGGCTGGCTGTCAATGTTTGTAGGCATCAGCCTAATGACCCGAATCTTTTACACTTTGGGTAAGTTTTTTACAGAAAGGTAAAATGATGTAGAAATAGGATCATAATCCCTACAGACATCCTCTCTTGCTCACATATGCAATTAATTAATTTGGAGGTCAGGAGGAATCTGGTTTGAGCTCCGACTGGATTTGATCTGAGAGTTACTGTAGGCAATTGCAGGTAAACAGGATCCCAGAACCAGGTGGTTGCTTTGTGAACATTAAAAAAAAAAAAAAAAAATACACAAATATCTGTTGTCAGTCTCAAAAGATGCCAGCCCAGTGCTTCCTGAAATGAGAAGCCGAAACACATGTTGGGCTGGTTCTTCCAAGTCTAACTCAAGGTGCTGCAATCCAGTTCCTTTGTACACCTGTACACAAGTGGTCCCCCCAACAGGCCTTAATTACTAGTTGTATAGTAACATGGTTTTGTGTCTGGTTATTCTACACTACTGTGAACACACAGCAAAAAATGTTTTTGTTTATCCTTTTAGCATACAAAAATGTTGGAATAAAAACTTAGAGAAAAGCAGGATGGTGCTTCCAACTTGTATAAACTTCAAATATCAAAGCTATCATTTGCTTTGTAGTGGTGCGCAATTTTTTTTTCTTATTTACTTGTCCATATACATGCTACTGCAAGATTTATTGTTGCCAGAAATAAATTTTGGTGCTAGCATATTGTATCAGTTGCCCTAGACTTGTTCCATAGCTGCAAGGCTTTCAGTCTACTCTGCCTCTCACGCCTTGGACAAGACTTCAGACTTAATTTTGGATTACCTTCTATCTGAAGAGATGAGGAGACCATTGTCTTAGATGTTCAGCTGTTGCTTAATTATCAAATGCCTTGAGGATAGTCTGCTGAAATGCCTTATCCAGCGCTCTTGATAAATAATTAGACTCTGTCTTTTGATTGCAATAGCGAATGTGCAAATCCTAGGCATGAATAAGGCTTCCTTTTTGAACTATCATCTTGTCAACTGCTTTATCCCGTTTAATTCTTTCTGCAGTGGACTGGTTTCCTATTGTGAGAGATCTGGTTAACATTGGATTAAAAGCATTTGCCGTCTGTGTAGCCACTTCGCTGTCGCTCCTGACCATCTCCATTGGCTGGCTCTTCTACCGCCCTCTCTGGGCTTTGCTGATCGGGTTGCTCTCTGTAGTTCCAATTGTGATTGCGAAATCTCGTGTTCCACCAAAGAAGCAGCAGTGAGAAGGACGTGGTCGGCTTTTGTGCCGAATACTGGTAGAAACTTTCCAAATGCATTTCTGTCGCGGTTACCACAGCATGCTTGTGGCGTATCACAGCTCAGCAGTGTGCACCAAGAGCTGGGGACAGGGCTTGAATGTGGTTTTTGATACACTTTATCCATGAAAAATATGACTATAGGATGCTGTTAGTAGGAAGTCAATGACATCGACTTCGAGGAAAAAGGCATTTTGGAGTCTCTCTATATAAGTGAGTGAACAAGCGGATTTGTACCTCTTACCACTAACTAATTCTCCCCGATTTGAGAACTGGCAAGTTCTCACTGACAGTTGGAACACCTTGTGTATTACGGAGAAAGTGCCAGCTTTATCCCATGGAGCATGATTCGATATCCTTAGGAAATACGTGTGTGTACCTGCTTCTGACAATCCCTCCCTCTGTTGCCTTTTCTTATATGCACAGGCACGTATCATGTACACTTCCGTGGCTGATGCATTTGGAAATGTACGTGTTCAAAGGTAAAACGCAGTTTAGTCAAATTTTATACAATACTTATACAAAATGTATGCTTTTGGACTGAGGATTTTCAGAGTAACTTGAAATAACAAGCGACCAGGTTAGCAGTGCTCTGAGTTAGGGTGGATTTGTCAAAAAGCATTGATTCATCCCAATTTTTAAAAGTCTCTGAAGTTATTCTTGGTTAAGCATCCAAAATGGTAGCGTGGACTATACCACTGCATAACTATTTCAAAATTTAACTTCAAATTGCACTCATTTAAGGGGATACTCAGAGGTCACTAACCTTTAAGAATAAAACCTGCTGCCTTGAAACAAAATTAACTTTTACAATTGAATGTATATTCTTTATATTTGGGGGTTTTTTTGCTGTGTATACTGTTTCTTTCTTGAATTTCACTTAGTAAGGACAATGAACATATGCTCTGAAATTAAATAATGAAAACATTTTTGCCTGATTAGATTTCATAGACTTTAGGAGCCTAAATTTTGAGCTTTATATCACGTTAGAGGAATGCCTTCTTGTAGTGTTGTTGGCTCATGTTCACACAGTTCTGCTCTAACAAGTACTTGACATTAGAGACTGTCTTATACTGTTGTTAAGTCTCTCTCCACCTAGCTAGAGTCTGGCTTCTAGATGTGCCCTTGCTACACTACAGTGGGGTTTTTTTTCTGTAAATATACACAATTCAGTACAAAAATAATGTCTTCATTTATGAAATCCGGTTATGACCATGAGGAGAAATGTGTTCCCCATACCAAAGGAACTTAACTTGAACATACATAGAAGCAAATGTTTGCTACAAATGGTACTGAAACAGAGGTCTAAGTTATAAATGTTTTTGAGAAGTAGTAATTACTTTCTTAGCCTTAATTTTTTTCACTCTTCTGGTAGTTCAATGTTGTCAATTCAGACTCGTGGCTCGATTCCTCTGGTAAAAGCAGGAGTACTGAGTGAAAGGTTATAGGAAGTGCAGGGGGGCTCATGCACGCGCTGATGGGCGTTAGCGATACTGCGCAGTCTCCTGCTGCTCGCTAACACCCACTTTGTTCCATCAATTAAGAATCACACTCCGCTGGGGGGAAAACCAGGTGTTGGACTAATGTTTTACCAGTGATGCAGGAAACTAACCAGCATTACCATATAGGAGAAGACACAATTTTCTACAGAAGTGCTGAGCTTTTGTATATTTAATAAAGTACAATTTTCAAAACGTTGGTCTGTAGGCTTCTTTTTTATTACATGTACGCATTGCATGCTTCATGTCCAGCGACACGGAAGATTAGTTTGTAGCTTCCACATGAGCTAGTTTTCTATTGCTGGTTGAGATAAATCTGCAGTTGGGTTTTGTGCAGCCTGCAAGGATTTCCTCGTTTTGGGAAGTGAGTTCCTAATAGCAGCACACCTGCCATCTCCTCTTTATACTTCCATGTGATGAAAGGCTGATTCCAGCCTACCATGCTTTTACTCCCCATCACTGGCTACTGAAGGAATAGTAACTTCCTTGCCTCCATCTTTGTTTGAAAAATATGATGGTCCAACCTGACTGGATACAGCGTCTTGTATTCTTCAAGAGACCGACCAGGGGTTTTCTTACGCATTCAACAGTTTAAATACTTTTGTCTTACATACTAGTGTGTGCACAGGAATGATGTTAAATAAAGACAGACTCCCGTGACAGAAGAACTTCACGTTTCCCAGGACGGGTGTGCTGGCAGAGCCAAGGCTCGCTTTCCTTGCACGTACACAAACAAGGTTTCTCTAGAAACAATGGAAGCAGTATTTCTCTTGCTTCCTTACGAAGATCTGTCAGAACATGTACCTGATCTGTCAATCATCTTCCCTTTCTGCTTTGGTCGCCCTTAAAGCGTATTTACTCTTTCATCTTTTGCATGCGTAGGTTAGGAGAGCTGCCTCCCTGAGGAGTAGGATCCTGCCCTCTGAAGATGTTACTGCCTCTCCCTGCTGACTATAAGTAGTCACTAGACTCCTAAGTTGGCTTATCTGTGCTGAGTGTCCCAAGTCTGGCAGTACGGAGTCGCTTTGGTACAGCTGGTACGTTTTAAGCAGATGAAAAATTACCGGTACCAGCAGGAGCTGGAGGTGGGCCCTCACATTCACAGGACATCTCAGGGTGCGTCCTGCGTACAAGTCACGTCTGCCTCCTAGACCTCCAACTTAGGTTGCTTTTTTTTTTTAAATCATTTAGAATTCAGTAGCAAAAACTAAAAACTCGGCATGGATGGTGCACTCTTATCCTTGCGTGAGAGTCCTTCCAGGGAAACAGAGCTGCTTACAGAAGAGCGAGCCGGCCAGAGGGGAGGCATAATGGACAACATACTCTTTTTCCATACTTTATTTTGTTCTACAAATACAGTACAAAAATAGAGTTCTTTCTGAACATAATGAAATGTAAGCCATTTTCTCACATTTCAATCTTTCCTCTGTGACAATGTCCAGCAATGACTAGGCTGTGCTCCCCTCTATTTCTGAAGAGACAGTGTCAGTGTAATGTAGTTATAAAAATACTGCAAAAGACAGATCAGCATTTCTATTACAAAACTGCAGGAAAAGCTTGTGTAGATTTAACATTCTTCTCAAGTGTTTTAATGCTCAGGTAC
Source organism: Larus michahellis (assembly GCF_964199755.1). Taxonomy (NCBI): domain Eukaryota; kingdom Metazoa; phylum Chordata; class Aves; order Charadriiformes; family Laridae; genus Larus; species Larus michahellis. The sequence goes on from NC_133905.1 coordinate 4,974,741, forward strand.
TGGATAACATTTACAAGAGCTCTATTGTTGCAGTGAATTTAATTTCTGACAATGACAGGCAGCCAGTTTCACACGTTTTGCTCCTGAACATACCCACGTGGTCTTGATAAAACTGAAACAAGTATGTATATATTCAAATTACTTAAGAAGACACATTTAACCGTAAGTTTGAAATGAGGACAGGACTTCTTTCAAATGCACAAGATTTCTGAAAGTCAAGGAAGATGGTAGGCTGAAAACCCAAAACAGTTTTCACAAAAGGCAGAGATTCTTTAGAAAGTAAATTTTCAGATTCATCCAAAGCTTGATCACGTGCTTCTTTACCCCTTAGAGGAAGTACTTCCCCTTCTGTGATGATGAGACAGTGAGATCAGCACTCTACCCCACCACTGATTTGAATAAGGTATGAATCAATGAAGGTGTTGGTAGTCCTTTGGCCAGCTCACCACAGACTGTCAAAGAGCAACTGCGTGCTTTAGTTCTGAGCAAGCAGGACAAAAATGGGAAGAGACAGTGCTAATGAAAGGAATGCCTCAGAAACCGAATCAGTGCTGAGTGATACAAGAGAGCAAAAAAACCCAATAGCACAAGGCGATTTTCTCAGAAGGTACAGCTGCACACCTGCTTCTCCTAAGTCCGAGGAAAAAAGGATGAACCTAGTGACCTGTGTCAGCAAAAGAATCTCTTGATACTGAATGAGGCTGGTCCCTGGTAGCTCAGAAACACAAGCGCACGGGAAGACTAAGTCCTTAACTGGCAAAGGCTACTTTTGTTGTGACTATTGTTCTTGCATCCGGAAACAGCAAAGAAATGCTTGTTCTGATCACAGTTTCTCAAACGGGAACAACTGTGCTGCTTCTCCTTTCATTTCTCGCTTGCTCTTTCTGGTTGTCTTCTCTTCTTTTTTTTTCTCCAACTGGCGATTTTGGGGCCAAGAAATGGCCGCATCCCCTACTGCAGTCTCTGAACTCGGACCCCCTTCTTCATCGGAAGAGAAACCTGCTCCTTTGCCTGTCTCAGGTGCTGATGGCTCAGTCTGGAAAAAACAGGTGTGGAAATTCAAAAGTTGCTCTAGAAACCACCCTTTCTTAAAAGGGCTTGTCTTCTGCCACAGTGACACTTAAGGGCATCACAAAAGTTTACTGCTCTGGTTTGGGCTTCTCACCCAAAGCAGTGTGTTTCTACTCCTGGATGTCAAGCATTCTTTCAACACAAGCAAAAAGATTTTTGGCTGTGGAAGAATAAAAATAAACCTGCTTTAAAAAGATCACGCTTTTCACCTTTCTCAATGGGGAAAAGATTAAGAATTAAAACATCTAACTTGATAACAAGCAGCAGCCCCCTCTCATCCTGTCAGCTACTTGGTTGGCTTGGAGGAATACATCTAGGAAGGGGGTATGTCAAAACAGAAAAAACATCCCAAAAAATGATGCTTTGGGAAACACTAATCTCTTGTTAAACAATAATGAATCTTTCATGGACGTGACCACATTGAATTTCTGGAGTAGTTTTTTTTCCCAGTTGCTAGTCACAGGCTAACAACAGGAAAGAAAAAGATTTTTGAGCAACTGCACCCTGGGAAGTTCTACACTCTGCAGCTGGAAACATGACACATTGGAAATTCTGGAAAAAGGGTATCTTGGTAGAGAAATATCATCCTGAAAACCAAATCACTAATGAAAATGCAGAATACCTTGACGGAGTAGCGTTGCTTCAGTCTCTCTCTGATGAGAAGTCCTTTTGTCAGCAGCTTCCAATTCCCCAGAGCTCTTTTCTCACGCTTCTGTGTGGGATTGTTATTGAATAGAGAAAATTTACTATTGTAAGTTTCAATGTATTTACACCCACAGAAAGTTTGAAGATTTTAAAGTGCCATTAAAAAAACCCAAGCCAACTTAAATGTGTCACTTTAAAAGATTATAGGCCCGTAGAATTCTTAAAGAGTAAAATGTATTGGTGTCCAATTATCTACTAAGTACACGAATTACTGTCACTTTCTAATGTGCACCATGACTACGTAAATTACACCAGAGCCACATGCAATACTTTAACCTCCAATGTGTATTCCTCATTTTTTTTCCCCAGCAGCCATGGAAAACTATTCCAGAGTATGCACTACTTCAGATCTTGCTACACCCTTGCATTGCATCCCACTGCGGTCCGGACAGCAAGCCCAAAATGGGGCATCTGGAGGACGCAACCAGCCCCTCGGTCACAGAGCGCTGTGTCTGGTGCTTACACAGCCCACCCTTGTTTCACTGTCCACAGTGTCGATGAAATTTACTTAACAAATGTAACAATAAGGAAGCCGCAAAAACAATTCCCACCTCCTTCTCCTTCTTTTCTATTTCTGCTTGTTCATTCTCCCAGGCAGCAATGAGGACCTCTTTATACTCCTCACAGACAACGTAGCCATCGGTACTAGGAAGGAGAACACAATCCTCTGTCAGCTACTAGAAGAAAAAAGAAAGGGAGGAAATGCCCGCTGACCCAGCCAAAGCAAAAGCAAGCTACTGAATACGGGCAGAACCATCTGTCTGTCTCATACGATCTAAGCGTGTAACCCACTGCCTATCCTCCCTGCACAAGCGCAGACTCTGAAAGCACACACAGTCACTTCTGTACGCCAGGGCCACTGACTCCGCTGCCACTACTAGCACAAAAGAGAGGGCATGTACTCTGTAACACAGGGTATGCAGCTTCTGCAGGACATCAAAATCTATCAGCTGCAACAAAGCAGCTTTACATACACTGGGTGTGAGTAACCACCGTGAAAATCAAATCCAGTGATGGCCAGAGCACAGTCAATGTCCAACTTCCGCGCCAATCTGTTCAGGTTTGGGAGTCTCAGCTGCACACAGCCAATGGGTAACATGGATGGCAGGAAAAGATAGACATTTCCATATTCATTCCGAGGAACCTGTTACGGCAAAATTAAAGAGAAATGGTGACACTCCTTCTTTCTGGAGAGAGGTGAAAATCCCTGCTGCAACTCAGGGACTCTCCCTTCCTTCTGACCTACTAGATTCCACTCTCGTATTTGATTAACATTCACGTAACAAGGCACAAGCCTAGATTTTAGCTGCATGGTTATCTCCTAGCTACGTTCTCTGCCCCGGCCTTGTTACTGTAATGCAGAGAATCAGCAAAACAAACATAGGGTAGGCAAATTAGATTAATAAAATTATAAAATTAGCAATCTCTGCTCACGACTTGTACTCAGGAAAGGTTTCAGTGAAGTTTTGACCATTTCCTCCTGGGTTTAGTTATCTCAGAAGTCTTAATCCTGAATCCAGATGTTATTGACTGATCTCACCTCTGAAACATGCAACTTCTACAAAAATAAAGTCCACAGCTCCATACAAACACTCCCTTTAACACCAGCCCTCTGCCTTCCTAGCTACCTTTCCATCCACTGCGACAGGCGGCTGATAATCCTCTGTCTGCCAGCGACCAAACAGAGCCAGGTCCTCTTTGTCCCGGTTTGCAGGCTCTGCAAGTCGTGCCTTCCTCGCCTGGTTGGAAAATCCTTTCACCATCTGTGTAAATACAATGACCAAGCCTGTAACACCACAGCAACAAGCTGCCGGTGATTTCAAGCTTTCTTAGCACATCAAAGGATGTTAAGCTCTGGGAGAGAATAAATGTCTATTTCCTAGTTTCAGCACCAATTGCTTATAAATGATAACCCACAGCACCTGTATGCAACAGGGAGCCAGACACTGCAGTTCATATAAAATGCCAGGACACCTTTAAAGAAGATGAAAAGGGTGCAGTTCTGCTAGACAGATGCCCTTGGGGTGGAAAGAAAAGACAGCTGGGCTTTGGGTAGTATACAGGAACTATCGGCACAGTAGGTGGACAGATTCACAATGCTACCACAAACCACTCAAGCAAGTGAGAAATCTACATCTGCTGACAGAGAGAAGGCAAAAATGGAAACAGAATTGAGACTGAACTTTAGAGGGCAGATGTGTTGCATAGGAGGACATCAAACCCTCTTACCTTGTAAGGCACTTCTCCAATCCTCACCACTCGAGCTTGCTTTAGCCAAGTGTCCTTGGAGTGCAACGTGTGTACACAGTCTCTAAAAAGGCCATAAGGAAGCACCGTAAGAGTTTTGAAGTTTCTCCCTAAGAGGCTTCCAAACTGTTATTCACATGTTAGGCATTGTAAAAACCCTGTATCTAAGCGATACACAAACGCTGTCTGAGCAGCTAAATGCCTCACCCTGTCCATGCACGTGGCCTGAGACTACTGCTAATACCGTCATGGTCTTCACACAAATTAGCTCTTCAATTTGTAAAAATGATGGCAGTCACACATGAGATGTGCCCCACTCACCTGGAGTAGACAGCCTCTCCCCTGCAGTACCCTAGGACAGCAGCTGACTCAGGATAGATCGCCTCGTATTTCAAGAGGTGCCTCTTCAGGGCATAAAGAGGATGGTTTTTGTACTCTCCAATTGCTGTTGGTAGAGGTTGATCTTGAAGCTTAACTTGAAACTGTAGGAATTATACAAAGAAAAGTGATTTTGCAACTCTCTTGTACTACCATTTGTAAGAAAGTAATAATGATTATAACATGGATCAAAGGAAAAAACCACCAGAAACTTAATCAGATGAGCCAACAAACCAAAGCATTCTTGTTGCAAATAGGTACTTAGATGTGTACCCAAATCTTATGTATTTTAAAGACTCTTTCCAAGAAGGGTAATGCTAAATTGTACAGAAACCACATCAGTAAGTTTCCGGCATGGGCTGTCCAGTACTTTTGCTATCTAGGTTTCTCCGAACAGCCTCCATTTGATACTATTTTAATCTATCGTTGTACTTTCCCTTTAAAACATGCTCAGTCTGAACCTTTCAAGCTCAAATACAAACTTCCTTCCTCATGGAAAGATTCCTAATGATTTTTGCCTGAATGGAAATCCAAGGACTGGACTCCTGGCACTAAATATCCTGAATAACCTATTGCCATTTACCTCATTTTCCTCCTTCTTGTCTCTTTCCACATAGGGACTTTTATATGGCTGCAGCGTGTCTTCCCACCACTCAGGGTCCACACGACTCTTCCTTGTTGTGGTCATCCACACTGGGTCATATCTTTGCGTCACATCCCTGACACTCCCATCATTGTCAAATCCCACAATGTAGGAAAGCGGCTTTGTGGCATATGTGAAGCACAGCTGGGGCTGGCCAACGTTGCCATGAACGCAGTCTACACACACCCACTTGTCCTCACGTTCAAGGAAAACCTCCAGCCACTGGTCTGTGCCCACCACTTTCCTTACCTCCTGCTGTCCATCATCCTCATCACTAGAAATTATTTTGTTTCTTTTTCTCTGTGCATGAGGCAAGGCTGGAGCTGTACTTTTTGCTGGCCTAGGCTCAGCTCCATATGAATTTCTGGATAGCCTTGATTCTGAAGTCTCGGTTTTTGGGCTTTTTATAGCCGTTACCTTTGACTTCTGGGAGCCCACTGAGCTCCTCTGCCTTTTAGAGACGATTTCAAAATCCTCATCAGAGAGATCCCTCTCCTCCTCTGAAACCTCAAAGTCTGAAACACTGCCCTCATCACTTCCACTCTCTTCTTTGTAACACACTTTGGAGGCCACTCGTCTCCGGCGATCATTCTTGGGCCTGACTGGCACATCTTTTTCCACTAAACCACTCTCTTCATTACTAGCTTCCTTCTGTTCCTGGCTACCTGCAGTCAACTTTGACTTGCGTGTCCTTTTGGTCTGTGCAGTTTTGCATTTCTTTGCCTCCTTGTTGTCTTCTTCAGTCTCTGAGGACTTTTCATCCTGTTTGGCTTTTCTGCAAGGGCATTTTTTTGCCACAGCTTTGGGTGTTGTGGCAGAGCTCTCCTGCCCCTCGGAGGTACTGAGAGACTGTCTCTTGGATGAGCTTTTTACCTGCAAAGAAAGAGGCTAGGTCACTTTTATTACCATGGCTAAGAATATGTTAAAAAAAAAAAAAGACTGAAATCAGCACAAGGTGTGTGCAGACCAAAGACAGGCAGGCATGGTCATTCTGTGTGCCTTAGGGACTTGGAAACTTCAGGCCAACGGCTGAGGAGAGGTGTACTCAAGCAGCAAGTGTTTGCTGTCTAAATTTTAAAGAAATTTAAAAGCACTGAAGCATAAGAAGTCTTTGCTGAAACACACAAAATGGGTGTTGTTTTTAAAGGAGAGACCTACAAAATAAGGGTGTGCATCTTCCGCACTATAGACAGAACGTTGTTATCACCCTGGTTGACACAGTAAGCAATTCGCTTCAAGCTGCAGCAGCCAGAAAGTTTTTTCAACCCTACTCTCTAAACCAGTAACCTATACTTTATTTCACACACGCAGAAAACCTACCTTTGCTCTTGTCTCCTTGAGAGGAATAGGCTGAAAAGACAGCACAAGGCGACACAGCAGCTGCAATGCTCGCAAAATAATTAAAAATATCTGCAAAAGAAAAAGTAAAGCATGTTTAATCTTTTTTCAAGGTATATAAAAAAACTCTTTAAAGTCTTTTACAATCTGGGTTCTGTCACACATCATTTTCCTTCCTACCTTTTACCCAGTGCTGTATACACTGACACAGAGGTGTAGGTAGACACCTAAGTCACCAATTTGTTTTCTCCAAATCCTTCCCTCAAACACCCCTTTGTGTATGACCTGACAGCACTGCAGCACTGATCTAGCATGCAACCTCAGGAACCAGCCCTGCACTTCCCACTCACTTACATGAACCAACTCTTCATCATCACGTGCAGCATAGATGGCAAAGCGCCTCTCCAAGGTCGACTGAAGGGATTCTCCTTTTTCAGTGGAAAGCTCATCGTTGATAGTGAAGGTTCCAACAAACCTGAAATACAAGTGTCATGGTTTGACCTCAACCAGCAGCTAGGACCATGCAGCTGCTTGCTGCATATTGTCTAGCGTTTGTGACTGTATTCCTAAACTTCATAGTTCACCCTTTCCTTCTGTAAAAAGGACAGACTCTCACCCTTGTATCTAAAATCAGAAAAAACACTGAAAATTGGTAATTACATTTACCCCTCTCCTTGAATCCTGGCTCTACATTCTACATGATAGCATGATTAGGAGACAGAGTTTTACCATTTCACCAAGTTGGAAAGGTAGGGAAGGTCCACTTGGCCTGCAGGCACTTTTGTGAAGCAGGTGGGGATGATGGATAGACCAATGGCATGAAGATCTGGCTGGCTGCAGATCCTGTTCCTATAGAAACCATTTGCTAATAAACACAAGAGGTGAACCTGAGAGAAAAAAGTTTCTATAATGAGTTCACAACAGATTTGCTTTGCTGGAACTACTGTCCGTGGTACAGATGAGGAAGGCTTTACTGTTCCTTTTAACAGAGACAGGCAACAATGAAGCCTCCCAAGCATACCATATACTCAAGACAGTAAAGCCTTGAAGTCCCTCTCAGTGTCTTCTGCTTATAGCTGACAGTTTAACCCCACCAGAATGAAGAGATACACACTCATGGAGAAATATACACCCTACTCACATCTGCTTTGATTTAGAATTTTACTAATGCAGTCACTGATGTTTCTAACTTACAGTTCAGCCAAAGTCTAATGAGCATTTGTCAGCACTACGGCCTTTTTACCTTTTCCTTCTAGCCACAGCCCCAAATTATTTGATCAAAATTAGTTCCTTCTTCATTATGAATCAGTTCAGACACCTTTACACCAAATTTTTTCTCTGCCAGGTTTCTGAGTGACCAATACCTTATGTGTGTTCTCACGAAGGTCCTTGCTGAAACGTTTCATCATTCTCCGAAGATACATCTCAAACTCGGCTTTTCTTTTTTCTCTGCATAAGATTACAAAAGAAAGGGATGGTGTCATTTTTCTATGAACCTGCTTTTCTAGATTTCTGCATTGGATCAGTTCACAAAGAGAATCCATCTCAGAGAATCTTCTGTGCACATTTAACAAAAGTTTAATTACTGGCTATGTGAACAGACATACAGGCTGCATAAGACTACTAAATTGTGAACTCCACATACTTGACAACTGAGAGCCTGGTTATATCAGATGGCCTAAATTCCACCTAACTTTATGTGCCTAACATTTCCTACCAGCCAGCTTTGGACAGCTTCATGCTAAACATGTAACTCACTGTTTGAATTGTTTGACTTTTAGACTACTGATAGCATTCCATGCAGATTCCTGGAAAAATGGTTTTCTCTTCATTGATGAAGTCTTTCAACTTAGAGGCATCAGATATTCTGGTTGCTTTGTTATGAAGGGCTGGCCTGGGACAGTGCCTATCCTGTAACAGCATGAGGCATCATCAAGGCTTCAGGTGACACAAAAAAAAAGCCTTGGTATAATGCTCCCAGCTGCCAAGGACATTCATTTGACCAACCTATTCACAGCTCAGGTACGGCACACAGAGGCTTCCACCTGAGCTATTAAGATATTACAATACAACAATGCCATTCACCCACAGCTCTACTTGAAGAGAGCTACTACTGTCCCCGATTTGGAAATGTAGATATTAAAGCACAATGAAGCTACATGCTTGATTTTCAAGGAAGCTGAAAAGCCTCCATTCCCACCAACTGATGATTTCTTCCATTGAAGATTTTTGGTAAAATTGTCAGTGTGTAAACTGTTCTCCATCCCATGACCTGGCATCATTCCAACTCAACAGTCTGCACCAAGTGGGCATTTCCACCCACAACAGAGCGAGTCAGTGACAGTCAAGACCTAGCATATTTTTAACTTCATCCTTTAATGCTCCTCTGCTGCCTTCCCTGTTCTTACCTCCTCTCTCTTTTCTTCACCTGCTCTGGGGTTTCAATCTCTATCTCGACAGGATTGCTTGGCAGCACCACTGCCGGAAGAACAGCAGCTTCTTCTAACTTATCTGTGGCAGGTTCCTGGAGCTCTGGAAAAATAAAATAATACTAAATGATATGTAAACATGGAATAGATGCCCCAGGGAGGTCTCACAATGGGATAAGAACCTACCTATTCCTTCTAAAGTGTTCAAGCAACTGTTCAAACAATGTACCAATAGAACATCCCCAGTAATTACGAGCTCCTGGATCTTCCATAACACTGTTTGTGCTCAGTTATTTCAAATAACTGTGGGATGCCAGTCACCTGCTGTTGAGAAATCAGCTCAGCACAGTCTAACGGCAAGTGACTGTCACAGGCAAACTCAACAGGAAAAAAGGGCATGAAGCAGATGTGATTTGAAGGGTACTTGTAGGGTAGCAAACAAAAAAAACCCGATAGCTGTTCACTTTAGAAGGCCCAAATTTGTAGCAGCGAAACAGGAAGGTTATGATCAACATGATTCTTATCACAATTTGTTGATGGCCACCTAATCAAACAGCTCAGTTGGTTTCATCTCCACTCTACTGGGAAGCGGCAGTTTTGAATCTTCAAACTGACTCATTCTTAGCTGCTCAATATTAGAAAACACAAACAGCTGAAAGAGTGCTTTGTGCACGGCAGCATAATTTTAACATAACCCAAGAAAGTCACACTCAAGGCGCTATCATCAGGTCAGTAGTTGTCTGGTTTTTTTCTACTTTGGAACCATTCTAAAAGCATTGTGAGATATGAGCTTTTAAAGATACAGATATGCACAAGGAGCATACTTTTGGTATACAGAGGATATACATTTACCGGAGTCCAAGTGAGAAATGGTTCAAAAATCAAAGTACAAAAAACCCCACCTGTGTATAAGAATATTTACTCAATATGAATAAACATGCAATTGTTACCTTCCACATCCTCCCATTCATCTTCACTTTCATCATCATCAGTATTGTCTTCACCCATCTCTTTTTTAATAGGAGATTCTCTCTTCAACTTTATCTCCTTCTGAGGGGCCTTCAGCGAGTCACTGTTAAAATTATCAAAATGGCTTTAGCATCAGGAAATGTAGGTGCTTGTTTATTCAAGAAAAATAGAGGAAGAACACACTAAATATAGGAAAATAAATGAGGCATGACCTCTGCGTCAGTAACAACTGATTGAATATTTGACAATTAACCCACAGATACCTCCTCTGTAAAGCAAACTGTCTTTGCCATAAACAACCATGGGCTCAACGGAGCAACATTTTTTCAGTGCAAACTTTAGGTTCTGATTTTGCAAGGATGTTTAGGAAGCAAGATGCCTGAACCTACAAAAGGCCCCATCCTTTAGAACAGCTGTACAAACGAGTCCTCAGAGAAATGGTTCACTGAACCCCTTGTTCTTACTGAACCTTCAAAGTGCACTGAAACTGTTTCTGTTTCACTACACTAATATCCAAGGCTCTGGCTAGCTAGTGAAATGAGACCAATCAGTTTAATTTCTTTTTATTAATTAATTTTCTATAGCAATCTATATTATAGTTTAGATTCCAAAAAACACCAGAGAACGATATGTCTAAAGATTTCTGCTCATCATTTTAAACCCAGACCTCAGGCCACCATTTCATAGAATCATAGAATCATAGAATTGTTGAGGTTGGAAGGGACCTTTAAGATCATCGAGTCCAACCTTTAGCCTACCCTGACAAGAGCCACTTCTAAACCATGTCCCTCAGTGCCCCATCTACCCTTTTTTTAAACACCTCCAGAGATGGTGAATCCACCACCTCCCTGGGCAGCCTATTCCAATGTTTAATAACCCTTTCAGTGAAAAAATGTCTCCTAATATCTAATCTAAACCTCCCCTGACGTAACTTGAACCCGTTTCCCCTCGTCCTATCACTTGTCACCAGGGAGAAGAGGTCAGCCCCCATCTCTCTACAACCTCCTTTCAGGTAGTTGTAGAGGGTGATAAGGTCTCCCCTCAGCCTCCTCTTTTCCAGGCTAAAAATTTCTATTCATGCTGGATTCCACAATGCCTCCCTTTAAAAACTATACAAAATTAAATACAATTTTATATTTAAACCCCTGAATTTGAAAAGGCCCACATATTTGTTTCCTATACAGACTATCTTCCTCAGGACTGACTCTGCAATGAATAAGATGGCAATTCTGTTCATCTCTGTGACACAAATGTACTCAATTGGACTGACAGCCTAAAATAAACTGCTAACACACACATATGAAGCACTGGGCCCTAAACAAGTAACATGAAGAGAGAGTTTCCATAGTCTTGAATGATAAGTAAACTTACTCGCATGTTTCCTCTTTGCTACGATTCCCTTTATTTCTGGTGGGTTTTTTATTTTCTTTTATTAGTGATTTTGACCCTTTTTGTTTTGAAGGCTTATTTGCTGTGTTGGAAACTCCAGTATCAAAATTTTCTTCCTTTTTCCTAGTCGTAGCTTTTGAGTTGTTCTTCTTTATGCTGGGCTTTTCCTCTTCAAAATCATCTGCATGGGACAGAAGAATGGAAGATATGTTAAAGGATGAAGTTCTGTCTCCATGGCAATCAGAAACAATATCTCCACTAACTTCATTAGAGCCAGCGACAGAAGAAAGTGAGCACTCACAATGATGAGCACATCATTTCTTCTGAATAAATAGCTAAGAACTGAACAACGAGACCTGCTTAAGGAAAACACTCATAATAATGTAATGCACAAAAAGTACACAAAGAGGGGTCAGTCGAAAAACAAGCACCGTGCTTGTCACTCACAAGAAATTATTATTCTGCGAAGCTGCTCTGGAGACCTTTTTCCAGGGCACCTCCCGGGACACGGACCCGCACCGTCCCGGCCGCAGCCCCGCCACGGCCGAGGCCAGACGAACCCTCACCGGCTCGCTCGGTCTTTGTCAGTGGCTGATTTTCAGCCTTTGTCAAGTGCTTCCAGACAGCGTGCGGGCCCCGCCGGACCCTTCACACACCGCCTGGACACCCCGATCTCTGGGCGACTCGCCCCGCCCTCTGGCCCCGTGGAGAACAGCCGTCCGCGCCTCCAGCCCCTTCCCTCAGGAACGGCCCCTTCCCTCACGGGGGCTGCCGCGCTCCAGCGCCGCGCAAAGGGCGAACTGACACCCGTTGCTCCCCGGGTCCCGCCCCCCGGCCCCCCCGCCGAAACGTCAGAGGCCTGGAGCGGCCCCAGGCCCCGGCAATGGCGCAGCGCCCGGCCCGGCCTCCCTCACGCACTCACCATCCTCCTCCGGCTCGTTTCTCGCTGCCCCCTGCCCCCCAGAGCGTCTCTTGCTGGCAGCCGCCGGCCGGGGCGATGCTTTGCGCTTCCTGGCCATGGCGTTCCCCCGCCGCAGCCCCCACCGTGCCGACGCCGCCGTCGCCGACACCGACGCCCCCCGCTCCGCCCAGGTCGGAGGGGAAGGGGAAGGGCCATAAAGTCTCGCGGGAGAGCGCGGGAGGCGGTTTGAAAGATGGCGGATGAGGTGGACCAGGTGAGTGGTTCTCTGCTTCCTTTAGGGCGAAAGGCAGCGGCGAGGCTTTCCCCGCTGCGGCCCGAGCTTCCCGCCTTCCCTCCGCGGGCCTGGGGGGGAACCGTTGGGGCTGGAGGGGCGTAAGATGGAGGCAGGGTTTGAGCTGCCCGGCTGGGGCAGCCTTTCTGAGGGGCAGCCCCCCGGGGGAGCGCTCTCTGTGTGAAATGGAGTTAGAACATGGAGCGCCTCCGTCCTTGTGCTGCCGCCGGGGTGGTCAGGAGTGCGGGCAGGGCTCGCCTCAGGCCCGCTTTCCCCGGGAACCGCAGGAGGAGGGAAATGGAGGAAGGCTGCTGAGGAGAATACCCTTGGCTCTGCCTCCCTGAAAAGGAAATAGAGTAGTATCCTGCGGAATGTGCACAAAAACGTTCACACGTTTTAGCTGCAATCCTGAAAATACACATTTATCACAAAAAAAAAAAAAAAAGAGAGAGAACTCAGCCCAGTGTGCGTGCGGGTTTCTGACCTGCTTTGAGGCCTGGTGTGAGTGCGGTGCTGCTGAGCTGGGCTCCACGGAGGGGTGTGTGTTCGGGGGCCGGAGGGGCAGCGGGTGGCCCAGCTGACTGCCCTGCCCTGCCGAAAATGGCAGCGTGTGTTTGGTTCTTCCAGCCCGTGCCCTGGGATGACACAGGGGTGCTGCTGGGCTGTAAGTGGCTTGTTTGTGCCAGTTAGGCTTTCTGCCGCAGTATGGACAGTGGTTGCGGATAAGGAATGTAGTTTATACAACAGTATGTGTAAGGTATGATTTGCTGCAAGCTAAACTGAAGCCTTTCAACTTATTTTGCTCAGGCTGGTGAATATCCACAGAGTGGTAATATCAGCTGCACTCAGGTTCGACAGGATGTGAAGGAATGATTTGGAATATTTGAATCTATGTTATTACCTGTTGTTTCCTGTGCCTCACAAACCCTGAGGAACAGAAAAGTTCACAGGCTTCTTCTGTATAAATAACTCTTTTAACTTTTTTTTTAGCAACAAACAACAAATACTGTAGAGGAACCACTTGATCTTATCAGACTCAGTCTAGATGAGCGAATCTATGTCAAAATGAGGAATGACAGAGAGCTTAGAGGCAGACTACATGTAAGTAAAACTTTCAGAACATACCATGCTTATTCAGCTAAGCAGTTGGCAGTGTTTTTTTCATGTACAACAGTCTATTACACAAGCTTACCTGTAGTATTCCACTCATTGTTTAAAAAATTTGTTTAAAAACACAAGTAATTGTATCTCTTAGTTAAAAGAGCAGAATTGGTTAAAGATCAGCTCAGTAACAAGGGCTGAACCCTTTCTCTTAACAAAAGTAATGTGATTGGTGAAAAACTCTAATTTGTTCAGTACTGTGTCGGCTGTTAAATGCTTCACTAGAGAGTCAGGAGATATATTTTTTTTCTTGTCTCCTGAGTGATACCAAGCAATTCATTCCACTGCTTTTGGCTTCCATTTCTGTGTATGTGAAATAGGCAACAATGCTGCATGCGTCTCCTTGTGAAGTACGCTGAGGTCTATTTAAAACTGAATTAAGAATGAAACTATCATTATCAAACAAGTATCTCTTAAAGCACACCCTGTGAGGATATGATGGGATATGTACTCAGCTGGATTCTCTGCAAATCTCATTTGTCTAAGTACTTCCTTCTGAGAGTGATATGTCTCTTGACAAGACAGATTTTTACTTTCAATTAAGTCAGTCATCCTTCTTGAGTACTGGACTGTGTTGGGGAAGAGACCTAGCTGCCCCATGTGTTAACTGGGCCTCAACTCCTTTGGGAACACAAAGATGAGGAGAGATCCATGAGGCAGCTGTATAGTGGTGTAGTTTGCAATGTGCTTTTATAAGGTGTTTGGAACATGTACTTATTTTAAGTTTTTGTAGCATTGTGTGTATTACAGCTTTCATATCATTTAAGTTGGCCCCAGGCAATTGATTCCAGGAGGCTGGACTGGCAACAGAATGTGTAGCTGGTTTAGTGCTAATGAAGTGTGTCTGTCTTTGAGTTCTTGTATGTCTTCTCTCTGAAAGCTTCAGTGCTATTTCCTGGAAGAATTTCAGTGAATATAAATGTCTTGCCTTTTATTTATGCTGCAGAGTACTGATTTGTTGGCATTTATGTTTGAAGTTGTAACAGTAACTGATACTACTTTGTTTTGACATAATGGCACATTTTGGTCAAAATTGGGCTAAATTAATTATGTCTGAAAGTCCTGCTGTAATTCTCATTTTAATGAGTGTGTGTTTGAATTTTGGAAGAAATAATAAACTAATTCTATTCCTACAGGCATATGATCAGCACTTAAATATGATTTTGGGCGATGTGGAAGAAACTGTAACTACAATAGAGATTGATGAAGAAACCTATGAAGAGATTTATAAAGTAAGGACTTCAGTGTATTTATTCCCATAGAAAACTTTTTTAAAAGTAAACCATGTTATATTGTTAAAATAGTTTCTTGCTGACTATGTTTTGAACCAAGATCCAAAATAAGTTTTGTGCGAACTGTTACAAAAGTACAAAGGATATCCAAAGACATGGTGTTAGTTGTGTTGATCTCTTCAGCATGCCAGAAGGTTGTATTTTTTAGCTTGTATTTGTTGGAGTTGTTTCTGGTGTTTTGTTATGATTGAATTTGGTCATGTGCTTAGCAGATATGCTTTTGTAAATGTAAACTTTTCTTTCCTTCTTCATAGTCTACCAAAAGGAATATTCCGATGCTCTTTGTCAGAGGTGACGGCGTTGTGCTTGTCGCTCCCCCGTTGAGGGTTGGTTGAAGCAACAAAGGATTTAACCTTCTTGGAAAGTTTCAGGCTTTTGGACAATGGTTCGTCTTTTGATCATGTGTCTCAAAATTCTGTACATGTTTTTTATAGGATGTTTTTGTCTGTTCTTTTGGGAAGGGGAACCAGTTTGTCACGCAGAAAGTACATGTGGTCAATTGAAGCAGTGTAAACCCAACCTGATTTTCTCAGAATTAATGTAACTGCTGTAAATTGGCTGTCTTGTCACAAGAGTAAAAGAATCCTTCATATTTTCACTCTTGGCAATATCACTGTCTTAATTTTTTGTTTTAAATAAATTTGATTTCTTTCAGATTTGACTTGTCATGTTTTTATGTTGAAGACATTATTCTTATGCTCTTCTATAGAGCTCATGCTATATTAAGTTGTAGTATGTACTCTCACTTTCTGAGAAAATACTAACTTTCATGTATGTTGCGTTAATTTCTGTCCTTGCTTATACCTGAGTCTTGCAGATTGATCTTTGAGGGGGGCAACACTCCGTGAATCTATGGTGCTATAATTTATGGCTTTTCTGTGTTCAAATTCTTGATGCATATCCTTATAGCAGGGAAGTAGTATTTATATGCATTTTCCACTTAATAGATGTAAAGAAGATGGGCTGCTTTACAATGTTTTCAGATGTTTTTATTGTGGCTTTGTTAACAGAGCTATGGTTTGCAAGACCGTAAATAGAGACTGAGGTTGTTGCCTCACATGCTGTTGAATTGCCTGCTGCATGCATTCATTTCCTACTGTATGTAGCCTGTTTCATTTCTTGAATATATAGGAAATGCAGCTCAAAGCTTAAGATGCTCATTAATTATCCACAGTGAAGGGGCACTAGAACCCTGAACAAAGCTCTTTAATATATGCTTTCTCAGGCCCAACCTGTTTGCAATTTATTCTCCTTATATGAAAAAAGGACTTACGCTATGAAATGTTTCAATAAGTATGTTTGAAAGGCATAGGAGATGTAGGTCTACACTGGGACGCTTCCTACAGAGCTTGACTTGTGATTTAATAAACTTAATTGATCTAGGTTCTTAGGCATGTTCTGTAGGGTTAGCAAAACCAGCCTGCTCTGGCACTTTCTCTTCCAGTTAAAATCTTCATAACTTATGTCCATAGCTTGTGACAGTGGTGAGGCATGCAAGATCTGCCGTGGTAAGCTCCAAGACAGATTCAGATTCAGCCCTTCAGTTTTGTCTTTTCCAGGTTGCAGAGAGATTTTCTATTTAATCACTTTTGATGAAAGCCGCTCCATTCTTTTTGTACTATACGATTTTTGTATTGGAGGACTGACACAATACAGGAGGTGTTAGTACATCAGGAACTTCTACCTTGATAAATTTTAGAATGAATATCTGTTAATGCTTTTTAGGCTCTCTCAGAATGAGAGATGTGAGGTCCGCATTTCCTTTACTTGAGCCACATTTGCCAGCATAATATATTTATCTATGTCCAGTAATTCTATATTACAGAGTATCAGCACAGTTGAAAGAGGTCAGCTCACTAACATAGCTCACCTGAATTGCTGTAAACTCTCAAAAACTGTCTCATTTGTCACCTTCTGCTTCTCTTGAAGTTTTCAGTGAAAGATTATGCATGGTGGTTGTCAGCTCAATTATTGTCTAATTGAGTTCTTGGGTATTTACAGTCTGATTATAAAGATCTCTTATTGTTTATGTTGCTGAAATGTCCAATAGCGTCTTTTACTGACCCTTCAATTTGAAATGGGCTCTCCAGAGTGGGAGCCAGTCTAAACTCCTCCCTGATGAATGCAGATTAAAAAATACTTTTAAAAAGCTTTTCTGCAGTCTTCTCTCTTTCTTCCTTTTCTTTGATCATGTGTTGCCTGCACTAACTGTTAAGATTCCTGCTCCTGATGTGTTTGAAAAAGAATTTATCTTTAATTTTCCTCAAATAATTTCTCAAGATTTCTCAAATGCCTTTTTATATTGTCTTTAGCCTGCCAGAGTTTTTAATATTACTGAGCTTCTTGAAGGTTGCCTTTTTAGTTTTACTGGCTTTTTACAGGTAGTAGTAGCCTTTCTAGTAGCCTTCTGGTAGTTTTTAGTCTTCGGACTGCATCTTTTTGATAGGTGGCAGAGTAATTTCTCAATTTATCATCTTTAAAGAATTTCCTGTCCTGCCTGCAAACTCTCGGGAGCGCTTTTATAACAAGATTTTGTTATGTAATTTCCTTTTTCAGAAGTGCTGGTATAGTTGGACGTGTGGTGTCTTAGTGCTTTTGTGAGAGTGTCAGCTACCTGCGGAATTTCTGTGTGGACTCATTATAAAACTGACTTTCGAATCTCTGACTCATGGAGGACACTAGGTGGTGCTGCATTTCCTCAAATTCAGGCTTGGTTGGCTTTGCCTGACTGATGTATGTAGCCTGTGTCAACAGGCCCTGTAGTTGTACAATTAGTCATTTGTTTTTAATTAGGATGGCACTTGCTGACAGTTTTAAATTAACTCTGCCGCTCACCCATAAGTAAAGATCAAAATATGTTTTGATGTTTATGTAGGCACAGACCAAGCCCCCAAAATAGTTAAAGTAAAACAGTATGTGTGCCTTGCATTGTCAGATTTTAAAATGCATGAACTCCAGACTAGCAGCTTTGCTAGTAGCATTAGCTGAAGAATTATGCTGTATAGAATAAATTGTGGTTAACCACTTTGCTGCTAAGAACTGCCTGGAGAAGAACAGCACACTGTTGCGTGTGGTATACAAGGCTGCTTCTGCACCCGCTGATTCAAGTGCTAGTTGTACGGCTGTCCAGTAACTTCACTGCAGTTAATAATGAGCAGGGGGAACAGCCTGCACTTATGAATTTATGTACACTAAACTTCTGAAGTGACAAATACTTCAGTTTATTTCAAGTTACTGATGCTGCTGCCTTTTTGAACCCACGGAAATAGGTTTTGATCCAGCCTATGTATTTGAACAAATAGAATTTTGTTCTAGGTCAGGCGTAGGGTTTGTGGGGATGTTTTTTTTTTAAAGCTGAATATAAAGAGATTACATTATGTGTTTCATTCCTGTTCCATAGCACAGGACAAGTCCAGGATTTGGATAACAGGTTATGGTAAGACTTTGGCGGGATAAGCAATGTCGGACAGCTGCAGGGACTTGGGGTTGGAAAAGCAGAACAGTATTGATTATGTTGGGAGTTCTGCTACAGCACTGTCTCCTCTTGGTGTTTCTGTTCTTGGTCTTTAGGCATTGGAAATCTATAATTTGAAATATTTAAGAGAAGGAGGCTTGTAAGCCCTTAGAATTCTTATTAGAACTGTAGCACTTGGAAGGGACTTGATTCAGTGCAAAATGACAAACCTTGTGCATTGTTTTTTGAACTGATGATGACATGTACAGAAAATCCCATCAGGCTTATTAAAGGTTCAAGGCATTCATGCCAAGATCATCGATGGGCTGAATACATCATTACTGAGGGTGTAGGACTCCCATGTTTCTAAACAGGAAGCTGCTTTCATATACTAAACAAAAAGAATGGGACAGAAAAATAGAAAGTTCTGCAGAAAATTGAAGCACAGTGTTCAAGCCAGCCTTTTTTTGGGGGGGAAGAATGGGTGGAAGGAAGAGAATAGATGATGTGGGTTGGAGCGGAAAACAAGAACCACTGACGGAAAAAGATGTAGTCAGAAACTCTGTTTATGAGTGAATTTTTTCATTGTTACCCAAATTAGTTTGAATGGAAGAGAGGCCCACTCCCAAATTTTGGAAACTTAGGCCAAAAAGCCTATTTAGTTTTACAATGGCATTTGATCGGTTTATGATGTGATTGCCTGCAACAGCAAGGGACTAGGCGTGCTGTCTGTCTGTGTGGGTGGACAAACTATTACTATTGCAGAAAACACTGCATAAGCCTTTGGAAGGGTTGAGTAATGACTGAGCATGGGGGGGGGGGTAGTAATGTTTTCCTCTGTATGGTACATGGTAAACATGGAGATTTACTTACTCAAGGTGCATATGGAAATCTTCAGAAGAAATCAGAATATTTCAATGTAAGCGTGGTTTGTGAATTAGAAGGATGTTATTTGATCCAGAGTATGTACAGTGTTCTTTAGTCTTATACATTTTTTGTATTCTGAAAGTAAAGGATAGCATAAACCTTAAGAAAAGATAATTTTTCTTATTTGTGAAGATAACAAAGTATTCATGTGCCAACACAAAATAGTACTTGAAAACTGGTATAGTTCCAGAAATTTTAGTAAGCTTAACCTTAGTTTTATATTTAGGTCATAAAATATTTTTAATACCCCAGATAATTGATGCATTTCCAGTTTCCCTTTGGTTTTAATGATGAAATTGCTCTAGGTTTTTAGAACCATTTTTTTTTTAAATTAATCGTCTGATGAAGACCTATGCTTTCTGCATCTGTGCTGGCTAAATACGATGCTCTTTGATCATAGTCTATTGGTTCATGTCACCCGAAGCCCATGACAGTACATAGTGGCTCTCTTCCGTAGATGATCTAGTGTTTTGCCCAGTCTTTTTCCAACTGATTTGAGCAAGGAACTTTCACTAGTGGTTTTAAACTGTTTGACAAGTGGAAGCCTCAATTCCATAAACTCTGTTGCGATAGTGGATCAATTCTGGCTTCTAACAGAGACCTTAGTGCTGCAGCCTTAATTCTGTTCCTTTCTCACAGCATTCAGTGGTTGCACAGAAAGGTTATCATCTTTGCTGGTAAGGAGGCTGCAAAAGCCTTTGCTAGCAATGGCACAGTTTATTAAATGATTCATAGTCTGATCTCTAGCTAATAGAACTCACAGTTGTGGCACTTCTGCTCCAGGAAATTTTCATTTGCTCTGCTAGAATCTGCTAAACTGTTGGGCAGTAAAACCTCTAGTTCCATGTAAATCATTGCATCAAATGCGTATGTCACTGGAGCCTGTCACTTAACACTAATCAGTGTGAAATGCTGTGTAAAAGTTTGACAGAGAAAGTCACGTAATCCTCTCCTCAAACTGTTCTATGGAAAACACAAAGAACTTTCAAGAAAGCGAACTTTTTCCTTTAAAAAAGAAAAAAGTATGCTGCTCTAAATATAAAGTTAAAATATTTTGAATATTAAGTGTGAAGCCTATGGTTGTCAAAATTGAATGCGTTACTGAATTCTTCCAGAGTGGCAGGGAAATTTCAGTGGCAGGGGAAAAAATTTAAAGTAGTAAATTGTGCTCCAAATCTTGATTTCTTTAAATAACACGTGCAACAGATGACTGTAACTTTGTCACTCATCCTTAACGTATAATTGCTCTGACTAAGTTGGCTTTTTATGCTGTAGAGGTGACAGAGGCTAGGTAGACGTAATTACCTTTTTTGCAGCAGGTGACTGTTCCTAGTTCATCCTGTGCTCTAGGTGGTGTGGTAAAGCAGTGTGTTGTAATTTGTTCTGTGGCACCTATATTTAGTACTTTTTAGTAAAACAGTTGCCTCCCCCAGCTGCCCAGATGTTGCATTCCAGTGGTTAGCAGAAGTCTGAGGAAGAAATGAGATATCAACAGATAACATCTGAGAGCTAATTTGATTTGTTCTACATTTGTAATGCATTCCTCCAAGCTAAATTCTTGTTGACTGAGGTGCTGTTTATAAAAGGCAAGAGAAACAAAGCTCCCCTGCAACCCAGGAGAATGCGCTATAGTTAAATCTAACACAATTTTTAACAATTCTTTATACTGAAACTTCCAATCATTATTACTGCCTATTTTGTAATACAAATATTCACAGTTGTTTCTGTATTAATGCAGTCCTATCCATAAAGCACAGGCTCTGATCTCAGTACCAGCTAATGGAGGTTTTTCCTTGTGATTAAGTTTAAGCCTTTAGAACTTATTTGTCCTGCATTCATTCCCTGAAAACCAACCTAAAATCAGCATTGCTATATGTGTGCATCTCCCAGATCCTGTGGGTAACGCAAGAGATCCCTGTCCACTGTGCTCAATCCTAAAGCCAGTTGTCATAGCTATTTCGGGTTTCTTGAGGCAATGTGATGTCTATACAACGATTATTTTTCCCCCCTCTCAGATGCGCTGTCTCATGAGTTAAGGAGAAATATTTCGCGTGTGGTGTTACAGGTGTTGAATATGAGGTTTACTGTGTAATTTCCATTACTTCTGTTTTCCTCTGGTTTTTCTTCTAGTACCATTATCCCCCAGAAAGGTTACAAGATTTTAGTCTTGTGAAAGACTCTGACATCTCTGGGATGAAACATCTGTGCAGGCATTTCTCCATCTTGCTTTTATCTTTCTGTGGTACTCAGCTCTGAAGAGAGGATGAGCGCTGTTCTTTGTCACAGCTGCATGAAGACAAGTCAGTCACACATAGTCCTATCATTGCACTTAAAACAGGGATCTGCTGGTTCTTGTCTCTTCTGCTGCCGTTCAGTACAGTTCTGTCTCTTAAAATCTTGATTTCTTTTTTGAAAAGGTTGCAAGCTATGCATCTGATTCAATACAAGTGACTCTCATGATCATAAAAAAGTAAATTTTAAGGACATAAAAAACACTGACCAAATCTCCCTTGCATTTTCCTTCTTTTGTAACCTATGGCTAGTTAAGTTGTCAGCTTCAAAAATATAGTAGGTTCTTTATTGTGATGGATAGTTTTTTCATTTCTGTTCTCCTCTAACTAATAATTAGGTTATTTTAAAAGAAAAAAAAGCAATCTTAAGCATCGGTGAACACTTAAACATCTACCTGTTGATGACGCTTCTGTAGACACTGCGTTGATCTCATCGAAGACATGTGAGTAAAGTTGGCATTAGTGGACATCTTCTGTCACATCAAGCAAATGTCTGAAACTCTTTTTAAACCACGGTCACAGACTGCAGTTGCAGTTTTGAGCTGATGGTAATCTCAACATACCAGTAGGAGCAACGTCAGGTACTTGACTGCCTTTTCAAAAATATCTATTCTCATCAGCTGTTTCATAAAGAAGTGCAGCCATGTAAGGAAGGATTTAACTTTTGGCCTGTTCAAAACGTGCAGGTACATCTCTGAAGCATTTGTTTTCTGTTCAAGGTGTTTCTACCCTAGGAAGTCCTCTCCTTGTGCTGAAGGGAAGGTGTTAGACTGTAAGCTGCAGAGCATCCTTTGAACTAATTGTCCACCCACTTGTTTTTTTGTTTAGTATAAGCCTTGCCTGTGGCCTTGGCAGTTGCATTGAGCTAATGTTAGTCATTAATCCCTAGGATTTTTATTTCTGGTGAGAGCTAAATGCTGGCTGAATATCTAAAGCTATGGAGTTCTGTGTGCAAATAGTGCATCAAAATGTTTGAAAACTTTTTTGAGTGCAGCTCCAAAATTTTCAGTGTTCAGAGATGTAACATATATGTGGGTTTTGCAGTATTTTCTTCTTCTAGCTGGAGATGAACCCCCTTCTTCCTGCATTGCTGTGCTCAGGGACAGCCTTGGAGGAAATTTGATTTTGTGTTAGCACTCTTGGTACCCACTGTTACAGCACTGCTAGAGTTCTCATCTCCTGCATGCCTAGCTGGTAGGTGCAAGTCTGTGTGATGGATGAGGGAGAATTTCCAGGAATTTTTAAGTTTTTCAGTGCTTGCTGATAAAAGTGCTTGCAGGGCTTAAGTAGGAGTTGTTTGCAGTGTCTGAGCAGCTTGGGGAACTGACACAGATAGAAGATGATCTGTAGCTTTAACCTGAATCAACTCTCTGGTCAGTTCAGGGAACAGGAGCTGCTTAAGCCAGCACTGCAGTTGGGGAAAAAATGTTCATTAAGCTACTGCTTAAAGTAACATCAGAGTCCCCTTAGTGAGGAGCGGCGGTTTCAGAGTCCACTCTTTAGCTTGTTAGTACTGATATGAAGCAGGAACATACACAAGGAAGCTCAGAAGAACTGAATGTGGTGGGAATTGTGGTCTCAAAAAAGAATTCCCGGGGGGTATCGTGGAAGGTATCCTCACTCGTTATACTTAACCTATTAAAGGTTTAGACAGTTTAAACAACAAAAAAACCCTCATCTAAACATGCGACATTTAAAAGACTGTGTTCAGTTGAAATTTGAGATGAATGTTCAATGAATTGTTTGGTTTTTTTCTTATTTCAGCAGAAGATATTCACCCATGTCTTATACAGCAGGACTGTGAGATTCCTATACAGAGAGGTTGTAAACAGAGCGTGAAAATATGATGTAAGCAGCCAATTTGCCTTGGGCAGTTTTTTCTCTTCTACAGGGCCCTGTTGCATAACTGTTCCCTTCAGTCTGGCTCTGGCATTTATGGGCTGGATGATTACGTGAGAAACTCATCAGAACATTTTCTACTTCTAAGGACTAGGAATTTCGGGAGAAATCTGGAAGTTCTGCATGTAGTAATAGCATCGAGAGAAGTAAGGGTTAATTTCCATAGGATTCCTTTCCAGAGTTTTCTCCAAATAGATATTCTCTGTAAGTTAGGAATGAACTTAGTGTTTTGTGTCCTTTGAGGAGTAAGCTTGGGACAAAAGGCTTTGTTTTTATATCTTTTTCTTTTTTTTTTTTATACTGTTCTGCTGTTGCAGGCCATTATGTAGGGTGACTGCTAATCCTTGGTGTGTGTCTAAAAGCAGCAGAAGCAATTACTGCAGGTCATGCTGACCTCAGGCTAGGTTCCTTTTGTTTTTAGGTTGCTTATTAGTTACTCTTCTAATGCAACATCCTTTGTTTCAGATAGAAAGCCATTGCAGGAATGCAATAGCAAGGGAAGGAAGAATGCTTCATTCATAAATCTGGGAGCATTTACAAAGGAGGCTGTAAATTATTATCTAATTTCTTTCATCTGAAGAAAAGAAAGCAGGATATTGCAATCGAATGTTGTCTTCAAGATTGCATGCTGAGACTGTGGCAGAGCTGCAAAGAGGGTACGTGGCTGTCCTCTGTAAAGGGTCTCTTAAATCCTAGCGCCCAGTAATGTAGGTTGCCGCACGAGTACATGGATCATTGTTTCCACGGTTATAGTGGTACCATGGAGGAAGCTGGTACCTCCAATACTGAAGGTATTGGAGGAGGAATTAAACTGAACCTACAGGGTACTAAAAAGATGAAAATATGAATATATTTTTAAGTATCAGTCCTAAAAAAAAAAAATCTATCCTGAATAACTCGATTTCTTTCTCTACAGAAAGCCAATAGTGGTTGATCATACTGCTGAAAAGTTCAATTCCACAAAAGGTAATTCAAAAGAGAGAATAGAATGCTAGGCTAAGAAACTGAGAGGTGATCCTCAGATTTGGTCCAAGATTTGGGAATGGGAAATTGCAAATTTATTCTAATCCTTTCTTATTCTATTGCCACAGCTAAATAACTTGGGTGTCAGTAGCAAAACTGATAGTTGTATAAGGACTTTTTTACTGGTAGCTCTGGATCTGCGCTAGGCAGTAAAATGACTTGATTGACAGTCGTGGCGTGCAAACTCTTGTATCTCTGCACTTCAGTCTGTTCTGAGCTATTTCACAGGTCTGTTGAGAACTTGACTGTAACATTTTTTAATAGTAAGGTACCATATCGGTATTAATAACTTTCTACTGGCAATCTGGGAAGGTAGATTATGCTACAAGGTCTCTTCATTAGGGTTATACCGTGAATTCCTGTAAAGGTGTTACAGACATAGAGCTGCACCTGCATTTATTCAAGCTTCATTTTTCTAACACTCCTTGTTATTTATAAATTATCTACCATAAAAATTCCCTTGTTTATATGAAACTTTGCATGACTTTGATTCCTGCTGTCTTTTCAGACATCTTTATAACCAGGCAGGTACTCAGTTTCTGGATGATTTTGGTTGTGTATCGTTGGATTTTGGTGAGGTAGGAGGGAAATGCACTTGATTTGTAAATATTAGCATAGGACATACATTACATGAGAATGCTCATGTAATCAGCAAGAATCAGCAAACTAATGGATGAATATGTACACTGTCAATTACTAACATCTGAAGAAGAAGCAGCCCTGTGGGAACCGTGCTGGTAACATAAGGTCTCATCCTCTTAAAATCCAAACTAAGTCCCCCACTCCCTGCTTACTGAAAGATACCGTGAGCTGGGAGTCTCCTCGATTGTGGTGTGACAGTACAGCTCACGGAAGGTACAGGCCCTAGCATGTGATATGCATTAGACTGGAGCAAGATGGAGCACTGCATGTTGAGATCCTATAGTCTCTGTGGGCTGTACCTTGGGGTGCTGAAGATGAAAGCTTCAACAGTGTGAAGTTCTGCGTGGGCTGTGTTTGGCCCACAGGCTACGTTCACCATCCCTCATCTTCATTGGAATGTAGAACTTTCCAGCCTAATACAGATTGTGTTTGTTTTTTTAACTGTTTAACAAAATAGAACTTGTAATTATTTGACCCTAAGTGGGAGTCACTTAAAATGCATTAGTCGAGGCCAAAGGAATTTCCATTTCACCCGTGGCTCACGCTAACCCTCATTTTAACTTTTCTATGTTGAGAAACCACCAACTCAACTGTGGATGAACCGTCTCTGCTGGCATGATGCAGCTCAGATTGATGCCAGGCATTCTCACTTTAGACTTGGGCTTTTACACAGTAACCCTGTGTATCCCTTGGGTACGCTTTTATAGATGTGTGAACTCCCCGCTTAGTTCTGTGCCTTCTTTGAATCTCGAAGCTTGAATTGATAAACCACAGCACCCCAGCTTATCCTCTGTGGCTTCACCAAGGGGACTTAAAAGTAAAACTCGTTCAGAATTTATTTTAGAGAAATGAGGCAAGCAGTTGAGAAGAGCCTTGCAGCTAGACAAGATAACCCCTCTAAAATAAACCAGAATTCACTGGTTATCTGGGTTAGAGTGCAATGTCAAATATTTTTCAACAAGGGTTCAGACCATGAAGTTTGTCTCTGATACATTCCAGCTTCTTCAGCATACTGACAGTGGCTTCATCCTTCTCTCTTGCTCTCGGTAAAGAGTCTCTCTCCATATTTGTTAAGAAGTCCCTTTGAAGCTGGATGGGAATTCACTTTTAAAAGTCAGTGTTTGATACTCAAGATTTCTACTGTTTTTGGCAAAATATCCCATCTCAGATGTAATGTTCCATTCAAATCTGTAGGGGACAATGTACAGCTTGGGTTTACATGAATGTAAGCATCTGCCCATCTCCTTATCTTTCAGACCAAGGAAATACAAGGAGGCTTTGTCTTTTCCTTGTCCTTACAGAAAGCATCTACAAAGATGATGAGGCATGAAGAGTGATCATAATACAAAATATCCTTAATATGGGGTTATGTGAATGAGCAGATGCAATGGAGGAAGGAAAACTGTATGTGTGCAGCAGTTCTGCCTTGGCTGCCCTTGTGGCCTTAATGACTTGATGATTGGGGGGCAGTATTTTTCCGGTTTTTCTCCTGGAACTTCTCTGATCAATAAACTTTCTAATAGTTACATGATGGAATGACAAAAATGGTCCTGTTTCCTAAGAAATGTCTCTGGTGGCAAAGTTTTTAAAGGTCTGGGAGTTTCCCTATTGTATTTAATAGAGCCTTTGGCTCATAAACACATTAAACAAAGAAACAATAGATCCCTAGGGGAATTTTAAAAGCTGAAGTGTAGGAACTTTAATAATATTATGAGGACCTAATATGTCTGATGTGGGAACTTAAATCTGAGTCAAGAATTATGAAAAGAATGTTCGAAGTGAAGATTTAATTACATGATTTATTGTTAATCGTTTATTATTATGTATACAGTGCCAGGGGCACTCCTGGTGCTTTACAGATGATTACAGAATAGCAATTCCAAGATCAAAGATCTTGATCATGCAATCTTTATTCGTGTAAATATTCCCCATGGTGCCTGATTTTGTTCCATGTTGAAACTGAATAATCCCCCCCCAACACAGCCCATCATAGACAATTAAAAGAACTTCAGCAAGGGAACACTGATTAATTATCCTCCCCAGAACACTGAATATTTTGGTGCCATATATTGTATGGATAAAAGATATCTATTGTGTTTTAGCAAACCTCACATTTTTCCGCAGCTTTAATTCTTAATTACAGTGTCAGCAAACATTAAGATTGTTTCCATGATAGAAGCAGCTTATTTCTGGAAGAAAAAAGTCCACTGGCTTGTCCCCGTATGTTTCAGACCCTGTTGATTTAATGGAGCCAATTTACTTGCACGTAATTGTCCCCTCAGTGACCAGTATGGAAAGTTTCACCTTCAAAGACAGATGCTGAACGTGAAATACTTCTGCAAGCTATGCAGATGCTGAAATCCCTCTTTGCAGAAGGTTCTGCTTTTCTTTGTTTCATCCTGTGACACTTTGCACTCCACTGGAAATGCCATTTAGATGGTTTTCTTATTCTTCAGCTGAAATGGCTCTTGTTTATCCACTGGGTTGCTGTAAGCAGCCACAGAAGTGAACACAGCTTGTGCAGCCATCTTTTGGCTTATGTCTTTGAGACATAACAGCTCTGGTGGGGAGAGATTGAGGCAATTGTGCGCAGAAGGCAAAGGAGGCTTTTTTTTCCTCCATCTGTTACAGGATTTTAATATAGCTGTTTGCAGCATGCTGTCCCGTTGCTCTAAAAGCAGCAGCATGTAGCACAGAGAAGGGTATTTGGGCTAGTGATGTGTGATGATGTACATGCCTAAGATTCCAGTGTAGTGATCAGGATTCAGATTCCTATCTGAATGTCGTGGGTCTAGACAGCGGGTAGGGAGTATTGCTAGAGGAGGCAGCTTGGGTGATACCCAACATTGCCTGCTCTTGAAAACACTTTTTTTTTTTTTTCTTTCAAGGTTGTGTTGAATCATTGAGATTTAAACAGTCTAAGTTGTCATATAATTATCCAGGATGTTAATAAACTTTCCTTAGTGCAGGAATGATCATTGCTCTGGCCAGTAGCTGGATGGCACTGAACAATTTTGTGTTTACAGCTAATAATAGGGAAGCACTTTTTCATGCAACTCCTAATTACGTTTAGAAAGATACTGCCATGAGATGGTGTGGAGGTCAGAAGTCTGTGGGTTAAAAACGGGCCTAGGGTAATTTATGGAGGGTAGGTCCATTTGACTGTTAAACACAATAGTTCTGCTGTGATCTCTCTGTTCTAAACTGGTGATTGCTGGAGAGAAGGAGGATGTCCCTGGGGAAGAAATGCTCTATATACACACCCTGTTTCTTATACTCTTTACCTTACTGTTGAAAACAATGCACTGGGCTAAAGGGAGCTGTTGGCTGACTCAGCGCGATTGTTCTTACGTTCTCACATGTTCCAGGTTCTTGGAAGCTTCTGATTTCAGACCCTAACAGGCATTATTAATCCTCCTTGTATTGTATTCACAGCCACACAACCCTCCCTAAACTCCCTCACTCCTGTCTCAGTGTGCCTAGGGTTGAATTCTCAAGAAGGGCTGGTCTGTATTTGCTACCAATTCTACACGTAGAGTTCTGACTCCCTGAATCAATCACAAACCTTCAGAGGGACTGGAGATTCACTGCAGTCATGGATCTCTTGGATAATGCTCAGATTCAGCAGCAAATGAATGCTGACTGGCTGACTTTCATGGCTCCCTTCTATCTCTCTCCTAAACGCTTTGGGAATAAGAAGTTTTGACATACAAGGTTGATGTATAGCTATGAAGTGATTTACTTAAGGTACAAATGAAGGAATTGTGAACCAGAATTAGGACTATCTAGACACAGAATGTGAAGTTTCTGGACAAATAATATGACAGTACTTTTGGAGGGCTTCTAAACCATGTAATATTATATTAAGGAACAGCTTTACAGTCACAGGCAGGTTTGGCTGTCATCAGCAGAAGACATATCCCTGCCTTCCCCTCTGTTTTACCCCTTTTCTTTTCTTGAGCTATCACAGTTCCCAGTCTAATTTTGCAGTCTGCAAAGACCGCAGCTAATTTTAATTTAGGTGAACAAAACATGCTATATTTCATGGTAACTGAATGGGGCTCCATATACCATTCAGTCCTTGGTGTGAGACCAGTGAACTCTGGCATAAAAATGGTATAAACAGGTGGGAAAGGTAATTGTTCCAGCTCCCACAGCTACCTCCACCTCTGATCATAAGCCATTTGGGAGTGGGACAGACTCATCCCATAGGTTGGATGCAGTCTGTAGGCTGATGCTTTCTCTCATCTAGACAGCCGTGGTATTCAGGTCTAGTCAGAAGGCCCCTAAACATGCTAATTTTTATTAATTATTCTTGTGCGTATTCCGGTAGTTCTTGAAAGCCCCAATTGAGATTAGGGTTCCATTGTGTTAGGTGCTGTGCTAACACACACATCGCGTTTCTGGTTTTAGTCTGTCTTGAGTTCAGCAAGGAACGTCGAAACAAAAATGGAAATTAAAGGTAAGGGACTACTGATAAGAATTGTCATAGCTCCACTGAAAACAGTGGACATCCTTGGGTTCAGCTTTTTCCCAAAGATGTGTTTTCCTGGAGACTGAAAGCATTCTCTTCACTTTTTCAAACAACATTAGACATGTTTTTTTTTATCTATAATGCTTTTTGTCAGTATAAAGCCTCACAATAGAGCCTGAAACTAGACAAGTGATCCTGACATGATTGCAACCGATCTTCAACAGCAAGTAGAAGGAGAACTGAGATTCACTTTATCCGGAGCTATATGTCTTCTAAGTTTACTGTAAATGGATGCTTCAGAAACAAGTGACCTCCTGAAGACCTCAGGATTCACAGAATAACTCAGAAGTGTCCATACAGGTTAGTGTGACCCACAAAATATCCATTACTCATTCCTCACTAACTCTGAAACAGCAATGCCTTTGTTTCTCTCTCTTTCTCTTTTTCTCTAAATTGAAGGCAATAACAGGACCTGTGGCTTTGCTCTGTACATGTCACTGCCTGCCAAGAACAGCAGGCAAATGAGTAATACTATTCCTCCCTTGAAATTCTTTCCTTGAAGTGAAATTAATGAAAATCTTTACCATGAAAGAGAAGAATCCAGTTTTGTGGAGAGGCAAAGGAAGGATTTAGACTTAGATTGGTTTACCCCATTTTCAATTGTTTTTACAGTAGTAGTGGTGGAAATAGCTAGAGAAACAATGAGAAAAGGAAAAGAAAGTTTTAACTATCCAA